>NC_138775.1:238708974-239908974 GCF_965119305.1 Pelophylax lessonae | reverse complement strand
ATTGTGGAATGTACTAGCCCTGACTGTCCCAAGGGTATTTTTATTGAAAAAAACATTTTGTGGCCAGAACTCCGCTTTAAAGATAAGCTTCAGCCCCCCCCCCCCCCAAAAAAAAAAATAATTTAGAGGTCAGCTGCTACAATTACGGTAGCTGCTGACTTTTAATATGAAAACACTTACCTGTCCAGGGATCCAGTGATGTCCTCACCTGAGCCGATACTTCAATCAGCTTTGGGTCCAGGCGCCGGCATCTCAGGTAAGGGAAACTGGCAGTGAAGCCTTCTGGCTCCACAGACAGTTTCCTACTGCGCCTGCTCCAACCAGGCTGTGCTCTGTGATTGGTCCTGCAGTCTTCTGGGACCTGTGATGTGTCCCAGAAGGCTGCGGGGGGAAGAAGGAGGGGGCCGAACGTCCGAACAGATCGCTGCAGTGATCTGATCAGAAGTGGGAGCGTACCTGTCAAAACCAGCTACCCACTCCCCCGAAAAAGTGCCATATGTGGCAGTGGAATATGGGGGGGGGGGAGGTGGATGCAAACTAGCTGAACTTCCCCTTTTGGGTGAGGTTCTGCTTTAAGGAAAGGCTCTCATTTAACCTCCCTGGCAGTCTGATTATGTCAGAATTTTTGTGCTAAAAGCGGTCTATTGTTTTGCATAGAAATCTGTTGTTTTATATTTTAGGCCTGTAATTCCTAGGAATAACTCACTTAAATCTGTCTAAACAAGAGTCTAGTAGACATCCCGGGTATGATAAAGTTTGAAACACAAAACCATAAATAATAATATTTTCTTTTCAATAAAAGGGTGACAAACCACAAAAACGTGCCTTGCAACAAGGGGAGGGGGGGGGGGGGAGAGAGCTCATCGCGCCATCACAGACCCACTGGCAGCTTCCTCACAGTGGGGGGCCTTCATATAATAAGCCCCACTTTCCAGAACCTTCTTTTGTATCACAAAACCTTCTGGAATATTCCGAAGGTCACGTGGTACCTTTCCCTACCGCCAAAACCTGCTTTCCCGTCTATGTCCTTACTAACATATTTAACCTCCCTGGCGGTCTGATTATGTCAGAATTTTTGCGATAAAAGAGGTACATTGTTTTCCACGGAAATCTGTTGTTTTATATTTTTGGCCTGTAATTCTTAGGAATAACTCACTTAAATCTGTCCAAACAAGAGTCTAGTAGACACCTTGGGTATGATAAAGTTTGAAACACAAAATCATAAATTATAATAAAATTTATCAAATTCTTCATTGTTTTCGAAATGGAGATATTTCATTATGAGGGAGAATCTGTACTATGACATGACCATGCCAAAGAATGGAGTGGCAAGTAATATATTGGTTGTCCAATACCACTTCTGCATGGGTTTCCCCACCACTCCCTGAAGAATTTTTAGGCCCAGAAATTTCCAAATATCATCTTTGGTCACTGGTTCCCACCTTCTGCTTCTTGCAAGCATCCAATGCGTAGCCAATTGTTGCTCTTTGTACCGGTTTGTCTCGGTAACTATTTTTTCAATAACCTCATCGGTCAGAAATAATTGTAGGTATGCCAAGGGGTTGTCATGGTCAACGTCAACTTTAATACCAGGTGCCCCAGTAAATGGGAATCTTGGGGGTGCTGCCTGATCCGTACCGCAGTCAATAGAGCACCAAGTTTACGCATCACTGAGCTCAGTCGCAGAATCGTCGCTGGCGTCACTTTCCATACCTGATGACGAATTTTCCCACGAATCGCTCAGTTCTTCAAATATTTACGATTCACTGTCGCTGTTTTCCAGTTCATCCAAAAGCGCTTTGAGCTAAAAGAACGCTTTTTGCATGGCATGGGCGTTATCAATTTTCCAGGCACAAAGTACCGCAAAAAGCACAGGCAGGGCACTGGAAAAGCCACTAGGTGAAATGGCATGATACAAAGTTGTAATCCTAACAGATTACATTGTATCATGTCTTTTTTATTTTTTTCTTAATCTCCCGCCGGTTCCACCCCCTGCGACGCGTCGCTCGCAGGGAAGGGAACCATAAGAAGGTGCCAGCATTGGTTGAGCACACAGCAGGAGGAGAGCAGGAGGATGGCTGGAGGATGGCAGGGGAGGACAGCGGGGGATCGCAGGGGAAGGTGAGTATCATTCTGGGGTAATCCCGAGTGTGGCTCATGGTTACCACTTTTGGCACTGAATATTAACCCCGAGCCACACCACTAGGGAGGTTAATAGAAGATTTATACCATTAGAATAAAAGTTAGTCTTTGTAAGTACCCCTGGTGGTGTTATCATTTGCTCCAACCCTTGTCACTGTGCTGGACAGCTTGGTCTGCATGAAGGTTCGCACCTTTCTGTTTTCATGCCTTGCCATGCCATGCTTGTTGATATGTATTTTTACGTTTTTAATGCGTCACACCTTTTTATGTTTCCCATCAAACAATTATTTTAGGTTGTGACAAGGTTGTGTTGCATGGTAATGCATGAAAAATGCATCATATTTGTGTTTTCATTTGCTACCATTGACAAAAACGTACCTTGTTTTCCAATGCATGCTGCAGTACGAAGATGTGACCCCACTCTGTCTAACATTGCCTTTGATGGCACATACTGTATAGCACGTTCCATCACACATCTTAAAAATCTAATGGCTGAACAAATATAAAGAGAATAAAACATAAATGTATGTGAAGAAGAAAAAATAATGAATTTACTAAATGCTGTGATTGAAAATCTTAACCGCATGTTCTCTCTGTGCCTGCATGGGTTTCCTCCGGGTACCCTGATTTAATCCCACACTCCAAAGACATGCTGGAAGGTTAATTGGATCCTGTCTAAATTGGCTCTAGTATGTGTATGTATGGATGTGAGTTAGGGACCTTAGATTGTAAGCTCCTTCAGGGCCTGATGTGAATGTATATGTAAAGCGCCGTGTAAATTGACAGCGCTATATAAGTACCTGAACTAAATAAAAAAATAAACCACATGTAGATATTAGAAGAAAACAAACTTGCACTATTTAAAATGGAGTGAAATAATCACCAGTAATAAACAAATAATATTTCACAGCAGCGCAAAAAAATTTCCAAAATGAAATAAATTTCCAAAATTTGTGAAAAAAAATATAAAGTGCACAAAATTATGCAAACATATATATATATATATATATATATATATATATATAAATAAATGAACACCCAAAAATGTAGTATATCCAGAAAAGAAAAAAAGTCCACCAGTGTGAAATTTTGTATCTAACGTAACACCTTGAATCCATCACCTGAGTGATACTGTGAGAACCTCTCCCTTAGGAATAACACTCACCAGACCATATTGGCACCTATTCTGATGGGTAGGCTGTAGCGTCTAATAGTAAATGTTATCACTCCTTTATAGAGAATCCAGCTCACCACTCCACCTTCTTTAGGGCTCATTTACACTTGCTTCAATTTCAACACACATTAAAGCGCCTTCTGCTTCAACATGCTTTTTTGATGTGTTTTTGATGCTTCAGTGGTCCTTTTTAAAGCTTTAACCTCTTAAAGACTAAGACTATTTCTGACACTTGTTTTTCAAGTTAAAATCAATATTTTTTGCTATAAAATTACTTAGAACTCGCAAACATTATATATATACAGTATATATATATATATATATATATATATATATATATATATATATATTTTAGCAAAGACTCTGAAGAATAAAAGGGCGGTCGTTAAAATATTTTTTGTCAGGCGGTATTTGCGCAGTGATCTTTTAAACGCTATTTTTTGGGAAAAAATTCACTAAATAAAAAAAAAAACTAAACGGTAAAGGTAGCCCAATTTTTCTGTATATTGTGGAAGGTGATGTCACGCCAAGTAAATAGATACCTAACATTACAGTTTAAAATTGTGTACACTCGTGGAATGGCGACAAACTACGGTGCTTAAAAATCTCCATAGGCGACGCTTTAACATTTTTTAATGGTTACCAGTTTAGAGATACAGAGGAGGTCTTTTGCTATAATTATTGCTCTTGGTCTGGCGATCATAGTGATACCTCACGTGTGTGATATGAACACCGTTTACATTTGTGGGGATGACTTACGTATGCCTTTTCTTTGGTGCGCGAGCTCACAGGGACGGGGGCACTTTACATTTTTTTTTTCCTATTTATTTTATTTTTTATTTTTAACACTGTTCCTTAAAAAAAAAAAAAAAAAATCTGATCACTTTTATTGCTGTCACAAGCAATGTAAATATCCCTTGTGACAGTAATAGGCAGTGACAGGTACTCTTTATGGAGGGATCTTGGGTCTAAAAGACTCCAAACCCCACCTCTGCACTTCAAAGTATTCAAAATATATGTCTTATATATGAATACTGTCAGTCTTTTTAAATTGGCACCGTTGGAATAAACCGGAAGTGATGTTGTGACATCCCTTCCGGGTTACTTTATTGGAGACCCGATTAAACCTGAATTCGGCTTCATTCGGGACTCTAACCAGCCAGCGGATGTGCCGGCTAGTTGCTCTGGTCTCCTGGTTGGACGAGAGACCCGGGCAGAGCGGCGGGAGGAGGGGGACGTTGGTAGTTATCATCAGAAAGCCGACTGCCGGCTCTAAAGAACGGTACTGGTTTGACACCTGCAGCTGCAGGCATCATCCCGTACAACCACTTCTTCAAGCCGACGTACAGGTACATTGGTTTGTGGGAAGTGGTTAATGAAACTTGCCAGATGCCCTGTGTGTGTGTGTGTGTGTGTGTGTTGATATCTTATACCTACAATACAAACAAAGTGAAGCTAAAGCTGAATTAAAGCCTCTCAAAAGCTGCAGGAGCTTCAAGAGAGCTTTGTCACAGACTTCTATGGAGGCTTTAAAGCACCAATAAAGCAACATGGGGTTTAATTTTTTTAAGCGTAGCCAAAGCAAAGAAAAAGCAAGGTGTAAACAGGACTGTAAGCTAACCATTTTATTTAGTGACAGGGGCTTTGACTGGCCTTCATTGAGCTTTAAAAAGCATGTCCGAAGTCATGTTTTGAAGCAAGTGTAAACAAACCCTTATAACTTTCAATCTCATCAAATGTACGAAGAAAGAAAAAAATTCCTCTAAGTGCCGGTTCACATTTGTGCGATCACAGAGATCGCATGTAATTCGGAGCGCACTGCTCCTAAAATTATATGCGATCTCTGTGCGGTGCAAATTCAGCCATACAGCTTGTATGGCTTAATTTGCACCGCAATCGCACTAAAACACGCGCACAGGACCCTTTTTTGGTCCGCAGCAGAATCGGATTGCATTTTCGTTCACACTAGTGCCATCTGATTCTGTGCGAATTTACAGATTGCACTGGGATATGCGATCTGATCTGGGGGTGTCGTTAACTTTTAATTGACATCCCCAGCGTATCGCTAATGACCTGAATGTGACTGATCGGAGGTAAGAGGATGTAAAAGGATCCACATTCCATTACATCTGCCTGTCTATTGTATAGAGTTCATCCGAGAGGACCCTATGGGGTTTATTTATAAAAAAGAAAACATTTTTTTTGCCGTGCTAAAGTGTTAATCATTTGCACAGGTGTCAAGAATCCTCACTGTATTTTGCAAAAGGCTCCATTCACACCTTAGCGTATTGTTTTCAGGAGTTTTTTTGGGCTTTTTTCAAGCGTTTTTTTGGGCTTTTTTCATGCATTTTTTCGGACGTTTTTTGCAGGTGTTTGGAAGCAGGCATTGACATCTAACAAAAACGCTTGTAATCTGCCAAAAAAGAAGCTCATGTGCTTTTTTAAGCTTCAGGCATTTTGCTTCAGGTGACAAAACGCTCATATGTGAACAGGGGCCATTGAAATTAATAGGATTTTGCTTGTTGGGCATTTTGAGACTTTAGAGTTGACCGTTTTACAAGCTGAAAAATGCTCAGGTGTGAACAGGGACTTAGGCTCCTTTCACTCTTGTGCGACCTAAAAGTTGCGCAATTTTGCCGCCACGATTTTGACACGATTTTGCCGGGACTTGAAGCAATGCCTAGCTCTTTGGACCTGAAAACGCATTAAAACTGGCTCAAAGTAGTGCAGGGACTACTTTGAAGTCGTTGCAACTTGAAGCCGTACAAATATGAACAGTACTCATTGGAAATCATGGAATACGACTTGTCATAAGACTTTGCAGTCCCAAATCACAGGGCAAGTCGCACAAGTGTGAAAGGGGCCTAACACAGTGAATTTTTTTTTTATAACCAGTGTTTGCTGAAGTGGAATTAAAAAAAATAACTACATTTCAATTTACAAGCATGTCATTATTAAGTGACATCACCATAGTATGCATGGTAGGCTAGAACACGGGCAGGATCTAATAGTAAAAGTGTAAGCCGCATTTACACTCTGTAGAGTGACATCAGGTGTCATGTCACACATCCTGCATTGAACAATCCATTGAACATTGAACAATCCATTCATGTCAGTGGGCTGCCCTACATGCGACCAAAGTGGAAAGAAGCCGATGCACCTTGCAAATACATGCATTTCTGGTACAAATAACAATGAATGGCACCTCAAGCTTGACACACTTTATTACCATGTTTTGTACAAGATTTCACAATTTTCCATTTGGTCACATGCTACTATCGTGTGAATGCACCTTAGAACAGTAAAAAAAAAAATTTTGAACAGAAACACCCGTCTCATTTTTTTTCCCTCTGTGTCCCTTCAGGGAAATTTCAATCTACTTCCTGTTCCAGGGACACAGCAGCAAGAAAGTAAGGGAATTAATCCATTTAGGGCCCATTCACATATGCAGTAGGGACTGCCACCCCTCTGAAAAGTGATCCACGCTTGGATCGCTTTTGAGAATTTTTTTTGAGAGGTGGTGAGGAGGCCTTTTGATCGCCTCCTCACTGCTTGCTTTATCCCCCTAGACCCTGCAATAGTGGGCCGCAACCAGGGCCGCTGATAGGGCAGTACAACCAGCCCTGTTGTACCGGGCCCGGGCTCCATCAGCTCTACAAGGGGCCCGGGCAGCATTACAGTAAATTTCTGCATGTTAAAAAAAAAAATCTTTTTTTCTAAACTTTTTCCTAATTTGTACTTTCTTGGGGGTGTAATTACATTTTCCTGGGCCCTATAATGTCAACAGAAGGGCCCAGGAGGTGAGTGCAGAGGCGGGACTTTTTTTTCATTTTCGGGGGCGCATGTATACATGGGATGTAGTTCCATATTGATTTGCTGCCATAAAGTCCTGGCTGCTGCTGTCCACTGCCTTGCCTGGCGGAGGGATACAATAATTCTCTGCTCAGCCCCGCCTCGCCTTACTCAAGTGCCGAGTGTGATGATGTAAGGAGGCAGACGACTGACTCAGCAGCTGACAGGGAGCAGCAGGAAGACAGCGTGGCTGCATTGGACAAAGTGAGTGAAGAACAGAAGATAGAGTCCTCACTGTGTCCTATGATCACCAGTATGAAAAATCACACAGACTGCAGGTACCCTGTCACAGTGTCACATGGATGCTGGGGATGCTGACTTTATGCTATGGCTGTAGTGAGTGTTACTGCATAACAAAGTCAGCACCCCCAGCATCCATGTGACACTGTGACAGGGTACCTGCAGTCTGTGTGATTTTTCATGCTGCTGATCATAGGACACAGTGAGATGCTACTTTAAACTTGTGTTTGGGGGACAGTAAACATGTGCAGTCAAACCACTCCCCTTTAACCTCTTCCCGTCCATGGATGTATCGGTGTTCTGTCAGAATAGCGCTACCTATCAGATTCTGCTAGCAGAAGTAACGTACGGACTAGAACAACATACTGCCCATGCGCCATACGTTCCAACATGGCGGCTATGTGTTCCAATAGGTTCCTAATGTGACAGAACACAAAGCAGCAGTGGACATCTTCTCAGGGCTCTTTCACACGGCCGCTCCGCTGCGGGACTTTTTTTTTTTTTTTCACGGAGCGGATGACATTTCTGTCATCCGCTCCGTGTGCCCGCATATCATCCCATCCGTTTGCGGATGATATGTGGACATAATGTAAGTCTATGGGATTGCGGATGTCAGCGGATGACACCGCTGACATCCGATTTTCCTTCCTTTCCGTTTTTTACACGGATGAAAAATAGGGTTCTGTTCCGTTCCAAAAAACGGAACAGAACTGCAAGGAAGAAAATCGGATGTCAGTGGATGGTATTCCGCTGACATCCGCAGTGCCATTCACTTACATTGATGTCCGCAAATCATCCGCAAAAAAATAGGATGATTTGCGGACAAGCGGAGCGGCCGTGTGAAAGGGCCCTTACACCAACACATGTCTTAAATTTTACATTTATTTTATCAGTAAACTCACCTTATAGACTGAAATAGACTATTTCACCGCAGCCGAGTGGAACAGTCTATTTCACTATATAATCAGTTTGTTGCTGAGCAGTGCGGGGTGTACCAAGATGGCCGTCACCACCTTCTGGCCGCAGGTTTCTCGCTATATTTACTAGAATACAATAATAATAGAAATGTAATACTGTGATTTATTCTATAAGGTCAGTTTACTGCTAAAATAAATGTAAAATTGAAGACTTGTGTGGGTGTAAGAAGATGTCTTCATGCTTCATGTTCTGTCACATTAAGAAAGCTATTGGAATGCATAGCGGCCATGTTGAAACGCATGACGCATGCGCAGTAAGTTGTTCTAGTCCGTATGTCACTTCCAGTAGCAGAATCTGATAGGTAGCGCTATTCTAACAGAACACCGGCACGTCCCTGGATTGGAAGGGTGACATCTTGGTCATCCCTGCAGCATGATAGCCCCAGCAACTTTGCACAAAGTAACATAAATAAAATAAAATGTAAAACCTTTTTAAAGCCCCCATTTCCCCTTGCTCATGCGTAATTGCAAACATGCACGTTGGTCCCGCACATATATACGTAAACGGTGACAAACCTGCATTTTGTTTTGAGGTGGGGCCAGGGATGAGGTTGAAGGGGGCCCCATCAGGTAGGCTGTACGGGGCCCCATCATTTCTAACAGCAGCCCTGGCCGCAACCGTGTGCATTGCATGCACTTGCAGAGCAGCCCTATTCACTTGAATGGGTCATGATCAGAGAACAGCAGTTAGATGCTGATTAGCAATTAAAAAAGAGGAAAAAAGCGCACAACTGCCCTAGCATAACACCGTTTATTAAAATAGAAAATGACACAGTCAAGATTACACTCACATGGGAAGGATGAATGTAGACACATCAATGCATCGATGACGCCAGGACGTCAGCAGCTCTCTGATGCAGATGACCGCACTCCCGCTCTTCATTCAAGTGCACTCTGTGTCCTGCACGCCGAGACAGAGACTTCCGTCCCAGAGTCAGCCGATCAGATTGCGTGCGTGCTCCCGGACCAGCCGGCGCCACGCATGCACCAGAAGACGCGAAGGAGAGCCGTCAGAAGCCACAAACAGACAAGCTTCAGAGAGGCTTCAGAGAACTGAGCCTCCCAATGTCACATCACAACAGGGGGTTGCTATGACTATGCATTTCATAGGCGTGGCCTCCTTCTTCAGGTCCTTCACATCCCAATGCTGATTGGCTACCATGCACAGCTGCACCAGATTTTGCACCCTTCAATTTTAGTAAATCAACCCCAATGGACTGATCAGTGCACTCGGAGTCTTTTGAGATCTACAAGTCCATGTCCTGCAGACGGGACTTGTAGTTTATTTATTCACAGATCTCTGCTGCACCAATTTTAAAAGTGACAACGTCTGCGGGGGAGAGGAACCCCTGCCTACTGTAATGAGGGGTTCAGGGGGTGCTTAGCATGCAACATGTTACACCCCAAATGCAGATGTAACATGTTGATAAAGGTAGAAATGGCCTTTAAAATTTAAATATTAACAGTTGGCCTTTTTTAATTGGTTTTTATTGGGACACTTTAATGATCAGCACAGAGCACTTTAATATATCACAAATATCACTGGATTCTGAATAATAATATCACCATAAGCACTGTATTAATATTATTGATCAGGATATTTTTTAATGAATTATTAGTAGAATATTTATTTAATATGATTTGGATATATATGACACAATTCACATGTATATTTTAATTTTGGACCTATAATTTACACATTTTATTGACTTTGTATTTTATTTACACACCACTTGAACATTCATTGATATATATTTATTAATTATCCCTGAAGCGCGGTACTCTCTCCCCCCCCCCCTATTTTATTCAATTTAACTGAGTGGTCACCAGTAAAGGTACAAGCAGCATCAAGGGCATATACGCTTAATATCTATCGAGACAGTTCAAGAATCACACCCATATAAACATTAAATGAAAATAGTTTGTTCTGTTCCTGTATGAGAAAAATTTTGGAGTTCGTCCCTTCGGAAGTTTTTGTTTGGAAAATCGGAATGAGCTGTCGAAAGTTGTGTACACACTATCATAAAATCGTACGATCCTTCCTCGGGGGGAAATGTTTATCTGATTTTCTTATAGTGTGTATGAGCCAATATACATTGCTATAATAACATATTCCTAAATAATATTATACCTCCTGCCTTACTAGGCGGTCATTTGCCTCCCCTGCCAGTCCCAAGATGCCGTTCTGACAGATTATACATGTACACTTTTAATGGAAAATGTAACCTAGCAGAACTGATCCAATAAAGCAGAACTTCAGCTAAAAACAACAAGATAAAATTGAACAGCGCCTTAAGGGATAAAATAGCAAAATCAGCTTTTACTGCAATATTCACCTTCAATCCAGAGATTTCCACTGCAGTACTTTTACTCTGCCACAAGATGTCCTTAATATGATGGTCAGCATCATTCATTGTGCTCTATCTGAGCCCAGGACAAGCCGACATTGCAGATGAAAAATTACCGCTAGCTGCATTTTGAAACAGTGTGTTGCAACACCATCCATCATTCTGAAGTTGAAACAACAGTGTGCTGCTCACAGTGCACATCGGTGGCTGCTTTTGTAGGATAGCGTTGGTGTGAACCCGTCCAAAAAAAAAAAAAAATGTAATTTACTTTATTGTTCACTTACCAAAGTGAGTGTTTACATAGCTTAGTAATTAAGGTGATGCTATGGTTCACTTTGAATGCCATAATTGTGATTGGATGATAGAAGTGCGTATTATTCACTAAGCTAAGTGAACATTTACTTTTCTAAGTCAAGTTTCTACTCCTTCAGGCTGGCCATACACGGTTAGATTTTCGTTCGAGCTTCTGCAGAGAAATTATTCTTTCTCGCTTTCATTGGAAAACAAATGACATCCAGACCTGCTATTTGACTGAAATCAGAGACTAATTAAACAGGTTTTATTACAATATGAACAATTCTTAACAAACACTTTTTTTTATTTGTTTAAGAACAAAATATATATATATATCCCGCTCCTTCAAATTTTCTTTTCACTATGGCTGAAAACGAATGTCAGTTTGACCCCACTAACTAAAAATTGAACAGACATTGCATAAATAAAGATTTTCTAATTAAATTCGGTAAGTAAAACAATTCTAATAACCAGTTCTGGACCGGAAGGATTTGCCCCTTAATGACCAGGCCATTTTTAATTTAATGAACAATTGAGCGGTCGTGCGACACTGTACCCAAATAAAATTGATGTCCTTTTTTCCCACAAATAGAGCTTTCTTTTGGTATTTGATCATCTGTGTGATTTTTATTTTTTGCTCTATAAACAAAAAAAGAGCGAAAATTCTGAAAAAAATATATATATTTTTTTTACTTTCTGCTAAATAACATTCCCAATAAAAAACAGAAGTGGTTAATGACCATCCAGAGTAGATCATATTAATCTGTACCCTAAATCCTTGTGCATTGCCACATTTAGACAATTGTTGACATTGGCTCCTTCTAACTGCTTGTTGTTAACTGTTCACATAGCTTTGTAATTTAAGGAAATCTCTGGTCACAGCACACACTTTCATTTAATAACATCAGCATTATAATAGCAATAAAAACAGTAGTTACATTTGATAATTCAATATATTCTTGCTTGAAAAATCTCCTTACATGTTGTGAGTTCTCCCTGTTGCTGGCCATCTCTTTCCTCAAATTCCTGGATTTCCTGCATGTTTTGCTGCTTATCCTCTGTTGTTTTTGTTCCATTTATAAGGACTACATATCCCATGGTACCTTGCTGTCTGCAAGCACTTATTCCTGTACTGACTCCGCCTCCTGAAACTCCTCCTCTCGGCCTATCTGTAGGTCAGAAGGCAGGCTCTGTGAAATGTGTGACACAGGGGTGCCTACTCACAGGACATAGTGACTACGAGTCACAGAATTAAAAAGGTAAATGAGTGGGGATCTTCACAAATTAAGTTTATAAACTTCAAGATCATTGATATCAATAGGCATAGGTTGGAAATAATTGATATATAATGTGAAATGAATATATGATTTTACATTCTGATCATTTATATATGACAAAGCTACTGTATGTTCACCTTGAATACCCAATCCTCTACAAAAGAAAACATGATGTCTTTTCTTGCACATGATTGAATAATGGAAGTAAGCACATCTTCTTCTTATTTATAAATCAAATCAACCCCAAACTGTGCAAATTCTGTACTTTATAGGAGCTGTAAAGAATCTGTTATATTGTTACCAGGTGTTGTCACGCAGTGCGAGTGACACATCAAAACCATGCTGCTTTACAGTGATCTCTGTGCTAAGACTCCTATAATGCACAGCAGGCCGGTATATTAGCCGGTATGTTCTGTATTTCAGCCCTTTTCAAGCTCTTTAACATGGAAGAACCCTTTAAATAACATTCAGGTTTTAGGGAATCCCAGCTAACAAACAGGAGATCTACAACTCACAGTGCATTAGCATTAGGTTAGATGTAAAAATAGGCAAAAGAATAAGATATGTGACATCCACAGTTACAATTCAATGAAATAAATTGCAATATTGCCCAGAAAAGAAACACAGACAAACAAGATTAAATTATTCTTCTGGTGGTCATTAGCGAATGCCCCCCTTCATGAATAGTCAGTATAAAGTGCCCTGTACATTGGTGGTAAATGAAAGGCTCCATTACATCGGTGGTTAGTGAATGGTCCCCTTTGGTTGGTGATCAGTGGGAAGAATGCCCCTTACATTGGTGATCAGTGGGAAGAATGTTCCTTACATTGGTGATCAGTGGGAAGAATGCCCCTTACTTTGGTGATCAATGGGAAGAATGTTCCTTACATTGGTGATCAATTGGAAGAATGTTCCTTACATTGGTGATCAGTGGGAAGAATGTTCCTTACAATGGTGATTAGTGGGAAGAATGTTCCTTACATTGGTGATCAATGGGAAGAATGTTCCTTACATTGGTGAGCAGTGGGAAGAATGTTCCTTACAATGGTGATTAGTGGGAAGAATGCCCCTTACATTGGTGGTCAGTGGGAAGAATGTTCCTTACATTGGTGATCAATGGGAAGAATGTTCCTTACATTGGTGATCAATGGGAAGAATGCTCCTTACATTGGTGATCAATGGGAAGAATGTTCCTTACATTGGTGAGCAGTGGGAAGAATGTTCCTTACATTGGTTGCCAGAGGGAAGAATGTTCCTTACATTGGTGGCCAGAGGGAAGAATGTTCCTTACATTGGTGGTCAGTGGGAAGAATGTTGATAGAAAGATCTTGGCGAAGATTCTTTTTTGGCGCTTGTCGTCAGTAGCAGGCGATTTGTTGTCCAAT
Source organism: Pelophylax lessonae (assembly GCF_965119305.1). NCBI lineage: Eukaryota > Metazoa > Chordata > Amphibia > Anura > Ranidae > Pelophylax > Pelophylax lessonae. Next base: position 239,895,285 of record NC_138775.1, on the reverse strand, counting down.
CATCAGCACTGCTCGGTCCAGGGCAGAAGTACCTTTTCAGCAATTTTAGCTGTCCGGGAGGCTTTGGAGCGATGCAGGGCTGCTGGATGGAGAAAGTTCTTGCTGGCATTGGATCAGGCGAAGGCTTTTGATCGAGTCAATCATGAGTACCTGTATTTGCTACTTGGTAGATACGGCCTGCAGGGGAGGTTTATTGATTGGCTGAAAACATTATATAAAGGGGCTGAGAGCTTCCCACTTGTTAATGGTTGGGTTGGACGGCCTTTTGAGGTTGGCTCTGGTGTGCGCCAGGGGTGTCCTTTGAGCTCCCTGCTATATGTATTCGCAATCGACCCCTTCATAAGAAGGTTAGAGAGTGGACCGTTGTGTGGGGTGCCTTTGGGCATTGCTGGTGTGCAGCCTTTGAAGGTCGTGGCCTATGCCGATGATGTGTCTGTTATTATCTCTGGGATGGAGGAGGCGCAGGAGGTGGTCTCTGTGATAGAGCAGTACACTGAGGCTTCTGGCTCTAAAATCAATCATGAAAAGAGTGACGTTTTCTGGATGGGTGAGGAGGGTGAAAGCTTCGAACTTCCGGATGCCTTCCCAGAGCCCCAGCAGGAAATTAAAGTGTTGGGCATCAAATTTGGTCCTGGTGACTATGGTCATCGAAATTGGGAAAGCAGGTTGTTGAATGCCAATGCCAAGGTGGCAAGCTGGAAGAAATGGAAACTTTCCTTGAGGGAAAGGGTTGACTTGATTAAAACTTACCTGATCCCAATCTTTTTATATGTCAGCTTTGTCTGTATCTTCCCGGAATCTCTCTATGCAAGGGTGTACAGCTGCTTTTTCCAACTGTTATGGGGAAATAGGCTGAACCTGATCAAACGCAATGTAACTTACCTGTCCAGGCGGGAGGGTGGTCTAGGAATGGTCAACCCTATAGTTTTCTTTTCTCTGCTTTTTTTAAAGTATAATCTTGGTAATATGTTAGCAGAGACCCCGCCGGGATGGGTGGGTATTTTTCAATCTTGGTTTAGGCCTTTTCTGCGATGCTGGGAAGATGGCGGGCCAGTGAAAAGTCTGAGAGTCCGACATGGCAAGCTTCCGGCTTATGTTGCCCCGTGTCTGAAAATACTTAGGCAGTGGCAGGTGACAGTGGGGGATATCAAGTCCCTCCCCAGAAAGCTTCTGGAGAAGAGGATTTTGGGCTCTGCTTTCAGTGTGTCGCTGACCTTATGGGATTGCCCAGGCCCCGTAATGAGGGAGGGGTTGCGTTTAATTAACTTAGGAAGAATCCCTTTGAAGTTTAGGGATCAAGCCTGGCTCGCTTTCCATGGAAGGCTCTATGTGAGAGGGAACCTGAAGCATCGCCCTGTGGATGATCGGGATTGTCCTAGAGCGGAGTGTGTTGGTAAAGTGGAGTCTATGGACCACTTTTTGCTCCAGTGTCCCTTTAACATAGAGGTGTATAAAAGGGTGGGGAGGGCTCTAGGCATCCCCTTTCTCTATCGCATGAGTTATGCGGAGTGGGTGTACGGGGCATTCCCGACTCGCTGGGATTTTGATTTGGATACACTTTTTCTTGTTAGTATATTTTCCGTTACTTCACGTGGAATGCACGGTGCCAGATTACCCTGCGGAAGAAAGTCCTCCCTGTCGAGGTGGTGGTGTACGATATTCTGGGTGAGGTTGGGAAGATTCGGGGTCTTGAGAAGGGCAGGGAGCCTCGAGCGGTCTGGATAAGGGCGTGGAGGAATATCAGACCTGCTTTTGGTGAACTGTCCATCTCTGGGTGAAAAGCTTTTTTCCTATGCTATTTCTTTCATGCCCTTAGCTTTTGTTAGTTAATATCTTCATTTTTGAAGAAGGGCTGCATGCATAATGGGAGTGGTTTTGTTTCTTGACCTCGCAGGTTTGATGTCTGGTGTGGTGGTGTGAGTCTTATTAAGATTATTTTTCCCGGTAATGATGTGTTTCATGATGTGAGTTTTGTTTTTGCTGTAAAGGCAGTCTTTATTTGAGAGCAGAATTTGCTATGTATTTTTTTTCCCCCCTTTTCATGTAAATATGTATATATTTATTTATGTATATTGATTTTATGCTTATTGATTGCAAGACTTTTAATAAACAAAATTGGGAAGAATGTTCCTTACAATGGTGATTAGTGGGAAGAATGCCCCTTACATTGGTGGTCAGTGGGAAGAATGTTCCTTACGTTGGTGATCAATGGGAAGAATGTTCCTTACATTGGTGATCAATGGGAAGAATGTTCCTTACATTGGTGGTCAGTGGGAAGAATGTTCCTTACATTGGTGGTCAGTGGGAAGAATGTTCCTTACATTGGTGATCAATGGGAAGAATGTTCCTTACATTGGTGATCAATAAGAAGAATGTTCCTTACATTGGTTGCCTGAGGGAAGAATGTTCCTTACATTGGTGGTCAGTGGGAAGAATGTTCCTTACATTGGTGATCAATGGGAAGAATGTTCCTTACATTGGTGATCAATAAGAAGAATGTTCCTTACATTGGTTGCCAGAGGGAAGAATGTTCCTTACATTGGTGGTCAGTGGGAAGAATGTTCCTTACATTGGTGATCAATGGGAAGAATGTTCCTTACATTGGTGATCAATAAGAAGAATGTTCCTTACATTGGTGATCAGTGGGAAGAATGCTCCTTACATTGGTGGTCAGTGGGAAGAAGGAGGAGGACACACCCAAGGAGCTCTCTGTGAGATCCAGCCTTTTTTCAAGCCTGGGCCTTGCTTGCTAGCTTGGCCCAGGAACAATGCCTGATCCTGGGGGAGGCCCTGGGAGGGATCCCCCTGATGACACAGGGCCTAGTGAGGAGGAGGTGGAGGACCTGTCTGTGGGTCCAGGCCCTGGTGAGAATGCGGATGTCTTCAGCCAGAAGGTTATCAATCGTTTTAGGGCGATTGGGAGAGCGGAAGAAAAACTTAAAGTTTTGAAGGCTGAACACAAATCCTTCAAAACCAAGTATTTCCAGGCCTGGAGTAAAAATCGCACAGCCATGAAGCCTGAGTTACAGGAATTGGAAGAAAAGGTAAAGGAACAATCTTTATTATTGGAAAGGCTGAAAGATAGAAGTGGAGCATTTAAAGAAAAGTTTGACAATGAGAGGCGTTTTACCAGCCAAGCATCAGCAAGTTCTGTGGATCAGCAGGCTCAGTTAATGGATGACCAGGCTCCATCTGCCTCTGCACCTCTCCCCCCATGCCAGAACTGGGAATCACCAGCGGCAACCAGCCAGGGGGTTGAGAGTGGACATGGATCCCTGACATTCATCCAGCAGATGGAGTCACCCCTGAAAGCAGACAAGTTTGTCTTTTCTGATGATCCATCAGAAATCCCTGAGGATGGGCAGAGGAGATACAGGCCAGCAAAGCCAGTAATGGTGGAGAAATCTCAGTACACCATGCTGCCATCCAACATGTCTGCCCCATCTGCTGTAGTGGATGGTGTCCCAGGTGAGAAGGAGCTCTGCATACAGCTACCTATGGGAGTTACCGCTGTGGAGAAACCGACAGACATGCAAGGAAAATCCCTGACCGTGGAATCCCCGGACCATCAGATGAATGTGGATGGACCTGCATTAAACACCCCAGGCATGGATTTTGCTGGTCTGGCTGAGACCAGTAGTCCCACGGCAAGCAAAATGGCTGCCAGCTCCAAAGAGCCTGCTTCATGTTCACCTGAGCCTCCCAGTCTTCCAGTGCTGATTGACCAGCTGAGTGCTGATGGGGGAGGGGATCAACATGGTTCTGGAAGTGGAATTGAAGTAGCAATGGAAATATCCTGCAATGCTTTACCTGCTGCTGTGTTAAAACAGAATGCTATTTCCACAGCTGAAAACCCTGTCCTAGTGGAAGAGAAGATGACAGCTGAAGTTTTTACCAGTGCAGCAGCTATGGATTCTGCTGTGAAGACAACAGCAATAATAAATATCCCAGCAAGTATAAAAAATGACATTAATGTTAAAGCAATGAATGTGGTGGGTGGTGGTGAAGGGGTTAGTAATGCTGGGAAAAATAAAAATGACATTTCTCCTCCTGCTCAGCAGAGGAAAGATTTGATTGCACAGATCAATCCCGAATCTGTGCAATCGTTATCTGCTAAGTGTGTGTCAGATAATTTAAAAAAAACTGATGGATTTTCTGCTGGGAGGAATGTTGGAAGCTATGCTTCAGCTTTGGGGAGTCACACCAGGGTGGGTGGTGGGAATTCTGTTATTGGTCAAAATTCAGGGAGGTTTGGTGGGTATAGGAGGAGGAATGTGGTACAGTTGAGGTGGGTGGGGGATGGAACTCCACCAGTAAGGGGGAGGGTGGCTGAGTTGATTTTGGAAATGGGGTTTAAAGTCTGTGATATTTTTGCTTTAATTTGCCCGGTGGGGAGTTATGAATTTGATTTGTCGTTTGTAAAACCTGAAAGTTTGGATCTCTTCTGGGAGAGATTTAGGAGGTGCAAGGGCCTTCAGCAGTGGAGTGGTTTGGTGCCAAAAGTGATTTCAAGACAGCCTCTGATAAAATCAGTGACCATTTTGGTGCGTAACGAATCCATACCAGAGGCTGATTTATTAGTATGGCTACGCCGATATGGCGAGGTCCTCACTCCACTGCGGAAGGTCCTTGATGAGCATGGGATATGGACAGGGGCCTGGACAGTGTCACTAAAATTGGGGGTGCTGGGCGATGTAGTTCAGCACCTTCCCTGCTCAGCCTTTCTGGGTAGGGATAGGCTGACCATTTTCTACCAAGGTCAGCCTAAGGTGTGCAATAAATGTGGTGATAAAGGCCACTTTGCATCGTCCTGCACCCACAAGAAGTGCTCACTGTGCCAGGATTTAGGCCATTTGGCCAGAGAATGCACCCAGATTCGGTGCAATTTGTGCCAGCAGCTGGGTCATCCATATAGCCAGTGCCCAGAGGCACTGCATAACTTGCCAGGATTGGAGACTGAGCTGCAGAGGCTTGATAAAGAAGATGAAGCAGCTGAAGTTAGAGAGGAAATTGTTGCTGCCCCTCCTGTGTCTGTTGTGTCAGATTCTGTTTCCCCTGGTGATGTGGTCCCTGAGTCTGTCCTTCCTGTGTCTGTTGTGTCAGATTTTGTTTCCCCTGGTGATGTGGTCCCTGAGTCTGTCCCTCCTGTGGTTGTTCCTACATCTACTGTGCGTAGATCCTCCAGACTAGCGGAAGCTGCTGGGGGGGCGGGTATAGTGGATCTTCCCCCTCGGCCTACTCCACCTCCAGTCCCTGTCTCTCGACACCGCAAACGCGGCCAAGAGGGTGCAGGGGTGCTGGATGGTGGTGGGGTCGATGGGGTTGAGGGAGGGGTGTCCATGTCCCATGTCTTACCCTCTGTTGTGGAGGATTCGGATGAGGAGGGGTGGGAGAGGACAAAGAGGAAGAAAAAGAAGAAGAGGAAGACCAGTAAAGTGGTCGTTTCTTCCTTACAGTTAGAGCCAGGAGGGGTTCCTCTTGGCAACACATTTTCGGTTTTATCAGGGGAGGAGTTGGTGTCGGATTTATCTATTTGTTTATCATCTATGGATGAGGGGGAGTCACATAGTGTAAAGAGAGCTGTCTCGGGTGATGAGAGTGTGGTGGAGGTTAAGAAACGACTACCCCAATCATCCTGATGGCAGTGCCCGCTCTGATAAAGGTGGCGACCATTAATGTCGCCAGCGTGAAATCTGCAAGAGCTCGTGATATTGCCTTATTTTTGCTCAGTGAGTTTGATGCTGAGATTTTATTTTTGCAAGAGACCTGGCTCAATACTTTGGCCGATGTCCATCTAGCAAAAAGGGAGTGGAGATGCGGTCCCTCCTTTTGGTCTCTTGCGGCTGAGCCTTGCAGCGGAGTAGCGGTTCTTTTTAAAACCGATATGGTAACGTGCCGGCGGATAATTGAGGTAGAAATGGGGAGATGCATGGTCTTAGACGTCTCTGTTAGGGGGCAGGACCTGCGCCTGATCAATATCTATGGACCGCAGTCAAAATGGGACAGGAAATGCCTCTTCACAAAGATCAAGCCCTTCCTTTTTACATCCCAGCAGGTTGTCTTTGGAGGTGACTTTAACACCATAATTAGGCCTGAAGACAGGAGGGTCTCCATAGACAGGCTGGGTTATGATAGCGTTTTTCTTAGAGATATGGTTAGACAAGCAGGCCTGGTAGATGTGCACATTAAGCACTGCCCTGGCAGCACGGGATTCACATTTCAGAGAGGGAATAGTCAGAGTAGGATAGATAGGTTTTTTTTAAAGGAGAACTCTGCTTTCTCGGCTCCTGAGTTGAGGGCGGTGGAGTTCTCTGACCACTGTATGCTGTCTGTGACTCTGAATGCCTCGGACACTCCACCCAGGGGAAGGGGTACCTGGAAACTGAATTCGGCTCTCCTGGAAGATGTAGAGGTAAGACAATCCTTTGAGGATTTTTTTCAGGCACAGGTTTCTATTCTGGACTTTTGCAGCAGTAAGTCAGAGTGGTGGGAGCTTGTGAAACAAAGGGCGATTGGACTTTTCAAGGCCATAAGTAAGAAGAAGCAGCTTGGTATGTATATTGCCTACCAGCATTTGCGGAGGAAGCTTGATCGTCTTGTCTCGTATGGAGGAGATCCAGGGGAGATCTCGGAGGTAAAGCTTCTTCTTAGGAAGTGTCAATACGACCGGCATGCCTCTTTGGTTCTGGAGAGAGATTATGGGAAATATCACTCGCCTGATCCTTACCAGAACTGTAAGCAAGGCATAGCAGTTAAGACGGTCATAGGTCTGAGGGATAGTACGGGTTCCCTGGTGAAGTCCAGATCAGGGATCCTGGAGATCTTCAGGTCATATTACGCAGACCTTCTGGGAAGAAAGGACCTTAGTCGGGACAGGATGGAAAGCTTTCTGGATTCTACTCCAGGATTGGGAAATGATACATTGCCTTTGATGGATTTGACGGAACCAATTTCAGCGGATGAGGTAGTTCGTGCCATAGAGAAGCTGGCTACCAAAAAGTCGCCTGGGCCAGATGGGTTGACAGCTGAATTTTACAAGTGTTTTAAGTCCATTCTGGCTCCCTTTTTAGCGGAGGTTTATAACAGCTGTTTAGAAGAGGGTTCTCTCCCTCCCTCCATGAGGCAATCCGCTGTGATTCTTCTGTCAAAAGGTAAAGACCCCTCAATAATTGAGAACTGGCGCCCCATCAGTCTTCTCAATGTTGATAGAAAGATCTTGGCGAAGATTCTTTTTTGGCGCTTGTCGTCAGTAGCAGGCGATTTGTTGTCCAATCATCAGCACTGCTCGGTCCAGGGCAGAAGTACCTTTTCAGCAATTTTAGCTGTCCGGGAGGCTTTGACAAAGGAATATTCCCCTAGGTTTGGGATTTTTTAGGCACAAGTTTATAAATGATTCAAAGATCAATGCAGAAAATTATAACATTTATTAAAGTGATAAATAAAGTGGTGTAAACATTAAAAAGAAGAACATTACAGGCAATGTGTGATCATCAAGAATACAACCATATCCGTGAGATGACTCTAACCAGTACCCAATATATTTCGGGAAATTAGTTCCCTTCTTCAGGGGTGGTTTCAAAACGGAGCAGTGTTCTAATAAACAAAAACAACAGTATTATAATTATGCCATTGAACATAATAGAGGTATTCTATTAACATATGCATCATTCATATACATATAATGTCTCGTAATCCACATATTATTAAAAAATAGGTTATATAGTTGTTGATGTAGTTGGAAAAACAAACACTTACATGGTTAGTCTTGTGATAAAACATGAAGCCTGTAGGGTGATTAAAAACAAGCTGGTCTTCCACATATGTAAGTCCACCGTCCTAGATATTTGTGTATCCCATGGGTCAAAAAATGACCAGTATAATGGACTGTATCATGGAAAGGATCTTATTATAGGTCTTCTGTCTCCTAGTAGGTGTGGGAACCTGAAGTCCCAAAGCAAAAGGCCGAGACACCAAGAAGTAGACAATATGGACCAACTAAGGGGAGAAATATAGCATATAGGGAATATGTTAGTTAGTTTAGGAGTCACTAGAGATCTCCAAAGGATTTGCAGGGCATCTGGGTCATCGTAGATGAAATCCAGTGTGTCCTGTCATAATATATAAAAAAAAATAGCCAATTACCTGTATGGTCTTGGGCAGCAGGTAACACATATGAGGATCGACCAGCGTGGTCAGAAAGATGTGAAGATTGCAAGGGAGGTATATGGATTTAAATATTACCTTAATTAGGTCCCATTGTCCACAGCTGGTGCTCTGCCTAACGGGGCTTCCTGGACAGCGGACGCCAGGAACAGCCCCGCCGCCGAGAATGCGCATAACATGCGTCATTGCGCCGGCGGAAACGGAAATGGCGTCCGCGTTCCACCGGCACGGGTCACGTAACCGGAAGTGGATAACCACATCCGGTTTACGAGTGGCCGGGCCCGCCCATGTCTGCAGAGAGCTGCAATGGGCAGGGCCGACCAGAGACAGCGAGCGCCAATACGGCGGTCTGTCTCACCCGTGCCAGGGTTACCATAGAAACCAGGAAGACAGAGAGAACGAGTATATTGAGTAATACATAAAAATTGTAAAGCTATTAAGGCATTATGGTGATTATCTCGCCAAATAAAGCCCAAATGATGTTAAAAGGAAAAGGATGATTATTTCGAATGGGAATTTATCATAGACTTGAAAATAAAATCTATGTAAGGATTATGTGCGGTGGACATTTAACATATAGGGGGACACAGCCTATGATTAATTACTCCTTTACAAATCTGTGTGAACAAGATGGTATAATAGTAGACATAATCGACATTGAATATTAGAGGGGAGGTACATATATATGGAAAGATATGCATCATATAAAATACAGACAGATGTATAATGCATCTATTTTTGTTTTTACTTTTCCATTCCACCTGAAGTGAAACCCTCCAGAAATGGCTTGAATGACAGGGTTCCATTCAAACCTGGGGGTTCAGTGGCTTTTAAGGAATGTATCCACCTCAACTCCAGCTGGAGGAGACTTTTGTTCCAGTCTCCTCCCCTGGGGCTAGGGTGGACACGATCCAATATTAGGAATTTAATCCTAGGGAATTTGCCTCCATGGACCAGACTCACGTGGCGTCCAAGAGGGAGTTCAGGGTCTGGCTTGCGCATGCTAAGAATGTGACGGTACGCGCGTCGCCAGAACTCCTGTTTTGTTTTTCCTATGTAGAAGCATCCGCATGTACATAGGAGTATATAAATGACACCGATCGTGCGACAATTTGCAAAGTGTCGCGCTTTAAAAATTTGACCATTCGGTAGATTGGGAAATTTTTGTGTCAACATAAAGCCACAATAGTGGCATGAACCACATATATAGGTACCCTTATATTTGCAACATGTCATATCACTACTGTTAAATTCACTCCGGACAAGCTTGTCACGGAGGGCCGGAGCTCTTTTGTAGGTAAAACCTGGTGTGTTGGAAAGGTATTGTCCTAGAATAGGATCGGAAGTTAATAAGTGCCAGTGTTTGGTCACTATTTTTTTGATCTTATTATGTTGGTACATATAAGGGGTGATTATCCTGATGTTATTACTATCATTGGTTTTCTTATCCTTGGAAGGATTAAGAAGTTCCCGTCTATCACTTAAGAGGGCCCTCTTATATGCCTTTTTGAGAGACATATTTGAGTACCCTCTTCGTGTCAATCTTTCACGTAGATCGTTTGCAGCGAGTTGGAAAGTTTGCAGGTCACTGCAATTACGCCTTAAGCGAAGATATTGGCTTGTTGGTATCGATCGGATTAGTGGCTCAGGGTGGAAGCTAGAGCCATGGAGGATGGTATTCCCTGCCGTGGGCTTACGATAGAGTCCACTGTGCAGGGTACCATCTTCTCCTCTAAAAATCTCAACGTCCAAAAACGTCACGCGGTTAGGGTCCAGATTCATTGTGAAGAGCAGGTTGAACTCGTTCCTGTTCATTCTTTCCAGGCAAGTATATAATAGTTCAAGGGGACCCTCCCAGATGAGGAACACGTCATCTATATAACGGGTCCACATAAGAATGTGGTCCGTATATATTGACATGGCCTCATCGTCTAGGAAGGAAGTCTCCCACTCCCCCAGGTACAGATTGGCGTAGGATGGGGCACAACAAGTGCCCATCGCTACGCCCTGCACCTGGAGGTAGTGGGAGCCATTGAACATAAAGATATTATGTGTAAGAATAAACCGTAAGAGGCTAAGTATAAATTCACTATAAGCATCACTCTGTACCTTCTGCGAAATAATGTGTTGGATAGCGGCCATACCTTTTGCATGGGGTATGGAGCTATATAAAGCTTCAACGTCAATGGTGACAAGTGTTGCCATGGAAGAAACAGGAAAGCCCTCAACCTTGCTCAAAAAATGAATCGTGTCCTTCGTGAAGGATGGTAAATCCTGTACGAAAGGTTGTAAATAATTATCCACCAAGCGACTGGCATTTTCAGATATAGACCCTCTCCCTGATATGATGGGTCTACCAGGGGGGTTAGTGGGGTTCTTATGGACTTTGGGAAGTCCATAGAACGTTGGTATTTTAGGGAATTTAGTACGAATAAAGTCCCACGTATGCTTGGTAATAATGTTATTTAAATAAGCTTGGTCTGTTAAGAGGTAGAACTCCTGATAGAATTTAGCCACAATGGTGGGGGTGATGCGTCTGTACCAGTTGATGTTATTGAGGATCTGGGTACACATCTGAACATACTGTGTATCATCCATTATGACAATATTGCCCCCCTTGTCAGCCTGTTTAATAACTATTTTTTTATTGTCAGAGAGTTTATTAATAGCTTCCCGATGTGAGGGGGAAATATTGGCATGGGGGGTGCAGTCAATTTTCATTTTCTCAATTTCACTGGTGACAATCTTCAGAAATGTATTAATGTTTTGGTTTTGGATGGGGGGATAAATATCTGATTTCTTTTTTAAACTTGTGGAACTTTTGTTGTCCTTTATTGTATCAGAAGTTACGCCTGACAATAATGAGTCAATATCGACACGGTCAATTAGGTTTTCATTTTCCTCTAGCAGGGAGATTAGAATATCCAGGGCAGGGTCTTTTGATATATTTTTGGTGTTTTCTTTATGAAATAATAGTTTGAGATTTAATTTTCGTGCAAACAGATGTAGGTCTTTTATGACCTCAAATTTATTTGTATTTGATGTGGGGCAGAAGCTGAGACCCATTTGAAGGATCTCTGTTTCTGCTTGAGTGAGGGTATGGTGAGATAAATTAATAATAGAAAAGTCCTGCACCAAGGAAGGGGTGTGATCTAAAGTGATGGTGTTGGATTTTGGGATGGGGGTGTGACATTCGTGGTGGGTGTAAGATGAAGTGCTCGCTGGTGAACCAGGTCTAAAAAAGCAAAATCCTGTAAATCAATATTAGTGGAAGTGTTGATTGGGGGAGGTGGGATAGTTGGATCCTGAGATTGCTGTAGTGTCGGAGGTAGGACTTCTCGTGATTTAGTGTGTGCAGGAAATAGGGAAATATTCTCTTTTTTATTGGAAGGTAAGTTTGACTTTTTTGTTTGCTGTTGAAAAGCTAGCTCGTCCTGATATGGACGCTTGGTGCGGTCACTTGTTTTGACCGTTTTGCTAGTAGATATGTCTTTTTGAGTAGGCATAGAGAGGTCATCCTTTTTGAAACTGAAATTTGTGTTTCTATTTTGTGCCCATAGATATGCTCTACCTTGTTGGGAAATGGTTTTGCTTCTGTTAAGAATTTTTTGTTTTTTCATTAAGATGTTTTTGTTAAAGGTATCTAAGTGATCCTTCAGTTTTTTCTCACGTTCGATGTAGGTTTTGTGAGTTTTAAATTTTTTTATTTTTTCACAGGTTTGAGCAATGTCCGTGTCCAATTTTTTGGCTCTTGATGAGTACTCCTCAATGAGGAGCCCCATTAGAGCTCCTGAACAGGTTTGTAGGGTGTCCTCCCACCTGGCCTTGAAAGCAGGCGTTATATCCTCTAACGAGGGGAACACCTGGATCCTTAGGCCAAATGGGCTGACACCCTCTATGATATGATCCTGAAAGGATTTACAATGCCAGAAAAATGTTGATTTTTTCTCAAGCAGTTTGGATAGTTGGAACAACAGAGAGGCTAGTTCAGTTTCAATGAACTCTTTGTGTTCATATTCGGCCAAGTAGCCAGCCATTAAGGTGTTCCAGTCATCCCCAATAAAACCAGACATTTCTAATATACTGCAACAGTGAAGAGAGTGTCGAATGTCTAGATTACACAAAAAGGTATGAGTATTAAATAATATTAGTATGTGCTAATTATTACCAGACAAAATGACAATAGGTTTCAACTAGAAAGGAGCACCTATCACGAGCTTCGGGGAAAGGTATTTGCTACCTGGTTAATCAAGAAGAGAGGTTTGCTCGTGGTAGGTGGACCAAAAAAGTGTGCCACATCCCTAAATACAATAACAAAGGAATATTCCCCTAGGTTTGGGATTTTTTAGGCACAAGTTTATAAATGATTCAAAGATCAATGCAGAAAATTATAACATTTATTAAAGTGATAAATAAAGTGGTGTAAACATTAAAAAGAAGAACATTACAGGCAATGTGTGATCATCAAGAATACAACCATATCCGTGAGATGACTCTAACCAGTACCCAATATATTTCGGGAAATTAGTTCCCTTCTTCAGGGGTGGTTTCAAAACGGAGCAGTGTTCTAATAAACAAAAACAACAGTATTATAATTATGCCATTGAACATAATAGAGGTATTCTATTAACATATGCATCATTCATATACATATAATGTCTCGTAATCCACATATTATTAAAAAATAGGTTATATAGTTGTTGATGTAGTTGGAAAAACAAACACTTACATGGTTAGTCTTGTGATAAAACATGAAGCCTGTAGGGTGATTAAAAACAAGCTGGTCTTCCACATATGTAAGTCCACCGTCCTAGATATTTGTGTATCCCATGGGTCAAAAAATGACCAGTATAATGGACTGTATCATGGAAAGGATCTTATTATAGGTCTTCTGTCTCCTAGTAGGTGTGGGAACCTGAAGTCCCAAAGCAAAAGGCCGAGACACCAAGAAGTAGACAATATGGACCAACTAAGGGGAGAAATATAGCATATAGGGAATATGTTAGTTAGTTTAGGAGTCACTAGAGATCTCCAAAGGATTTGCAGGGCATCTGGGTCATCGTAGATGAAATCCAGTGTGTCCTGTCATAATATATAAAAAAAATAGCCAATTACCTGTATGGTCTTGGGCAGCAGGTAACACATATGAGGATCGACCAGCGTGGTCAGAAAGATGTGAAGATTGCAAGGGAGGTATATGGATTTAAATATTACCTTAATATTCCGGGAGGCTTTGGAGCGATGCAGGGCTGCTGAATGGAGAAAGTACTTGCTGGCATTGGATCAGGCGAAGGCTTTTGATCGAGTCAATCATGAGTACCTGTATTTGCTACTTGATAGATACGGCCTGCAGGGGAGGTTTATTGATTGGCTGAAAACATTGTATAAAGGGGCTGAGAGCTTCCCACTTGTTAATGGTTGGGTTGAAAGGCCTTTTGAGGTTGGCTCTGGTGTGCGCCAGGGGTGTCCTTTGAGCCCCCTGCTATATGTATTCGCAATCGACCCCTTCATAAGAAGGTTAGAGAGTGGATCGTTGTGTGGGGTGCCTTTGGGCATTGCTGGTGTGCCACCTTTGAAGGTCGTGGCCTATGCCGATGATGTGTCTGTTATTATCTCTGGGATGGAGGAGGCGCAGGAGGTGGTCTCTGTGATAGAGCAGTACACTGAGGCTTCTGGCTCTAAAATCAATCATGAAAAGAGTGAAGTTTTCTGGATGGGTGAGGAGGGTGAAAGCTTCGAACTTCCGGATGCCTTCCCAGAGCCCCAGCAGGAAATTAAAGTGTTGGGCATCAAATTTGGTCCTGGTGACTATGGTCATCGAAATTGGGAAAGCAGGTTGTTGAATGCCAATGCCAAGGTGGCAAGCTGGAAGAAATGGAAACTTTCCTTGAGGGAAAGGGTTGACTTGATTAAAACTTACCTGATCCCAATCTTTTTATATGTCAGCTTTGTCTGTATCTTGCCAGAATCTCTCTATGCAAGGGTGTACAGCTGTTTTTTCCAACTGTTATGGGGAAATAGGCTGAACCTGATCAAACGCAATGTAACTTACCTGTCCAGGCGGGAGGGTGGTCTAGGAATGGTCAACCCTATAGTTTTCTTTTCTCTGCTTTTTTTAAAGTATAATCTTGGTAATATGTTAGCAGAGACCCCGCCGGGATGGGTGGGTATTTTTCAATCTTGGTTTAGGCCTTTTCTGCGATGCTGGGAAGATGGCGGGCCAGTGAAAAGTCTGAGAGTCCGACATGGCAAGCTTCCGGCTTACGTTGCCCCGTGTCTGAAAATACTTAGGCAGTGGCAGGTGACAGTGGAGGATATCAAGTCCCTCCCCAGAAAGCTTCTGGAGAGGAGGATTTTGGGCTCTGCTTTCAGTGTGTTGCTGACCTTAAGGGATTGCCCAGGCCCCGTAATGAGGGAGGGGTTGCGTTTAATTAACTTAGGAAGAATCCCTTTGAAGTTTAGGGATCAAGCCTGGCTCGCTTTCCATGGAAGGCTCTATGTGAGAGGGAACCTGAAGCATCGCCCTGTGGATGATCGGGATTGTCCTAGAGCGGAGTGTGTTGGTAAAGTGGAGTCTATGGACCACTTTTTGCTCCAGTGTCCCTTTAACATAGAGGTGTATAAAAGGGTGGGGAGGGCTCTAGGCATCCCCTTTCTCTATCGCATGAGTTATGCGGAGTGGGTGTACGGGGCATTCCCGACTCGCTGGGATTTTGATTTGGATACACTTTTTCTAGTTAGTATAGTTGTCCGTTACTTCACGTGGAATGCACGGTGCCAGATTACCCTGCGGAAGAAAGTCCTCCCTGTCGAGGTGGTGGTGTACGATATTCTGGGTGAGGTTGGGAAGATTCGGGGTCTTGAGAAGGGCAGGGAGCCTCGAGCGGTCTGGATAAGGGCGTGGAGGAATATCAGACCTGCTTTTGGAGAACTGTCCATCTCTGGGTGAAAAGCTTTTTTCCTATGCTATTTCTTTCACGCCCTTAGCTTTTGTTAGTTAATATCTTCATTTTTGAAGAAGGGCTGCATGCATAATGGGAGTGGTTTTGTTTCTTGACCTCGCAGGTTTGATGTCTGGTGTGGTGGTGTGAGTCTTATTAAGATAATTTTTTCCGGTAATGATGTGTTTCATGATGTGAGTTTTGTTTTTGCTGTAAAGGCAGTCTTTATTTGAGAGCAGAATTTGCTATGTATTTTTTTTTCCCCCCTTTTCATGTAAATATGTATATATTTATTTATGTATATTGATTTTATGCTTATTGATTGCAAGACTTTTAATAAACAAAATTGGGAAGAATGTTCCTTACATTGGTGATCAATGGAAAGAATGTTCCTTACATTGGTGATCAATGGGAAGAATGTTCCTTACATTTGTGATCAGTAAGAAGAATGTTCCTTACATTGGTTGCCAGAGGGAAGAATGTTCCTTACATTGGTGATCAGTAAGAAGAATGTCCCTTACATTGGTGGCCAGAGGGAAGAATGTTCCTTACATTGGTGATCAATGGGAAGAATGTTCCTTACATTGGTGATCAGTAAGAAGAATGTTCCTTACATTGGTGATCAATGGGAAGAATGTTCCTTACATTTGTGATCAGTAAGAAGAATGCTCCTTACATTGGTTGCCAGAGGGAAGAATGTTCCTTACATTGGTGATCAGTAAGAAGAATGTCCCTTACATTGGTGGCCAGAGGGAAGAATGTTCCTCACATTGGTGGCCAGAGGGAAGAATGTTCCTTACATTGGTGATCAATGGGAAGAATGTTCCTTACATTGGTGATCAGTAAGAAGAATGTTCCTTACATTGGTGATCAGTGGGAAGAATGTTCCTTACATTGGTGGTCAGAGGGAAGAATGTTCCTTACATTGGTGATCAGTGGGAAGAATGTTCCTTACATTGGTGGTCAGAGGGAAGAATGTTCCTTACATTGGTGATCATTAAGAAGAATGTTCCTTACATTGGTGATCAGTGGGAAGAATGTTCCTTACATTGGTGGTCAGAGGGAAGAATGTTCCTTACATTGGTGATCATTAAGAAGAATGTTCCTTACATTGGTGGTCAGAGGGAAGAATGTTCCTTACATTGGTGATCAGTGGGAAGAATGTTCCTTACATTGGTGGTCAGAGGGAAGAATGTTCCTTACATGGGTGATCATTAAGAAGAATGTTCCTTACATTGGTGATCAGTGGGAAGAATGTTCCTTACATTGGTGGCCAGAGGGAAGAAGAATGTTCCTTACATTGGTGGTCAGAGGGAAGAATGTTCCTTACATTGGTGATCAGTGAGAAGAATGTTCCTTACATTGGTGGCCAGAGGGAAGAAGAATGTTCCTTACATTGGTGATCAGTGAGAAGAATGTTCCTTACATTGGTGATCAGTGAGAAGAATGTTCCTTACATTGGTGATCAGTGGGAAGAATGTTCCTTACATTGGTGATCAGTGGGAAGAATGTTCCTTACATTGGTGGTCAGAGGGAAGAATGTTCCTTACATTGGTGATCAGTGGGAAGAATGTTCCTTACATTGGTGGTCAGAGGGAAGAATGTTCCTTACATTGGTGATCAGTGAGAAGAATGTTCCTTACATTGGTGGTTAGTAGGAAGAATGTCCCCTAACAGATAGCCAAAAAGATCATTGCTGTCAACCGTTACTTATCTGAAAGGCAAAAATTGCTCAAGGAACCTCTATCAACCTCTATAGGAACTGTACGTCGGTTCCACTGAACTCTGGTTGGGAAAGGCTATTGTATAGCAAAGATGTATTAGTGAAATATCAAATCAGTGTACTAGAGAATTTACTGTGATTCATGGATTTCCCTACACTGAAGGCATCATTGAAACTTGTATTGGATGCTTTGTATATGATGTTCTCATTCCTTACTATGTGAGGATACTGATAGGTAATAAATACAGAACTTTATATTGTATGTAGATTTATAAACAAACGTTCTCATGCCTTACTATGAGGGGAAAGAAAAGCATACTGAGAGGCAATGAATACTTATATATAGATGCTCTAATGGCTTACTGTGGGGAGTATGGAGGATATTGATATACAAATAATTCTTTACTGTGCATTTGGATGTTATCATACCTTACTATGTGGAGTAGAAATAATACAGAGTGGAAAAAGTTGTTTTAGATACAGATGTTCTAATATCTTACTGGGAGAGTATACTGATGTCCAATGTATACTTTATACACAGATGTTCTCATACCTTGCTATAAGGAGGGAGGAGGAGAGAGGCTCATACCTTACTAGGAGAAGAAGGGATTACATTGATATACAACATATACTCCATATAAAGATGTCCTCATACCTTACTATAAGGAGGAGGAAAACGCATAATAATATACAACATAGATTTTATATACAGAGATTCTCATACCTTACTATAAAGAGCAGGAGAGAGGATACTAATATACAACATACATTGTATATACATATGTTCTCATACCTTACTAGGAGTAGACGATGGGATACTGATAGACTACATATACATTATCTACAGATGTTCTCATTTCTCACTAAGGGGAGAATGAATGATACTGATAACCTATAAGGAGGAGGAAGAATATGGATATGCAAGATATATTTTATATACAGATGTTCTCATACCTTGCTATGAGATTTAGAAAGGATACTAATATACAACATATACTTTATATAAAGATGTTTGCATAACTTACTATGAGTATTAGAAAGGATACTGATATACAACATATACTTTATATACAGATGTTCTCATACCATACTATGAACATTAGAGAGGATACTAATATATAATATTTACTTTATATACAGATGTTCTCATACCATATTATGAACATTAGAGAGGATACTAATATACAATATTTACTTTATATACAGATGTTTGCATAACTTACTATGAGTATTAGAGAGGATACCAATATACAAGGTATGCTTTATATAGATAGGTTCTCAAACTTTACTAGGAGGAGAAAAGAGGATACTTATGTGAAATGTATACTTTATATACAGATGTTTCCATACCTGGACATAACTGGAAGTAGGAGGGGGGATACTGATACACAACGTATACTTGCTATACAGATGTTCTCCTACCTTACTAGGGAGAAGAGGGAGGATACTGATGTGCAATGTATATTTTATATAATGACGTTCTTGTATCTTACTGGAAGGAGGAGGGAGGATACTGACACATTGTGCAGCAGAGGTATGATGGGGATGTAGTGCAGGACTCTGCAGTATATGGATGTAATGCAAACTATAGATATTTATATCATCACAATCCAGCAAATATTACAATATAATCTGAAGTCATGTCTTCATATGCAGTGAAGTTGGCTGGACATTCAGAAAGTCATGTAAGCTTTATTTCTAGCATCCTCTGTGCTTTGTACCTTCCCTTTTCCAAAGCCTATGCATTTTTTTAGGCATCTATTTATATTGTATATATGTGTACACTCTTTGGTGTTTATGAAGTATATATGTGTACGTTCTTTAGTATTTATGATGTATATATGTGTACACTCTTTGTTATTTATGAAGTATATATGTGTACACTCTGTAGTATTTATGAAGTATATATGTGTACACTCTGTAGTATTTATGATGTATATATGTGTACACTCTGTAGTATTTATGATGTACAGTATATATGTGTACACTCTGTAGTATTTATGATGTATATATGTGTACACTCTGTAGTATTTATGATGTATATATGTGTACACTCTGTAGTATTTATGAAGTATTAGGTATACACTCTTTAGTATTTGTGATGTATTAGGTATACACTCTTTGGTATTTATGAAGTATATAGGTGTACATTCTTTAGTATTTATGATGTATATATCTGTAAACTCTTTGGTATTTATAATGTATATATATGTGTATATTATTTAGTATTTATATTGTAAATATGCGTATATTCTTTAGTATTTATGATGTATATGTGTGTATATTCTTTAGTATTTATATTGTATATATGTGTGTATATTCCGTAGTATTTATATTGTATATATGTGTGTATATTCTGTAGTATTTATATTGTATATATGTGTGTATATTCCTTAGTATTTATATTGTAAATATGTGTATATTCTTTAGTATTTATGATGTATATGTGTGTATATTCTTTGGTATATATATTGTATATATGTGGGTATATTCTTTAGTATTTATATATATATATATATATATATATATATATATATATGTATATTCCTTAGTATCATACAGGATAAACAATTAGATAAAAATATACTTTTAAAGTTTTTAGCCATTGTTGGATGTGTGTTGTAGTTGGAGGGTGTGTACATTATGGGGATGAGAAAAGATCCTCCTTTATTTATCCCCCCTCTCTGTCCCCAGACCCAGCTCTCGGCTCCTGTACTGCCTGCCTGGCACAGGGCACATTCAGAAGACATGAAGAGCGCCCATCATTAAGGGAAGATTCAGCCCAGTGACAGCAGACAAGTAATGTGCTACTGACCATACCTACAGCAGCATGAAGGGTGAGTGATGCCAACTGTACCCACTTACCTTGTCCTGGTAACCATAGCTGGGGCTGTACATTGATGATCTCCTGTATGATGTGTTATGTTTTAAATCCTAAATCAGCGTGTAGCTCCATTACTGCTATGATCACTCACTTGGTAAACGCTGACATACAGTGCTTTACAAATCTGAAACTATATTGGATTTAGAAAAACATGGAACTCTTTACTGTCCATGTCAGGGTTGTTCTCTCATTTTCTTACTTAAACTAGCCATACATTAGAAGAATTTTGTTTGAAATGTTTAATTTTAAGAAGGTTTGTTTGATTTTCTAATCATTAGTGGGGTCAAATTGATGACTCCACTAATGATTAGTTAATGATCTTCACCAATGATGATGATAGTGGGGTCAAATCGATCACCCCACAAATACCGTTTTTTACCCCAGTGATGGAAAAAATTGAAAACGCAATATGGAAAATATTCCTCCAACTAATTTCTAACAGTGTATGTGGCTTTTGTTTGGTAAAGTGCATTCATTCCAAAATCAAATGCTAGGCAAGCTCAGCTTTGAAGTACTTTAGAATGACATTTGTCAATTTATCGAATGTACTGTGAATTTTTGTGCGAATGTTCAAACTGACATTTGTTTGGAAATCTATTAGTGTGGCCAATGGCCAGCTTGAATCAGAGGACACTCATTATAGGTAGAAAACAGGGAATCTGCAAGTCATTTTTGGAGTGTGGGAGAAGTGAGGTCACCCATGTACAGACAGAAGACATGGAGGCGTCATGCATACTGTAGCCCAGTATGCAGTCACTGGACCCTTCGGTTAAGGTGATGTACGGTTCCACTGCAAATGTTATGTGGAATGATTTCTGTACCTGTGTCTGGCTGTTTTGTGAAATGTGTCCTGTTAGTGTCAGCGGTGAATGCATGATCCCTGCAAGGTTAATGCGCACCCAAACCCAATAACAAAGGTTTTAGAGACGGTTCACTGCTCTGCAAATCACATGCGATGTCTGTGCAATGCAAATTCAGCCATACAGATAGTATGGCTAAATTTGCACAGGACCCTTTTTTGGGTCCGCACCAGAATCGGATTGCATGGGTGTTCACACCTATGCGATCCGATTCATGTCCGAACTGACCTGGGGGTGTCGTTTAACCACTTGCCGACCGCCGCCCGACTATATACGGCGGCGGTCAGCCCCTCCCAGGCAAAGTGACGTACCGGTACGTCACTAGATTGGGAGCCAATAGGGGACGAGCGCGCGCCGCAGGAGGTGCTCTCCCGCCCCTGCTCGTACCCGAAGAAGCCGACGCGTGTGACCGGCGGACCCGATGTCCGCCGGTCACTCGCGTTCGTCGGGTAGAGAGGGAAAAAGGCAGGCGGGTAGTGTAAACAAAGCTGCCTGTCACTCTCCCCTGTGTAAAAGCACAGATCACTCGGTCCTGCTATGTAGGACCGTAGATCTGTGCTGTTACACACACAGCCACATCCAATGACAGTAAGAAACACGCCCCCAGGGACACACTTAACCCCTCCCTATCCAATAAAGTTAACCCCTTCCCTCCCAGGGTCATTTTTACAGTAACAGTGCATATGTATAGCACTGATTACTGTAGAAATGTCACTGGTACCCCCAAAAGTGTAAAAAATGTCAGTCAAGGGTCCGATCTGTCCTCCGCAATGTCGCAGTCCCGCAAAAAAAATCGCAGATCGCCGCCATTACTCGTTAAAAAAAAAAAAACAACAAAATTGACAAAAATCTTTCCCTTAGTTAGTAAACGCAATAACTTTTGCGCAAACCAATCAAAATACGCTTATTGTGATTTTTTTTTTTACCAAACATAGGTAGCAGAAAACAAATTGGCCAAAAATGTAAAAAAAATTTGATTTTTACATTTTTTTTTGGGGAATTTCATATAAGAAAATGTAAAAAATATTGTTATTTTTGCAAAATTTTCGCTCTTTTTTTGTTTATAGCGCATGATCAAAAAATCGCACAGGTGATCAAATACCACCAAAAGAAAGCTCTGTTTGTGGGAAAAAAAGGATGTCAAATTCATTTGGGTACAGCGTCGCACGACCGCGCAATTGTCCGTTAAAATCACGCAGTGCCAAATCACAAAATACCCCCTGATCATTAAGGGGGTAAAATCTTCCGGGGCTTAAGTGGTTAACTTTGTATTGAGACTCCCAGCGATTCTCATATGGCAGTGTGAACTGTTTGCGATTTGAATGCGATGCGGGAACCCGCAGTGGATTAGCAGGGTTCCCGCATCACATATGTGTGAATCGAGACTTAGTGCCGGTTCACATATGTGCGGCTGTGGCGATCGCATGTAATATCGGAGCACACTGCTCCTTCATTACATGCGATCGGCTGTGCGGTGCAAATTCAGCCAAACACTTTGTGTATGTGTAAAGTCGCACATGACCCTTTTTTTGAGCCGCACCAGGATTGGATCGCACAGTGGTTCACACTTGTGCGATCCGATCCTGTGCGAACTGTAAGATCGCACTGCGATCAAACTGGGGGTGTCGTTAACATTACATTGACACCCCCAGCGTATCGCATATGGCAGTGTGAACTGTTAAGGGTGAGTTTGCGATGCAGGAAGAGGCTGCAAATTCGCAGCCTTCCCGCATCGCATAAGTCTGAACCGAGCATTAGTCTTTAAGAGGTTAAACTGCCCTCACTTACAGACAGAAGTTCATTCCTTTGATATAAAGGAAGAAAATGATACAATGTAAAACATTGTGTTTATAGTTATCTAGCAGCCATAACAATGTTGAAAAACATTTGCCAGAGGCTCTCTTTTTTCTTTTTTGACAGCTGTGAGTGGGGGGAGGGAAGTGAATCGAGATTGCAATTTTTTTACGATTTTTCCTGCAGCTCTACGCTACACACACAGCCAAATCATTTCAATGGGCTGCTCTATGCGCGACAAATGCAGCAAAGTTGCTCATGTACCTTTCTGGGTGTTAAGATACGCATGTATTGACATAAATGCCTGTTTGCCGCGTTTGGGGTGCCATTAACAATGAATGGCAAGACACGCACTTTAACCTCCCTGGCGGTCTGATTATGTCAGAATTTCTGTACTAAAAGCGCTACATTGTTTTGCATGGAAATCTGTTGTTTTATATTTTAGGCCTGTAATTCTTAGGAATAACTCACTTAAATCTGTCCAAACAAGAGTCTAGTAGACATCCCGGGTATGATAAAGTTTGAAACACAAAATCATAAATTCTAATATAATAATATTACATTTCATCAAATTCTTCATTGTTTTCGAAGTGGAGATATTTCATTATGAGGGAGAATCCGTACTTGGGGGCGCTGCCTGATCCGCACCGCAGTCAATAGAGCACTAAGTCCGCACATCGCTGAGCTCAGTCGCAGAATCGTTGCTGTTGTCACTTTTAGTACCTGATGACAAATTTTCCTACGAATCGCTATCGCTCAGTTCTTCAAATAATTCTGATACGCCGTCGCTGTTTTCCAGTTCGTCCAAAAGTGTTTTTGAGCTAATAGAACGCTTTTTGGACGCCATGGACATTATCAATTTTCCAGGCACAAAGTACAGCAAAAAGCACAGGCAGGGCACTGGAAAAGCCTCTAGATGAAATGACATGATACAAAGTTGTAATTCTAACAGATTACACTGTATCATTTTTTTTTTTTTTTTAATCTCCCGCCGGTTCCACCCCCTGGCGCTCGCAGGGAAGAAGGTGTTGGCATCGGCCGAGCACACAGCGAGAGGACAGCAGGAGGAAGGCTGCAGGAAGGCTGGGGAGGATGGCGGGGGATCGCAGGGGAAGGTGAGTATCATTCTGGGGTAATCCCGAGTGTGGCTGGGGGTTACCGCTTTTGGTACTGAAAATGAACCCCGAGCCACACTCAGGAATACTGCTAGGGAGGTTATTCTGTTTTGTGAACGCCTGCGAAAATGTGCACCTCAGCGTGCTTTAACTTATAAATGCAGCCTAAAGCCGGCCACACATGGATTGAAATTTGGTCAGTTCAGCCGCGATACGATCCATGTGTGGGCAAGCTGAATTTACCCAAGTCATTCCATGGATCGACTTGGGTACAACCAGCCTGTGAATTTTCTATTACTACAGGTGGCTATAGCCACTTGCAGTAATCATTGCGTTCTGCCGGCCGGAAAGGCTCCTTGTGCCCCCATGGTGGAAGGAAAGAAAATCGAGTCATCTATGAGCTGCTTTTGAGTCAACTGACCTATTGAAAACATTACACTTACTTACGAAGCTGATCCCTTATCTCAATGGTTGTTGAAGGAATAAAGAAGATGGATAGCACTGAGCCACTGAGGGCATCATCTAGTGCAGGGGTGGGGAACCTACAGTTCGGCCCCCGAAGTCATCTGGTCCGGCCCCCCATGCAGCTGAGTCTGTGTCTCTCAGCTGATCTGTCAGAATGGAGCCGATGCTTCCTGTATAGTTCTTGCTCTGTTATGACAGTCTGAGTGAGTCACAGGCAGAGTGATATCAAATGCACTCCGCCTGTGACCAATACAGGAAACTTCACCTCTTCCAGCCAGAGCCAGCAGTACCAGCCAGAGCCAGCAGTACTCACAGCAGTACCAGCCAGAGCCAGCAGTACTCACAGCAGTACCAGCCAGAACCAGCAGTACACACAGCGGTACCAGCCAGAACCAGTAGTACCCACAGCGGTACCAGCCAGAGTCAGCAGTACCTACAGCAGTACCAGCCAGAGTCAGCAGTACCTACAGCAGTACCAGCCAGCAGTACCTACAGCACAGTACCAGCCAGCAATACCAGCCGGAGCCAGAAGTACCCACAGCAATACCAGCCAGCAGTACCAGCCTGAGCCAGCAGTACCCACAGCAGTACCCGTCTGAGCCAGCAGTAACAGCCAGCAGTACCCACAGCACAGTACCAGCCATCAGTACCAGCCTGAGCCAGCAGCACCAGCCAGCAGTACCTACAGCACAGTACCAGCCTGAGTCAGCAGTACCCACAGCAGTACCAGACTGAGCCAGCAGTACCCACAGCAGTACCAGCCAGCAGTACTCACAGCACAGTACAAGCCAGCAGTACCAGCCTGAGCCAGCAGTACCAGCCTGAGCCAGCAGTACCAGCCAGCTATACCCACCAGCAGTTCTTTTCAAAACTTACCACCACAAAAAAGTCGACTGCGCTCCAGACTGACCGACGCAAACCTGGAAAACCTGTTGCGAGTAGCAACATCATCAATACCAGCTAACATCACACACCTCACCAAAGAGAAGCAGTTGCAGCCATCACATTAGGGGTGAGTTAATTAAATGTTTGACCAAATATAACAGGCTAATTTTTAAGGTGATCATTTTGTACGGCCCCCGAATGATTTTATAAATACCCAAATGGCCATTGGCAGAAAAAAGGTTCCCACCCTGATCTAGTGGGTGATCTACAATCCTCTACATTTATTACAACACAACATTTATAAAAGAGTAACCATTTACACATTTACAGTAATATCAAAAAGTACTTTAGGGTAATGACTAAAATAATAAAAATATGTGTTCTCTAAATATAAAGTACACTTTCTTTACAAACTCATGTCCTTGCTGCCAAGTAATCAGCAGATAATCAGTCAATATCAACGACTTTCCATCCGCAGGGAATCCCGAATACCAGAAACTGATCTACTTCTGCAGATTTCTCATTTCTGATTTATTCTGTTGAGGAACTGACAGGGTCATTTTAAAAGCCTAATTCCGGAATTTTTTATTTTTTTTTAGTTTTGGAGAGAGTGCAGAAGTTTAACATTTTTTCTTTTATATATTTTTTTATTTTTGAATATGATGTTGGCTTTTAGTTGGCTGAGCAAAATTTAAAGTTTTTAGTTCCCCCAATTTTTTTTTAATAAAAACCATGAAACTTTGCAGTTTTGGCTAAATGTATTAAGCCTGGAACATACAATGAGAATATCAGATAAATAATCATCTGTTTTTTTGTTTTTTTTTGGCATGCTAATCTCATATCGAAAACGAATAGGTTACTATATTTCTGAAAATCCTCATAGGAGAGAATACAACTTCCTGCGATTATGTAATGCATTGTATTGTAATGTATGCTTTCGTTTTGGAGCATGCGTGGTCTTGGTCACTCAATTTTTTACGGGCGAGTGCTGTACTGATTAACCAGTTCTGGACTGGAAGGATTTGCCCCCTTAATGACCAGGCCATTTTTTGCGATTCGGCACTGCGTTACTTTAATGGAAAATTGGGCAGTCGTGCGACACTGTGGCGGGCAGTCGGCAAGTGGTTAAACAAAAACCATCAGTTCTGTTATTTTAGGAGAAAAATGTTCATTCTTGTCCCTTGGGATCATTTCACATGAACTGTCATGATCATGTCGCGAAAGCTGTGTACTAATGATCAGATTCAGGGCCGTCTTTAAGGGCAGCTGCCCCGGGCCCAGTCATTGTGGGGCCTAAAGCAGCTGCCCCTTGAGCCTGCACTGCCTGAGAATAGTTGATAATTGGATTTGGGAGGGCCTAAGAAAACATTTGCCCAGGGTCCAATCAATATTAAAGACGGCCCTGTCAGGGCCATCTTTAAGGCAGGGCAAAAGGGACAGCTACCCTGGGCCCAGTTGTTGTGGGGCCTAAAGCAGCTGCCCCTTGAGCCTGCACTGCCTGAGAATAGTTGATAATTGGATTTGGGAGGGCCCAAGAAAATGTTTGCCCAGGGTCCAATCAATATTAAAGACGGCCCTGATCAGATTATCAGGCGATCGCTGCAAAAACAGTTTATTTTCTTACGATTTTCTCATTGTGTGTACTAGGCTTCAGTGCCGGTTCACATTTCTGCGATGCGGGAATGCTGCAAATATACCGCGTGTTACCACATCGCATCCGCAACCCTGGCAGTTCACACTGCCATTTGTGATACGCTGGGTGTGTCAATTAAAAGTTAACGACACCCCCAGATCAGATCACATATCGCAGTGCGATCTGAAAGTTCACACAGAATCGGATCGCACTGGTGTGAACCACCATGCGATCCAATTCTGCTGCGGACCAAAAAAAGGGTCCTGTGCGACTTAGGTGCGATTGCGGTGCAAATTCAGCCGTACATACTATATGACTGAATTTGCACCGCATAGAGTTCGCATGTAATTTTAGGAGCAGTGCGCTCCGAATTACATGCGATCTCTGTGATCGCAGAAATGTGAACCGGCACTTAGGGTCAATAGAAGAAGATTATTATAAAATGTGGAGGCAACACGTATTTTTAATTTTTTTTTACTACTGATGGTGTACAGAGTGGCGAAGGCGCAAAGGAGAGGTGAGTATATGCAGGGGGGTGTCAGTCATTTAGGTTAACCTGTTGCTTTAAAAAAAAACAAGAAAAAAAAAAACAGCATGGTTTCCTCAAGAAAGTGCTTATAAAAATAACAAAAATACTATTATTATTATTATAAATAAATACAATATATTTATGTATTATTGTTATGTTTATGGGATAATGCTGCCTTGAGGAAACCTTGTTATTCTTTTCTTGTTTTTTATGCTAATTTATAATTTGATGGCAGTAGCTTTATTTTGCCTTTTTGCAAAAAAAAAAAAAATTATGTCATTTTTTTCCCTTTTTTTTTTAAATCTATTCGTGAGGGGTTCCTCCTATGCATGGTAGCACTTTAAACTATTAACCTGTTGCTTTGCCTACATGGGGTTACCCCATGGATAGTAATGGACATGTCTGTCTTTACCTAAGCATATACATATGCTCAACATATGCTTCAAGGATTGCCTTTACAACCGATGGCAAGTTTTACATTGTTTTAAAGCTGAAGTCTAGCTAAGGCCCCTTTCACATTTGTGCAACTTGTCCTGCGACTTGGGAGTCGTACTCCATGATTTCCAATGAGTACCGTTCATATCTGTGCGACTTCAAGTCGCAACGACTTCAAATAGTCCCTGCACTACTTTGTATCATATAGCTTTGACATGGAAACATAAGCTGCCAGCACATCAACCGACACATAGTTGTCCAATTTGTAATACAAAGAAAAGTGCAGCGCTAAAAACGACTGATACAATCCATATAACAGTGTATCAAAATAGTGATAAAAAGATAAAAAAGTTGATAAATAGTGATAAGTCCCAAATGGTGAAATTTAGAGCATAAATGTGGAACCAATCCAAACTTGCACAGGTGATTAGAAGAATTCCCATACCAACAATGTGAATATAGAATGCGATCACCGGAAGGTATGGACCCAAGAACCTTATAGCAAATGGGTCAAACAGACTTGATGTAATCCATGGATCTCACAGTTTATTATTATTATTATTATACAGGACTTATATAGCGCCAACAGTTTGCGCAGCGCTTTACAATGTGAGGGAAGACAATACATGCCTGTCCCAAAGGATGCTTTTCAAAGGATAACGACGAACTCTTGGAAGCAGATGACTTAGTCTCCCAGTGTAATATCCATATATGAAAGTAAGGCAGATAACACAAAGATAGTGTAATACTGCTATATAAATGTATTTTGTTCAAAGGGATTAAAGCAACTTACAAGCATCCATGTAAAACCAGCATTAAAGATAGGAATGATGGCGGATGGCAGATAACGTGGCTCTGACGCGTTTCGTCATGTGACTTCTTCAAAGGTTATGGCCAACCTCCTATGCCTGGATCAGAAGGGTTCTAATGAATCACTACGCGTTATGTCTTCAAGCAGAACAGCGAACATTCCCCCTCCTTCCTCCTCATCCACTGAGAAAAGTTCTTTCATTGATTACACTGCTTGTAACACCCTCTGTGAATTGGGGGGTGTCTGATCAGTCACGGAATTCTCCCCCTCATTTACAGGTCATGTTGCAAGCAGTGCAATCAATGAAAGAACTTTTCTGAATGGAGGAGGGGGAAGGAGGGAGGGTGTCCCTTTCGGTCCACCTGTACTGCTGTTCTGCCTGAAGACCCCAAAAAAGACCGGGTGAAGATATAAGCCTTGTTAGCAGTGGGCTTGCTTCTAAGGTAAGTATTTCATAATGTGCCAGCATGCGATGTCTGATAGCACACCATGTAATTGCCTTGCAGGGGAATTTTATTTCAGGGTTTACTAACACTTTAACCATGGAAGCACTGGAGGATCAGACACAGGAAGAGGACAGGATTTTTCCAGGATCCAGCTGCCTGCACACCATGGGGCAGGTAAGTGACGGGAATAAAGCTATAGGGAATTTTTCCCAAACTTCAGCTTTAACCCCTTCAGCCCGGGAAGGTTTTACCCCCTTCATGACCAGGCCTTTTTTTGCGATACGGCACAGTGTTACTTAACTGACAATTGCGCAGTCATGTGACACTGTACCCAAATGAAATGTATGTCCCTTTTTTTCAACAAATAGAGCTTTCTTTTGGTGGAATTTGATCTGCGATTTTTTTTGCCCTATAAACAAAGAAAAAAAAACTGACAATTTTGAAAAAAAAAACAATATTTTTTACTTTCTGCTATAAAACATACCCAATAAAAAAAAATTTAAAAAAATCAAATTTCTTCATAAATTTAGGCCAGTGGTTCTCAACCAGGGTTCCGTGGAACACTAGGGTTCCTCCAGTCCAGAGGCTGCTAGGGGTTCCTTGAGCAAAGAGCATTTTCTGCCTCTCAGAGAAGTTCCCAATGACACCACTGATCTTTTTAGCTATCTATAAGGGGGCAGTTACTCCCAATGACCACAAATGTAAGGAGCATTCTTCCCACCGACCATCACACTAATGTATTATGAGTTGTAAATATAGTCAGTTTTAACCACTTGCCGACTGCCTAACGTCTATCTACGTCGGCAGTCAGCCCCTCACAGGCAAAGCAACGTAGTACTATGTCGCTAGCCTGTGAGGCTCTAGGGAGCGAGCGCGCACCGCTAGAGGCGCGCTCCCGCCCCTGCTCGCTCACGGACCCCCTCGCGCGAGTGACCAGCGGACCCGATGTCCGCCGGTCACTCGCGATCGCCGGTTACACCGGGAGAAAGGCAGGCGGCTAATGTAAACAAAGCCGCCTGTCATTCTCCCCTGTGTAACAGCACAGATCATACGGTCCTGCTATGTAGGACCGTTGATCTCTGCTGTTACACCACTAGCCACAGCCAATCACAGTAAGAATCTACGCCCCTAGGGACACACTTAACCCCTCCTTCTCAAATAAAGTTAACCCCTTCCCTGCCAGTGTCATTTTTACAGTAACAGTGCATATGTATAGCACTGATTACTGCAGTAATGTCACTGGTACCCCCAAAAGTGTCAAAAATGTCAGTCAAGGGTCCGATCTGTCCGCCGCAATGTTGCAGCCCCGCAAAAAAAATCGCAGATCGCCGCCATTACTCGTTAAAAAAAAAACAATAAAAATGACAAAAATCTTTCCCTTAGTTAGTAAACGCAATAACTTTTGCGCAAACCAATCAAAATACGCTTTTTGCGATTTTTTTTACCAAACATATGTAGCAGAAAACAAATTGGCCTAAAATGTTAAAAATATTGATTTTTACATTTTTTTGGGGGGAATTTCATATAAAAAAAATTTGAAAAATATTGTTATTTTTGCAAAATTGTCGCTCTTTTTGCATGATCAAAAAATCGCACAGGTGATCAAATACCACCAAAAGAAAGCTCTGTTTGTGGGAAAAAAAGGACGTCAAATTAGTTTGGGTACAGCATCGCACGACCCCGCAATTGTCCGTTAAAGTTGCGCAGTGCCGAATCGCAAAATAGGCCCTGGTCAGGAAGGGGGTAAAATCTTCCGGGGCTTAAGTGGTTAAGAGGGGTTCACTAACACCAGAAACTTTTTTTAAGGGTTCCTCTGTGTTGAAAAGGTTGAGAAAGGCTGATTTAGGCCCCGTTCACATACGAGCGACGCTACTTCCAGGGGCGACCTCCGAGGTCGAGGTGCGAGCAACGCGCCGCGACCTCGGAGCGGCCGCCACGGACTTCATAACATTGAAGTCTATGGCAGTCGCCTCCTGGTCGCCCCAAAGAAGCTCCGGACCCTTTTTCTAAGTCGGAGCGACTTGTGTCGCTCCTATTAGAACGGGTCCGCAGCTTCCCTATGGAAGGCGACCTACGGCGACCTGTGAGGCGACCAGGTCGCCTCACAGGTCGCCTTAGTGTGAACGGGGACTTAGGCATACATTTAATATGTATTTAATATGTATTCCGCCACATATTTTTGGTAAACAAAAAATTCCCAATAAGCGTATATTGATTGGTTTGTGCAAAAGTTATAGCGTCTACAAACTATGGGATATTTTTTATTTTCATGAAATCTAGTATATATATATATATATATATATATATATTTTTTTTTTTTTTACTAGTAATGGTGGCTTAAGCGACCTACAGTGGGATTGTGACATTGCGGCGGACAAATCAGACACTAAGTGAAACTTATGACACTTTTTTGTGGACCAGTGACACTAATACAGTGATCAGTGCTAAAAAAATATGCACTGTCACTGTACTAATGATACTTGGAGGGAAGGGGTTAACACCAGGGGCGATCAAAGGGTTCAATGTGTCCCTAGGGGTTGCTTTCTAACTGTACGGGGTTTGCTTGTACTGTAAGAAGACAGAGATCCGTATTCCTGCTTAGCAGAGACACAAGATCTCTGTCTTCTCCTGTCACAGAATGGCGATCTGCCTTGTTTAAATAGGCAGACCGCCGTTCTGTCTGCCTCTGGAACGATTGACGGGTTCACCGGACCACAAAAACAATAACCAGCGCTCAGGGAGGTAAACCAGACTGCACAATATAATGTGTCAGTGTTAATGCACTACTACAGAATAGTCTTTTAGGAAGTCCATGGGGGGGGGGGGGGATGTATAGAGCAGGGGCGTAACTACAGGGGTTGCAATTGCAACTGGGCCCCATGCTCCAGGGGGCCCTGTACACCTGGATATGAGGGACAGCGGGGGCAGAAATCACTGTCCTCCTTTTTCCTCCTGTAGCTGCAGGAGGAAAATGGAGGAGATTGGTTCCTCTGTATACTGCCCCTGACACTCCTCCTATCCAGGTCACTTGTGTTCTGCTGTCTCTGGGCCCCTGTGTGCTTCCCTGCCCCCCCCCCCCCCACTGTGCTACCCCTCCCCACTGTGCTCCCTCCCCTCTCCTGCCAGCTGCTGCAGGGGATGTGTCACAATAGAGAACCAGGAAGGGGTCGGTAAATATGTAATTTATCAGCTCCTTCTTTTTCTAAATGGACAGAGTCATAGTCAGTGACATTGTAAAAAAATAAAATAAAATGATAAAAAATAATACAATTAAAGTACCAAAAAAATAAAAACTACTGACACCAGTGGGTGAACTTCCAGGATCGTAAAGGTCACACTTGCAACCGGGGCCTTGGCATTCCTCCACCATGGGGAGGCCCCAAGATGGCAGGAAGGGAGCCACTGCAGAACTTGTGAAAGGGTCCCGCTGGGGGACCGTAATAAAGGGCCCCCGAAACTAGAGTAAAGGGCCCCAGGATCAGTGGGAAGAGCCCCAGGCTTGAAGGAAAGGGCCCTGGCCAGGGGTTCGGGGAGCCCTTCATGGTTTCTTCCACCGGGCCCTGAAGGTTCTAGTTACGCCTCTGGTATCGAGGGATAACCGCTCTGCTAGGATGGCTGCAAGCTCTGGTTCACCTGACCCGCTGTATTGCTCCTGCTGTGTCCAATCACAGCGGTAGCGGGTTTCCGGTGGCGCGCATGCGTGCCACAGACCTGGAAGAAAAGAATTCACGTACAGGTGCGTGATTTCATGTTTAAGGGCCGCAGTGTATGTATGTGGGGCGGTCCTTAAGTGGTTAAAGCAGCGCTAGGAACACTGCAAGATAAAAACAAGGCTGCAACCCGTGATCCATCCGCCTGTGTCTGAGGTCTGCCGTTACATTCACACATCTGATGAGGAGGCAACACACGTGGGATACAGCCGTCTTTTATAAGACTGTAGTCACTCTTTAAATATTGTTTTCCAATGACTAAATCATTTGCAGGCTTGATTATTCTGATATATTACCGTCGCAGGGTCATTTTTTTTCTCCCTGTCCCTGATCCGTTTTAGCATGATGCAACTCTGAGAAAGGAGGGGGGTTTGTTTTAATATAAAAACTGTTTATTTACACGATGAGGTAATTGATTCCATAAGTCTCATGAGAGCTACTAAATTCAGTAATGTGTGTGCTGAGTCCCCGTGTTTGCCTTCTTTGTTAGCCGGCTGTCATTGGGGCTCCTGCGGGAAGAGAAACAATACTCTGCAAGATGCTTTTCTTCTACAATCCAAAGGGCCCCGCAGACAAGGATTTTCAGCAACAAATGTTTTTATTTATTCTTTTTTTTTTAGTTGTAGATAGAATGGGGACAGATAAGAGCCGCTGTCTGGGGCTCTATTAGAGAGAATTCTCCTTACTTCCCATTCTACAGAAATTAGGGAAAATCTGCGCAGCAAAAAAAGCTGATATTTCCCCACATAAAGTGGTATTAACCACTTTAAGACCGGAAGGATTTGCCCCCTTCCTGGCCAGGCCCTATTTTACAATTCGGCACTGCGTTACTTTAACGGACAATTGCCCAGTCGTGCGATGCTGTACCCAAATAAAATTGATGTCCTTTTTTTCCCACAAATAGAGCTTTCTTTTGGTGGTATTTGATCACCTGTGCGATTTTTATTTTTTGCTCTATAAACAAAAAAAGAGCGACAATTTTGAAAAAAAATATATATATTTTTCACATTCTGCTATATGACATTCTCAAAAAAATTTTTTTTAACATTTTAGGCCAACTTGTTTTCTGCTACATATTTTTGGTAAAAAAAAATCGTAATAAGCGTATTTTGATTGGTTTGCGCAAAAGTTATTGCGTCTACTAACTACGGGAAAAATTTCATGTAATTTTTATTGTTTTTTTTTTTTACTAGTAATGGCGGCGATCTGCGATTTTTTGCGACATTGCGGCGGACAGATCGGACCCCTAACTGACATTTTTGACACTTTTGGGGGGACCAGTGACATTACTACAGTAATCAGTGCTATAAATATGCACTGTTACTGTAATAATGACACTGGCAGAGAAGGGGTTAACCCTTTGGGTGATTAAGGGGTTAAATGTGAGCCTAGGGGAGTGATTCTAACTGTTGGGGGCGTGGCTTCTGAAATGACCATAGAGATATGTGATCCTTTATAGAAGGATCACAGGGGCTCTATGATCATTCCAGGGAGAAGAATTGCCAGCTGTGTTTACAACAGCGGGAGCAATCGCGGGTGTCAGGCGGCAATCGGAGCCGCCTGCCCGCTGCATCGACGTCCCCTATCTTCCCGCGCGCGACCGACGTAGGTCTACGTCGGTTTGCGCAGTGGAGCCACCCTGCCGCAGTAAAAAGGCAGTGGGTGGTCGGGAAGCGGTTAAACCCAAAAGGAAACATTAACCACTTACGGACCGGGCCTATTTCTGAAACACGTTGTTTACAAATTAAAATCAGTATTTTGTGCTA
This sequence comes from Pelophylax lessonae, assembly GCF_965119305.1. Classification (NCBI taxonomy): domain Eukaryota; kingdom Metazoa; phylum Chordata; class Amphibia; order Anura; family Ranidae; genus Pelophylax; species Pelophylax lessonae. The sequence goes on along the minus strand of NC_138775.1, from coordinate 239,861,125 downwards.
GAAAATTTCTTAGAACCCAGAAACATTATATATTTTTTTTTGGAAAGACTCTGGAGAATAAAAGGCGGTCATTGTAATGTTTTTTGTCATGCGCTATTTGTGCAGCGGTCTTTTAAACAAATTTAAAAAAATAAAATAAATTTCACTGCATTAAACTGTACAGTTAGCCCAATTTCTTTCTATAATGTGAAAGATAATGTTACGCCGAGTAAATAGCTACCCAACATGTCATGCTTCAATATTGCGCACTCTCGTGGAATGACGACAAACTTTGGTACTTAAAAATCAGGCACAGACAACATTTAAAACATTTCTACAGGTTACCAGTTTGGAGTTACAGAGGGAGTCCAGCACTAGAATTATTGCTCTCGCTTCAACGATCGCAACGATACCTCACATGTGTGGTTTGAACACTGTTTACATATGTGGGCCCGACTTGCGTATGCGTTCACTTCTGCGCACAAGCTCAGAGGGACGGTGCCCTTTTTAATTATTTTTTTTTCTTTTCCTATTTATTGTACCTTTTATTTTTAATTTTTATACTGTCCCTTTAAACAATTTTGGCTTTTTTTTTTTTGGGAATCTTATATAGCAGAATGTGAAAAATATTGTTTTGTTTTTTTTTTTCAAAATCTTTTTTTGTTTATAGCGCAAAAAATTTTTTTTCCCAGGTGATCAAATACCACCAAAAGAAAGCTCTATTTTTTGGGAAAAAAAGGGCGTCAATTTTATTTGGGTACAGCGCCGCACAACCGCGCAATTGTCCGTTAAAGTAACGCAGTGCCGAATCACAAAATAGGGCCTGGTCATTAAGCAGCCAAATCCTCCGGGGCTAAAGTGGTTAAAGTAGAACTTTACGCAAAACTTATTTTTTCTCATTTTGGATAGAGTAAGGGAAGGCTATAACAACCCCTGTCAGATTTTTTTCCGCCATCTGTGTCCCATTGCAAAGATTTACCGTCACTTCCTTTCCCATAACCAAACATGAAGTGAGAGGAAATGCCAACAAAATTCAAATTCTAATTAAATTCATTTTTGTTTGTTTAAAAATAAGAAATATACTTCCCTCCTCTGTGCAGTTGGTTTTGCACAGAGCAGTCCAGATCCCCCTCACCGGCCCTCCTGGCCCCTCCCTCCTGCTGAGAGCCCCAACAGCTACCAGCTTTCTATGGAGGTACCTAAGCCGCTGCTCTGTGTGTCTACTCAGACACAGAGCTGTGGCTCGGCCCCGTCCCCTTTCTCTCCTCATTGGTTAACTGACTTGGATTGACAGCCGCGGGAGACAAAGGTGCCCGCTGCTGTTTCAGCCAATCAGGGGACAGTCGAGGCTCTCGTGCAACATTGCTGGATCGAGATAAGGGGCTCAGGTAAGTATGGGGTGGGGGTGAGGGGGGCTGCTGCCCACTGAAGGTTTTTTAACTTAATGCATAGAATGCATTAACCACTTAAAGCGGAGTTCCACCTAAAAAAATAAAAATGACATAAAAATGCCCCCGGGACAGTCAGGGCTAGTGCATTCCACAATGGCTAGCCTCTGTACTGTCCCAGGTTTCACTTACCTGCAAGAAGAAATACTTACCTTGAAAATGTCTTGTCCAGCGCTGCCATCTCAGGTGTGGGCAGCTTGAAGCCAGCGCGATCCTCTTCTGCGTCCTCTTCCGTCTTCTTCGGTCCCATGATGCACTGCACCGGCCCGCCGTCACTTCCGGTGCACGCGCGTCATCCCTCCACAGCTTCTGGGCATGCCCAGAAGCTGTTTAGAAGGGAATGATGCGCACGCACCGGAACTGACGTCGGGGCCGGTGCAGGCGCATTGATTCCTGGGAGCTATGACGTTCAGCTCCCAGGAATCATTGCAAGCCAGGAAGTGACGAATCGCCGTGGCCGCCGAGGGGAGGAAGAGGAAGTAAGGTAAGTATATTTTCTTCTAATCCAAGGTAAGTAAAAATAAAAAAAATATGCGATTATCCATTTCTTTTTAAGGTGACCCGGAGCAAGAAGATGGACAGAAGTGTAATTTTAGGGTGGAACTCCACTTTAAGCCCCGGAAGATTTTACCCCCTTCCTGACCAGGGCCTATGTTGCGATTCGGCACTACGTGATTTTAACGGACAATTGCGTGGTCGTGTGACGCTGTACCCAAATTAAATCAACGTCCTTTTTTCCCCCACAAACAGAGCTTTCTTTCGGTGGTATTTGATCACCTGTGCGATTTTTACTTTTTGCGCTATAAACAAAAAAAGAGCGTAAATTTTGCAAAAATAACAATATTTTTCACATTTTTTTATATGAAATTCCCCAAAAAAATGTAAAAATCAAAATTTTATTACATTTTTGGCCAATTTGTTTTCTGCTACCTATGTTTGGTAAAAAAAAATCGCAATAAGCGTATTTTGATTGGTTTGCGCAAAAGTTATCGCGTTTACTAACTAAGGGAAAGATTTTTGTCATTTTTGGTGTTTTTTTTTTTTAACGAGTAATGGCCGCGATCTGCGATTTTTTTTTTTTGCGGGACTGCGACATTGCGGCGGACAGATCGGACCCTTGACTGACATTTTTGACACTTTTGGGGGTACCAGTGACATTACTACAGTAATCAGTGCTATACTTATGCACTGTTACTGTAAAAATGACACTGGCAGGGAAGGGGTTAACTTTATTGGTGATGCAGGGATTAAGTGTGTCCCTAGGGGCGTGCTTCTAACTGTAAAGGGGTGTGGCTTGTGATGTAACCACAGAGACATACAATCCTACATAGCAGGATCGTATAGTCTCTGCAGTTAGATCAGGGAGAATGACAGGCGGCTTTGTTTACATCAGCCGCCTGCCTTTCTCCCTCTCCACGGGGAGATCGCGAGTGACCGGCGGACATCGGGTCCGCCGGTCACACACGCGGACTTGTTAGGGAACGAGCGGGGGCAGGAGCGCGCCTCCGGCAGCGCACGCTCGCCCCCTAGAGGCTCACAGGCTAGCGACGTAGTCCTACGTCACTTTGCCCGTACGGGGCTGACCGCCGCAGTAAACTGTCATGCGGCGGCCGGCAAGTGGTTAAAGAGGTTGTAAACCCACCTTAAGAATTACTCATAGGTAAGCCTTTAAAAAGGCTTACCTATTGGTACTGTAAATATCTCCTAAACTTGCACCAATTAGGAGATATTTAAAATTGCATGCAGCCGATGACGTCATCAGCGCATGCGCTCTGAAGAAACCGCCGCCCGTGCCGTTCCTTCAAAGCCCTGTGCTGTGACCAGCGGCTCCCGCGGAAGTGACGTCATGCGGCTCCGGCCAGTTAAACAGCCGGAGTCTGTATTCCTTCCTTCCCGTCTTCCTTCCTTCCCAGAAGGAAGACGGGCAAAGATGGATGCCGCCACCAGCGGGGCTGTGTTTGCAGGTAAGTGTCACATAATGTGCTAGTATGCAATGCATACTAGCACATTATGCATTTACTTTGCAGGGGAAAAACAAAAAAACAGGAAGAGTTTACATCCTCTTTAGGATAAAAACCCTTCTGCCTTTAGAACAACTTTAACCACTTAAGCCCCGGAGGATTTGGCTGCTAAACGACCAGGGGGTATTTTGCGATTCGGCATTGCGTGAATTTAACGGACAATTGCGCGGTCGTGCGACGCTGTACCTAAACAAATTTGACGTCCTTTTTTTCCAACAAACAGAGCTTTCTTTTGGTGGTATTTTATCACCTGTGCGATTTTTTGATCATGCGCTATAAACAAAAAAAGAGCGTCAATTTTGCAAAAATAACAATATTTTTCACATTTTTTTATATGAAATTCCCCAAAAAAAATGTAAAAATCAAATTTTCGGCCAATTTGTTTTATGCTACATATGTTTGGTAAAAAAAATCGCAAAAAGCGTATTTTTATTGGTTTGCGCAAAAGTTATCGCGTTTACTAACAAAGGGAAAGATTTTTGTCATTTTTGTTTTTTTTTAACGCGTAATGGCGGCGATCTGCAATTTTTTTTGCGACATTGCGGCGGACAGATCGGACCCTTGACTGACATTTTTGACACTTTTGGGGTTACCAGTGATATTTCTACAGTAATCAGTGCTATACATATGCACTGTTACTGCAAAATTACACTGGTAGTGAAGGGGTTAACTTTATTTGAGAGGGAGGGGCTGTGTGTGTCCCTAGGGGCATGATTCTTACTGTGATTGGCTGTGGCTTGAGCTGTAGGAACACTGATCAACGGTCCTACATTGTAGAACCGTGTGATCAGTGTTTCTACACCGGGGAGAATGACAGGCGGCTTGTTTACACAAGCCGTCTGACTTTCTCCCTCTCCCCCGACGATCGCCGAGTGACCGGCGGACATCGGGTCCGCCGGTCACACGCGCGGGGGGGGGTCCGTGACCGCGCCTCCGCGGGCGCGCGCTCGCTCCCCAGAGCCTCACAGGCTAGCGACGTAAACCTACGTCGCTCTGCCTGTGAGGGGCTGACTGCCGCAGTAAATATACTGTGAGCAGTCGGCAAGTGGTTAAGGGAATTCCTTGGGGCCCCCCAGGTCACCAGATCTAGCGCTCCCATTGAAAGATTTCCCCTACATTACTTTTCTGGGGACAGCCCAAAATCTGGGGTTTTCTTTTACTTTCACTTTGAATGATAATGGTAAAAAGGACAAATAGAGAGGGGGAATCTCCCTAAAGCTCCGTTCATATGTAGGCGTTTTGGGGCGTTCTTGGGGAGTTTTTCTGCTCTAGGATCAGCTCTCAAAATGCCCAACAAGACAAATCCTATTCATTTCAATGGCCCCTGTTCACATCTGAGCGTTTTGACGCTGTAAGCAAAACGCCCAACGCTCAAAAAAGTACATGAGCTTCTTTTTGGGCAGATTACAGGCGTTTTCCATTGGTTTCTATTCAATCTAAAAACGCCTGTAAAATCGCGGTAAAAATCGCGGTAAAATCGCGGTAAAAATCGTGGCGAAAACGCTACGCTCAGGTGTGAATGTAGCCTAACAGAGGCAAAGACAGCAATAAAACCAGCCAGATGTTCTAACCCCTTTCCACTCCATCCAAAACTAAAAAAAAAAAAAAAATGGTTTGCCTTATTCTTTAAACCCTCATTTGTAAGTACTTTCAGCTGTTGGTTTAATCACTTACTGAGTATCTCGCTTCTTTATCTATTACTGCTTGACTATACAGGACCAATATGGGGGTACCACCGCTCTTCCTGTATGGGGCCCGGGGCAGCAGGGGGAGTCAGATATGGGCAGGGTGGATGATTGGTGTGACAGTGGCTGGGGTGTGGGGGAAAGCCCGTACACGTTCGGCTATTCCCGGGCAGACGGCGCATGCTCGGTGACGTGTTGGCGCCGGGCGGCGCCATTTTTAAAAGGTTAGTGAGACCGTGACTCGAGTATAAGCCGAGGGGGGCATTTTCAGCATAAGAAACATGCTGAAAAAGTCGGCTTATACTCGAGTATATACGGTAATAGGACAACAGCTAAAGGAATATGATTTATGTGCATTAGAGCGCACCAATTGGCAAGTACATCTTTTTGTGCATCCATGTTGCAAGTGCAAAAAAAGCAATTATGACATCTGTGGTTTGCTATGACTATATCTCTGATGAAAAAAGTGTAATATTTGCACAAGTATTTAAATAAAATGTGAAATAACAAGGTGTCAATCATCAAAACAAATGTGTACATATATGTGAATTCAAACAAATATGGGGATAGCAGAACCTAAATATATTGCACATAATAGAAAATACTATATATAGAAAATAAATGTGCTTCTCCAAAACAACAGTGCTAAAAAAAAATCATTAATAGCATCAATTAAAAAAGTGAAATAATTAAACCAGAAGTGAGTCCATGGTTAAATTATAGATGGAAAAAAAGTCCCATGCACAAGATAGTGTGATCAGGTATAGATTTCCAACATAATAGAAAAATAGTGCAGCGCAATCCTAGTGGTAAAATTATAAAATCATGCAGAGTCCCAGTGTTAATAGGTGTCCATATAAACAGATAAAAGTCTCCAGTGTAAAGTGGTCCTAGGGCAATTCCATAAGGTGCTTGTCTCCACGAGTGCTCATGCAATCCCACCACCTGTTCACACTGCCGCTCACCTTAACAAAGAGACCCTACAGGGTCAACCAGCATTTCATCTCAAAATCAAAGCATCCTCACACTTTCTTCCTTAAGCGTAGTAAATGATTACACCTCCGATGCACTGTCAGCTCCTCAAACAATGTTACCAATATGTGTAGGAGACAAGAAAAAACGATCTAATGCTCTCTGTATGCAATCAAGCACTCTTTAATCCATATAAGAAAACAACTCACATTTTTGAAGAAAATAACAGCGCATATCTGCAGAGTTTGCAAGCAGGCGTGCATCAGGTCCACCAACCCGGAAGAGTGAGAGGCGGCCGCGGGTCACGTGACATCCCTCCCCACCGAGGGATGTCACGTGACCCGCGGCCGCCTCTCACTCTTCCGGGTTGGTGGACCTGATGCACGCCTGCTTGCAAACTCTGCAGATATGCGCTGTTATTTTCTTCAAAAATGTGAGTTGTTTTCTTATATGGATTAAAGAGTGCTTGATTGCATACAGAGAGCATTAGATCGTTTTTTCTTGTCTCCTACACATATTGGTAACATTGTTTGAGGAGCTGACAGTGCATCGGAGGTGTAATCATTTACTACGCTTAAGGAAGAAAGTGTGAGGATGCTTTGATTTTGAGATGAAATGCTGGTTGACCCTGTAGGGTCTCTTTGTTAAGGTGAGCGGCAGTGTGAACAGGTGGTGGGATTGCATGAGCACTCGTGGAGACAAGCACCTTATGGAATTGCCCTAGGACCACTTTACACTGGAGACTTTTATCTGTTTATATGGACACCTATTAACACTGGGACTCTGCATGATTTTATAATTTTACCACTAGGATTGCGCTGCACTATTTTTCTATTATGTATTCAGAAGGTGTTTTGGAGATATTGCCCTTGAGTGCTTAGCTGCTGGTCCATTTATTAGTGGTGTGTACAAGAGTCCAGCGCTGAATATTTCTTTTTATTTGATTTTTTTTTTAATAGATTTCCAACAGCCAGGGCCCCGTACAGCCTTCCCTCCGAATTTATCAAGACAATATTTTCACTAAAAATACACTAAAATCTTTATTAGCGGACACAAACATAACAGAGAACCTGTATGAATTAGCCCTTTTTAAAAAAATTTTTCCTTTGTTTTATATATTTTTTTTTTTAAATGATAAAAATGTTTACAGCTGTTTTAAATTTTTTTAAACTATACATTACAATGTTTAATTGTTATTTTTTCACAGGACAGGGAAGCCTGCAGCACTGCGGGAGGGGGCGCAGTGAAAGGGGGGCACATGGGGAGGGGAGAATCAGAAGCAGGCAGAACAGGGAGGGGGATCGTGTTGGAGAAGCAATTACAGGAACGTTGCCCTGTGTCTGTGTCTCTCCCTGCAGCAGCTGAAAAGCTGGCAGGAGGGGGAGAAATTGGCTTTTAGCTGCTGCTGAGAGCCGCACAGGGCTTTCTTCTGTAATTGCCCCTCCGTCCAACCGCACCGATTCCCTGTGCTGTTGGGGCCCCCCTATGTGCCTGGGCCCCCTACAGGAGGACTGGTGGTCCCCCCTATCAGCGGCCCTGCCAACAGCCATTCAGAGCTGGTTCCTTGTGATGAATAGAACCCCATGTGCTGGATAAAGGCAAGCAAAGGGCTGCATTTGGCCCCCGGACTGCAGTTTGCAGACCACTGCAAATAGAGCAACTTTCTTGTCATTTGGCAGCATCTAGATTTTCCCATTCTTCAGTAGAAAATTCAGGTTGCAGAAACATTCGCTTTGTTTGTAAAATGGCCAATTATTCAACATTCCTAATGTACAGTTAGTTACTATTTTTTTTCTATGCCTCCTGATGGAGACCTACAAGGCTTAGTAGTTGTTTTATTCACAAATTTCCTGCACATTCACCATAGTGGGATACCTGCTGAAGTGACTAGCCTCAGGTGATACAGAGATGTAACAAATCCTCCTACACAAGTTGTACCAGTGTATCTGCAGAAATCTCTCCCCCTACTGCCTCCTAAGGCACACAGCGTACAGTAAACCCCCGTTATATCAAGGTTCAGTTTTCATTTTTTTTTTCTGTAAGACCTATTACTATTGTTTTATTAATTAAATCATTATTAATTTAATATTTTTGTGTTTTCCATTGCTCTTGCTCTAACTCTCAGTATCTTTTATGTGTTTAAATGAGTTTCTATTGTTTTAAAAGTGTGTTTAAAGACCTTAAAATGCTTTTAAAAGTACAGTGAAAGTTAAAAAGCATGCCTAGGGTGTATTTAAATAGAGTCTTTCTATTTCGCGGATTTTCACTTATTGCGGTGGGTCTGGAACCCCAGCGATGGAGGGGGGTTTACTGTATACAGTATTTCTGATAGTCAGAAGGCACATGGTGAGGATCTGATGTCACACACTGCACAGCATAGAGCAGGGAGCTGAGTGTAATCTGAGATCTGAGTAGAGGGAATGGACATATCCCCCCCTCTACACAGTCTCATAAGGAAACATGCACAGCTGAGGCTGTCAAACACAGGCTGTATCCCCTGGACCCCTTGGAGTCAGCATAACCTGTCAGAAGTGACTCATGCAGATAGTAAAGGAAGGAGACAGCAGACAGAAATCACACTATGTGCTTTGGATGGAGACAAGTACACACTATAGGAGGAGGGATGGCAAACCTTGGCACCCCAGATGTTTTGGAACTACATTTCCCATGATGCTCATGCCCTCTGCAGTGTAGTTGAGCACCATGGGAAATGTAGTTCCAAAACATCTGGAGTGCCAAGGTTCGCCATCACTGCAGAATATGCTTTGTTCATATTTCATATCAGAGGTTTACAGCCACTTTAAAATCTTCCCTGGCATACGGCCACAGTTGCCCTCTGCACCCATTGCAGGAAACTGCAAAGACTTTCCTGCCTATAGAAATCTGCCCATCCATGTACTGTAGATTCAAATGTAATACATTTTTTTCAGGATTTTCTTCAAAAACCTTCTTCATTGTTCTTCATAATCCATTATTTGTAAATCCTTTGATTCTGTACAAAAAGAGATTCTGCTGTTAATTGCTGTTTGTTGTTTTAAAAAATTGAGATCAGGCTATATTTACATTTTGGAGGATTGCGCTAATCCCGCTGATACAGCCCCCCTCCACCTTCCAAAACATTGAAATAATATTTTCAGATTTATGCTTCAAATTAAACTTAACAAAGGTTCCATTTATTTTCCGAGAGTAATGGTTTGTTTAGACTGTCTGTGATTTGTGCTCACATTTTCCTCATTTTATAATAATAGAGGATTTTCAAATATTTCTCAAATCATTTTTATTACAAAATGTCTTTTGTATAAGTGGTGTGCTGTAATGACAATCCGACCAGTCATTTTATTCCTTGTCTAAAATAATAGCTCTTGGAAAATATAATTAAATGATTGTGTGGGCGAAAGAGTGTCAGTGATAGTAAGCGTGGACCTCGAGATGTTGGCATGTATTCCCACATACAGTGTATAATGCTACAACAGCCCCAAAACCAATGTGGCCTGATATGCAAATAGCGACTTCAGGAACCTAAAGTGGAGCTTCACCCAAAAAGTCCCCCCCTCCACCTAATTTGGAATGTCATTTTAGAGGGGCAGGTACTGAGTTTTGACAGGTACCCGCTCCCACTTCTGCTCAGCAAAGTTCTCCTCTCCCTCTCCCTCCTCGCAGTCTTCTGGAACACGTCATTGGTCCCAGAATACTGCGGAACCCTTAACAAAGGGCAGCGCAGCTCGGGCATGCACAGTGGGCAGCTGGCTGTGAAGCTGCAAGCTGTCACAGTCATGTGCCCACACTTACGATGCCGGCACCGGGAACCCAAATGATCGTGTAAAACTAGCCCAGGGGAAGGCTGCGCTGGATCCATGGATAGGTAAGTGTCCTATTATTAAAAGTCAGCAGCTACAGGATTTGTAGCTGCTGACTTTTCATTTTTTTATTACAGACTGGAGAACCACTTTAAGTCATGCTTGCACCTCTCGTTGTGCCTGTTGCAGCCTGTCGTACTTGTGGGCCAGTAGGGATGCACAGAAGTTGGAAAGGGTAGGGCTAAGCCTAAAGTTCGTTTTTAAAGGTTTGGGATTTTCTGAGGTTCTCATAAGTTCTGGTTGAGGTCCTAAAGCCTGGAGGCCTTTTTGAGGTTTGGGTGGGACACAGCCTCCAGTCCTGGGTCCAAGTTTTACCAGTTAGACAGACCTCACCCTATTGGGGTTCTGGGAAAATCAGCTTGTATGGAGTGAAAGGATGAGAATGCCAATCTGTTGGGATTGGTCCAGATATTAATTTTATTGGTCACAATCAAAGGATCAAGAGTTGACAGCCACCACTTTCATTGTTGACAGCCACCAGTCATTGTTGTGGGGCCCAAGGCAGCTTCCCCTTGAGCCTGCCCTGCCCGCAAATAGTTGATAAGTGGATTCTGGAGGGCCCAAGAAAATGTTTGCCCAGGGTCCAATCAATAATAAAGATGGCCCTGGGCCTGATATACAAAAAGTGACTTCAGGAACGGAAATCATGCTTTCTCCGTCTCCCCCAGGGCCTGTTGTACAGTAGCCTATCAGACGAACATTAGGGAGGTACAGAAGGTAAGAAGGGCTAAGGCCACACATAGGTATAGTCTATAAAGTTTCTGTAGGTGCCTACTTACTATCCCTGGTGTACTTTTGCCACTTTTAAAACAACCACAGGGTCACTTTTATGTTGAATGTATAAAGAAAAATATGGGTATGGCATTTTGTAAATAGGTACATTGTTCCAAGTTTTTTATGATATTTTAGCTGACACAACCTTATTGCAAAGTATTTGATCTGTACCCATATTTTCATATGGCACAGTTTTGCAATCTGACAACTAAAATAATATTGACAGAATGAAATTAAGATTTGATAAAGACCAAACATGACATGAATTGGATATTTATACTGCTAAGGTGATTTTATGTGACCAGTCCACCTTCTGTATATTATAGCAAGGCAAGTGCAATGAACTGTTTTTCCTTGTCTCGTCAGTGAGCAGGGGGCAGATCCTTGATCTAGCTTTGCTGTTCCACAATGGTGTCTATATCACAAGACTGGCTAGACATAAGTGCAAATCTTTCAGCGGGTTAGGCAGTTCCTTCCATATCCTGTACGTGTATCAAATGTTTAATTTATTCATGAACGACCTAGAGGAGGGGATATCTAACACAATCTCGGTATTTGCAGATGATACTAAGCTAAGCAGGCCAATATCTTCTATCCAGGACGTGGTAAACTTACAAGCAGACCTGAACAAAATAATGGGGTGGACAACTACATGGCAGATGAGGTTTAATGTTGAAAAATGTAAGGTAATGCACTTGGGTGTCAGAAATTCGAACGCAAGTTACTCACTAGGGGGAGAACCTCTGGGTGAATCTAAAATAGAAAAAGACCTGGGGCTCCTAGTAGACAACAGGCTAAGCAATGGCATGGAATGCCAAGCTGCTGCAAGAAAAGCCAACAGAATACTGGCATGTATAAAAAAGGGGATTCACTCCAGAGATAAAATGATTACTCTCCCACTCTCACTCCCACACATCTTGAATATGCCATCCAGTTCTGGGCACCGTTCCTAAGAAAGGATGTGCTGGAACTAGAAAGAATCTATAGAAGGGCAACAAAGATAATTAGAGGAATGGAGGACATCAGCTATGAGGAAAGACTACAAGCATTGAACTTATTGTCTCTGGAGAAGAGACACTTGAGAGGGGACATGATATCAATGTACAAATATTATACTGGTGACCCTAGCATAGGGAACAAACTTTTCAGAGAAAGGGAATTCATTAAGACATGGGGCCACTCACTAAAACTAGAAGAAAAGCGGTTTAACCTTAAACTAGGTAAAGAGTTCTTTACTGTCAGAGCGGTAAGGATGTGGGATTCTCTTCCACAAGCAGTGGTATCAGCAGGGAGCATTGATAGTTTCAAAAAACTATTAGATGGAAACCTTAAAGACCACAACATAAAGGGGTATACAATGTACAGTTAACAGCAAACACGCACACACATCATAGGTGGAACTGGATGGACTGATGTCTTTTTTCATCCTCAGTAACTATGTAACTATGTATGTAAATGTGTATTTATTCTATATATGTCTGGTGAATATAATCATAAAATTTGGTGATCGGAAGCAAAACATTGTGTACCTAATGTAATGGGTCAGGACGGGAGGGTTGCTTTAATTCATTCATTACCCTTCATATATTGTGGGACTTGTAGTTTATTAGCAGCTGGAGGACCTGAGTTTTCCCAGACTTTATTCACAAGGTGCTAATTGCTGTTCTAAATCAGAAAAGATCCATAATAATAAAATAAAAATGTTCAATTGATTGTGCAACAACAAAAGCTCATTGTGCTTAAGGGAAGTGGACAATGAAAAATTAAAGTTCAATTGTAGCCTGAGAAAAATTAGGCTTGATCAACAGGGCTTGCATAAAAACAGATTTTGAAATGCTTTGCATGAATTATTTGTGTTTTTGTGCTCTAGCAATGGCCACAAAAGTCAGCTTCTTTTTAGCACACTGAAGGTAAGAACCACTGCCCTCTCCTTTCTATGAGTGGTCTCCAGTGGGCCAACACGCCCCTGTCCACAATTACTGCTCTCCTTTCAGCGATGAGCATGAGTGCAGCAAGGTAGTTGCGACTGCGTAGGGGGGGTCAGACCTCTTGAGATAGACTGCAGCACTCATACAGAAGGAAGCAGCCCTTACCTTCATTTGCTGCTGAAAAACTGAGTTTTGGGGCTGTTTTGGAAGTCCAATAAACTAAATAATAATTGTAAGACATTTTAAAGTGTATAATTTCCTGGAACCCCAGTTAAAATCTGCTGATTGGACAAATTCTACTCTTGCAGTAAGGCCCATCTAGGGGTGCAAAGATAAGGTGTATTTCCTACCATATATCTTAGGCTCCAGCGCTGTTCTCTTCAGTCTGAAACCTTGTGTTGTAGACAGTCCTTCAATGTCATCAGGTACAGTGCAAGGCTATAAACCTTACATTATATGTGGAGAAGGTGAGCATGGAACTCCTTACAGCAGAGATGTATAGTAACTAAGTAGAACTACTTCACTACTGTACTTAAGTACCGAAAGGCGGTATCTGTACTTCTGGAGTAGAATTTTTTTCTCCTACTTCCACTTTTACTTCACTACATTTTTTCAATGATTTCAATACTTCTACTCCGATATTTTTTTTTTTGTGCTGCATAGTTACTCGTTACTATTATAAAAATTACCACTGCCAGAACAGTAGATGACAGGTTTCATGAAGCTCAAAACACGTGTATTATCAGCGCATAGGAAAATAAATGCTACTGTATGTATAAATAAAAGCTGCATGTGAAATAATAAAAAACAATATGATGTTCAAACTTTTGACTTCTTTCTTTAATAACTACATAACACAGTACTTGTACTTTTACTTTCAGTACTTGAGTAGCATAATTTAAAAAAAACTACTTGCAATACTTAAGTACAAAAAATGTTGAATACTTTAGTATTTCTACTCAAGTCACTTTTTGATCGAGCACTTCCACTTCTACTCAAGTCACTTTTTGATCGAGCACTTGTACTTTTACTCAAGTATGGGTTTCGAGTACTTTATACAACTCTGCCTTACAGAAGCGATAACTCTGGACTAGTTGCATTGATGGTGAAAACCTGCTGTAGCCAGGAATAAGGTAAGTATTGTTCCTTATTCCTGCAGTGGGGACCCCTCTACAAGGGTACATTTTGTCTAATTCCTGGGTCTCTGCTTTAAATGGTATTTCCATTTTTGCAGCCAAACTGTGATAACACTTTCTATTAGTTACATGTTCCCATTCTCTTTAAAAAATGATTGCTTGTCTTTTTTACATGCTTAACCACTTCAATACGGGGCATGAATGACAATTGCACTGTTATGAAACACTGTACCCAAGTGAAACTTTATAATTTTTTTGAGACAGATAGAGCTTTATTTTGGTATTTAATCTTCACTGGGGTTTTTATTTTTTGCAAAACAAATAAAAAAAGACAGAAAATTTTGCAAAAAATAAAAAGTTTTTCTTAATTTCTAGTATAAAGTTTTGCAAATAAGTAATTTTTATTTTTCACTGATGTGCGCTGATGAGGCTGCACTGATGGACACTGATAGGCTTCACTGATGTGCACTGATGAGGCAGCAATGATGGACTATAATGAGGTTCTTATTAAGGGAGTGGCACTGAGGCCGCACTAATGAGCACTGATAAGCTGCACTGATGGGCATTGATGGGCACTGATGAGGAGGCACTGATAGATGGCAGTGATGGGCGCTAATAAGCTGCAGCTAGAGGCATCACCCTGGTACCGGCATCCATAGCCGACGGTCAGCTGTCTTGTAATGACAACCGATGCGACTGAGAAGCCGCTCGGCTGTCATTACTAGGAGCGGGAGGGGACGTCCCCCTCCCGTCGTCTTCCGCAGCTCGCCCAGTTCTCACTGGGAGACCCGTGCAACCAGCCTGCACGGCCGCAGAAGAGAAGACCTGATCAAAGCCGCATTCGGCTCTGACTGGGTCTCCATGTAAAAACCCGGAAGTGATGTCATGACATCACTTCCGGGTACTCTGCGCCAGATTAAAAAAGTGACAGCATTCAAAACAGCCAAACTTGGCGTTTTGAATGCTTTTATGTGCAGAGGAGGGGTTTGGAGTATTTTAGACCCCCAGATCCCTCCACAAAAGTACCTGTCAAGTGCTACAAATAAAAAATATATATTTTTTAAATGTACTAAAATTTTTGGCCAATATTGGCCAATACCGATATTCAATGGCCAAAATATCAGTATCGGTATCAGCAACGAAAAACCAATATTGTCGGATCAATGTAATAGAACTGCATTATTGTGTGTATGTTAAATCCGCCTAGAGTTCAGCTTTGGAGACTTTGAATGTACAACCCCTAAAGTAGTTCTAAAGGCTGTAGGTTTTTTGCCTTCATGTATTCAAGGTAAAAAAATGTTCTGTGTGTGGCAGCACCCCCAGCTCTTCCCCCAATACTTACTTGAGCCCCCCCCCTTGATTCAGCGATGTAAACAAGATCATCAGGTCCCTGGGGATTCTCCCTCCTCATTGGCTGAGAGCAGCAGGAGCCATTGGCTCTTGCTGCTGTCAATCAGAGCCAGTGAGCCAATGAGGGGGCATATTCGAGCTACAGCTGTCTGAATGGACATGCAGAGCAGCGGCTCGGGAGAGCGCCTGCTTGGGTGCCCCATTGCGAGTTGCTTGCTCTGGGGGCACTGGAGGGAGGAGCCAGGAGTGCAGATGGGGGACCCGAGAAGAGGAGGATCCAGGCTGCTCTGTGAAAAAGCACTGCACAGAGGAGGTAAGTATCATTTTGCTATTTAGAAAAAGAAAATTGCCTTTAATGTCACTTTTGAAGCCAGCAGTACAAGCCTGGTATGCTTTTCAATTCTCTCCCTCCCCCCCCCCCCCTCATATTCTGACACTCCGATGGACGTTCCAGGGCCCTCTTCCAGTTTGACAGCCAAGGTCCTTGTCTGTGTAACAGAACCACTATCATGGGTCGGCATTACATACCAGTGTTGTATTATAGAAGCACAATATATGAGGGTGGGTACAGAAAAATCATGTTTTTATTTATACATCTGTCTTCAGTTCAGTATGTAATAGTATAATCTGTTTTTCTCATGTTCATTTACTTTAGTTGTTGAATAAAATAGTCAAAGATGACAAAAGTATAAAAAAATGTGTTTCTTGATGAAAAATAGATGTAAACAGAACAGACGTAAACAGACGGTATGCATTTCCATCGGTTTGTGTCTGCAAAAACAGAGAAGGGTGCAGACCTTTCCCATTTTTTTTTTTTGCCGACATCAACTAAATCAGATGAAAGCGTCGGTGAACATACATTGTGGGTCAGTCTGGATCCGTCTGAAAAATGGAGACACTAATCTGGACTGAAAGCTTTTGTATAAGGGCCCTAAGGAGGGAAAATCTTTTAATTGGTTCACCTGTTTTACAGAGAAGGAAAATCTCTACAATGGGGACACAAATGGAAATAAGTCACTTCTAAAATGAAAGATTTTAACCCCTTCGTGCCTAGGCCTTTTTCAAACACTTGTTGCTTACAAGTTAAAAATCAGTATTTTTGCTAGAAAATTACTTAGAAGCCCCCAAACATTATATATATATATATATATATATATATATATATATATATATATATATATATATATTTATTTAGCAGAGACCCTAGAGAATAAAATGGTGATCGTTGCAATATTTTATGTCACACTATATTTGCGCAAAATGCAATTTTTTACTTACATACTTTCATGAACTAAAAAAAACCAGTAAAGTTAGCCCAATTTTTTTGTATGTAGTATTAAGGAGACATCGCTCAAAAAATAATTACTAAGTAATGAACGATAATCAATTATAAGAATTATAAAAAATTATATGAATTATTCCTATGCATATTAAATAATCAATAAACCATAAATCTAAAGGTGCTTAAACTATAAAGTGACTGTGCCTTCAATAACGGATAGGATACACAAATGATCATTATCCTTTCCAATAAGTGCCAAGTGCAAAAAAACAACAGTCTTTGGTGGTATTTTAAAGTGCTTGGTGCTCAGTGAAATCAAATGTCCACATGCAGACAAAGGAGGGGAATCCGTCACCGGTTTTTCAGCCCACTTACCACTTACTTTTTTTGTATAATGTGAAAGAATGGCGACAAACTACGTTCCTTGAAAATATATATATATGTACGTATATAGATATATATATATATATATATATATATATATACATAATTCTTGTGAATGAGCAGCCCAAACCAACTGTATACACATTATATATATATATATATATATATATATATATACGTATATATATATATATATATATATATATATATATATATATAATATATGTATACATATATATATATATATATATATATATATATATAAAATATATATATATAATAAATGTATACAGTTGGTTTGGGCTGCTCATTCACAAGAATTACATGCAAAATAATGGTACCGCTTTCAGCACCTAAAATCCAAAAGAATCATACCGCCAGGGAGGTTAAAGCACAGAGAGCATCATGAAGAACAAGGAACACACCAGGCAGGTCCGAGATACTGTCGTGGAGAAGTTTAAAGCCGGATTTGGATACAAAAAGATTTCCCAAGCTTTAAACATCCCAAGGAGCACTGTGCAAGCGATAATATTGAAATGGAAGGAGTATCAGACCACTGCAAATCTACGAAGACCTGGCCGTCCCTCTAAACTTTCAGCTCATACAAGGAGAAGACTGATCAGAGATGCAGCCAAGAGGCCCATGATCACTCTGGATGAACTGCAGAGATCTACAGCTGAGGTGGGAGACTCTGTCCATAGGACAACAATCAGTCGTGTACTGCACAAATCTGGCCTTTATGGAAGAGTGGCAAGAAGAAAGCCATTTCTTAAAGATATCCATAAAAAGTGTCGTTTAAAGTTTGCCACAAGCCACCTGGGAGACACACCAAACATGTGGAAGAAGGTGCTCTGGTCAGATGAAACCAAAATCAAACTTTTTGGCAACAATGCAAAACGTTATGTTTGGCGTAAAAGCAACACAGCTCATCACCCTGAACACACCATCTCCACTGTCAAACATGGTGGTGGCAGCATTATGGTTTGGGCCTGCTTTTCTTCAGCAGGGACAGGGAAGATGGTTAAAATTGATGGGAAGATGGAGGGAGCCAAATACAGGACCATTCTGGAAGAAAACCTGATGGAGACCTGAGACTGGGACGGAGATTTGTCTTCCAACAAGACAATGATCCAAAACATAAAGCAAAATCTACAATGGAATGGTTCACTAACAAACATATCCAGGTGTTAGAATGGCCAAGTCAAAGTCCAGACCTGAATCCAATCGAGAATCTGTGGAAAGAACTGAAAACTGCAGTTCACAAACGCTCTCCATCCAACCTTACTGAGCTCGAGCTGTTTTGCAAGGAGGAATGGGCAAAAATTTCAGTCTCTGGATGTGCAAAACTGATAGAGAAATACCCCAAGCGACTTACAGCTGTAATCGCAGCAAAAGGTGGTGCTACAAAGTATTAACTTAAGGGGGCTGAATAATTTTGCACGCCCAATTTTTCAGTTTTTTATTTGTTAAAAAAGTTTGAAATATCCAATAAATTTCTTTCCACTTCATGATTGTGTCCCACTTGTTGTTGATTATTCACAAAAAATTACAGTTTTATATCTTTATGTTTGAAGCCTGAAATGTGGCAAAAGGTCGCAAAGTTCAAGGGGGCCGAATACTTTCGCAAGGCACTGTACTTACTATTATTATCTATTATTTCTTATATCAGTTACAGTCAAGGCTGATAAAATGATAACTGTTACATTTGAATGTGCTCACAAATTAACTGTCAAGCCATCAAATGGCTGTTGTCATAACTGATTACATGTGCAGCATTATGGCATCTGCAGAACAAACAGTTAAAGATGGCAGCTTCCATGGCAGGAATAGTGGGGTTTGGTTCTGCTATAATACCTTGACAGTTCAGCTAAAAGCACCAGCAAATGTGACAGTTATAATTTACAGCAAGCTTTAAATGTGACTGTTTTGGGAAACTGGTAAATTGATAGCTTTATTTCCACTTTTAAGGGCCAGTTCACAGCATAGAAACGCAGTCTGGATGCGTTCTGGATGCTTTTTTGCATGCATGTTTTGATGCTTTTTGGTGCATTTTTGATGTGTTTTACCACGTTTCAGTAGAGTTCAGTGCAGAAAAAATTCAGCATGTTCTACTTTTTTTTCTTGAACGCACTGGAACTGCAAGCACTGGTGTGAACTATGCCATTGAAAACAATATAACCTACTAGCCATGCGTTTTTGATGCTTAAAGAAAACGCACTGAACCGCATGTGGTGTGAACTGACCCTTAGATACATTTTTAAATGAACAAAATCAAAAATATTATGGCCTGAAAAGATTGTGGAGGAGAAAATCTTGAGGTTTTTCCCCCAAAGAGAGAGTGATCAGCTTTTAGTTTGTAACCAGCAGCAGAAATGAAAGCTGGATTTTGATTGGTTGTTATGGACAGCACCTCTTTTCTGGGCACTAGTCCTTACAGCACATTGTCCCTAGGATTGACAGAGTATAGATAATGCTAATCAATGACAGATGAGTAAAATGTACTGTCTTCTGAATGATCTTGTTAAGTAATTCAGGGTTTGATCTCTAGCCAAAGCCAACATGTTTTCCCTCGAATCACAGATGAGATTTAGCATTTACTGGATTCATGACCTCCTTTCTAATCACAACACTTAACACCTTCCTGACCCCCTACCATTTTTACTAGGAAATCCTTGCAAACATCAAGTTGGGAGCAGCAGGCTTTTATTAACAGGTGCCTCGCAGGCTTCACGGCCGTTTGATCACGGCATACGAATCAGAGCCCCGTACAGAAAAATTGCTTTTGTACGCAATTAATTATCAGCATTTGAAGGCTTTTGGAATGCAAAAGATAATACCTGAAGTCCCCTTTTTCTGAGGCTGCGCTGGTCAGAGGCCACACATGGTTTGACTTTCCCTATGAAAGATATAATGTTTTCAAGGCTCGTTCATGACACACTGCCTGCCGATCGGCTTGTAGTCGTAAGCGTGAAACTAATGCGCTTTGACAGGCCGTATTCATGAGCCATGTGTTCCTGATTAAGTCATTTGGGACATTAAAAGCTGATAAAAGGGGCATATTTTACAAAAGAGGACTGAATCAAATAAAAGGCAGCACTTACATAAAAACCCAAGCAATTTGTAGAGAAAAGGGAAAACACCGCAGATTGGGAATATGGTTTCTGTGCCAGTGGAACGCGGAATAGAGGGATCGTCTTGTTGAAATACATTTTGCCGTGATTGATCTTGTGACCCTGCTCATCGAAATCAGGGCTCCGCAATATTGTGCCAAATGTGGGTTAATAGCAGTATAATGCTCAGTGTGGAGTATAAATTATTCTTTAATAATCCACATTTTCCTACATTTCATTTTGAATGTACAGGGTTTTACCACTTTAGATGCTGTTTTGGAACTTTAATGGATAGGCAACTCCTATCCTGATACTGATCAGTGGTTCTAAATGAATAACTACTGCATTAGGGTAAAGAGACAAAAAGACACACTTTTCTTCAGGTCTCTTTTTAAAACCATTAATACAAAGGTATTACATAAATATTACAATTGTAAGCAGTACATCCAGTAGGTAGGATAGAATAGTACAGGGTTTCTCAGCCAGGGTTCCGTGGAACCAGGAGAGGACTGGGCCAGGAGGCAAGGGGGCAATTGCCCCCTGGGACACTCTGATGTCCTGTTAAAAGTCTAAACCTCTTCTGCCACAGACATGCCTAAAGGATTCCTGGTGAAGAGAAATAAAAAGACTCTGCCACTGACCTACTGAGTGCAGGATGAAGACAAGGAAAGACCGCAGGCCTCCCCCCCCAGGCATGGATGTTGTAAGCTGTGTCTGAGCAGAGGCAGGTTCCATGCTCCACCTGAGACTCTCCTCCCCTGGCCAGACCGAACCGAGCTGCCCCAGCTCCCCCCAACCGTCCCCTGCTGGCCAGGTTTGGAACCCGGATTCAGCCAGTGAGTAGAGAGTACCTGGAGCAGGGCTTTAGCTTGGAATGGGGGTCAGGAGGTGGACGGGAAGAGGAAGAGTGGGGCCGAGTCGCTGCACCATGGGCCTCCGGTTTCTACTTGTCCCCTGGGTTGAAAGTTGCCAGTTTGCCCCTGTGTGAAACCATAGGGTTCCTCCTGAGGTTGCAAGGGGTTCCTTGAGCAATAGGTAATTTCTGCCTCTCAGATAAGTTCCCAACGACACCATTGTTTCCTTTTAGCTATCTGTAAGGGGGTAATTCTTCCCAATGATGACAAGAGTAAGGAGCATTCTTCCCACTGACTGTCACTCTAATGTGTCATGAGTTGTAGATTTTACATTTACATAACAGGGGTTCCCTGAGACCAGAAATTAATTTCAAGGGTTCCTCTGTGTTGAAATGGTTGAGAAAGGCTGGTATAGTAAGTGGGATAGCTTCTTATCAAGGTCTAAGCAATATGAATATGTGGCAGAAGTATGATGTATGACGTAGCATGATACCAAGGACGTTGGCTGCAGTGGACAAAGCATAAAAAATGAAATACATGTACTATATAAACAGAGTTTAAAGCGGTATTAAACCCTAAAAGTATTATATTGCAGCTTGTCAGTCATTAGGTGTGGTTACTGCATTCATTTTCTTTTATTTGGCTTTTTCCCTCAGTTTTCAGTGTAGGATAAACCCCCAAAATATATTCAATTATAATAATAGTCAGGTCTGAGCATGTAGGCCCTTTACAAAATAATCAGGAGTGGGTGACTGGGGACAAAGAGAAGGCAAATTTATGAAATACTTTCTTCAACTTTGTGTATACAAAGGAGCATGTCCATAATGAGGATGGTATTGCCCCAAACGATCCACAATGGCTCAAAATTATTATGGTCCAGAAATATTTAGACAGCATAAAGGTGAATAAAGCACCTGGTTCAGATGGCATCCACCCATGGATCCCTAAAGAATTAATTAATTAGAATTAAGCTCTGTAAATTTCAAAGCCATTAATTGAAATTTTTAGGGACTCGTTAATGACTGGAATAGTATTGTTTTTTTTTTCAGAATTGTCGCTCTTTTTTTGTTTATAGTGCAACAAATAAAAATCGCACAGGTGATCAAATATCACCAAAAGAAAGCTCTATTTGTGGGAAAAAAAGGACATCAATTTTATTTGGGTACAGCGTCGCACGACCGCGCAATTGTCAGTTAAAATAACGCAGTGCCGAATCGCAAAAAATGGCCTGGTCATTAAGGGGGCAAATCCTTCCGGTTCAGAAGTGGTTAATCATTGTTTTTATATATTTGTTAAAGCGGAGTTCCGGGCACAAAATCAATATTTTTTTTTTGTGCCCCTCCGCTAGGTAGACATCACCTGAAAAGGAATTGGATAGTTAGGTTTTTTTTTTGTTTACTTACCTTGTAATTGAAGATCGTAAATACTCACCTCAGAGTACTTCCTCCCTCAGCGCCGCGGCTCACCCGTCACTTCCTGTCTCGCGATGATTCCTGGGAGCTGAACGTCATCGCTCCCAGGAATCAATGCGACGGCACCGTCCCCTTCTCGTCGCTTCCAGGCGACATTCCCCTGCTAAACAGCTTCTGGGCATGCCCAGAAGCTGTGGAGGAATGCGGCGCCGCGCCGGAAGTGACAAGAGGGGCCGGTGCAGGCGCATTCTGGGACAAGAAGACGCGGAAGAAGACACAGAAGAGGACCGCGCCGGCTTCAGCTGCCGACAAGAGAGATGGAAACGCTGTGGAAGAAATTTTATAAGTAAGTATTTCTTCTAAAAGGTAAGTGCGAACCGGGACAGATCAGAGGCTAGCCATTGTGGAATGTACTAGCCCTGACTGTCCCGGGGGTATGTTTATTAAAAAATGACTTCTGTGCCCAGAACTCCGCTTTAATGATTTTAGATCTGTGCATTTATGTGTATGCATGTACTTGCACATTTTTTTATTTTTCCACTTGGAATGGCACTGATTTTATTTAACATATGAGCTCATTTCTTGCCATACTGTTGAGATTTTAGTGGGGAATTTTTTACCTTAAAGTATAGAACGTGTTTAGGTAAAAAGAAAAACATTTAGAATATTTTAACTACAGCAAATAAAAAACAGATCACCAGACTGGTTGTGTTTTTGGTAGGGTTAAATCTCAGAACTAGATGGAGAGTAATACAAATTATTTGGTAGCTAAAACAGTCCCTTTATTTCATTTACATTTTTTTGCCTGTTTACCTTCAGCTTTAGTTTATAGACACACAGCAGTTTACTGCCTGTGGATTTCTTGCAGCAGTTTACTCTTTTTTCCCAGCATACAAGTGCAACTCATAAATTTAGAATATCATCAAAAAGTTTATTTCAGTAATTCAATTAAAAAGTGAAGCTCACATATTATATATAGATGTGTTACACACAGAGTGATATATTTCAAGCATTTCTTTTAATTTTGAGGATTATGGCTTACAGCTAGAAAAAACCCAAAATTCACTATCTGAGAAAATTTAAATATATATATATTTTTTTCCAAATGAAAATTTAAATATTACATAAGACCGATAGAAAAAAGGATTTTTCCACATACAAATGTTGGCTTACTGAAAAGTATGTCCATGTACAGTATAATATGCAGTCAATACTTGGTCGGGACTCCTTTTGAATGAATTACTGCATAATGCGGCGTGGCATGGAGGCAATCAGCCTGTTGCACTGCTGAGGTGTTATGGAAGCCCAGGTTTCTTTGATAGCGGCCTTCGACTAGTCTGCATTGTTGGGCCTGGTGTCTTCCTCTTGACAATACCCCACAGATTCTCTATCGGATTTAGGTAAGGCAAGTTTGCTGGCCAATCAAGCACAGTGATACAATGATCATTAAACCAGGTATTGATACTTTTTGCGCAGGTGCCAAGTCCTGCTGGAAAATGAAATCAGCATCTCCATAAAGCTGGTCAGCAGAGGGAAGCATGAAGTGCTCTAGAATATCCTGGTAGATGGCTTGAGGTCAGGATTCTGTGCAGGCCAGTCAAGTTCCTCCACCCCAAACTCGCTCATCCATGTCTTTATGGACCTTGCTTTGTGCATTGGTGCGCAGTCATGTTGGAACAGGAAGGGGCCATCCCCAAACTGTTACCACAAAATGGGAGCATGAAATTGTCCAAAATGTCTTGGTATGCTGACACTTTAAGAATTCCATTCACTGGAACTAAGGAGCCAAGCCAAACCCCTGAAAAACAACCCCACACCATAATCCTGCCCACTAAATGATTTGGATTAGTGCGCAAAACAAGGTCCATAAAAACATAAATGAGTGAGTTTGGGGTAAAAGGAACTCGACTGGCCTACACAGAGTCCTGACCTCAACTCGATAGAACACCTTTGGGAGGAATTAGAGCAGAGACTGCGAGCCAGGCCTTCTCTCCAACATCAGTGCCTGACCTCACAAATGTGCTTCTGGAAGAATGGTCAAACATTCCCATAGACACACTCCTAAACCTTGTGGACAGTCTTCCAAGAAGAGTTGAAGCTTTTATAGCTGCAAAGGGTGGGCCAACTCAATATTGAACCCTACAGACTAAGACTGGGATGCCATTAAAGTTCATGTGTGTGTAAAGGCAGGCATCCCAATACTTTTGACAATATAGTGTATGTCAGTGGAATGATAAATAGCTCTTAAAGCTTGACTTTAAAAAAATAACAGTAGATTGGTGTACACTTCCAAAGGAATGTATTGGATGTTTCAAATTAATCCTATTGGGTGCTTAGTTTCCAGCCCCGTTTCATTTTATTCCGGCTATTGATAAAAGCATACGTCTCTGGGAATGCCTAAACATCTTGTAATAAAAAGTATCATTTTTTTCTTCACATTTTTTTATTGCAAACTTGCTCACTTATTGCTGCAGTGTTTCAGTAACAGAAGCTGCTGCGCTCCTTTTAAAGGTTCACTACATTCAAAATGGAAAACCAAACCTTGGCAGTCCACCCCAATTCTTTTTCTCATTCTCTATGGAGCCGGGTCACATATCTCCGGAGGGGCTCCGGGGCGGATTGCATGGGAGTCCTGTGCGTCTTCTGGTCTGTTTCATGCCTGAATTCAGCCAAACATTCGGACTGAGATCGGACCTAAATGGTGAACATGGACGCACCGGACCTCTGCTGTGAGCTGCTCTTTCAGTTTAACCACTTCAGCCCCAGACAGTTTTACCCCCTTCCTGACCAGGCCATTTTTTGCATACAGCATTGCGTTACATTAACTGACAATTGCGTGGTTGTGCGACATTCTACCCAAATCAAATTGATGTCCTTTTTTCCCCACAAATAGAGCTTTCTTTTGGTGATATTTAATCACCTCTGCGATTTTTATTTTTTGCGCTGTAAAAAAAAAAAAAAAACTGTTTTGAAAAAAAAAATACTTTTTTTTTACTTTTCTGCTATAAAACATTCCCAATAAAAATATGTAAAAAATCTAATTTCTTCATCAATTGGGACCAATATGTATTCTGCTACATTTTTGGTAAAAAAAAATCCCAATAAGCGTATATTGATTGGTTTGCTCAAAAGTTATAGCGTCTACAAAGTATGGGATAGATTTGTAGGCTTTTTATTTTTTTTTATATTGTTTTACTAGTAATGGCGCTGATTAGCGATTTTTAGAGGGACTGCAACATTGCGGCGGACAAATCTGACACTATGTGACACTTTATGGGGACCAGTGACACCAATACAGTGATCAGTGCTAAAAAAAATGCACTGTTACTGTACTAATGACACTGGTAGGGAAGGGGTTAACAGGGGCGATAAAAGGGATAAATGTGTTCCCTGGGAGTGCTTTCTTACTGTGTGGGGGATGGTTGTACTGTAGGAAGACTTAGCTTAGCAGAAACACAAAATCTCTGTCTTCCTTACTAGCAGAACGGCGATCTGCCTTTGTTTACATAGACAGACCGCCGTTCTGCCTCTCTCCAAAGGATCGCTGGGTTCTCGATGGACATCGGGTCTGCCGGGACCGCTGATTGGCTTCCGCTGTGTCCAATCGCAGCGGAAGTGGGTCTCCGGCGGGACGCAAGCCCCAGACCAGGAAGAAGAAATCACGTACAGGTACGTGATTTTGTGCTTAACCACTTGCCTACAGTGCACTTTCACCCCCTTCCTGCCCAGACTGATTTTCAGCTTTCAGTGCTCTCACAATTTGAATGACAATTACTCAGTCATGCAACACTGTACGCATAAAAAATTTGCGTCCTTTTTTTCACACAAATAGAGCTTTCTTTTGATGGTATTTAATCACTACTGGGTTTTTTATTTTTTGTGCTTTAAATAAAAAAAGACTGAAAATATTGTGAAAAAACGCATTTTTCTTTGTTTCTGTCATAAAATTTAGCAAATGAGTAATTTTTCTTCACAAATTTTGGCCAAAATTTATACTGCTACTTATCTTTGGTAAAAATAACCCAAATAAGTGTATATTATTTGGTCTTTGTGAAAGTTATAGAGTCCACAAGCTATGGTGCGAATCATTGAAAATTGATCACACTTGATCACACCTGATGTACTGAAGGCCTATCTCATTTCTTGAGACACTAAAAAGTCAGGAAAGTACAAATACCCCCCAAATGACCCCTTTTTGGAAAGTAGACATTCCAAGGTATTTAATAAGGGGCATGGTGAGTTTTTTGAAGTTGTCATTTTTTCCCACAACTCTTGGCAAAATGAAGATTTTTTTTTTTTTTTTTTACAAATTGACGTATTAACAGGTTATTTCTCTCACACAGCATATGTATACTTGCAACTACACCCCAAAACACATTCTACTACTCCTCCTGAGTATGGCGATACCACATGTGTGAGACTTTTTCACAGCCTGGCCACATACAGAGGCCTAACATCCAAGTAGTACCGTCCGGCATTCTAGGAGCACAAATTACACATATAATTTCCTGACAACCTATCGTACTTTTGAAGGTCCTAGAGCACCAGGACAATGGAAACCCCCATAAAATGACCCCATTTTGGAAAGCAAACAGCCCAACGTATAATTTTTGAGGCATAATGAGTCTTTTGAATATGTCATTTTTTTCCACAAGTTTTTGGAAAATGTGGAAAGAAAATGAAAACACATTTTTTTTTACACAAAGCTGTCCATTTATGCAATATTTCTAACACATAGCATGTACATAGCAAAAATTGCACCCCAAAATACATTCTGCTATTCCTCCTGAGTATGGCGATACCACATGTGTAACACTTTTTCACAGCCTGGCCACATACATAGGCCTAACATCCAAGTAGCCCTTTACACAAAGTTGTCCATTTATCCACTTTAAGACTGGGCCTATTTTTGACACTTGGTGTTTACAAGCTAAAATCATTTTTTTTGCTAGAAAACTACTTGGAACCCCCAAACATTATATATTTTTTCTTTAGCAGAGACCCTAGAGAATAAAATGGAGATCGTTGCAATATTTTTTATCACACCATATTTGCGCAGCAGTCTTCCAAATGCGATTTTTTTGAAAAAAATTCACTTTTTTTAACTAAAAAATAAGAAAACAGTAAATTTAGCCCATTTTTTTCCATAATGTGAAAGATAATGTTACGCCGAGTAATTAGATACCCAACATGTCATGCTTCAAAATTGCGTATGCTCACAGAATGGCGCCAAACATTGGTACTTAAAAATCCCCATAGGCAACATTTTAAAAATTTCTGCAGGTTACTAGCTTAGAGTTACAGAAGAGGTCTAGGGCTCAAATTATTGCTCTCGCTCTAACGATCGTGGCGATACCTCACATGTATGGTTTGAACACCGTTTATATATGTGGACGGGACTTGCGTATGCGTTTGCTTCTGCGCGCGAGCTAACGGGGACAGGGCGCTTTAATTTTTTTTTTTTTTCCTATTTATTTTATTTATTATTTTTTTATTTTTACACAGTTTAAAAAAAAAAAAAAAAATGTTTTGATCATTTTTATTCCTATTACAAGGAATGTAAACATCCCTTGTAATAGAAATAGGCATGACAGGTCCTCTTTATTGTGAGATCTGGGGTCAAAAAGACCTCACACCTCACAACTACACTAAAAAAGAAAAAAAAAAAAATTGTTGAAAGAGGAAAAAAAAAAAAAAGAAAAAAAAAAGCGGTCCTTTAAACCGGTTGCTAGGCAACGTCTTTTGACGTAGCTCCGGTCCTCCAAGACCATAGAGTCGAGTGAGGGCCATCTTGCCCTCACTCGACTTCCTGTCTCTGAGGATCCGGGACCGGATAGTTTTCCCCGCTGCCGGCGGGTCCGGTAAGCTGGGAAAACGTCTGGGACGCGGCAGGAGGGGGGGGGGGCAACTCTTCCCCTGCACCGTAAGGGTAATTCCGCGGCGAATCCGCCACTGGGACCACCCTTATCTGAAAGCCGTCCGCCCGCCGTTTCAAAAAATACCGGGGTTATGGGGGCTATCTGCTGCCATAACCCCAGTATTTAGCTTTTAATGGCCGACGCATATAGTCGTTAGGCGGTCAGTAAGTGATTGCATGTATATGGCAAACAGGTGACGATGACTGATGGGGTGACAGGTGACGATGACTGATGGGGTGACAGGTGACAATGACTGATGGGGTGACAGGTGACGATGACTGATGGGGTGACGATGATTGATGAGGTGACAGGTGATGTTGATTAATGAGGTGACAGGTGATGATGATTGATGAGGTGACAAGTGACGATGATTGATGAGGTGACAAGTGACGATGATTGATGGGGTGACAGATGACAATCACTGACGGGGTGACATGTGACAATGATTGATGGGGTGACAAGTGACAATCACTGATGGGATGACAAGTGACGATGATTGATGGGGTGACAGATGACGGTGACTGATGGGGTGACAGGTGACGGTGATTGATGGGGTGACAGGTGACGGGCGATGGTCACTGATGGGTGACAGGTGACGGGCGATGGTGCACGGCGGTACTGATGGCAGTCTCTGGTGACTGGTGAACTTTAGGCTACATTCACATGTGAGCGTAGCGTTCGCGGGCAGAATCACTGCGATTCCGCCTGCGATCCAGAAATCATTGCAAATTGCGGGACGCCTGTGCGTTGCCCGTGATTTGCAATAGCACCCCAAACGCTGTGTGATGTTGCTGCGATTTCCGCCTGCCGAATCAAGGTAACATCACGCAAACAACGCATGGCGCCCCAAAGAAGCTCTTGTACCTTTTTTGGGTGTCATGCGTTGTTTGCGCGATGTTACCGCGATTCGGCAGGCGGAAATGGCGGCAACATCGCACAGCGTTTGGGGTGCTATTGCAAAAAACGGGCAACGCACAGGCGTCCCGCAATTTGCAATGATTTCCGGATCGCGGCAGAATCGCTGTGATTCTGCCCGCGATCGCTGCGCTCACATGTGAACGTTATGGGTGTCAATTTCTGGGCACTGATGAGGTGACTGTTGGGTGACAGGTGACATTGGGGGGGGGGCTGAGGACTGTGTGGGGGACCTTTATTTGTGTGATTTTACTTTTTACATGTGTACAGAGCAGTA
This sequence comes from Pelophylax lessonae, assembly GCF_965119305.1. Classification (NCBI taxonomy): domain Eukaryota; kingdom Metazoa; phylum Chordata; class Amphibia; order Anura; family Ranidae; genus Pelophylax; species Pelophylax lessonae. The sequence continues at coordinate 239,831,823 of NC_138775.1, read as the reverse complement.
ACTCACTGTTTCTAGCTCTGCTCTCCTCACACTGGAAACTATATGAGGAGAGAAGAGCTAGTAACAGTGAGTTACTGCTCTTTGTTTACATTTTGTGATCGGCTGTGAATGGATTCACAGCCGATCACTTAGTAAACAGTCACTGTCAGTGTTTACTACTGCCGGTGACAGCTGTGTTCCTATGGAACACAGTGCCACCGACATGACCGCGCTGCGCGCTCCCGATCGCGCATGCGCGGTCATCTTCCGGGCTCCGCTATTGTGATCGGCTGTGTCATTGGAACACAGCCGATCACGTGGGAAACAGCCATGCCTATTGGCTGTTACCCCCCTGCCGGTGACCGGCTGTGTCCCGGGGACACGCCGACACCGGCAGTGCACGGTGGCGCACCCGCGATCGCGCGCCTGCCCTGCATTTCCTGCGGACGTCATATGACGTCCGCCCAGGATAATAGCCGCACCGTCCCGCCGTCATATGACGGCGGGCGGGCGGTAAGTGGTTAAGGGCCGTCCTGCTGCAGTATATGTACGTGGGGTGGTCCTTGACCGGTTAAAGCAAACCTGTTCCTTGCCAGGAAGGCAGGTTCCGTCAGCAACCTAGGCAGGTTGCTGACGGAATAGAGCTGCTGAGATCCCCCTACACCTAATGGTGAGCATCTATAATCCTGAATATATTAGGGAGAGTGTGCGGATAGTCGAGATTGCCAGGATACTCCCAACAGTGGAGACTATAAGGGTCCAAAAAATGTGTGAATTCAGCACAAATTGAATGTATGTATACGCCAAAAGGAAACGTATGTTCTGAATACGGAAGCAGTAAGCCCTATTCAGCAGCTGTGTCGCCACAACCTTGTCATCTATTTTGAGTCATTATCAATAAGGAAATACCGGTCTGTCTTGGTCTCTCAGGCCCTGAGGAAGCCTTGAGCGAAACGCGTCGGATTGCTGGGGACCTACACTGACCGATTCCATCGTGAGACCTACTCTCCATCCTATACAGGCTTTTTGATTCTGTTCCCCCTTTTGGGACGTATTTCTATGTTGCAAATGACTCACTTTACTTGATTTTATATTGTATGTCAGTCCAATTGCATTCATTATGCATGGTGTTTTATGTTTTTTATCTGATATACCAATAAAATGCTGTTTGGTTTTATAAACTGGTCTCTAGTCTGATCCTTCTACTCCCATTGGCCTGCAAAGCCCCATCTTTTTCTTTCCCTTTTTTTGTTGGTCTCCTTATAGGGGTAAGGGCCAAAAATACACGGCAACTTTTGTATGCATTGTTTTGAATTTATTGTGAGTACCCCGTTCATATTTTAATTTGATTTCAATAAACTGTTAAAAGCGATGCTTGGGCAATGAATGCCCTTATTTTTGTGCACCTATATCGTTGGAGCTTCTTTCCATGAATCTAAGGGATCTGGACTCAGTGATTGTTTGGCTTTACAAGCGGGATTGACTGCTGCTAACCCCAGCAGTCACTTCGACCTGGTAAGAGTCAGTGTGCATCTTCATCTTGGTGGTGGATCCATCTTTTTCTCACATATATATGTTCTGCTTGACCGGAGGACTTTGGATTGTTGTCTGAGCGCTGCTTTATTTGTGATTGACCTGTTCACCATCTGATACCAATAGGATATTTTGGCTAGCTGCTTGGGACTGCTAATTCACACGGTATATTATATTGCGTCTAATTCTTGGCCAGAGAAGCCACAGCCTTCAAAGGACCATTTGGCACCATTACAATTTAGCGCAATTTTTTAATTGTTTTTTACTACAGTATTTCTATTTTTCTTATATAGAGACCATGCAGAATGCTTTTCTTGATCCCTGCTCTCTCATACCCCACACTGTCCCCAATAGAGCTTTATTTCTCGTAGTTTGTATTTGCAATGATGATTGAAAACCTAATTTCCGTTAATGAAACTACAATTGATCCGTTTCATTGTATGATATATTTTGGGGTTGATTTACTAAAACTCGAGAGCGCAAAATCCGGTGTATATAGAAGCCAATCAGCTTCCAGTTTTTAATTGGACAAGCTGAAGTTAGAAGCTGATTGGCTACCATGCACATCTGCACCACATTTTGCCCTCTCCAGTTTTATTAAATCAACCCCTTTATTTATATAATGTAAAGGTAAGACAGATTGAAATATAATTTTGTGATTGTTGTTATTTACATGTTAGCATTCACAGCATAAGGCTCCTGAAGAAGTGGGCTACACCTACAAAATGTGTAGAGTATCCTGTCAGATACGTGTGCTAATTCATTTTCTGTAAAATGTACCAATTTTGGAATTTTTGTAAAACTATATAATGAGTACACATTTTTTTTAATGTTTCATTTCTAGAAATGTTTTAATCATGCAAATGAGCTGTTAAAAGAAATCGATATAAAATAAAATGCATAGATTATTTCGAAAAAAAAAAGTATCAATATATCTTTAAAAATAATACTTAAAGAGTAACTCAACCTTCGTGGGGAAAAAAAAATCAGCAAAAAAAAATCAGCAAAAACAATATAGCATATACAATTGCGACACAAATCATATTTTAATTGAATGTCATTAAAATGTACCTTTCCTTTTCAATCTGCAGCTGTTGTAATTTTCTGAAAATGCAATACAATATGGCTACCTGGAGCTGTTCTGTACACAGAATGTATACTGACCACACCCCCAGAAACATCATTTCCTGCTTGTGTGATTGGCTTACCAATTTTCCCAGACGTTTGCCTAAGATACAAGTCAGATTTCTGGCATCCCCTGCAACAAAAATGTAATTTTTGGTGAGATACTCCCCATAGGAACACGTCTAAAGGGATGCAGGCCCAGCAGATTTCCTCATTAGAGCCCTGCAGCTGCCACAGCTGATAGATAATTATGAAACCACTCCCATGTGATCCATTAGGCACAGAGGAACAAACTATGATTTCCTCAGAATAACAAAAGATAGGAATCTGCAAAAAAGTTTGTTAACATCCTTGTAATGTACAGAGATCACCCAGAGGGGAATGTTTTTTTCTCAACAAAAGTGGAGTTATGCTTTAATACCAGTATAATCCTAGTAATTTTACAGATTCAAAAAATTGACTATATCTAGGGGTGCACTGAATGGAAATTTTGGTCCCAAAATCAAAAAAATGCAGGATGCATGTGGCTGAAAACTGAAGCTGAAAATGACAAATATATATATTTTTTTATACAATTGTATTATATTCAACGTTTTAATTAATATCTGTAATTTAAAAGAATATTCATTTATCGTCGGCCATTATTGGCACCTTTAGTGCAAGAAAAGTTTAAGAAAAATTCATCGATTTAAATTCTATTTATATCTTTACACTGGTCTGTTGCGTTTCCGTTGTAGTGTTAAAAATCTTGCTTGCTGCATTTTTGGTCAGTTAAAAAAAAACAGACCAAAAATGCAGCTCCCTGTTGAAATTCATTGAAAACGCAGCAAGAACGCATCAATAACACACCTGTGTTACTTTTTTTTTGTGGTTTTTGAGTCACATGACCTATGAGAAACACACCATAAGCACAGTAAAATCACAATTGTGTCAAAATCGCAGTAAAATTGCATCAAAATCACTGCAAAATTCTGAAAACACCATTTTCAGCTATGTTTAGGCCCCCGAAATGTTGGTGCATCTCTACCTATATCCAAATATGTGGATCCAATCTTTTAAAAATCCACTATGCAGCCTATGTATTAAACTACACTATTATTAAAAAATATTATTAAAACTTCAAAAATAAACTCCTTTTCTCTTCAAATTCACAATGTGCTAAAGTGCTTAGTGCAAATAACTATAATGCAGAGATCTGCACATAATCTGGTGCAGCCCTGCCTAAAAACCAATCAGCTTCCAGGATTTTTTTGTCAAAGCTTAAAGCGTAACTCCACTTTTGTTGAGAAAAAAACATTCCCCTCTGGGTGATCTATGAACATTACAAGGATTTTAACAAACTTTGTTGCTGTTTTCTACCTCTTGTTATTCTGAAGAAATCATTGTTTGTTCCTCTGTGCCTCTGTGCTGAGTGGGTCAAATGGGAGTGGTGTTATAATTATCTATCAGCTGTGGCACTTGCAGGGCTCTAATGAGGAAAGCTGCTGGGCCTGCATCCCTTTAGACGTGTTCCTATTGGGAGTATCTCATCAAAAATACAATTTTTGTTGCAGGGGATGCCAGAAATCTGACTTGTATCTTAGTGCAGACTTCTGGAAAAATTGGTGAGCCAATCACACAAGCAGGAAATGATGTTTCTGGGGTGTGGTCAGTATACATTCTGTGTACAGAACCCCTCCAGGTAGCCATATTGCATTGCATTTTCAGAAAATTACAACAGCTGCAGATTGAAAAGGAAAGGTCATTTTTCATAACATTTAATTACAATATGATTTGTGTCACAATTGTGTACGCTATATTGTTTTTTTCTTTATTTGCTGTTTTTTTCCCCATGAAAATGGAGTTACCCTTTAATTGAACAAGCTAAAGTTAAAAGCTGAAATCTGCACAATATTCGTTTGTCCCAAGTTCTTTAGCACTTTGTGATTTTAAAGAGTGTGAGAGTTTATTTTTGAAGTTTTAATATTATTATATTATTATTATAAAAAAGTAAAATATGATAGTCTATATGGGGGGATTGAACTAATCCCCAATCAATAGTCCAGATAACAGAGATGTTATGATGTACCAGTCTGTATAAATGAAAGTCCATTCACTGGGGGCAGCCACCAACATGGAAACAGAAGCAGGTTCCAGCAAAGACTGAGAATAAACAAAAAAGGAGAGGCGCCTCCAAGTGTAGGAGAAAAATATGATTTAATATGAATAAAAAATTGGCAATTCACAAGGGTAGGACTAAATCAGATATATCAATCTGGAATGGTGTTATTCCGATGAGTTCTCGTCAGTGATTGTTTCACTGTGTGCCGTCTCCCGCCGTGTGTTATTCCTTGCTTTCAGGAAGTTGGCCATAAGATGGAATCAGTTCCAAAACGAGGCTTGGGGGCTAGATGGAGGGCAGCAAGAAGTGATGACATCACTGTGGGGCAACGCGTTTCCAAGCTGGCAAACTGCGAATGACTCGGCAGTCCTGCTCCTTTTTCAAAGCTACAGTGCATAGATAAGGAATCATCTGTATTTAGCACCAAGGGAAAGTGCCAATGATACAAGCAAGCAAACCTTAAAGCTAAACACTGCAAGAATGATTACACACATCTGTGTATATGCTGAGTGAAGAGATTCTATACAGTAAATAAAAAACATACAGTGGATATATGCAAACCATTAATTGTAGAGTTGATTTAATTTAAGATGCACACTAAAATAAAATAAAATATGATTAAGATAAAAAACCAAAACCTATGTACTTTTAAAAAAGAAAAAATTATATAATTGTATGCTGATCATGGAATAACAGTATTAATAGGGAATCATAGTTAAATATTATTAGTGGAAATATAAGATGATGAACTTATTGTTAATAATAAAACCGTAAGGTCTTTTCTTTTACTGGTATTGGTGATCAGAGAAGGTAATCAGTATATATTATAGTTATAGTGTGACAACACACCACTTACCAAAAATAAAAAAATACAAAAAGGGGTAGATATCCAGAAGCTACCTCCTCATAATCAGTTTATTAACATATTGCATAATCAAAAAATGTAACAATAGCACAAGTGTCAGAATGCCCCCTCCTTCCACGATGGCAACCAAACCCCCCTTACAACCCAACCCCCCCCCCCCCCCCACACACACCAGTGGCGGAGCTAGACTTTTAAAACAGGGGTGGCAAAGGGGTGGCTAGGTATTATTTTGGGGGGTCAATATACAAAGTGTAATTTAGTGTCAGATTCGTCCACCGCAATGTCGCAGTCCCTCTAATGATCGCTGCCATTACTAGTAAAGACAGGATACAGGTGGTGGTGATCAGAGGATACAGACAGGATACAGGTGGCGATCAGAGGATACAGACAGGATACAGGTTTGCCCCCAATGATTATTGCAGAGTGCCACAGCAATGCCCCCAATGATTATTGCAGAGTGCCACAGCAATGCCCCCAATGATTATTGCAGAGTGCCACAGCCTTGCCCCCAATGATTATTGCAGAGTGCCACAGCCTTGCCCCCAATGATTATTGCAGAGTGAGACAGCAATGCCCCCAATGATTATTGCAGAGTGCCACAGCAATGCCCCCAATGATTATTGCAGAGTGCCACAGCAATGCCCCCAATGATTATTGCAGAGTGCCACAGAAATGCCCCCAATGATTATTGCAGTGAGACAGCAATGCCCCCAATGATTATTGCAGTGAGACAGTCTTGCCCCCAATGATTATTGCAGAGTGCCACAGCAATGCCCCCAATGATTATTGCAGAATGCCACAGAAATGCCCCCAATGATTATTGCAGTGAGACAGCAATGCCCCCAATGATTATTGCAGAGTGCCACAGCAATGCCCCCAATGATTATTGCAGTGAGACAGCAATGCCCCCAATGATTATTGCAGTGAGAAAGCAATGCCCCCAATGATTATTGCAGAGTGCCACAGCCTTGCCCCCAATGATTATTGCAGAGTGAGACAGCAATGCCCCCAATGATTATTGCAGAGTGCCACAGCAATGCCCCCAATGATTATTGCAGAGTGCCACAGAAATGCCCCCAATGATTATTGCAGTGAGACAGCAATGCCCCCAATGATTATTGCAGTGAGACAGTCTTGCCCCCAATGATTATTGCAGAGTGCCACAGCAATGCCCCCAATGATTATTGCAGAATGCCACAGAAATGCCCCCAATGATTATTGCAGTGAGACAGCAATGCCCCCAATGATTATTGCAGAGTGCCACAGCAATGCCCCCAATGATTATTGCAGTGAGACAGCCTTGCCCCCAATGATTATTGCAGTGAGAAAGCAATGCCCCCAATGATTATTGCAGAGTGCCACAGAAATGCCCCCAATGATTATTGCAGTGAGACAGCCTTGCCCCCAATGATTATTGCAGTGAGACAGCCTTGCCCCCAATGATTATTGCAGAGTGCCACAGCAATGCCCCCAATGATTATTGCAGAGTGCCACAGAAATGCCCCCAATGATTATTGCAGTGAGACAGCCTTGCCCCCAATGATTATTGCAGAGTGAGACAGCAATGCCCCCAATGATTATTGCAGAGTGAGACAGCAATGCCCCCAATGATTATTGCAGAGTGAGACAGCCTTGCCCCCAATGATTATTGCAGAGTGCCACAGCATTTGCCCGCAATCATTGCAGAGTGCCAGCGTCGTCCCCCCCCCCCCATGAGACCGGCTTACTTACCTCACGGACGGACGGTCATCACAGCAGCTTATCATCGGTCCGCGGCTCCCTGCATCTTCTCAGTCCTCCCGCCGGCGCCTCCTCGACCAATGGCACGGCATTTGCCATTCGGCCAATCAGGAAGCGGGAGGACCCGCTCCCTGATTGGCCGGAGGAGGATCCATGTGACAATAGCGAATTTTCATTCGCTATTGTCACAGAATGGGCGGGCTCGGCTTCGGGACGCACTGTTCTGCTGCTCCCTGACCCTGGCCGCCAGCTTAGAGGGATCAGCCGGTTCTGCGAACCGGCTGATCCCATCCCACCACTGCCTGTGATTCCTCCGCTTCCAGCCTGGATCGGGGTGGCAACAGGGGTGGCAGGGACTTTTTCTGGGGTGTCAATTGACACCCCAGCTAACCCTCTGGCTCCGCCACTGACACACACACACAAAATGACCTCAGACCCCCCTCTCTCTATGCCTATAATACAATTCTCCCTACAGGAGCTGGGGCATGGACTACCCCTATATAGACCCCCCTATACCCCTGACAAAAGGTACCTCCAGGCTAATTGGGACCAGATGAGATGCCTCAGGGAACCATGGTCTAGACAGCACTCCACCTTAAAACCACAGTTGGTGAATGGGGTGCATGCAACTAGACCAACTGATCCCAAGTCTTCCGCCACAATATGCTGATAACAAGTATGTGGCATGGGCCACAACAACGCATGTCTAAATAATGCATGCAGCCGTTAGCTGCTAAGCGCTGCCTGTTAGAATAGGTGCAAATACAGTTCATCAAATGGTAATTCAATTACCTAATTGGTTGTAACAGGCACTGATGTCAGCAATGTCTACTAATCATGTGTTGGCTGGTGAAGACCATACCAACATGAAGCCGTGAGTGCACTGTAAATTGCAGGCATGAATGGATGGATGGATAGATGAACAGCTGAATGCGGGATGAATATGCGGTATGCAGAGCAGCCAAGTTGATGTAAAGTAGGTGCTCCTTCAATTCCAAATATAATAGATGTAATGTCCGGAAAGAGTCAGTCATAAGGTGGATGCATACCGGCCATCAAGTGGTCACCTCAGTTCAAACTATAGAAGTTGAATGCTAAAATACAGCACTTAAAATGTTACTAAACCCAGGAGCCTGCATTCACTATATCTGGTCCCCCACAGTACACAGAACATGGAAATGCAATTATTTTAGTAAATATAAACTTCTAAATACCTTTTCTCATCACCTGTATATAGCAGCCTTGTGACTTCTATCAGTGTCTGGTTAAAGCATGTAGGAGGAGTTTTCATTCTACTCTAACTGTCCTTTGAGGCTGCATGACCCTTTACCCTCTGTCTGGACAGTGTTGATTGGCCCTGTGCTGATCACAAGCACTCTCCCAAGGAAAAAAAACTCTCTAGCAATCAGTGTCGGGACAAGGTCATCCAGTGCCCAGGGCAAGGATGCCAAACTGCGCCCCCTCATTCCCTTAGGGTTAATAATCGCGCAACCATCCCTTCTGCCCACCCCTTGTCCCGGCTCTGCTAGCAATACACACCAAACTGAGCATGTGCTGAGTGCCCCCAAGGCTCCTTACTATGAGGAGATGGATTGGGGACTGTGGAAGAAAGGGGAGGATCAAAGAAGAAGGATCAAACAGGCTTTTTACACAATGAGCAGGATTAACCCCTTAGGTTCCACAGTGAATATAACAAGCATGCTTTACTGCATATACAAACTTATTTTACTGTTGTAGATTTAGTAACACTTTAAATCAGTACCTATTTTATGGACTCTCAACTGTGTCGCTGGTCCGACCTATGCTACTCAGCTGATCTAATGAAGTATGCAGCATTTAAACACATATTATGCAGGCATGGTCCCTGGTTGTCACCGTCATAGTTACATAGTCGGTAAGGTTGAAAAAAGACACCAGTCCATCCAGTTCAACCTGTGGTGTGTGAGTGTGTGTGTGTGTGTGTTTTTTATTATTATTATTATTATTATACAGGATTTATATAGTGCCAACAGTTTGCGCAGTGCTTTACAATATGAGGGAAGACAATATGGTTACAATACAATTCAATACAGAAGGCATTGAACGGCCCTGTTCCTTAGAGCTTAAAATCTAGAAGTGAAGGTCGAGTGAAACCAAAGGCAATAACTGTGGGTGATGAGCTGATGGAGAAAATGGAAGTATAGTTGTTAGGTGTGGGTAGGATAGGCTTTTCTGAAGAGGAGAGTTTTCAAGGATCATCTAAAAGCTAATAGAGTAGGAGATAATTGAACAGATTGGATTGGATTGGATTGGAGAGGCTCTGGAAAAGTCCTGGAGGTGAGCATGGGAGGAGGTGATGAGGGAGCTAGAGAGCAGGAGGTTTTGAGAGGAACAAAGAGAGTGATTTATATCAATAGTACATTGTATATCCCTGTATGTTGTAATCGTTAAGGTGCCCATCTAATAGTTTTCTAAACTATCGATGCTCCCTGCTCATACCACTGCTTGTGGAAGAGAATTCCACATCCTTACCGCATTGACAGTAAAGAACCCTCTTCGCAGTTTGAGGTTAAACTGCTTCTCTTCTGAATTCAGTGAATGGCTTCTTGTCTTTTTAAACTCCTTTTCACATAAAAGTTTTTTGCCTATGTTACGGTCACCAGTATGATATTTGTACATCGCTATCATATCTGCTATCATATCCCCTCTCAAGTGTCTCCTCTCCATAGAGAATAGGTTCAATGCTTGTAGTCTTTCCCCATAGCTGAGGTCCTCTAGTCCCTTTATTAGCTTTGTTGTCCTTCTCTGGACTTTTCCCAGTTTCAGCACATCCCTCCTGAGGACTGGTACCCAGAACTGGACAGCATACTCAAGATGTGGTGGGACCAGAGTCTTGTAGAGTGGGAGAATTATCGTTTTATCTCTGGAGTGAATTCCCTTTTTAACTAATGTTTTATTTTTTTTATTTTTATTTTTTAAGCCAACAGAATATTGGCATGCATTAAATTAGCATGCATTCATCAGGAAACTTGACCAGAGAAATGTCATGCATCCAATCCTGGAGTGCATGAATATAGACAGGAAGCAACGAGGATCAGTAACGCTGAAATGAAAAGATAAAAACGGTGAAAAAAGTATCCTAAGTTTTAAATAATGCCATTTGTTTATGATACACAGTTCTTTAGCATATTAGGTCTACAAGCTAGATATAAACTAGAGTTTACATCTGCTTTAGGTTTAGGGCTCAGTTAAGGCTTCTAAAGTACCCAAGAGTTAAGGGACCTTTTTAGGGATTAGGTAAAGTGTTAGAATTCAGGTGGGGCCAAGGGTTAAGTGTAAGGATTAGGTCAGGGATTACATAGGAGGTCATGATGATTATTGGGAAACATTTAATCGTCTCTTGTTTTCTGCACAGGGAGAAAAAAATGTAAATTTCTAACGGTGAAAAAAATGGAAAGTTATTTTCTTCAGTTTAGAAATTGGTCGCAATCTATTAGCGCAGTCAATTTTGCATGATAATAATTTGGTACGGGGCAATTCAATTCTGGGAACACTAAACACTTTGTATGGCTCTGTTCTCTTTTCTAGAACTTTATGGCTGAAATAATGTTCTGTAAACCAAACTCTTCTGTTCAGGAGCTTGGACAATTTTAGTTTATTTCTGCATGTACCATAAATGAACTGCTATGTTCTATAATACTGTTTGCTGGAGTCATCTTATTTAATAATTTACTATTTGAAATATATTGTTTTTTTTTTAAGTTTAACTTTATCACCATTGGGAATTGAGCAGGCAATTTTATGTTTAAGGGGAAAAAAAAAAATTTCATGGAGGAATTCTTTGAAACTCAGAAGTATTGAAAGTTTCTGTAATCCAACACAAACAGAGAAGACGAGCTTTCAGTGGTAATAGCCATAAATGATATCCACATGCTGGTATCCAGGAGGAGTTTATACACACATGGTCTTGTTTCATGAATTAGACTACACTGAGATTTGGAGGTTGGGAGAGTTTTGGATATTAGACAAGATGCCGGGTTAGCCTTTAAAGGTGACTGCCAGAATGATGTGACTTTGTATAGAGGCAGGAGTGTGTTAAAGCTCATTCCCTCTGACAATCCAAACTAACCTTTCTATGGAAGCCAGGAATCACCAAAAGGTGTCTTTTCTTTGCCAAAGCATTGCTGCAGGGCACTCCCGGAGCCCCAAACAGCTGTTACAAATGTTGGTGCCAACACGCCCCCCCCCCCCCAGTGGCGGAGCTAGACTTTTAAAACAGGGGTGGCAAAGGGGTGGCAAAGTATTATTTTGGGGGGTCGATATACAAAGTGCCCCCATCAATGCAGTGACCAGCGTGCCATGCCCCCTTCAATGCAGTGACCAGCGTGCCATGCCCCCATCAATGCAGTGACCAGCGTGCCATGCCCCCATCAATGCAGTGACCAGCGTGCCGTGCCCCCCATCAGTGCAGTGACCAGCGTGCCATGCCCCCTTCAATGCAGAGACCAGCATGCCGTGCCCCCTTCAATGCAGTGACCAGCGTGCTGTGCCCCCATCAATGCAGTGCCCAGCGTGCCGTCCCCCCTTCAATGCAGTGACCAGTGTGCCATGCCCCCATCAATGCAGTGACTAGCTTGCCGTGCCCCCCATCAATGCAGTGACCAGCGTGCCGTGCCCCCATCAATGCAGTGACCAGCATGCCGTGCCCCCATCAATGCAGTGACCAGCGTGCCGTGCCCCCATCAAGGCAGTGACCAACCTGCCGTGCCCCCATCAATGCAGTGACCAGCATGCCGTGCCCCCATCAATGCAGTGACCAGCGTGCTGTGCCCCCTTCAATGCAGTGACCAGCGTGCCGTGCCCCCAACAATACTGTGACCAGCGTGCCATGCCCCCATCAATGCAGTGACCAGCGTGCCGTGCCCCCATCAATGCAGAGAGACTTACCTGCAGCCGCCGCTTCTCCTCAGTCCCCCGGCGTCTCCTCGAGTCCTCCCGCCTCCTCCTCGGCGGCTCGGCCAGTGGCATGCGTTCGCCTTTCGGCCAATCAGGAGTGGGTCTCAGACCGGCTTCCTGAGTGGCCAGGAGGAGGATCCGTGTGACAATAGTGCCCCGGGTCCACCCTCTTCTGAAGCCTATTAGAGCCTCTGGCTCTAATCAGATGACAAAAAAAAAAAATCCCATTGAACTCCATGCGTCCAGCGCCCCCAACACACCGGCCGCCACTGTCAAACAGTGTAATGTTTTCAGCGGGGTGGCAACAGGGGTGGCAAGGACTTCGTCTGGGGTGGCAATTGCCACCCCAGCTAGCCCTCTGGCTCCCCTACTGCCCCCGCATATACCAAGGTAAGGTGTAGACTGCTTTTAAGTAGGTTGCTCCAGATTGCACTGCAGGATGTGGTGAAGCATGTGTAGCACCCTACAAATAGGTGCTAGGTAAAACTATAGTGGGCCTTGTCTGCCTAACAGCAGGGCTGGGATTTATCTAGTCAGGGCGTCATGGCTTCCAGATGTGCCTGCTGAGAGGAGAAGTATCCCCACTGGCTCCTGTGAGAGGCTTCTCATAGGGCAGTGTGGGAAGCCCAATCAGGGGACACATCCCGGCTTGTAACTACCCCAGAGGGCAGATTACGCTTCAAAGGATTTTGGGAGTGGGTATAAGTTTGGGGGGAAGTGCGTGGCAAGGTGTCTTTGACGGGAGCAGACTCCCAGGAAGGAGAGTGCGGCTGTCTCTCCTCCTGTCTGAGGAAGTGGATGTCTCGGGGTGTCGCCTGAGAATCCAGAGAGTGCTGAGTTGAGCTGAGGGGGATCCAGTGTGACGAGAGCCTGCGAAGAAAGGTCCAGTCCCAGGAAAGCCTACACAGGTCGTGAGTACTGTGGATTGCCCCTGGAGGTCTGCCTAGAGTCAGAGGGGACCACTCCAGAAGAGGTTCAGGGATCCAAGGTCAGCTAGCTGTAAAGGGGGTGCCTAGGTTGAGGACCCTGAAGTGTAAAGGGGGACCCAGTGGAAGAGTTAAAGGAGCAAAAGGGGGCACCTGCAGTCTGGGCCCTGAAGTGTATTGCGTGTGCCAGTTACAGTGTTAGCTATTTGGGGTTCTATAAAATACTACCTCAAGCTGTGCCAGGCGGGGGAAAGTATCCAAAGACTTACACAGTGGAGCAGTGTCAGGAGTTCTACAGTTCTCAGTCTTGGATCTACTGGACTATAGGTCGGGGATTCAACACTTCCTCTGTTTTACAGAGTGTTCTCAGAGTCAGTGAGTGTTGGCTGGTGCTGGCTAGCGTCAAGGAAGCGCCAACGGGCATTTTTCCAGGAGCAAGGTCCCAATTGTAATTAGTTCAAACCTAAAGGAGTATCCCACTCATCCCCTTCTCCCATCCCCTTAAATTATAATAAAAACCACAAACAAAGATGCCGGAGTTGTCACTCTTTCAATTGTCACACCTGGGAACTCAGCTCACATGGGCTGTAGAGGATTCCGGGACTAATGGCAGACCCACATAAGGCCATAGGCCTAGAAATCTTACTACACATGCAAAAGCATGGACATTTCTAAATGTTATAGGTTGGTGCTCCAGTCATGTTTTGGAGCTCCTAGAACAGGGATATGCAAACTGTGGCCCTCCAGATGTTGCAGAACTACAATTCCCATCAGGCATAGCAAGACTCTGACAGCCACAAGCATGACACCCATAGGCATGATGGGACTTTTGCAACAGCTGGAAGGCCACAGTCTTCATGTCCCTGTCCTAAAAGATTGGGACCTAAAGTTTCCAAGTGAAAGATATAACACCAACATGTCAGAAAAAAATTAAAAAACAGAATCACTGAGCTGGAAAAAGAGACACCCCCCCCCTTATGTCAGTATTTTGTTGGACCAGCTTTTGCTGTAATTCCAGCCTTTAGTCTGTTGGGGTTTGTCTCTACAAACTTTGCACATCTTGACTTTGCAATATTTGCCTACAGTTGAATTTGATGGTTACCGTTTGTAGACTGTAGACTACAAGTAATTCCACAGATTTTCAATAGTGTTAAATCTGGGCTCTGACTAAGCCATGCAAGGACATTCACCTTTTGTGTGGTCATTTTTGCTGTGTGCTTTGGGTCATTGTCATGTTGGAAGGTAAACCTTCTTCCCATTGACAACTTTCTGGCAGAGGGCAGCAGATTTTCCTCAAGAATTTGATGGTATTTTGCCCCATCCATTCTTCCTTCTATCCTGACTAGTGCTCTAGTCCCTGCAGCAGAGTCACCCACACAACAGGATATTACCACCTCCATACTTTACTGTAGGAATGGTGTAATTTGGATGGTGTGCTGTATTGGATTTCTGCCAGACATATTATTTGGTGTTGAGGCCAAATAATTCAATTTTAGTCTCATCTGACCAGAACACCTTTTTCCATGTGACCTCAGAATGGGGTGTTTAAGGTGGTCAGATGAGACTTAATTAGAATTATTTGGCCTCAAAACAAAAACTGTGTCTGTCTTTATTTCAGTCTGCAAAGGAACAAAATGTGATTTTTTTTTAACCCGTTGCCGACCATCCGCCGCCTTTTTACTGTGGCTGTCCTGCGCAAACCAACGTAGACCTACGTCGGTCGCGCGTGGGCAGCTAGGGGGTGAGCGCGCGACGCCGGCGGCGGCATGCTCCCACCCCCACTTGGTATCAGGGAAGCCAATGCACGGGTCAGGCGGCTCCCATTGCCGCCTGACACCCACGATCGCTCCCCGCTGAAAGAGAACGGTCAGCTGTTGTAAACACAGCTGACCGTTCTTCTCCCTGGAATGATCATAGAGCCCCTGTGATCCTTCTATAAAGGGATCACAGGTCTCTATGATCATTTTCACAAGCCATGCCCCCCACAGTTAGAATCACTCCCCTAGGGTCACATTTAACCCCTTGATCACCCACAATGTTAACCCCTTCCCTTCCAGTGTCATTATTACAATAACAGGGCATATTTTTAGCCCTGATTACTGTAGTAATGTCACTGGTCCCCCCAAAAGTGTCAAAAATATCAGATAGGGGTCTGATCTGTCAGCCGCAATGTTGCAGTCCCGCTAAAAAATAATAATAAAAATGACATAAATCTTTTCTGTAGTTTGTATACGCGATAACTTTTGCACAAACCAATTAAAATACGCTTATTGCAATTTTTTTTACCAAAAATATGTAGCAGAAAACAAATTGTCCTAAAATATTTAAAATTTAGATTTTTAAATTTTTTTTTGAGAATGTTATATAGCAGAATATGAAAAATATATATATTTTTTCAGAATTGTCGCTCTTTTTTTGTTTATAGCGCAAAAAATTAAAATCGCACAGGTGATCAAATACCACCAAAAGAAAGCTCTATTTGTGGCAAAAAAAGGACATTGATTTTATTTGGGTACAGCGTCACACAAACGCGCAATTGTCCATTAAATTAACGCAGTGCTGAATCGCAAAATAGGGTCTGGTCATTAAGGGGAGAAATCTTCTACTCCAGAAGTGGTTAAAGGGGGGTGATTCTTTTCTATACCCACTGTATGTAGGGGTTCACAACCACTTTAATTTTCTACAGCATATCACAACTGTATGTAGCATACTCGTCGCCTTAGCCAATATTGTAATTGAAAGGCTTATATACCCCGGAGTAGCAGCACACAGATCCCTGTTATCTAGTTTTAAGTGTTGTCTGCTGCCAGCCACTGTCTTAGACACAATATCATCACCCAAACCATTCATAGACCAGGCAGTAGAGGGTTCCCTGACTCTTGAGCAATGTTTGTTGCTGTATATCAGCCATATTTGGCCTGTGTAGAGTAATATTTGAATAGCCTTCCTGTTTTTGTTTGTGTGTAAACACGGTAGTTGTTTAGGACTTTATATCAAGATTGAGATTCACAACCCATCATCTGATCCCATGGAGAAATAAAAATTGCTATTGCAAATTTGCCCCCCCCCCCCTCCTCCCCCATTACTGTTGGAGAGATTTATTCTGAACAATTACGAGCCGTTTCTCTGGCTCTGTTGTACATTAGTTCATTCTGTGCGGTTGCTGTGTGTTTCTTATTAATGTAGTCCTTGTTTGGGCCAAGCGGAGCCAGTTTGCTGGGCACGGATTCCCACTATTGGACGTTGTGTGGCTTCAGCCAGTTTCAGTCTATTAAAAACATATTTTCTTTTTTAATCAGCTTTCATTAAACTTGAAACATTAAAGTCTCCGAGCTTGTTGTGGATTGGGAAGCATTCAAGAGAACCACAGCCAGAAACACAGAAAAACCTGCACTGTATAAGTTGTGCCTTGCAAATATCCTTCCTCCTACCCACTTTAGTTCACTTTTCTTTTCATACCTGCTATTTACTACAATGGTTATGCAGATCTTCCTAATCTTTGTTTTTTAACTATCCATGTATGCAGTGGTGTCGGGAGGGGGGGGGGGGACTGACCCAGGCTATAGCCCGAGTGGGCCCCCAAAAAGCCCCGGGTCTGGTATTGCTCATGAGAACCTATTAGCCCTGAGTCCCAAGGCCTGAGGCTGGCCAGGAACTTGGCTATAGTATGCAGTTTGCACACCCTGATTGGTTGCTAGGACCACCTAGCAACCAATCACCTGCTGGTTAACTTAACCAGCAGGTGATTGGTTGCTAGGTGGTCCTAGCAGCCAATCACAGTATCCAAACTGCATACTATAGCCCCGAGTTCCCTGCCAAACCCCAGGCCTTGGGACTCAGGGCTAATAGATTAACTCCGGCAGCTCCCGCCTCCCGCTTTCTATTCAGCACTGGCACTGCTGTTTCTCTCTCCAGTTCTGCCTCGGTCCTGCTCCGCTCCTGTGTCTCCCCCCTCTGCATGCCTGAACAAGGTAGGAAGTGTGTTTAAGGCAAAAGGGGCCCAGAGGTGTGTGTGTGGGGGGGGGGAGCTGTGTAATACAAAAGGGGTCCAGAAGTGTGGGGAGGCCTGTGTAATGCAAAAGGGGTCCAGAGGTGTGGAGGGGGAGGGCTGTGTGATGCAAAAGGGGTCCAGAGGTGTGTGTGGGGGGGGGGGAGCTGTGTAATACAAAAGGGGTCCAGAGGTGTGGGGAGGCCTGTGTAATGCAAAAGGGGTTCAGAGGTGTGTGTGTGTGGGGGGGGGGCTGTGTGATGCAAAAGGGGTCCAAAGGTGTGGGTTCTGTGTAATGGAAAGGGGTCCAGAGCTACAGGGGCTGTGTAATCTAAAGGGGTCTACTGATCTTAATACCCCCTTCTTAAGTCGGAAGGGGGCATAGTGGGATCAAATTTGCCTGTGGGCTAAAGCCCCTGGTCTTTTTCCCACCTAGCAACACCCCTGCATGTATGTCCCTTCGGCTCTTTAAAAGGTCAGACTTTCTTTCAAACTGGTAGTCTGGAAAGTGTGACATTAATGAAATTTGTACATTTAGCTCAGATTATGATCAAGATTGTGATTGATATAATGATTTCTGACAGATTTTTTTTTTTGGTCCGTTGTATTGCATGCTTTAAATAAATGTATCAAAAAAGTTTGATTATACCACACAAACACTACATCCTCACTATGACAAGATGAGGTGACAAGTGTCTCTGGAAAGGAGATCCCTTTGACCCCCCCTCATACTTACCATACTTAACTTACCTGTTCTCCCTTGCAGTTACTTGCCCCTCTGCAGACTGCATTTAGATTGGCTGTGTTTGTGACCTAGGGAAACTGTGATGTCACTCCCCTGATCATGTGACAGTGCTCAGGGTCTAGCAATTGGCTTGGGCACTATTACAGGGAAACAGGTCACATGGTCCCCCATTCTCATAAGTGCTGTGTAGTATTGCTGGCAGCTGAGGAGCAAGAAGCTGCAAGTAAGGTAAATATATAGTGTTGGAATATACCTTTTCTAAAGACATTGGGGTTGATTTACTAAAACTGGAGAGTGCAATATCTGGTGCAGCTGTGCATGGTAGCCAAACAGCTTCACCTTGTTCAATTAAGCTTTGACAAAAAAAAAAAAAACCTGGAAGCTTATTGGTTTCCTGCACAGCTGCACCAGATTTTGCATTCTACAGTTTTAGTAAATCAACCCCATTGTAACTTTGCCCTGCATTGACAAAATGACAACTTTCTATTTATTTTACCCTAAAAAACATTAAAATCTGAAACTGAATCAAACGGTTTACTGAACACCTACCTGAAGTACACATGGGCATTATATATTTTCCAGTAGCAGACATGGAAAGGCAGCATAGGTGTGGAAACAGTTGATATTCACACACAGAACCTAGCAAACATAAACCCTGGTCTAGGGTAGCAGGGCAGCTAGGGTTGGCACACAGCAACCCATAGCATATCGGTAACAAACGTCTCAGTGTAACAAAAGGTTTCAGATTGCTGCCCTGTCTTCCAGTGCACTATTTCTTTAGGCCCCCTGATCTGATTAGTTTGTTAAGATTAGCCAATGGACAGGGGCAGGTGGAGGGGGGCACAAGACAGCTGGTTTTGGGGGGGGGTGAAAGAAAGTATCAATCTTGTCTTGTTCACATAGGTAAATTGTCCAAGTGGCATTTGATGTTTTTTTCACTGTGGTAGGTGTGTTAACTTCAATATTTCTTTATAACATTTTGTAGGATAGGGTACAGAACATAAAATAGGTAAGGTAGAGGAGTGATTTTAAAATGAAACAATAAACAGAGCATATACAGTATACCAGTTTTTAGAAGACTGTTGTTATGGGTAGTTGAAATGTCTTTATTGATGCTTTCAAAGTATCACCGATGACATATTTGAACAGGGCAGCAGGAAGGACCATCATTGGGCAGGTCCGGAATGCTTGTTGCTGTGTTGGTGGCATTGTGCAGAATTTTCAGGGGTGGCAACTGGAATTTTTGCTGTACTATGGGTAGATAATAAATCCTACACTACCAATCAGAAGACTGCTAATGTCATCTATGATACGCTGCTACTGTGCCATCTCTTTCTTTTCAATTTGTTTCATTAGGTTTTACAGATAATAACAGTTAACAAACAAGTATATCTATTTGTCCTAAAGACTATAAACATGATAATAATATATAATATAATATGGATTATAAACATTATATTAATAGAGGTGTAAAAGTTGCATGCAATTTTCTTAAAATACCTTACCTTTAGCGATATTTTTTCTGTGCAGATGGACCAATTGTTGGGGTCTTGCTATGGAATTGCCAAAGAAGGCCTCAATTTACATACAGTATAAACAGGCTTATCCTCTTTAGTAAACCAGGGGTCTGCCTTAGAGGTAGTAAGGAAGAATTAGTAGTAGTCAAGAAAAAGCAAATACTGTAGGTGAAAGAGAAGAGGGTCACTCCTCCCAGGCCTAACAACTCTTGTGACGAATATTGGATCCATGGCTTCCACATTTTATTGAATTTCTTTTGTGAATTATGTAACACACACGATAGCATATCATTGACCACGATACAGTTGATTTTCTGTATAACAAATTTAATGTCAAGCTTAACCCTTTTTTAATTCTTTGCTATTGCTATTTAGGCAGCCTATAAGATGTATGACACTAGGCGTTTTGAGCAGCCCTTTTCAACCAGGGTGCCTTGGGGTTTCTTCAGGGGTGCCTTGGCAAAATGCCTAAAAATTTTCCCAAAATTGTATACAAATCCAGGGGTGGATAAAGCCTGCCTTTTAGTTACACAAAGCCACAGGTTTTCATTGTACACCATTACAACCTTCTAGCAGCCAACCTCCTAATGACCAATGACATCATCAGTTGAAAAAGAGGATATTAGTTGCCTGCATATCATCCATGTTTGACCCTCCCTTGTCTCTCTCCATCAGTGTTGGGGTCTCATTAGCTAAGTGATGGAGAAAAACTGAGGGAGAAGAGAAGCATTGGAATACTAGTCAGTTTGCAAAAGTGTATTTCCTTTGGAAGACTAAATCACCTTCAACGTTGGGTGTCCTATGTGTATTATTGTATCTGCATTATGTAAAACTCAGAATAGTTATTACATTTTAGAATGAGGCACCTCAAGACTGTCCATAATTTTGAAGAGGCCTCAAGATTGTCTATAATTTAAAGGGTGCTTGTCTGAAAAAAAGATTGAGAAACACTGCTCCAGAGGAACCCTGATTTAGAAAGTCTGGGTTTGGTGGTTAGTTTGAGGTTTTAGGCTGAGATTAAGAATAAATAACAAAATCTTTCAAGCATGATACATCTGTGCTCAATAAACTCATGGGCTAAGAGCCTCAGTGCCAAATACATACGCATCTGCTTCAAACAGTCACCAATATACTATTTTATGGCGGTGAAAATTCAGGTGAAAAGAACTTACTGCTGATGTTCAGATGTTGCTATAAACAACACCAGAAACATGCCGATTTTCAGAAGTCAAAAAAACCTGGGTGGGACTTGAAATAATTGCTGTGCATAGTCTTGTAGTTCAGCTTATGGTTTGCCATTTTCCCTGTAGGAAGTTAAAGACCTAATATTTATTTGTTTCTGGAATTTGCCTTAAATAAAATTTTATCATTTTCATATAAAATTATTCTTACCTGTGTGGCATGAAATATAAATATAAAGTGCTCTCAGATTCATAATATGGCCAAGGTACCCCTGGGCTAGGTATATGAACTACAAAGGTGTGGCAAACTGGAGATTACAACCATTTAATAAAGGCTCGCTCTGCCTGGCACATTTTTAGCACAGTGCTGACAGATGGAGAGCAGGACTGGAGCATGAAAGGTACGTCATTCATTCGAGGCACGTACAAAATGCTACCAAGTATGAAAAGCTGAATTCTGCAAGGAAATTCTGAGCTCATCTGGCAAATTGTAGAGCTACTTAGTTTTATTCTCTGTTAAAGTGAGAAGAAAATGACTTAATTAGAGAGCTGTCTATCTTGTGATGTTTTCTGGTTTCATCAAAGTGAAAATTTAGTGTATATAATGTATATATATTTTTTTTACCATTTTAATATAGTACTAACATTTTTTACCCAAAGCAGAGTTATGTATACATTAATCCCCCATTTTTAGTGGAGCCTTCAGTCTAATGGTCCCTATCAGGATAACACCATTACTTGAAAAGATGAGATAACATGGGAAAACATTAATTTAAAATCAAATATTACAGAAAAGTTGTCTGCTTTTATTCAGCTTACATGTGTGTGCAATGGACTAGTCTTCTGTTCAATTAGTCTAGAACTATGGATTCTCTCTGAGCTGTTTTACCTATTGGAGTGACAACATTTTAGATTGCCGTGGGATTAGGCCCAGAGCTCTGGTGCTACAAAGCAAAGATATTAACCACTTAAGCCCCGGAAGATTTTACCCCCTTCCTGACCAGGGCCTATTTTGCGATTCGGCACTGCGTTATTTTAACGGACAATTGCGCGGTCATGCGACGCTGTACCTAAACGAATTTGACGTCCTTTTTTTCCCACAAATAGAGCTTTCTTTTGGTGGTATTTGATCACCGGTGCGATTTTTTGATCACGCACTATAAACAAAAAAAGAGCGACAATTTTGCAAAAATAACAATATTTTGCACATTTTTTTATATGAAATTCCCCCCCAAAAAAATGTAAAAATCAAAATTTTTTAACATTTTAGGCCAATTTGTTTTATGCTACATATGTTTGGTAAAAAAAATCGCAAAAAGCATATTTTGATTGGTTTGCACAAAAGTTATTGCGTTTACTAAGGGAAAGATTTTTGTCATTTTTGTTGTTTTTTTTTTTAACGAGTAATGGCGGCGATCTGCGATTTTTTTTGCGGGACTGCGACATTGCGCCGGACAGATCGGACCCTTGACTGACATTTTTGACACTTTTGGGGTTACCAGTGACATTACTACAGTAATCAGTGCTATACATATGCACTGTTACTGTAAAAATGACACTGGCAGTGAAGGGGTTAACTTTTTTTTGAGAGGGAGGGGTTAAGTGTGTCCCTAGGGGCGTGCTTCTAACTGTGATTGGATGTGGCTACTGGTGTAAGAACAGAGATCAACGGTCCTACATAACAGAACCGAATGATCTCCATTCTTACACAGGGGAGAATGACAGGCAGCTTTGTTTACATTAGCCGTCTGCCTTTCTCCCACTGTAACGGACAATTGCGAGTGCCCGACGGACATCGGGTCCACCGGGCACACGTGCGAGGGGGTTCGTGAGCGAGCGGGAGTGGGAGCGTGCCTCCAGCAGCGCGCACTCGCTCCCTAGAGCCTCACAGGCTAGCGACGTAGACCTACGTCGCTTTGCCTGTGAGGGGCTGACTGCCAATGTAAATCGGCGTTAGGCAGTCGGCAAGTGGTTAAAGGGCCACTACTGTAAAATATATTTTGATCTGATAACTGTATACGGTTCATTCAGTGTTGCCAACCTAACAGATTGAAATTTACAGACACAACACCCAAAATTTACTGACACAGCCAAGTTTTTACTGGAATTTCCAACAGTTACAAAATTAAATTTTTAAGTGCAAATTTTAGTATTTAGGTTACAAACAATTACAATATGCAATTAGCAATGTGATTTAAGGTAGATAATAAAACAAAAAACATACTTATTTTATTTTGGATGCAGTACAGTAAGTAAGTAGTTCAGGGACAGGAGTTCAGGAGCAGTGTTAATTTTCACGTAAAGATTTCGATTCAGTTTTAGTCATAGTCCATTGACTAAATTGCCATTTTAGTTTTAGTCATATTTTAGTCTTTTGCCTAAAATGCCATTTTGATTTTAATCCTATTTTAGTCATCTGAATTGTTTTAGTTTTAGTTGTATTTTAGTCGACTCTAAAATCTTCAGTACATTTTAGTCAACTAAAATTTAATGGGTTTAGTTAAATTGTGATGCATTATTTAAGCATTTCTCTAGAATTGCCAAACTCATTATGTACTCCTGGAATAAAAATCTAATAACATAATATTATTTATGGTATTAAGGTTTGAACATATAATGTCTTTATAAATAAAACCAAGGTTCATAAACAAACACAAATATTGCTTTTTGACAAACAGAAGTGCAACTTTAAAATATTAAACCCCACCCCCAAAAATAAAACTGTAAACACTATTGGCTGCAATGCCATTGCGCATATTATCTGAATACTGTATAATACCAACATTAAATATTAAGAAAAAAATAAAAAAAGTTTTTTTTTTTTTTT
Organism: Pelophylax lessonae; assembly: GCF_965119305.1. Classification (NCBI taxonomy): domain Eukaryota; kingdom Metazoa; phylum Chordata; class Amphibia; order Anura; family Ranidae; genus Pelophylax; species Pelophylax lessonae. The sequence continues at coordinate 239,808,361 of NC_138775.1, read as the reverse complement.
TTTTCCAGCAGCTTAGTAGGTGCCTCCTACTTATTCATATGTAGTAGTACAGTGTTAATTTTGATGTCAATTTTTCAATTTTGGTTTAATCATAGTCTTTTGACTAAAATGCTTTATTAGTTTTAGTCGTATTTTAGTTATCTGAATTGTTTTGGTTTTAGTCGTATTTTAGTTGACAAAAATAGTGTTATTTAGTCAACCAAAATATTTTAGTCGCCGAAACTAACACTGCTCAAGAGGGCAAGAAATTAGAATGGGCTGGCATACATATATGAAACTGTAGGTGACACTGACAGCAGTGTGCAGCAGCACAGATTATGATGACACCTCAACGACACAACACGTCCCCTCCTGAGTCACAGTGACAGTCACTCCCCATGCCAGGTGATCCCTTCAGTCCACTCCAGTCCAAACAGCACTAACAGTCCCACTCCCGGCTTGCCTTGCTCACATCCCGTAGACCCACACAGGAGGCTCCAGCAGCTCCGCTCAGCTCCTTTGCACCATGACATCACACAGCATGGTTAGGCACTGCCTCCACCAGACCCATCCACTGCCGGTGCCGCCTGAACACTGTAGCAGGCACTCCGATGGTCTCAGCCAGCTCTGGACTGGAACTGTGCATGCGAGCCAAGTGTCACAGCCATATTATTTTATTTGCAACCTTTTCTTGTCACTTTCAGGAGAAAAGTGCCCGTTATTTTACTGGCTGCCAGTACAAATACTGACGGTTCATTTGTGTAATACTAGAATTCCATATATTAAAGTTGAAGTTTAGCTAAAATTTATTTTTGGCCTTACAACTTTATTGACCTAACCTACCCATTATAAAGTATATCCCATGTCATGTAGAAAGCTGGATTCTATAGAAATCTTTATTGCAGGGATGCCCCATCCCCTTCCTGCTTGGGTTTAATATTCTCTGGTCGCAGGGCTAAATTTAAAAAAACATTTCCTGAAGGGGACCCGCCTCCTTCTTCCTCCTCCTCCTCCATTGGGAAAAGTTGTCTCTAATGCCTCGTTTCCACTGAGTGGTACGGTACGGTTCGGTTCAGTACGGTACGGTTCGGAACGGTTCACCTTGCGTTTCCTCTGCCAATAGTACCCTTTCATGATAGGCGTGGTGTAGCAGGAAAGCTGTGATAGACGATTCTCTGTCAACCAATCAAAGTTCTGCAAAGTGTAGCTCCACCCTGTTGGTACGGTACTAATGTGCTTGGTACCCCAACGAAAGGGTCCCAAAAAAGTGTTACGGTACGGTTCGGAATTAGGGTACCATTCACAATGGAAACGGCATAAATAGCATACCGTACCGAACCGAACCAGAAAGCTCAGTGGAAACGAGCCATTAGTGTACACACTGCGTTTAACACAATCTGTGAATGGAGAAGGGTCTGATCAATCACGGGATTCTCCCCCCCCATTCACAGATCGTGGTACAGGGAAAGCAATAAAAGAACTTTTGTCAATGGATGAAAAAGGAGGCGGTGATGGGTCCTTGTTTGGAACTTTTTTTCATTGAATTAACCAGTAGCGCTATTAACCCTCTGTCTACCAGAAATTCAGAAGCAGGAAGAGAACATGGCATCCACGATCTAGCTGCCTGCACAAATTGTGACATTTTTTTTATTTCAGGTAAGTTAGCGCACTAAAGTTGTAGGCCTAAAAATAATGCTTCAGGATGGACTCTGAGAAACCATTCAGTAAAATGTAAACCCAATTTATGAGACCCGGCGGAAGTCAGATGTGATTCTTTTTCTCTTCTCTCTTATGCTGTGTCATTTAGCCTCAATGAAGGATGAGTGTTAAGCCCCTTGGCCCCCGAAATGCGATGGCTGTTGTAAAATAAATAATTTTAAAGGACTGTACAAAGTACTGTGCCCCCCCCCCCCCCATCCTTTCAACACAAAAAAAAAATTTAGACAGACTTCAACTCTAATCACTGTAGAAAAGCCGGCACAATGAAGATCACAGAGGAGTGTATACTTTATTCACTTCAACTCTAAAGCAACCATAATGATACAGTTTAAAAGGTAACACATGATCAGCCCGTCAAATGTAACATACTTTAACACTGCCATGGGAGTTTATGCAGTTGCAGCAATCGTCTAAAAAAAACATGCATTGCATGAGAAATGCAGAGGTTCACTTCAAGGGGCACCAAATTATGAGACTATGGTGACTAATAGGGCTCTGAAAGTAATAATGGTCATAGGGGGACATCAATGGACTCCAGGCTTGGGTGCTGAGATTTGGTAGCCTTGTGTTTGTTTGTGGCTGCCATATAAATAATATGTCCTTCTCCCCTGGCTGTGAAGATGCTTGTACACAAAGTCTGGTTTATTTGGATCCTTGCGTTCCTGAAGTATTCCATCATATTTCCATATAACTGAGGAGCCGCGCTGTCACACACCATCCTGCCAACATCACTTTGTACAATTCTGTGAAGCTCTTGGTCGCAAATAGAAAGCTCTCCCTCACAAGCCGAGAAATTTTCGAAACATAGAATCACCTTTGGCAGTGCTACATATGTAAAAGAAAAAGCCTTTAATTTATGAAACCTGCACATCTAATAAATCAGAATAACCGCACTTGTAGGGAGTTTAGGAGGCGATACGTTAAATTTTATACATATTATTTCTACCCTGAAGCTCTTTAAATTGCGGTAAGTTATATACTCAAGGTTTACAGTTTAGCACCTATTGATTTTTTAATTTAAAGAAACGTTCTGAGAAATAGTTTCCTAGGCTTGTAAAAATTCTGCAAGATTAAGTTAAATTGGACATACCCAGACCTCACACAGACTAGATCCCAGCAGGTTAATAGACTGTCAAATGTCTTTTTTTCCAGTTGTGGAATATGTAAGAAAACTTAAGTTTTATTTTGCATTATTCATTGCTTCATCAAAATGGTACAACTTATGTCATAGGGAGCGCTGCTATTGGGGTTTCTCCAGTGGTTTATTTTTTAAGTTACTCTTTCTGTTTCCTCTGTGTACAGATACTGCTGCCAAATATGAACTATTCAGCTTATTAGCAATTCAATGATGCTACTCAAGTCTGTCCCAAGATCCAGTTATTCCCCTATTGGGTGCTGACATTTTGCACACATAGAAGATGAAAGCAAGCTATAAATTGCAGTCTACAAGTCATAGACACCTCTGCCCTATTGTGAATGTAGGATTTCCACTATTTCTTTTAGAAAATCCCTTATAATCTCTTTATTATTAGGGCCTCATGCACACTGGACACTGCTTCTCCTAGGGCAGGGGTGTCAAACTCAATTTAATCATGGGCCGCATCAGCATTATGGTTGCCCTTAAAGGGGTGGTTATTATTATTATTATTATACAGGATTTATATAGTTTGCACAGCACTTTACAATATGATTATATATGTAAGATTAGATATCCAGAGCACCCTTACATAAGATGTCAAGAGCCCCCCCCACCATCAGAAGTCAAGAGTCACCCACCCTTCCTTACATCACAATGCACCCCCTTACCTTGTGCTGCTGCCAGGAAGAAGATGCGGGTGGATCTGGGAAGAAGAAAGTGCAGGGTCTAGAGAACCAGAGGTGGGCTGGAGTCAGCTTCCAGAGTCTGCTGAATGCTGAGACCAGGGGAGGCAGAGACAAGGTGGTGTTGCGGCTGCACAGAGAGAGCGCATGACTGCGCTTTAGCCAAATGACGGCTACAGTGCAGTCCCACTTTGCTGGGAGGCCATCATGTTTTAAGGTTACAAACGCTTTAAGTGTTACCTTCACTGGAACCAAGGGGCCAAGCCCAAGCCCTGAAAAACAACCCGCACCATAATCTCCCCTCCACCAAATCATTTGGACCAGTGCACAAAGCAAGGTCCATAAAGACATGGATGAAGGAGTTTGGGGAAGAGGAACTTGACTGACCTACACCTCAACCCGATATAACACATTTGGGATGAATTAGAGTGGAGACTGTGAGCCAGGCCTTCCCCTCCAACATCAGTGCCTGACCTCACAAATGCGCTTCTGGAAGAATGGTCAAACATTCCCATAGACACACTCCTAAACCTTGTGGACAGCCTTCCCAGAAGAGTGGAAGCTCTTATAGCTGCAAAGGGTGGGCCAACTCAATATTGAACCCTGCGGACTAAGACTGGGATGCCATTAAAGTTCATGTGTGTGTAAAGGCAGGCGTCCCCAATACTTTTGGTAATATAGTGTATATGACTCTCAAATTATAGAAAAGTCATATAATGAGCAGTATATTGTAGATGCAAATGTTGTTACTCCAGGGTTCTAGCTGGCCTACAGCGTCCAGACACTCTGAAGAGGGAATTGCCTCACAAGTACCACACTGATCTTTACTCATTGCATGTAGGCATGTTAAATGAAGAAATGAGACCAAGCACTCCAAATAGTGTAAAATCCCAGAAACTATTATCATTAGCTTTTATTAATACAATTAAAATGAACTTACAAGTTTAAACAAATGAATTGTGAATATACACCCCTGAGAACTGAAAGCCACACTTCCAGGTACACTTCCAGGTATGTGATGACATCACGACACATGGCCCTGCACAACGCGTTTCATTACAGACAATGTCTTCCAGGGCATGGATGGCCTTCATGCATTGAGTGATGATCAGTTTGGTACTTGTGAGGCAGATTGCTCTTCAGGGTGTCTGGACGCTGGAGACTATACTAGAAACCTGGTGTAACAATAGCTACATCAATACTGCGCATTATATGACTTCTCTATCATTTGAGTGTCCTATATATTTGGTAAGCCCCCTGTGTGTCTGTCTGATGGCGGAGACATTTCTGATAATACTTTGGATTCACTTACCGTATATACTTGAGTATAAGCCGAGTTTTTCAGCATGTTTTTTCATGCTGAAAATGCACCCTTCGGCTTATACTCGAGTCACTGGCTAGAGTGTCTTTTTAAAAATGGCGCCGCTCGGCGCCGACATGTCACTGCACATGTGCCTCATGCCCGGAAATAGCTGAACGTGTTCGGCCTTTCCCGAGCATCGGCGGCGCATTTGCGGTGACATATTGGCGGCGCCGGTGGCGCGATTTTTAAATCGAAGACACCTCACCGACAGGTAAGTGAGACTCCTCCGCAGCCCCTGCATTTCCTCATGCAGTGCTGCGTTATGGTACAGGATATTCTCCTGTACCATGCCCGCAGCACTGCATCTCCTGTGCCATGCCTGTACATACTGTGCCATGCCTGTACTTACTGTGCCATGCCTATACCTACTGGGCCATGCCTGTACCTACTGTGCCATGCCTGTACATACTGTGCCACTCCTGTACTTACTGTGCCATGCCTATACCATCACCTGTGCCATGCCTATACCATCACCTGTGCCATGCCTATACCATCTCCTGTACCATGACCTGTGCCATGCCTGTACCATGACCTGTGACATGCCTGTACCATGACCTGTGACATGCCTGTACCATGACCTGTGCCATGCCTATACCATCACCTGTGCAATGCCTGTACCATCACCTGTGCCATGCCCTTACGATGACCTGTGCAATGCCTGTACTATGACCTGCGCCATCTCCTGTACCATGCCCGCAGCCCCTGTTTTGTGTCTCGTGGTGGTCCAGTTGGGTCCAGTAGCTGCTGCATTTCCCACCCTAGGCTTATACTCGAGTCAATACGTTTTCTCACTTTTCTGTGGTAAAATTAGGGGACTCGGCTTATATTCGGGTCGGCTTATACTCGAGTATATACGGTATACATTATTAGTTCACAGACTCTTTTGCACTTTTGCTTTTTTTTGGAATAACAATCATAAAGATGTTAAATGAGGTCTCCACATTCAAAGCATTTCACAGAACAATGCCTGCTTCTTCAGGAAAAACTGTGGAGTGAAGAATATATGTTTTTATTTTCTAAGAAGCAGGCATTGTCCTGTAAACCGCGTTGAATGTGGAGACCTCCTCTGTCATCCATATGACTGTAATCTATTGTTGTAACCATCTGTGTATATCATGAATGACATCTGTATATGAAAGACGTAAAGTATAATGTCAACAACATGTGCAATGGATATTCTTTTTTAATTTGTGGATTTAATTGATTAAAATAAATAATTTTTTATACTTTTCTATATAAAAGATGTCTTGTGTTGTTTACGTTATAGTCCTATCAAGATAGTTTGAAGGGATTTTATTAGAATGCATGTGATATGGTGACAACCCAAGAGCACAATTGAAAAAGTTTTCACTTCATAACAATGATTGCTTGAACAAGGACCTTTAACACAGGATCACCTGGTATTTTTTTTCATGAAAGCTACGGGTTTAAAATTGAAAACAGCTTTTGAAATTCAATCAACATGTTAAACCTTATATGAAATTGTAGTGATTCAGTTTAGGTGCACATTAAATGGATCAGTTTTATTGATGCCTGTAAAAAATTAATAATTTCTGCCTTGTACTGAGCAACTACTGAAATGTAGGATGGTATATGAGTCATCCATTATTGCTTCTACCATCAGCCCAGTGTTTTGCAGTGTTTTATTATTGTGTTCTTTGCACTATGTGATCCGTACACTTTAGGTTCAATGAGTGGCAGCTAATGACAATGAAATGGTTTTCCCCACTCTAGCATGTCATGTATTCATGTGTACGAGAATTGGAAAATAAGACATGCTACTCTTCATTTCTTCCACTGGAAAGAGAATACTTGCATTAAGACAAGTTGGTTTTGACCGTGAAACTTTGACACACCCAAATCTACATGGGGAGAAATTAGATTAATGGAAGAAGTGATGTGACTAGCAGGACTAGTCTGGTGAAAAGTGGCTGAAGATGGTGAGTGTTGGAATGTTAGTTCTTGAAGCAGGTACTAGTACATGAGAACATACTTGTCTCGGGAGAAATACTTAAAGAGCAACTCTACTTTCGTGGGGAAAAAAAATGTCAAATAAAGAAAAAACAATATAGCGTATACAATTTCGACACAAATCATATTGTAATTGAATTAAAAAGGTGAGAGTTTGTTGGCTCACTTTACTGAACATATCTCAGCCACGTCCCTATAAACTTAATATTCGTGAAAAAGTGGTTGGGGGCAGTCCAAAACGAACCAAAGTCGATGGACTGCAACCCATCCAGTACATGGGATTTTGTAGGGCTGTAATATGTTCTATTGTAATACATATATATTGAAACTCCAATCATAAAATGAACAAGTTTATTCAAATGCAAGCAATAGATACATTAAAATTAATAGCAAAAAGGTACATATTGGATATTCAGCAAGAAGGAATCAATAAGATGTATAATAGGTCCTACATGTTTCGCCGAGGTGTAATCCCTCATATATCGGCTTCTTCAGGGACCAAGTTATGTAATCCATTAAAGATTAATTTTATCCGAAATAAACCTGTCTAACATAATAGATTAAAAACAGGGGTTTAGTTAACACACATTTGCAAATGCATGTATAAGCTGCAGGCCACTCCACGGCACCCTGTGTATCCTGCAGTCCTAACACTTCCTAACACTACTCAACCTGAGTGTCTCAAACATGGAAGTATATGAATGCTAATGGATGGAGGGGAAACAGGTGAGCTTGGAGATGGCCCAATCCTCCCCCAACCTGCTCTCAGCCATGACTGGTATTGAAAAACTAATGGCTATGTAAAAGCCATAGGGTTTCCCATCCTCCCATTAGCATTCATGTACTTCCATGTTTGAGACACTCAGGTTGAGTAGTGTTAGGAAGTGTTAGGACTGCAGGATACACAGGGTGCCGTGGAGTGGCCTGCAGCTTATACATGCGTTTGCAAATGTGTGTTAACTAAACCCTTGTTTTTAACCTATTATTTTAGACAGGTTTATTTGGTTTGTCAGCAGACTGGTGGGTAAGTATAGCAAACTAAGGGCCAGTTGGTTTCCACACACACACACACACACCTTCTTTAATCCCCTTTTTCTCTTCAGTTAGGCTGCAATATGGCTACCTTGAGATGTTCTGTACACAGAATGTGTACTGACCACACCCCAGAAACATCATTTCCTGCTTGTCTGATTGGCTTACCAATGTTCCCAGAAGTCTTCCTAAGATACAAGTCAGATTTCTGGCATTCCCTGCAACAAAAATTTAATTTTTGGTGAGATACTCCCAATAGGAACATGTCTAAAGAGATTCAGACCCAGCAGCTTTCCTCATTAGAGCCCTGCAGTTGCCACAGCTGACAGATAATTATGAAACCACTCCCATTAGACCCACTCAGCACAGAGGCTGAGAAGAACAAACAATGATTTCTTCAGAATAACAAAAGGCAGGAATCTGCAACAAAGTTTGGTTAAAACCTTGTAATGTACAGAGATCACCCAGGGGGGAATGTTTTTTTCTCAACAAAAGTGGAATTACGCTTTCAAGTGTATATAAACCCAAAGACTAAAATGTAATATATGACAATTTTTCAGACTTTAGATGTGGTGGCTGCATTCGTTTTATTTTTTCTTTATCTGCACTTGGTTATTCTGCCAATAACACACTTCCAGTCCTAGGATGCCAACTTTCACTCTCCCTTCTGTATCAGAGCAACAGAAACATGAAAGGACAACAGAACCCCTGCCCCTTTCTTATTGTTCATAACAGGGACATACTTCTGTAGTCTTCATCAAACAATGTAATTGATAAAAATCAGCAACAGGTATTTTTTTACACATCTAATGGGTGTAACAAAATGCTTTCAATGGTATATTTAACAGACCAAAAAAGAACCACACAAAGGAGGACATTGCTAGGGTTTGCCATTGCTGTCTCCCTGTACACCCCTTCATGAAAATTGTATTCCCCGACGATAGTCACCTCTTTCAACATAATAATGTGCCCTGCCACACTGCAAAAATGGTTCAACAATGGTTTAAGGAAAACTACAATGAGTTTAAGGTGTTGATTTGACCTTCAAATTCTCCAGATCTCAATCCAATGGAGCGTCTGTGGGATGTGCTGGATAAACAAGTCCAATCCATGGCCCAGATAGCAAGGTTAACTTGTCACAAATCTATGGCAGTGTGGAATTGTAAGTCTGTTAACTTGCTGCATATTTTCACTGCCAAATTGAACACTGGTAGAGCAGTTGAAGCACAAGTTCTAGTTGACACGGTGGCAAGTCTCTAGCAAGAGCAAAGTTGCAGTGGTGCATCTACAGCAAGAGCTCTCCAAGTCTACAGCATGAAAATTCAGCCACAGTGGCCCCTATGGTGGGATGACTATTAAGGCCCGTACACACGTACCGATCGTCGGCATACAAACGTCGGTGGACGAAGGATCTGCCGATTGTACGCGTGTTAGTATGGTGCCTCCGACAGATGTCTGCGCACAATCCGCGGACAAAAGTCTTTCGTGCAAACATGAAAATTTTTGTATGCCGACACCAGAACGGACGATTGTTCGCCTGTCAGTACACAATTCGGCCGACAGACCGCAGATTTGCAAGACTGGGCATGCTCAGAAAATAGAAAACACAGGGAAAGTTAACCATTACATGACATCACTTCTGCAGTCGGCGGACAAAATTCTTGTGCTGTCCTTGTGCTGTCTTTGCACTTTTCAGCAGACACCGACATCCCGGGGAGAAAAGAGGAACATTTGTAAGCCGACCATCGGTACGTGTGTACGGGGCTTTACACAACATAACTGAGCTAGAACTTACAGCAGACTTGCAGAATGTTTGCAAAGAAGGTTGATCTGAAGTCATGCAACGCAGACTTGCTGCAATTGTGCAACAAACTTGTAAAGCCTGGCAAGTCTAACAATAGCTTAGCAAGTCATTTTCAAACTTGGAGAACAATTGTTTGCTATCCGTGGGAAACCTCATCTTCCAACTTAAAGAATCTGCTACTGACATCTTGGTGCCAGATACCACAACATGCCTTCAGAGGTCAATGGGCGCCCATGCCTCTATGGGTCAGAGCTGTTTTGGTGGCAAAAGGGGGACCTACTCAATATTAGGTGCGTGGTCATAAAGTTATGACAGATTGGCGCAGACACAAATAAATTATGGCTCATTGGCCCCATAGCGATTGCATGATCTCCTACAGCTACAGTGGGTACGGAAAGTATTCAGACCCCCTTAAATTTTTCACTCTTTGTTATATTGCAGCCATTTGCTAAAATCATTTAAGTTCATTCTTCTTCCTCATGAATGTACACATAGCACCCCATACTGACAGAAAAACACAGAATTGTTGACATTGTTGCAGATTTATTAAAAAAGAAAAACTGAAATATCACATGGTCGTAAGTATTCAGATCCTTTGCTGTGACACTTATATATTTAACTCAGGTGCTTTCCATTTCTTCTGATCATCCTTGAGATGGTTCTACACCTTCATTTGAGTCCAGCTGTGTTTGATTATACTGATTGGACTTGATTAGGAAAGCCACACACCTGTCTATATAAGACCTTCCAGATCACAATGCATGTCAGAGCAAATGAGAATCATGAGGTCAAAGGAACTGCCTGAAGAGCTCAGAGACAGAATTGTGGCAAGGCACAGATCTGGCCAAGGTTACAAAAAGATTTCTGCTGCACTTAAGGTTCCTAAGAGCACAGTGGCCTCCATAATCCTCAAATGGAAGACGTTTGGGACGACCAGAACCCTTCCTAGAGCTGGCTGTCCGGCTAAACTGAGCTATCGGGGGAGAAGAGCCTTGGTAAGAGAGGTAAAGAAGAACCCAAAGATCACTGTGGCTGAGCTCCAGAGATGCAGTCAGGAGATGGGAGAAAGTTGTAGAAAGTCAACCATCACTGCAGCCCTCCACCAGTCGGGGCTTTATGGCAGAGTGGCCCGACGGAAGCCTCTCCTCAGTGTAAGACACATGAAAGCCTGCATGGAGTTTGCTATAAAACACCTGAAGGACTCCAAGATGGTGAGAAATAAGATTCTCTGGTCTGATGAGACCAAAATAGAACTTTTTGGCCTTAATTCCAAGCAGTGTGGAGAAAACCAGGCACTGCTCATCACCTGTCCAATACAGTCCCAACAGTGAAGCATGGTGGTGGCAGCATCATGCTGTGGGGGTGTTTTTCAGCTGCAGGGACAGGACGACTGGTTGCAATCGAGGGAAAGATGAATGCGGCCAAGTACAGGGATATCCTGGACAAAAACCTTCTCCAGAGTGCTCTGGACCTCAGACTGGGCCGAAGGTTTACCTTCCAACAAGACAATGACCCTAAGCACACAGCTAAAATAACGAAGGAGTGGCTTCACAACAACTCCGTGACTGTTCTTGAATGGCCCAGCCAGAGCCCTGACTTAAACCCAATTGAGCATCTTTGGAGAGACCTAAAAATGGCTGTCCACCAACGTTTACCATCCAACCTGACAGAACTGGAGAGGATCTGCAAGGAGGAATGGCAGAGGATCCCCAAATCCAGGTGTGAAAGACTTGTTGCATCTTTCCCAAAAAGACTCCTGGCTGTATTAGATCAAAAGGGGGCTTCTACTAAATACTGAGCAAAGGGTCTGAATACTTAGGACCATGTGATATTTCAGTTTTTCTTTTTTAATAAATCTGCAACAATGTCAACAATTCTGTGTTTTTCTGTCAGTATGGGGTGCTATGTGTACATTCATGAGGAAGAAGAATGAACTTAAATGATTTTCGCAAATGGCTGCAATATAACAAAGAGTGAAAAATTTAAGGGGGTCTGAATACTTTCCGTACCCACTGTATATTAATGCCCTTGGTACTAGGAATCTAGCCTTTGTAAATGAGCCATTTTTTAAATTATTACAAATGTATTAGCGGTTATACTGTACACTTAATTCCAGGTGTTTCTGCTGATGTACTTCATAAAGTTTAATTTACATCTGTACCCTTAATGTGGCGGCAAAGGATAATATAAAGTTCACAATTAACTTGGATTAAGTAGATTTTTAACTTTATCCTAACTACAGCATTTTCTGGATACTAAGAGTAGTTCAGTTATTGACCTCACTTGTTGCCTGTATTTTCTCTTTAAATGTTAATGTTACATTATTTTCAAGTCGAAATTTGACCAAGGATTTGGGTGGTGGAGAGCTGGACTCCAAGCTTGGTTAAATTATTATTAAACTCTCAGCCTATTTTAGTTTTACACTTTAAGCACAATATAATAAAAATTCCCCAGTGAGCTATTTGTTAAAATGTTTACCCTTTCAATGCAGCTGGCTCCTGCTGTTTCAGTTCTGTTTCCTTGAACTTTTAGTCTTCAAAGGAAAGAGTTACCAGTGGACAGTCTTGAGTCAGTCTGTTAATTTGAAGAGGGGAGGGAGAAGGAGGAGAGAGGACCAGGCCTTGCTACCCTAGACTACAGGGCTGTATCTTTCTATTGATGCACAAAGTGTAAGGAAACACAACCATATACCCTGTATACAAGGGTGGCTCCAAAGAATACTGCAAGAGAAAAGTAGCCACCCTAAAACTGGGACAGAGGTCACAGCACAAGTAGCTGAACAGTTAGTCCCTGGGAGAGTCATGGAAAAATATGATAAAACGCGTAGGGCGGAGCCACAGCGTCATTGCATCACTTCCAATTTTGAATCCGTGTAGCGCATCGGGGTCCCAGACAGTATTTGTGAAAGCACAATTATATTGCATATATGGTTCAAGTGATCCCTTTGCAAACATCCCATTAGGGACTAATATCTTTAAAGCACAAGTCACTTTTCACTGAATCACTATTCATAAATGATAGCTCTTGTCACTTTTTTGCACATTTTGCACAAATAAGTTTGTTTTAGCACCTTTATTGACTTAAAGGCATATGAATTATATATTGATGTTTTAGTTCATGTATTTTATAAGGTTTAGCTTATCAGGGTGTAATACCCAGATTGGCCACCCAACTGGTTTGTCTATTAAGTGATATACACACTGGAGTTTGCATAAACACACCTATCACTAGCAGCGCCACACCCACTACAATCCCTACTATACTCCCTGGAAAGGAAGCTTATATAACATTTTAGAGGATGTGAGTGCCAACTGGCTGCCAGACAACTTAACTGGGCATTCTTCCAACCACAGACTACAAAGCTCTGAAGAATGGGAATTTTTGCATTATCCCCAAAACATGCTGGCTATGAACCCTTAATAGACCATTTTATTTTGATGAATAAAAAGTCATATCTAGACCGCAATCAGATGAGCAGTCACTTTAAAGAGTTGAGTTTTATAAGAAGACCATCCCATCACCCGGGTCTCTTAAGCTTTCAATGGCACACATTGCCTTTATTCTGGGTCTTTCGTTATGGTTCATCTATAGATCCCAGCATGCTTTACCAGAATACGGTTCACCAAGAGTAGAGGAGCCACAGTTTGTCTAATATGTCTGCACTTGTTTGCATTTCCCAGACGCGAAACAATCGCAAAGGAAATGCAAGTTATTTTTTTCCTCTTCTGTACATCTGATATCTTCGAAGACTTTAAACTTCATTTGTCTTGTGGCTTGGCAGCCCTGCCAGGCTGTGTTCGGTTTTTTGACATGTAGTGTAGCGGTGTTAAATTCTGGAAAGAAAGTTTGCTGCAGAACCACCGGCCTGGCACATCTGCTTTCTATTTTCTGCAATGTGTGACGTGAAGAACTCTTGCTGCTTCGCTAGGTACAGAAAGATGAACGGGATTTTCCCTGAAATAAAAAAAAAAAAAGGGGGAGTTGTCCGTTCCATTTCCAGGTAGTGACATGGATCATTTACTAATAATAAAAAGATGGGATCATAGTGTGCCTGTTTCGTAATGGGGAAATGATATAGCTTTGTCAAAAGAGCAGCTCCAGGCAAACAAGGCAGCTGCTGTGCTATCCAGGAAAACATGCAACCGTGCTGAATCAAGAAGATTTCTCCTGATCCCATAGAAGTGATTCAAGTAGGACTTCCAGGAGTTATAACTTTAACCACTTTACGACCGCCCACCGCAGATATACTGTGACAGGCAGCCGCTCCTGGGCAAAGCGAAGTGGCGAGCGCGTGCCGCCGCCGGCGCGCTCCCACCCCCGCTCGTCAGCGGGGCAGCCGATGCATGTGTCAGGCGGCTCCGATTGCTGCCTGACACCAGCGATCATTCCCCGCTGAGAGAGAAGGACGGTCGGCTGTTGTAAACACAGCTGACCGTTCTTCTCCCTGGAATGATCATAGAGCCCATGTGATCCTTCTATATAGGATCACATGTCTCTATAGTCATTTCAGAAGCCCTGCCCCCCACAGTTAGAATCACTCCCCTAGGCTCACATTTAACCCCTTGATCACCCATAATGTTAACCCCTTCCCTGCCAGTGTCATTATTACAGTAACAGTGCATATTTTTAGCACTGATTACTGTAGTAATGGCACTGGTCCCCCCAAAAGTGTCAAAAATGTCAGTTAGGGGTCCGATCTGTCCGCCGCAATGTCGCAGTCCCACAAAAAATCACAGGTTGCTGCCATTACTAGTAAAAAAAAAAAAAAAAAACAATAAAAAATTACATAAATCTTACCTGTAGTTAGTAGACACAATAACTTTTGCGCAAACCAATCAAAATACGCTTATTGCGATTTTTTTACCAAAAATATGTAGCAGAAAACAAATTGGCTTAAAATGTTATAAAATTTTCATTTTTACATTTTTTTTTGAGAAAGCGTTCCACCAGTGATCAGCAGATTGCTGATGCCATGCAGGTCTCCTGCACACTGTCCGTGTATCGGCTTACTAGTACACTACATCCCGTACAGTTAAGCCAATACTCCATGACGGGAAGACTAAATGAACTACCACAATGCTCCATACTGTCATGATAGTTCATTGGGAAACTACAAGCTGATGGTCGGTAATGATGTCGGGGCTTGTAGTTCATTCAGATACAGAGCTGTGTGTCTAAATGACACAGCTTTATGGGCGGAGCCCCTCATGGCCGTACTGTTTTTCAAATAGTGGCAGCTAGTAGGGGGATGAACTCCCCATGCTGCTGCCACAGGGAAGGGGGGCAGCGGGTGGCGGCTGCAGCATTGGGAACATGTTATATGTTCCACCCTAAAATCAGGTGGAACATATAACATGTTCCCAAAGGTGAACTTATGCTTTGAGGTTTGTGGACAACCTGCATGCAATGAAGATTCTGTAACAACCCCAAAGAACTCTTTTATGGCTTGCTCATTACCACGTTGCATTGTTACAGGTCATGTTAGAGTTTGACACAGATTGATTGATTTACTCAAGGTTATGCACTTTTCATGGGAAGTTGCACTTTGCACGGAATGGAGCTTAGTGAATGAGGTGGAACTTTGTGATCACTTTTATCCAAGAATGTGCAAACTAAAATGCCATTTTGTTTTTTGTTTTTTTTCCTTGCATGTGATTGGGTATTCTTTGCAAAGGGAAAGTTCACTACATCCACTAACATCTGGGGCAAATACCCTTGCAAAGTGCAATTTCCCTTGAAATTAAATTCTATTTCTAGTCTATTTGCCTTTAGTAAATCAACCTTGTTGTGTGCAAAGATTGAGCAACATATAACACCCTTTTTAACAAAGGCATAGCTGTTTTATTGTGAATGTCAAGCATGGCAAGAAGACTGGTGGGGTGGCCAAGATGGATTGAGTCTTGTCCAATAGTGCCCTGTTCTTCATTTGAGCACTATTGAAGTGCTGAGCTGATGTAGATTATCTTTAAGTGGTATCCATTTTCTTTCAATTACAACTCTGGGGGTGAACATTCTGATCTGAGAATGTGTAATGCCCATATTTTTTTGAGCATAAGAGAGCTTGGCATTTTATATCTGTGAATCATTAGCATAAAAAGTCAAAGAGAATTCTGGGATAGCAACAAAATGGAATTGTTGAGCATCTTCAAGAAATAAAAAAAATGTTTCCAATTTGTGAATCCCTGTGGCTTTCATAATGCCTTGAAGATGGTGTGAAATGGCCTGGTGGTTGGTCTTCCATGATAAACGAACTTGATTTTCCCTTCTGCACCATTTTGGGCCTTTTTCTCCACCCTGTGCTAAGAACAAGTTCCAACCATTAATGCTCATAAACCTGCAGGCCAAATGATTAAGAAAGTATTAATAACTGGAATACGTCGGTGCTGGGTAATTGATTTCTTTTAGCAGGTGCCAAAAACACAAAGAATATCGTGATATTAGACAGTCTTCCTGGCATAGATGAAGGATTTATTTAGATGAAATCTGAGAACTCTAAAGAAATTATCATGGCATACAAAATTGATGGCTTAATTCGCTCCGGAGTGATTTCCAGCATGGTTTCCTATTTTATATCTGTATCTTTTCATGGACACAATCAATCTTTTCATAGCCATGTTGACACAAATTATATTGACATTTATGGATTATGCAACAATGTGTTTATGTTCGAGCATTTTGTGTCCCGCATTTGGAAAATTCACGGCCGTTATTTAATAATGTGCCAGTAGTATAAATGTAATTTAGAAGTATTTACACTTCAAAACCCCATTTAATAGGACTATTCGGCGGGGCTGATTTTGATAAATTGCAGCTGTACACAGATAAAGAATTTGTAGCTTTAAAGGGAAAGTATGGTGTATTTTCAGAGAGTATATATTGGGAGCTGTTTTTGCAGTCTTTATTTTAAAGTATATTTAAATCTAATCACTAAAATCTCATACATCGTTGATCATGTTAATGTATTTCAAAAGTAATTTTTATTATTTTTAAATTCAGTTATTGTTCCTAACTTACATTAATGCCAATTAAAAGTCATGTAGATAACTTATGGGCCTAAGAACCTCTTCTTGCTGCTTGAAATGTGGACAATTAGATGCTGACCTGTTTCATGCTTTTTGGTCGTGCCCCAGGATTAAATGTTTTTGGAACTCTGTAGTGCATTATGCTACCACATACCTGGTAAACTACTTACCTCTAACTCCCTAATAGGCTCTTTATGGCCTAACTAATTTCCCCGGCATCTGAACCAAATAAGTTTATCTTGGTCTCATCAGACCACAGGACATGGTTCCAGTAATCCATGTCCTTAGTCTGATTGTCTTCAGCAAACTGTTTGTGGGCTTTCTTGTGCCTCATCTTTAGAAGAGGCTTCCTTCTGGGACGACAGACCCACCCCTTCAACCTCTGCAGTAATGCTGGCAGCACTTATACGACTATATCCCAAAGACAACCCCTGGATATGACGCTGAGCATGTGCCCTTAACTTCTTTGAGTGGAACCTGTTCTGTTAAACTGCTGTATGGTCTTGGCCACCGTGCTGCAGCTCAGTTTCAGGGTCTTGGCAATCTTCTTATAGCCTTGGCCATCTTTATGTAGAGCAACAATTCTTTTTTTCAGATCCTCAGAGAGTTCTTTGCCATGAGTGACCAGTATGAGAGAGTGAGAGCGATAACACCAAATTGAACACATCTGCTCCCCATTCACACCTGAGACCTTGTAACGCTAACGAGTCACATGACACCGGGGGAGGGAAAATGGCTAATTGGGCCCAGTTTTGACATTTTCACTTAGGGGTGTACTCACTTTTGTTGCCAGCAGTTTAGACATTAATGGCTGTGTGTTGAGTTATTTTGAGGGGACAGCAAGTTTACACTGTAAGAGCCGGTTCACACTACTCCGACTTGTCAGGCGACTTGTCAGCCTGACAAGTCGTGCTCCCTCGCAGTCCATTGACTGCTACAGGACCCGTTCTAATAGGAGCGACACAAGTCGCTCCGACTTAGAAAAAGGGTCCTGTACTACTTCGGGGCGACCTCGGAGCGACTTGCATAGACTTCCATTATGTGAAGTCCCTGCAAGTCGCTCCGAAGTCGTGGTGCATGGGAATGCACAAGTCGCCACCGAAGTAGTACAGAGTCGTTCCGCCCCAGTGTGAACCGACTCTTAGAGAAGCTGTACACTCACTACTTTATATTGTAGCAAAGTGTCATTTCTTCAGTGTTGTCACATGAAAAGGTATAATAAAATATTTACAAAAATATGAGGGGTGTACTCACTTTTGTGAGATGCTGTATGCTTGTGAAGTGACAAAACCTATGCAGTGCCACACAAACAAATGTTTTATGTACAAAGTGCAATTTCAAAATAGTTGTCTCCAGAACTGTATTCCCTATCGGAAGATTTCCGCTCACCTATTGTTGTGGTGACAGCTCTAATATTTTGGATTTGACTTCACTTTCTGTCTTGGTGATGGTGGTCACAGAGCACATAAAGAGAGTAAATCTCCTTAACCACTTGCCTATCGCAGATATACTGCGTCATGCTGGCTCGGCTGCGCAAGTTGCCGTACCTGTACGGCGATCTGTTGGAGCGATCCACGCGCGCCCCCATTTGCCAGCGGGGAAGCTGATTCATGGGGCCGGCGGCCGCAATTACTGCTGGGCACCCGCGATCGCTCCCTGTGGAGAGAGAATGGCGGTCTGCTGTTGTAAACACAGTGACAGCAGTCTGTTGTTCTCACTGCTATCAACACAGAGCTCCTGTGTTCCTCCTATTTAGGATCCCAGGTCTCTGTGTTGATGTCAAAAGCCCACCCCCTCACAGTTAGAAAACAACCCCTAGGCTCACATTTAATCCTTTGATCGCCCCTGGGTTAACCCCCTTCCCTGCCAGTGTCATTATTACAGTAGCAGTGCATATTTTTAGCACTGATTACTGTAGTAATGTCACTGGTCCCCCCAAAAGTGTCAAAAATGTCAGTTAGGGTCCGATCTGTCCGCCGCAAGGTTGCAGTCCCCCTAAAAATCGCTGATTGCCGCCACTACTAGTAAAAAAATAAAACAATAAATAAAAATGACATAAATCTTTCCCCTAGTTTGTAGATGCAATAACTTTTGCGCAAACCAATCAAAATACGCTTATTGGGATTTGTTTTTACTAAAAATATGTAGCAGAATACAAATTGGCCTAAAATGATGAAAAAATTTGATTTTAAAATTTTGTTTTTTTGGGAATGGTATATAGCAGAAAGTGAAAAAATATTGTTTTTTTTTTTCCCCGAATTGTCGCTATTTTTTTGTTTATAGCGCAAAAAATAAAAATCGCACAGGTGATCAAATACCACCAAACTAAAGCTCTATTTGTGGGGAAAAAAGGACATCAATTTTATTTGGGTACAGTGTCGCACAACTGCGCAATTGTCTGTCAAAATAACGCAGTGCTGAATCAGTGCTGGTCATTCCTACTTTCCTTTGCTTTCTTGACTGACACCCTTGCATACTTTGTTTCTGTGTCTACCTACATCACTGTGTCTTGCTGATTGACAAAACTGCGTAGTGAATGAATATTGGGCACTGGATGTCATGCATTAAGAAACAGACACTCTTGGTTTGAGTTTTTACATATTTATCTACCAATATATGTGACCATTTGCACACATAATAAATGTTCCCACTAGAAACTCCCCACCCCACCCCAGATGATGTGTACAGGACCCTGCGATTCAACACATATATCAGTAGTGGTGACCTTTTGTACCTGATATGTAATTGTTTATATTAAAAAAAAAAAAAAAATCAACAAAAGAACATATTATTCTGTTACTTATGATTACATTGCCAGCACAAACAATGTGTGGGTGTATTAGAAAAGACCATGACGAAAAAAAATAAGCTAGATTCTTCATAGTCTGCCTTTCACACATATCTGCTTCTAATTTCTGGCAAGTTCCTAATTAATAAGAAAATGTACCAGCATTAGTTTTATTTCCGATACAAAGCCAACATTTAGTGCCGGTTCACATTGGTGCGATGCGGGAACCCTGCGAATCCACTGCGGGTTCCCACATCGTATCCAACCCGCAGGCAGTTCACACTGGCATATGCGATTATGCCATTATACTGCCATATATACTGCTGGGAGTGTCAATACAAAGTTACAACACCCCCAGATTAGTTTGCGTATCTCAGTGTGAACTGTCAGCTCGGACAGGAATCAGATCACCCATGCCATGCGGACCATAAAAGGGTCCTGCCTGATTTTGGTCCAAATGCGATGCAAATTCAGCCATGCAATCTGCATGGCTGAATTCGCATCACACAGACATTGCATGTGATTTGCACAGCTATGCAGTGCGAATCACATGCGGTGTCTCACAACGCATATGTATAAACTGGCACTTAACAATTTATTTTTGGCAATTGTTCCTTTTTTTTTTTTTAAGGAAGTACTGAAGAGTATTTACAAACACATTAACCACCCGGAAGGTTTTACTCTGTTAATGACCAGGCCATTTTTTGCAATACGGCAATGCTTTACTTTAATGGACAATTGTGCACTTGTGTGACGCTGTACCCAAAATAAATGCCGGCCGGCTGCTTTGTTTTTACTCTTAAAATCTGCTGTCTATGTAAGTGTTTTTTCATATTTTAACAAAATTGATTTAATGGTATGCACTATGGAGTCCCCAATGCTTTCTCTTCCATGAGGGTTGCTATCCTTACCCGTGGATTCTGTGTTAAAGGGTTGGCATTGGGTGATACATTCTGCCTATACATATCCTGTTGTGGATATCTAGGTCCCATCCAGGCTTCATCGGTTGATATAAGCTCTGCGTCTTTGACCCAATCGTTCAGTGATTGATAAGCCTTTTTTCGTCTGGCTTCTGGTAAGCAGACCTACAGTTGGTGGTGGATTGTGCACTGGCATTGGATATCACACAGCGCCATTTACTTCTTGCACATTGTGTCACTTTATTGGGACTCTTTGGACTATTATATATTCATTTATTTATATCTATTTATTTATTTATTTATTTAATATTGGACATTTTTTGATCATCTCAATTCTGATTTTTACACCTATTTATTCGCACGTTTTTCTCATCAATATTTGTTGTCATTTTCAATATTTGGTACCTTATTTTTGAATATTGTGTTTATTCACTTGCACTGTTTAATTTATCATTTAGCGCAGCTTACATGCTTATGGCAGGCTGCTAGAGGAACCTTTGTTACCCTTGGTAACCACTTTACCTTCACACTGTGTAAACTCTTGCACCATTATCTCCATACCCCAATGTGCTGACACGAACTGTAGGCTATATGTGCTGGTTACTTGCATCACACCCCTTTAGTAACTTCAGAACAGGCAAAAGCAAAGTTTCAGATGTTTTACTTAAATAATGAGGCATGATAAGAACCACGGAATAACAGTTCAACATAAAGTGCAGGCTTTTCCTAACATCTCTAGTCCCTAACTTCAGGCTTGTGGCTGCTCCAGCATACCTGCATAGAATGAAAGTCCATACTTGGTGGAGTCCATAATAGGTGTCTTCAAGTAGCACTGTGGCACTGTGAGTCCCATCAGTCTCCCCTAACTGTGGGAATTCCGATCCCGGCGTGATACTGGCGATCCAAGTTCCAGCAACAGCGTCGAGGAGCATGTTTCCCTGGCTCAAGATCCTAGTTTCCTTGGGGGCTCCCTGAATGCGGACCCCCTGTTTATTTTAAATCACACAGAATTAATGTGTTGGACCCAGCAAAGCCAGCCAGAGGAAGAAGATAAATAACCATACCCGTCCCAACCAGGGAAGCGTTAACCCCCACCTACCTACAAGCATCTACAGTTTTTGTATCTGCTGACTTAATTTATACAGAACTGACTAAAGCTCCTCTCTAAAGTAGTTTTAAAATTAAACCTGATTAAAACTGGAGTGCTGTTAAGCTGTGTATTGAGGATGGAGTTGCTCCAGGCAGATTCAGAAGTGAGCTGACATCTGAAAAGTATGATCATAACTGCTGTGTCTCTGGGACTGGTGATAGGGCACTGCTGCCATTAACCTTGTTGCTGCTAGCAGAGACTAAGCACATAGGGACTGGCCATCTAACCAGCACCCTTAATTACTGCAAGCTGATTTTATTGGGACTATACTTATGTGCTCCACTGTAAAGACTGGGCCCCAAGGCTGAGCTGAGGACCCGCCGAGGAACTGGTGCTTAGGACTGCTCACTCAGATAACTGCTACACAAGAACTTTGTCTATTGGCCATAATACCTCTTTAGGGAGCCTTACATTCTTTCGTAGATATCCATATAGAGTGCACTCTAGGGTGGTTACAATCCTACTAGTTACAGAGAAGTTATTGCAGCAGTAATAACCGTTGCTGTTACTGTTACCTATGCCATTATTTATTGCAAATTTTGTGCATTACCAGGTTTATTTTAATTTAACCGCATAGAACTCTTCATTCTAAGTTGCTATAACTAGTCATTATATTGTCTAGTGAACTGTGAATGACCAAGTTCTTTACTTGCTCATTTATGTACATACTACTATTTACCCCTGACAATATATTGGGTTTCTTTAGCACTAACCAATTTGTTGTTTGCTTTCTGTTACTGAACTATAGTTGTGTATAGGATATTTATATTTGTGCTCCATTTATTATCATAGTATCCATTTGTTTAACTTGGTGTGTCAGAGCAGTGCCTGGACAAGGTCATCTAGAACCCAGAGTGAACATGCAAAACTGCGCCCCCCCCCCCCCCAAGATATATACACGTGTAAGCATTTTATGTCAGCAAAATTCCCCCCCCCCCACAAAACCACTGAGCACTAATCTGCATGCTTACCCCTAAGCATAAATTCCCCCTCCTCCAAGCAAAAATCCACCTCCCTGCTGAAATCTCCCCTCTCCTCCAAAAAAAATATTAAAAATTCACCGCTCTTAACACAAATCCTCTATCCCTAAAATGTCCCCTCTTAGTACACATCTTCCCCTCCCCTATCCCTCCTCCCAACACAAATCCCCCCAGATCACCACTCTTAGCACCCCCCCATATTTCCCCTCCTAGAACAATACTTACCCTCTGCTGCCCCCAATTCCCCCTTCCAACACTAATCCCCTCCCCCCAATCTCATTGTTGTGCCCCCCCCCCCACCTCACATGATACCATAGTGCTCAAGGCAGCCACCCTTCCTGCCCACCCCTTGTCCCAGCCCTGTGTCAGAGGGGTAGAGGCAAAAGAACAGAGAACCCACCCTACCAAGTGGCTCCTATGGGGGTAGTGCTACAGGAACAATTCCCTCTTTACATCTGACAATTCTGAGTATTTAATATTTATTACACTATTTATTTATTTTTTTATTATAGTATTTATATTCATCCACTCATACTTATTATTTATAGCACTCCTTATTGCATTGCTCTGGATCAGCACTTTACCTTTTATTACCATTTATTGTTTATTTGTTTCTTTCCTGCCACCATTATTACTGGACTCACCGTTAGTCGTCCAGACCTCTGCACTTTATGGCACCAGTCACTTTATTTATTATGGGTTTGTTTTAACCTTAATCATTGAGTATATTGTCAGATTGTATTTTTATAACTATTTACTAGCATCTGTCACTTTTTCTGAAGTATTGCCATATTATCATCATTTGCTGCTGGACCCACACTCCATACGTATATATTCAAGCCACTTTATCCAGCTTTTGCTCTTATTATATTTTTTCCAGACCTTTTCATACTTTTCTAGCATATGGCTGTACTCTCCATCTTCCTAGGCAGCGCCACCCCCCCCCCCTTCCTTGAACAATTCTGAGTATGTCATGTCCCTGGTTCCCCCCTGTGCTCTGTGGTTCGCTCTGCTGTCCCCTTATAACTACAGGACACAATGCAGCAGAGGACACAGCCATCAGGTGTCTGATAGGCCCAGAAGTGTAGAAGGTAGAGATTCTTCAGGTTGCTGTATATGCTAAACAAAGCAAAAATCACTGGAACAGGCAGCTGGATTAGGAAGTTTAAACCCTCTTCTTTTGCACCTCCTGCTTTTTAACTTTTTTTAACCCAGCAACAGAGTTGCTTTAGGCCCCTTTCACACAGGCTTTCCGGTCAGGTCGGCCTGTCAGTTTTTCAGGCGGACCTGATCAGATGCTCCATGCACCTCTGTGGAGTGGCGGATGTCAGTGGTGACATCTCCGCTGACACCCGCTGCTATCCGATCCGATCCTGTCTGTGAAATCCAGACAAATGGAAACCCTATTTTCCATCCGTCTGGAGGATCGGATCGGATAGGATCAGATGAAAATGGACAGTCGGTCTGTTTTCATTAAATCTCCCATAGAGGAGAGCGGGGATCTGACAGTTCCATCTCTGCAAAGTAAGCGGAGACAGACCTGTCATCCGCCTGCTCGGTGGTGATTGGAGGATCAATCCCTGCTGCTGAGCAAAACGGAGTCCGCCGGGCGGAAAGCCTGTGTGAAAGGACCCTTAATGTATTTTACATAGTTAAAGTAAACTTTTCAATAACTTTAAAACTCTGCATGATTTAACGCCTGCCATGTCACAATATACAGCAACAGTTAATTTTTCTAAAAGCTGCCCTATTCATCATTACAAAGCAGTCCTTGAGCCCCAGTCAAGTGACTTTGCCTATGCTATAAAATGATGTAATTTCCTCAGTCCCTTCTTCCCCAATGATAATATAGCAACACTGAAAGTTTGTAAGTCACAAGGTGAGGGGCTGCAGAGGGGCTGATCTGTATGAGACATTTATGAACATAGCCAAGAACTGCCCAGGCACCAGGATTTACATGACAGTTCAGGTAGTAGACAGTAGATAGTCGCCCTGGATGATGCCTGAACAAACATGGTGGCATTCTTCTGGAAAGCAGATAAAGGCATTGTCGGGGGAATACTGTGTCTGTTAAAGGTGATAATTAACTGTAACCGCTTTGATTACACATAACTTAGTTTGCATGGACTTAGCTTGAAAAATATCTGATGCTAGGTCCACTTAGGAAAACACGTAGGAAAATATAACACTACACACTATTTGACCCGGTTATGTATTCAGTAAAAACATTCCTCTAAATATTTGCTCTGTATGTCTTTAAACTAACCTCTTGTAGCTCCTATTGCCTGATACTGTACCTGACTGTGAAGCCTGAGATGACGAGGGGGACCTCTTGCACAATATTTGTCCAAGCACCCCTGTTGGTGGAGACAGGCCTTCTCTCCAACATCAGTGCCTAACCTCACAAATGCACTTCTGGAAGAATGATCAAACATTCCCATAGACACACTCCTACACCTTAAATAAAATATTATCAGAAGAGCCAGATGCAACCCCGCAAGGGGATAGAGTACCGGTTCCTCTAAATAAAAGAAAATGGATTGTTTGAGGAGGACTCCTGATAGGTGAGCGTAAACTCAAATAACAAACTACGTGTTCAAAAATATCATAAGTTTATTAAAGAGATAAAAAAGCATTTAATATTAAAAGAGAATAATTCTCACAATACATTATCACAATATACATGTAGTGTAACCGTTGTAGTCTCAGCCAGAAGGGACGGTCTGACGCGTTTTGTCCGGAGGCTTTCTCAAAGACCACGTAGTATCCCAGGCGGACTATTACAAGAAGAGAGATACACCATTAAATTGCAATTCATACAACATTATTTATATGATTTATAAACAAACATTTTTAACGTGTTTACACAAAACAGTGTAGAAAAGTTTTATTACGCTCACCAAGTTACAACGACTGGTAGTATGGGACCACTGTGGAATCCGGTCACTGACCATACAAGCACAACCACAGGCGACCAAAGGGAACCACGTAGAGGGGGCTCATAGCCCAAGGAAAACACCAGGGCTAGACACTCCTAAACCTTGTGAACAGCCTTCCCGGAAGATTTGAAGCTGTTATAGCTGCAAAGGGTGGACCAACTCAATATTGAACTGTTTTCCCTATCAGAAAATTTCCGCTCACCTATTGTTGGGGTGACAGCTCTAATATTTTGGTTTTGACTTCACTTTCTGTCTTGGTGATGGTGGTCACAGAGCACATAAAGAGAGAAAATCTCCTTAACTGGGATGCCATTAAAATGCCATTAAAATTCATTTGCGTGTAAAGGCAGATGTCCCTTTGGTAATATAGTGTGCATGTATATACAGTATACATATATGTATAGATATATATATATATATATATATATATATATATATACATATACAGAGATGTATAGTAACTAAGTAGAACTACTTCACTACTGTACTTAAGTACCGAAAGGCGGTATCTGTACTTTCCTAGAGTAGAATTTTTTTCTCCTACTTCCACTTTTACTTCACTACATTTTTTCGATGATTTCAATACTTCTACTCCAATATTTTTTTTTTGTGCTGCATAGTTACTCGCTACTATTATAAAAATTACCACTGCCAGAACAGTAGATGGCAGGTTTCATGAAGCTCAAAAGCTGTGTATTATCAGCGCATACGAAAATAAAAGCTACTGTATGTATAAATAAAAGCTGCATTTGAAATAATAAAAAACAATATGATGTTCAAACTTTTGACTTCTTTCTTTAATAACTACATAACACACTACTTGTACTTTTACTTTCAGTACTTGAGTAGCAATTTTTTTTCAAAACTACTTGTACTTTTACTTTCAGTACTTGAGTAGCAAAATGTTTAAAAAAACTGCTTGCAATACTTAAGTACAAAAAATGTTGAATACTTTAGTACTTCTACTCAAGTCACTTTTTGATAGAGCACTTCCACTTCTACTCAAGTCACTTTTTGATCGAGCACTTGTACTTTTACTCAAGTATGGGTTTCGAGTACTTTATACAACTCTCTCTCTATATATATATATATATATATATATATATACAGTAGATATATATATATATATATATATATATATATATATATATATGTGCGTGTGTATGTGTGTGTGTGTATATATACACACACACATATATATATATATATATATATATATATATATATGTACAGCCAAATTTAAGTAAAGCTATTGAATTTCCTAAAAAAAGGCTTGGCCCTACATCTTCCTGCCTTTCAGCCCTCCTCCGTAATCCCACTATAATGTGATAAGTGTTCTCATTGACCAATAGGGTTGCTCAGAAGAATTAAATATATGAATTTATTATGTGTAAAAAAAAAGTTATCAAAAAATAAATAATATAATACAAAATATTATTATGTATGTGAAATCAATAAAAATGACCAAAAATGATTATATTTTCCTTTTTAAGCCTTGAGATCTAGCAAACTGAGTGAGGTTTTTGTTTTAGCAGCATTTACTATTTGGCTAGATAATATGACCTTTCATCCCAGCTCTGTACGCTCATAGTAACAGCTGTCATCTGGAGAGGAGCATCAATTCAGTGAGCCGGACTCAGTGTTTTCCCTCTATGACCCATGTCACATGAAACTCTCCGCTGTCAAACGTTCAAATCATTTCTGTCAGGACAAAGGGTGGAAGATAACTTTCATCAACGTTTACATGTACGGGATCAGCCTTGTCCCAGCTTACAGAGAGGGAAAACTGATATATCTTATGCTAGCACCTCCATCACTTCTCTGCTTGTTGAAGGAACCTGTAACAGAGTTTTTTTACTGTGTTAGTGAAGGATGGAGGTCCAAACATGAATCATCCTATGTGCCAAAGAATTCTCACTAAGAACTGGTGTTTAGGGGGGAGTTACTTTACTGACAATTGCGCGGTCGTGCGAGGCTATACCCAAATAAAATTGTCCTTTTTTCCCCACAAATAGAGCTTTATTTTGATGATATTAGTTTACCTCTGTGTTTTTTTTTTTTTTTTGCTCTATAATCAAAAAAGACCGATATTTTTTACTTTCTGCTATAAAACATTCCCAATAAAAATATTTAAAAAATCGAATTTCTTTATCAGTTTAGGCCAATTTGTATTCTGCTACATATTTTGGTGAAAAAAAAATCCCAAAAAGCGTATATCTCCCAGGGGGTGTGTCTATGACACCCTGGACTCACAGGAAGTGGGTTGAATAGCGAGGACTGGCAGCAGTGGATGGGGGAACAGCACTGAAGTCAAGGTAAGTATTCAATAAGAACTAGAGTTTTCAATTTTTAAAGTATCTGGAAAATTGTATTTAATGGGTAATTCCAATTCGTTATTAAAAATTACCTTTCCTTTCCTTTTCAGTCTGCAGCTCTGTAATTTTCTGTAAAATGCAATGCAATATGGCTACCTGGAGGTGTTCTGTACACATTCTGTAGAAACCTCCTAGAAATATCATTAACTGCTTGTGTGATTGGCTCACTTATTTTCCCAGAAGTCTACAGTAAGATACAAATCAGATTTCAGGCATCCCCTGCAACAAAAATGTAATTTTTGGTGAGATACTCCGATAGGAAATCATGTCTAAAGGGATGCAGACCCTGCAATTTTCCTCATTAGAGCCCTGCAAGTGCAGCAGCTAGTTGATAATTATAAAACCACTCCCATTAGATACAGTTTCCACATGGACACAGACAAAACACACAGGGATTTCTTCAGAATAACAAAAGGTAGGAATCTGCAACAAAGTTTGTTAAAATCCTTGTAATGTATAGAGATCACCCAGTGGGGAATGTTTTCTTCTCAACAAAAGTGGAGTTATTCTTACATTTTAAGGGAATCTGTCCCAACCTGGAGCATTTCACACTGAATATGTCAGTAATGGTTACCCTGTTGTGATGAACTGACCCTTGTAGTGACCCAAAAACGAATGGAATGCAATAGAAAAATATTATCACTGCTACTGCTTTTAGATTGCTTTCTCATATGCATTTGATAACTGCAAGATAAACACAACCATGAATGTCAGTCCAGTCATTCAGTGTGAGTTGTTATCATGCAACCAGATTTCTGCCTATAAGGCATGTTTAGCTATGCAGTCATGAAAGGATTGGGGTATTTATAAAACGTGAAACTGACTTGGTGAGTGGGAGGCAGCCATTATTTTATTCATTTCTTTTGAAGAAGGCAAAACTGTAAGCCTCAGGAAACAGATCATTTGTCATAAGGACATGTTCTGAGCTCTGACATACGCAATATATTTACAGATCTGTTTTCTAATCAAAACCACAACTTAGAGACACTGCAGAAAAACACCCGAGGAGTCGAGTCTTGCACGTTTTTGTTCTTCTATGTCAGATAAAAAGACATTTGGAGGGATAATAAAGACATCGGACATGCCCAGGTGACCCCAGCATCGATTTGCTGTAAAAAATAGTGATATGAGGCTGGCCATTAATGGGTAGAACTTTGAAGGAAAATTCTTAGGAAAAGAATGTTGTAAGAAAATTGTTTCTTTTAACCATTAGTGGGGTCAAATTTGAGTTTTCAACCTCGGTGATGAGAAAATTCAAGGAAGCAGGATGGAAAAATGTTCTCAAATTTCTAACTGTATGTGGTTTTTGTTTTGGTAAAGTTCATTCATTCCAAAACCAAAAGCAAACAGAAATTTTTGAACGATTTTCAAATTTTCGTACGAATTTTCCTAAGAATTTTCCTTCGAAATTGTATCCATCTATGGCCAATTTTTTTTTGAGAATGTTTTTATTAGGAATTTCCAAAAGTAGAAAGAACAAAGTAACAAACAATGCGAGGTTCACAGTATACAGAACAACAATTGGCATGAAACGATAGTACAAGAAAATAAGAATACAGTATCCGTTGTTTGAATAATAAAACTTCAAAACTAATCTGACCAATCTGCATGTTGCCGCAGCCCAGCACCACCCCCGGGAGGGTAGAGCAGATCCGCACCCCCCGGGCACCCCCACAGGGAACTAATGGCGCTTTTTCACTGCATGGAACCGAACGGTTCGGCTCGCTTTTGTGCTTTTCCCACTGCTGGTACCGCATGGTACGGTGTAGGAACGGCTCGGTACGGCGGCGCTTTTCCACTGCATGGAACCGAATGGTACGGCTCTCAAAAACAGTACCACCTCGATTGTGGTTCAAAGAGGTACCATACCCGGTACCATATCCCACAATCCTTTGCATGCAGTCACTACTAGCCACTGATTGGTCAGAGAATCCCACCCACCCCGTTGTTATCCCACTCACTTAACTTTAGTACTACTTTAGTGGAAAAGCAAACCATATCGTACCAAACCGAACCGTTCCAACACCGTACCATGCGGTACCAGCAGTGGAAAAGCAAACCGGGCCAAGCAGGGCTGAGTAGAGCCGAGCCGGTACTTGCAGTGGAAAAGTGCCATAACTGTGCCTGGGCGCCGTCCCACCCACCCCCTTGAGCAGAAGGGCCGAGCACACCGCAATGAGAATTGCATTGTATTAGAGCCAATACCACAAATTTGCAAAAAACACAACACAAAAGATAAGTGAGTGTGCACCACAGTTTGCGGATAATGCACACGGATATAGTTCCATAATCAGTGAAGATTGAACACCAAGGTTGGCATATTTGGCAAAACTTTGACATTGAACCCTCTTTAGAAGCCATAATCTGTTCATAAATATAGATCTCTTTAACCTGTCTGATTACCTCTCCCAGTTCGGGGACATCATTTCATTTCCATTTCCTCATTATAGTCATTCTAGCTGCAAAAATAATGTGCATACAAATAGGTCTTACAACTGGGTGTATAGAGTCCATCTATGGCCAGTTTTATATGACAGAGGAGTTATTAAATGTTTCTAATATCATGTCTGTACCCTGGTAATTCCAGGAAAGTTTTTCATATCTCTTCCCTTCTATATAATACTATTTTTCGCCTTATAATTGTCCTAATGACCACTAAGGTCTGATTTACACCTATCAAATCAACGAAAAGGCATCGAAATGCATGTCAATGGCATGTGTTAAAAAGCATGATTGGACAAGGTGGAGAGTTGGTGACTACAGGATCTTCACTTCGTCCAATCGGAAAACGCTTTGTATTCATTGAGAAGTTGCAAAGTGTTCCCTGAATGACACCTTTGTTTATCAAGCGACCTCCTATGTTCAGAAAGAAGCAGGGCAGCTGCTCATCACGGGAACCAAAAGCCAGAGGTACTCACTGTAGCAGCAATGCCTACTACAATGAATTCCAGCTTCCAGAACTTGGATGCGCACCCCAGCATTTCATATTCCTGATATGTGGCTGCTGTACCATGTACATGTATGTAAATGTATTCTGTTCTCTGTGTATTGCTTTCTTTGTGTGAAATCCCTGGTTTTCCTGCCAGTCCCTCTGATTTTCTAATAAAAACTGACCACACTAAGCAGGAGAGCACACGTCTAAGTATGCTGGAAACTCAGACTGCTCTCCTCCAATGATCAGACTTGTCCCGACATGCCCCCCCTCCCCCGCAGCCTTTCACTGAGAAGAGGAGCATACAGTTGCTTCTCCTCCCCCAGCTCTTATGCAGCTGACAACAGAGGGAATGTGATCACTTATAAAAAAAAGGTAATTAAAGGTTATTTATAATGTTTTTTATATGTATACACAAATGTTCTGCCTTTCATTTCAAATTTAAATTGAGTGGATTGTTTTACAATCCCTCTACAATTGTTTACAATCACTCTAAATTGGTACAAGCTGGACCAGTGTAACTATGCAAAAATATTGATATCTGGAATTCACCTTTAATTACTAAACTACATTTATCATGAATAAGTAAAAAAACATAACTGTTTATTATCTTGAATACGACAACTGATATAAAATGTGACGATAATAGAATTTGTCTCTCTTTCAGTGAATGGAGGATTTGCACAGTATAATTTAAAGAAGAGCATGATGGGAATTGAAGGAATGACCAGTGAGATCCTGGAGGGCAGAGAGAGCTTTGTATGCCAGGTTGGGAATTCTGCAACGTTTGGTGACCATATGAGCAGCTATGAGGGTGCTGCCACTACGGAGTATGTTGACAACAGGTAATATATGTACATTCTGATGAGAAATCCTCTCCAACATGTGCTGCAATGAAATCACTATAGAATATGCACACATATATAAGATTGTGAACACAAACTTGGACAATTCAAGCTGAACATACAGTATGTAGAAAACACAAAGCAGTCTATGAATAAAAAATTGCAGTGTGGATGTCCTATGCATGTCTTAAGCTGGCCATGGATTTAGATTTGGCTTGTTCAGCAGGGACCAGACAAATTGCGATCCATGTATGGGGACAGTGGGTGTACAGAAGATTAAATACTGTAGCTGCTGACTTCTAAAAATCAGGTATTTACCAATGCCTGGAGTCCAGCTCTGTCTTCTTGCAGCTGGTTCTTGTTATTGCTGCGGGTCCCCGGTTGCACAATCTCGGATATGGAAGTTGGTTTTGACTTCCTGAGGAACCCCAGCCAGTTCCCCGCTGTGCATGCAGGAGCTGCCATGTTACTCTGTGGTAGGGACGTGCAGTCAGGGGAGGCAGCACCTCTCATGCCATGAACATAAACAAAAAAAAATGGATACTGCTAAAAACTGGTACTTACCTCCCAACCCCCCCTCCCCAAAACCCTGTAAATCAGTTACAGGCTGGAAATAGAAAGGGACCCAGCAGAACTTCACTTCAGAAAATGAAGTTCCTCTTTAAGTTATGACTATTTATTATGATCATCAGCCCTATCTAGTGGGTGTAATGTTGATTTTTAATGGGGAATTTCAGGAAAAGTTACCAAAGAAGAAAGAGGCAGCGCTATCCGGATGTTGGTATTATAGATTGTTATGGAGACAGTACATAGATATAAACCACATTTATTGAGAAAAGCAATGGTTAATAGTTAAAAAAGTTTGTGTCACAATCAAGTAAAGGGGAATCAAACCAGTATGGTTCCAAGCCATATCTGTTGGTGATGGTGGATGATGACCTGCAGTGCCACTGGTTGGAGGGTCCGATCACTGGGATGAGCTGTGGAGCCTAGGAGCTGAGCCGGTGTTCCGTTAAAAAACCCTACCCGTGAAAATTCCCTACCCTCGTCACTTCCGGTGAGGGTACGTCAGGCATCAGCTGAGCCGCTTCCCAGTGCGCATGCGCGCACTGTAAATGATCTTGGTTTCCGTTAAAAAACCCAACCCTCCTTCCCAGTCCCTAAAGCGGCGGCTTCCTGTCAAAATACCCTACCCTTGTTCCCCGGCAGGTCCAGAAAAATTAAAAGTGCCTCCTAACGGAAGAAAATGTATACTGTATTTTCTGGCGTATAAGACTACTTTTGAACCTCAAAAAAATCCCCCAAAAATGGGGGGTCGTCTTATACGCCGAGTATAATATCTCCAAGGTAACCTAAGTATAAGTATTACCGGCAGTGTTCCCTTTAAGGTGCGCGCGTGCGCGGTCGCGCAGTGGAAATTACGTCCCGCGCAAGCACCTAGTTAGACGGCGCAGCCGCAGACGGAGCGGCCAGGGAGCAGAGCGTGCACCCCGAGAGCACGCCCATCGTGTGACAATAGCGAATGAAAATTCGCTATTGTCATACGGATCCTCCTCCTGGCCAATCAGGGAGCGGGTCCTCCCGCTTCCTGATTGGCCGAAAGGCCAACTTCATGCCATTGGCCGAGGAGGAGGCGCCGGGACTCGGGAGGATGGAGACGCGGGAAGCTGGAAGCCGGGGACTGAAGACAGAGTGCCGTGACCGTCCGTGAGGTAAGTGCACGGGGTCGCGGGGGGGCATTGCTGTGGCACTCTGCAGTTTATTGGGGGCATTGCTGTGGCACTCTGCATTTTATTGGGGGCATTGCTGTGGCACTCTGCATTTTATTGGGGGCATTGCTGTGGCACTCTGCATTTTATTGGGGGCATTGCTGTGGCACTCTGCATTTTATTGGGGGCATTGCTGTGGCACTCTGCATTTTATTGGGGGCATTGCTGTGGCACTCTGCATTTTATTGGGGGCATTGCTGTGGCACTCTGCATTTTATTGGGGGCATTGCTGTGGCACTCTGCATTTTATTGGGGGCATTGCTGTGGCACTCTGCATTTTATTGGGGGCAATGCTGTGGCACTCTGCATTTTATTGGGGGCAATGCTGTGGCACTCTGCATTTTATTGGGGGCAATGCTGTGGCACTCTGCATTTTATTGGGGGCAATGCTGTGGCACTCTGCAGTTTATTGGGGGCAATGCTGTGGCACTCTGCAGTTTATTGGGGGCAATGCTGTGGCACTCTGCAGTTTATTGGGGGCAATGCTGTGGCACTCTGCAGTTTATTGGGGGCAATGCTGTGGCACTCTGCAGTTTATTGGGGGCATTGCTGTGGCACTCTGCAATTTATTGGGGGCATTGCTGTGGCACTCTGCAATTTATTGGGGGCAATGCTGTGGCACTCTGCAATTTATTGGGGGCAATGCTGTGGCACTCTGCAATTTATTGGGGGCATTGCTGTGGCACTCTGCATTTTATTGGGGGCATTGCTGTGGCACTCTGCATTTTATTGGGGGCATTGCTGTGGCACTCTGCATTTTATTGGGGGCATTGCTGTGGCACTCTGCATTTTATTGGGGGCATTGCTGTGGCACTCTGCATTTTATTGGGGGCATTGCTGTGGCACTCTGCATTTTATTGGGGGCATTGCTGTGGCACTCTGCATTTTATTGGGGGCATTGCTGTGGCACTCTGCATTTTATTGGGGGCATTGCTGTGGCACTCTGCATTTTATTGGGGGCAATGCTGTGGCACTCTGCATTTTATTGGGGGCAATGCTGTGGCACTCTGCATTTTATTGGGGGCAATGCTGTGGCACTCTGCATTTTATTGGGGGCAATGCTGTGGCACTCTGCAGTTTATTGGGGGCAATGCTGTGGCACTCTGCAGTTTATTGGGGGCAATGCTGTGGCACTCTGCAGTTTATTGGGGGCAATGCTGTGGCACTCTGCAGTTTATTGGGGGCAATGCTGTGGCACTCTGCAGTTTATTGGGGGCATTGCTGTGGCACTCTGCAATTTATTGGGGGCATTGCTGTGGCACTCTGCAATTTATTGGGGGCAATGCTGTGGCACTCTGCAATTTATTGGGGGCAATGCTGTGGCACTCTGCAATTTATTGGGGGCATTGCTGTGGCACTCTGCATTTTATTGGGGGCATTGCTGTGGCACTCTGCATTTTATTGGGGGCATTGCTGTGGCACTCTGCATTTTATTGGGGGCAATGCTGTGGCACTCTGCAGTTTATTGGGGGCAATGCTGTGGCACTCTGCAGTTTATTGGGGGCAATGCTGTGGCACTCTGCAGTTTATTGGGGGCAATGCTGTGGCACTCTGCAGTTTATTGGGGGCAATGCTGTGGCACTCTGCAGTTTATTGGGGGCAATGCTGTGGCACTCTGCAGTTTATTGGGGGCAATGCTGTGGCACTCTGCAGTTTATTGGGGGCAATGCTGTGGCACTCTGCAGTTTATTGGGGGCAATGCTGTGGCACTCTGCAGTTTATTGGGGGCAATGCTGTGGCACTCTGCAGTTTATTGGGGGCAATGCTGTGGCACTCTGCAGTTTATTGGGGGCATTGCTGTGGCACTCTGCAGTTTATTGGGGGCAATGCTGTGGCACTCTGCAATGTATTGGGGGCATTGCTGTGGCACTCTGCAATGTATTGGGGGCATTGCTGTGGCACTCTGCAATGTATTGGGGGCATTGCTGTGGCACTCTGCAATGTATTGGGGGCATTGCTGTGGCACTCTGCAGTTTATTGGGGGCATTGCTGTGGCACTCTGCAATGTATTGGGGGCATTGCTGTGGCACTCTGCAATGTATTGGGGGCATTGCTGTGACACTCTGCAATGTATTGGGGGCATTGCTGTGACACTCTGCAATGTATTGGGGGCATTGCTGTGACACTCTGCAATTTATTGGGGGCATTGCTGTGGCACTCTGCAGTTTATTGGGGGCATTGCTGTGGCACTCTGCAGTTTATTGGGGGCATTGCTGTGGCACTCTGCAGTTGATTGGGGCAAGCTGGTCACTCTGCATTGACGTCCCCCCCCCCCCCCCCATTGCTCAATCTAAAGGTTTGCGCTCAGAAATTTTTTTATTTGCTCAGCTCAGTAAAAAATTAGAGGGAACATTGATTACCGGTAGATGAAAATTAGGGGGGTCGTCTTATACGCCCAGTCGTCTTATACGCCGGAAAATACGGTATATATTAATGGAAATGGAATGATAAAAAATAATATATTTATATATTTTGAATTTTCCTCCTTTAGGAGACACTTTTACATTTTCCTCAACCCGCCGGGGAACGAGGGTAGGGTATTTTTACGGGAAGCCAACATAATTTGCTAACCCAACGCTTTAAGCACTGGGAACGAGGGTAGGGTTATTTCACGAGAAGCCGTTGTAACGTTAAAAAACCCTACCCCGTGAAAATTCCCTATGTCACTTCCAGTGCGAGACGATCATTTACTACCTGAGCATGCGCACTGGGAAGCGGCTCAGCTGATGCATGACGTACGTGCACAGGAAGTGATGAGGGTAGGGAATTTTCACGGGGTAGGGTTTTTTAACGTTACACCGGACCAGCCGGCACTCAGTGCGTGACATCTACAGCGATGCAGAGTGGAGCGGAAGTCTCAAAGCGTGAAGTGGAGCTAGCCTGGAACGCATGAAGGAAAGGGTTGCCGTGATGACATGTTTCGCGCACATGCGCTTTGTCAAGCCACAGATGGAATGGCAACAGAAGCATTTGTAGCAAGGGGAGGGGATGGGACCACCCAGTGTCCCTAACGATCATAAACCCCTCACCACCCTCTTATATAAACGTATATAACTGCATACATGGACTAAAAGCAGACATAATAAAATATAAGGCATTGGGAATGTATTAAAAGATAATTACAATGGAATTAAAATACACGCTCTCCATATGCACTGACACAGCAGGAAAGGATGTGGTATATATAAATGAACAATTACTTTACTTGATAAAAAAGGAATTAAATAGACAAACCCAGGGAAGGAAGGGACATGATACATATGGAAAAAATGAATGGAAAAATATATATATAGAAAAATATATATAAAAAATATATAATATATATATATAAAATATATATAATATACCGGTATATAATAAATATAAAAAATAAATAAATAGATAAATTAAAAATTAAGAAATTTCAGGAAAATACTACTTTTTGGCCACTAGATAGAACTGACGGTCATAGGAGATAATCATATTACAAACAATATAATGATCATTCTTGGCACCTGTGTGAATGATTAAAGTGAATGTAAATGATCACCTTGTAAAACAACCCATTCAGTTTAAAAGAGAAATGAAAGGCAAAGCATTTTTGTATAGCTATAAAAAAAAAACACTATAAATAAATTTTTTCCCTTTTTTTATAAAAGACAACATTCCCTGTGTTCTCAGCTGCATAAGAGCTAGAGGAGGAAAAGCAGCAGCACACTGAGCTTCCCAATGCATGGCTGTGCAGGAGGACGTGTCAGGACGAGTCTAATCATTGGAAGGGAGTACACTGAGGTTCCAGCATAGCTAGAGAACTGACCATGGTGTGTTCTCCTGCTTAGTGTGGTCAGTTTTTAATAGGAAAGCAGAGGTACTGGCATGAACACCAGGGATTTCACACAAAGGAAGCAATACAAAGAGAACAGGATACTTCTCATACAAGGACACGGTACAGCAGGCACATATCATGAAAATGAAGGTTTCTGGTAAAAAACGCTTTAAGACATCTCCGTCCTTAGCATAGAAACATAGAAAAGTGACAGCAGAAAAAGACTGAGTAGTCCTTCGAGTCTGCCCATTTTTTTTTTTTATTTGTTTTTTGTTTTTTGTTAACTTTTTTGTATGACTATAGAGCTATGTTTATCCTAAACATGTTTGAAGCCATTTACTGTTGACTGTCTCACTGCCTCTGATGGTAGTTTATTCCAAGCATCAGTAGGATCAGTAGGACTAGATATACACATAAAGTGGTATGCAGATCTTGTATTTTGCTGTAAAAGTCAAGCTTGGCTTCATTAATTTCTCCCTCCTATATATCATTCCAGATGACATGGGCATCCTGAATGACCACTAAAAAGACTTAGGATGAGTAAGGTCAACATTTTTAAGGACAAATAAATAACTTAAAGTGGATTTCCGTGGAGTTCTGCCCCCCCCCCCCCCAAAAAAAATTAAAAGTCAGCAGCTACACATACTGTAGCTGTTGACTTTTAATATTAGGACACTTACCTGTCCTGGAGTCCAGCGATGTCAGCACCGCAGCCGATGTTTCCGTCGCCTGTTGGGTGCTGCGGCCGCCATTGCCGGTCAGGGAACCCGGCAGGGAAGCCTTGCGGCTTCATGGGCGGGCCCCTACTGCACATGTGCTCTTTCGAATTGGCTATGCGGCGGGGGAAGGAGGAGGGGGACAAACCGCAGCACCGTCTACCGGAAGTGGGGAAGGGTACCTGTCAAAAACAGGTACCTGTTCCCCCCTCCCCCCTGAAATGTGCCAAATGTGGCATCGGAGGGGGGGAGGAAGCAAATGAGCAGAAATTCCACGCATCTTCTCATGATATGTTTTGAAATTCCCCAGTTTGTAACTTTTGCCTACCTTGATCTGCACTGAGATCTTCACGAATGCCAGTCATGAAGTTATGTATGAATGTTCGTTGGAAATCTACATTTAGTAGTGTATAGTCAACTTTAGCTTTGCCTAAAAAATGGCCATTTACAGATTTCTGGACATGGTTTAATGGGTAAGGGGGGGGGGGGAGAGCAAAGCAGAGATTTGCAAATTGTATGCACATGCAGATTTTCACACTGGGCTTAGATTAAATTACAGAGATGTAACAATTCTGGTCTTGACCTACCAACGGAGCAGAATTCAGACATTGCTGGGTCGATTCAAGGTACGTCTATAGGTCAAGGTATGTATAATGCCTCGTACACACGCAACGATTATCGGCCGACCGATCGTCCGACTTTTGTCCAGAGTGGTGTTTTGTTGGTTGGAATGTGCCTAGACTGCACACAAATTTTCTCGCCCAACAAAAATCTACTTCAGAAGTGATGTCATGTGCTGATTAACTTTCCGTGTGTTTTTTCTTCTCTGAGCATGCCCAGTCTTGAACTTCAGATCTTTGTCTGGCGAAATCTGTACTGACTGACGGAAAATCGGCCGTTGTGGTGACGGCCAACAAAAATTTTATAGCCTGCACACCAGATTTTTTTCGGCCGAAAAGTCGGAGTCGGTTGTCGGAAGCATCATACTAACAAGCCGAAAATCGGCAGATTGGACGTTGGCCGGAAATTCCCGGCCAATAATCGATGCGTGTGTACGAGGCTTAAGGGACAGAAAGTGGGACAGCGGTGGCAATTAAAAAAAACTTACAGACCATTTGCTACCTCTATATAAAAACCAGCAAAAATATTTGGCTTCAGATATACTTTATTGTTAGTTTGAAGAGGTGCTCTGACTTGTTCAGTGTAGATATTCTTGCAAATACTGGTAGACAAGGCCAAAGTGCCTGGGCTTTTTGCAGGTTCACGCTCAATGGTTGCGGCATAAGAACAGAGGAACTGATGAGTTAGCATCATTGAAGATTGGTGCCAGTTGGTGTGTAACTGGGGTTATGGGATTGTCCAGTTAATATCTCAGTACCAAAAAATGAGTGTAATTACAGAGCCTTATCTTCTGTCAGTGAGGGCAATTATAAAACAAAAGTAATTAGGAGGCTGAGTATAAAGCATAGGTTATAGGTCAGCCCGGATACTCGTTACCATATTGTGCTTCCCATAATGAGGGGATGAGAGACGCTCGTACATCAGAAATTTGACCTCTCCCTCCATCTCATCCCTCATGCTTTTCCCAGGACGAAGAGACACATTGAACAGGAGCAAGTTCATTGTCCTGGTCTCATGGCCTCGTCTTAGTCTCAGCAGTCAGGTTCTACATCAAAGACAAGATAATACTGTATAGATCCACCTGTACTGGATGGTGTGATGTAGAAGGAAGCCACAGTAAGTGTGTTAGTAAGAGTATTCAGGAGGAATGTAATATGAATGTTGCATTGTGTGCTGCGTAGTTGTGAAATTGTAAACTTTATTTTTAAGTGATGCTCTGTGTCTAGATTTAAAGGGCTTTGTTGATTTTTTTTTCAAATCATTTACATCTTTGAGATGGTCGTGACTTTTTTCGTAGTCTGACCATGCAAGTGGAGCTTTATGATCTCTGCTGCAATTTGTTTTGTTCAGCTTGTTTCCATTCCACAAGTTTTATTAGAAATCTGTATGAGAGATGAGATAATAGTAAACAATAAAGTATTATAAAAGGTGTATAATTGTGAAAAAGTGAGTCTGAGTTAGTAATATTAAGCAAAGTGATAGTAATTTCAGCATAGACTGTGAAGATGTATTGCTAAAATAAGATGTTGGTATTAGAATTATGATATATGCAACACATAGTAACTAGAGCAGAAGCATTGAAAATGTTTTAAGTAAAGATAACCAGGGATGTAATAATAATAGATACAACATTGTTAAGCAGACATTCCAGGGAGGTAATAATAAGTATATTACTATGAGAATATTATTAACAAGGTGAATTCTAAGAATGTAATAACAATAGCTACAATATGAACATTTACTCATTATGGATCCATGCACACTAGGCTTAAAAAAAAAACACCAGTTCCCTTGGCAAAAAAAAAAAGCGCTAATATAGAGCGTTTTTGTACACAGTTTAGACGAGTTTAGAAGAATTTTGTGTTTTTTTCTGCCAGAAAACTCCAATCAAAAATGCAAACCAGAAGGTTTTTTTTCCTGCCTCTAAACATTGAGCTTAAAATATGCCTCTAGTCACCCTAATGTCCATGGGCACATAGGATAACATTGAGCTGCTTCTACAGGCAGAACACAAAACTGTTCTGCCTGTAGAAGCAGCTCAATGTGCCATTTTTTAAGCCCAATGTGCATGGACCCTACAATAGCAATTCTGTCAGTGTAAATTGATTAGTGCAACTTTACAACTTTGCAGTTTCAGAAAAAAATGTATCTGTTGAAATTGAGGCTGAATATGTCTCAGGGTCCTTTCACACGGGCTTTCCGATCAGGTCTGCCTACCAGTTTTTTCAGGCAGACCTAACTGGATGCTCCATGCATCCCTAAGGAGCGATGGATGTCAGCGGTGACTTCACCGCTGATAGTCGCTGCTATCTGACAAGAGGAAAGAAGCGCAGTGCCTTCTAAGTGCAGCAAGACATTTATGGTGGCACTCGTGGGTCCTGGGATCCTGACGTCACTCCTGGCGGTGATGCAGAGTGACGTCAGGATCCCAGGACCCACGAGTGCCAGCGTTCCACCAACTGACAGGGAGCCCACGGACACCACCGAGGCCGCCCCTGCGCAAACGGAGGAACCCTCCTGCCTCTCTCATCGGAACCCCCTGCCTCCACCACCAGGACTCGCTCCAGTGATGCCCCAGATGACAAACACATCTTGCTGAACTGCCTCTCATTCACCTAAAATATGTGAGTGTGATACTGTTTTACTTCTTCAATAAATGTCTTGCTGCACTTAGAAGGCACTGCGCTTCTTTCCTCTTGTCTCCCCCCAGAGATCACTTCTGTCTCTCCCGCCGGCAGCCGCTACAGTGGACAGCTACCCCCTGAACTTGGGACCCCCTGACCCCCGTTTTTTCCCCCTCCCGTCTCCCCTATTTCTCCCCCCCCCCTGGGTCCCCAGAACTAGCCCACACTGAGACGTCTTCTTGTGCCAATTTACCACTGAACCGCTGCCGCTATCTGACCTGATCCTGTCCCTGAAATCCAGACGGATGGAAACCCTATTTTCCATCTGTTTGGAGGATCGGATCGGATAGGGTCGGATGAAAACTGACAGGCGGTCCATTTTCATCCGATCTCTCATAGAGGAGAGTGGGAATCTGACAGGTCTGTCTCTGCAAAGTAAGCGGAGACAGACCTGTCACCCGCCTGCTCAGCGGGATCGGCAGATTGATCCCCGCCGAGCAAAATGGAGTCCGCCAGGTGGAAAGCCCGTGTGAAAGGACCCTTAGTGTTTTATTCTATATAATCCAACCACAAAAGCCAAGGGAGTATTCAAATCCAAAAGTCAGCTGCAGAGAAAGGCTGCTGCTGTGTGTGTAAACAGCAGTCCCTCTAAAGTGGTCTGACTCTCTTCCTTCCCTACTAACTTAGACCACTAGACCTCCAGTCAGCAAGCTCATGCTCCCTGCTAATTGCAAAGCTATAGGTCTGACCTAAGCTGGCTACAAGGATCAAAATCCTGATCTATTTATGGCTGATCCCATTCACAAGAAACCAGCTTTAGTTGGGACATGTGTTGGACCACCGCAGAGAGACTGCTGCTTTTTCACAGAGAGCAGGGCTGCTGAATCTGTTCACCCCCTTTGCAGGTACCTTCTGTCTACATGCATTCTAGCAATGGCTGCTTGGCATTTCTCACTGTGGGTTTTCTGATGATGACAATTGTGGACCATGCCTGTGTAATGTGTGTTGAAACAGCATCCCTTTAAAAGCCCATGTGAGGGGTGGTCGGTGGACAATGCAAGAACACAGCTGAGAGACATGGATAGAGTGTTGTCACTCTATAACTGGAAGTGTCAGAACAAGGACCTTCATGCCAGGGATGTGTGTTCACCACTCATTTCTTTCAATCAAAGCTGCAGTTTTTCAAATATTTCAAATCACTTCTGAAATTACATTAACACATTTTCCAGTTAAATAAGGCTAAATCTACCACCACCCTAATTTTTAAGACTATTCTATCTACCCTGTGAAAGAAAAGATGTCTATACTTACATATTCTGAAGTCACTCGGTCTGGTCACATGATTCGGTCACATGATTTGTGAAGGATATATGACATACTAAGATACACTATATTTTAAAAAGTATTGAGACGCCTGCCTTTACACGCACATGAACATTAATGGCATCCCAGTCTTAGTCCGTAGGGTTCAATATTGAGTTGGCCCACTCTTTGCAGCTATAACAGCTTCAACTCTTCTGAGAAAGCTGTCCACAAGGTTTAGGAGTGTGTCTATGGGAATGTTTGACCATTTTTCCAGAAGCACATTTGTGAGGTCAGGCACTGATATTGAATGAGAAGGACTGGCTCACAATCTCCGCTCTAATTCATTCCGAAAGGTGTTCTATTGGGTTGAGGTCAGGGCAGTCAAGTTTCTCCACTCCAAACTCGCTCATCCATGTCTTTGAGGACCTTGCATTGTGCACTGCTACGCAGTCATGTTGGAACAGGAAGGGGTCATCCCCAAACTGTTCCCATAAGGTTGGGAGTATGAAACTGACCAAAATGTCTTAGTATGCTGATGCCTTAAGAGTTCCCTTCACTGAAACTAAGAGGACCAAGCCCAACCCCACACCATAGCCCCCCTACCACCAACTGACTTGGACCCGTGATGAAAGACATAGTTACATAGTTACATAGTAGGTGAGGTTGAATAAAGACAATAGTCCATCCAGTTCAACCTGTGTAGGTGTGTGTAATCATCTAATATAGCCCTGAATGTTCTGATCCTTGAGATGTACGTGAATGAACAGGTTTGGGGTGGAGGAACTGGACAGTCCTGACCTCAACCAAGTAGAACACCTTGGGGATGAATTAGAGCGAAGACTGCAAAACAGGCCTTCTCGTCCAACATTAGTGCCTGACCTCACAAATGTGCATCTGGAAGAATGGTCAACCATTCCCAAAGACACACTCCCAAACCTTATGGACAGCCTTCCCAGAAGAGTTGAAGCTGTTATAGCTGCAAAGTGTGGGCCAACTTAATATTGAACCCTACGGACTATAACTCGGATGCCATTAAAGTTCATGTACATGTAAAGGCACACGTCCCAATCATTTTGACAATATGGTGCATGTAAAAACAAGTACAGCATGATTACGTTATATCAGCTTTTCCCAACGAGGGTTCCATGGAACCCTAGTGTCCTTATAGTGGTTGCTAGGAGTTCCTTGAGCTGTGAGCAGTGGTGGCTCTTGATGTCCCACCTACACTAACCATCAATGTTAGAGTGAAATTGTCCACTGGCATCCAATGTAAAGGTTCACTTCTACACTGACCAGCAATGTACCACTAAGCTAGGAGGGCACTTCTCCACTGTCCTCTAGTGTAAGAGGACACTACAATTTCTGACAATTACTAATATTCATTTCTTTTATGATTATTAATGAAAATTATTTATTCATGTACAGCAAGGGGTGTAAAAAATAACTAACCCCACCTTGTTGATATGAATCCTGAATCCGTTTGCATGTTGTACCTTTGTATGCTGCATTTATAAATAATTTGAAAAAAAAAAAATAAATAACCCCACACATTTTTAGCAAATACCTGTTATCTTGCCAGAAATGCTGTTTACTTGTCACTTTCTGTAAGCTGCATAGCTATCTTCCATAAACTACCAACTGCCCTGCATCCCATGTAATGGAGATGAAGAGATATGCTCATGTTTAAATTATATATCAGGAGAGCAATTTAGGGTGACAGCCATGGCTCCCTCCATAGATACAGTGAAGGGGTGACATTGCCACCCAGAGACAGCAAGTGTGTTTTATTTAACTAGTAATCTGCAATATATTACATTTTTGGCTTAGAGTTTAGATATGCTTTAAATTCATTTGTTACAGCACATTATTTATTATTTTGTTTATTCCTGTATCTACAATGTACTCATCACTCTAATATATTGT
This sequence comes from Pelophylax lessonae, assembly GCF_965119305.1. Lineage (NCBI taxonomy): Eukaryota > Metazoa > Chordata > Amphibia > Anura > Ranidae > Pelophylax > Pelophylax lessonae. Next base: position 239,763,958 of record NC_138775.1, on the reverse strand, counting down.
GAACTGTAGATATAACTTTTCGCAGGGGTTCCCTGAGAGCTGAAAATCATTTAAAGGGCTTGTCTAGGGTAAATAAGCTGAGAAAGGCTTTGTTATATAGTAGCTAAATCTTTCAGTGACCATTTTTTTACAGTATTTCCCTTTCTTCTTCCCTTGCAGGACTGCACGGTTCCACACCTCTGTCTGCTTGAATGGGACGCACTCTGCCAGTCGCATCAAGCAGGAGGGCCTCTTTGACTTCTCACACCTCTCCTCACCCTCTCGTCTGTCAGGCATCTCAGAGCTAAGGGCGGCTCTTATTCCTGACAACGCTCTGCCACAAAATGGACTTAAAAACCGTCTGTCATCATACTTTTTAGACTCGGTGCACAGTACCTTTCCAGGCTCTGGGACAGGCAGCAACAATTCTCCATCTGCTGGCTTCCAATCTGCAGGAAGAAGTGGATGCTCTCGTGATAGCGTTGAAATTGTGGGAATTATTCATTCTTCAAACACATCGCTGCCCTCCTGTATGAACAAGGCTTGTGTATCACCCACAAGGGTGCTCTTTAGTTCTGGAAGTGTCCCTATTAGCAGCCCACCAAAAGCTTCATTGCCAGAATGTCTTTGTGGGTCGCCGTCTTCTGCGTTGGGTATCCTTCCTAGTTCTGATGAGGGTGAACTGAAACCCCCAGAAAAGGTACACATATCCTGCTCAGGGGTCACCTCCAACCTCCACCTCAACACTACCCCAAATGACTGTAGTAAGCTCAACTTCCTAAAGCAAGAACCAGAGGATAGCTATCAGCAGGGGCTTCTATCACCCCTCCATCTTCCCTCAGCAATGTCCCCTAAGGCACTAACCAATGAACAGGACAAGCTTGGAGCAGAAGGGATACAACTGTGTCGTTGGATAGACTGCAGTGCTTTGTATGAACAGCAGGAGGAACTGGTGAGACACATTGAAAAGACACATATTGATCAGCGTACAGGAGAAGATTTTACATGCTTCTGGGCTGGCTGTGCAAGACGATTTAAGCCTTTCAACGCTCGTTACAAGTTGCTCATTCATATGAGAGTTCACTCTGGGGAGAAGCCAAACAAGTGCATGGTGAGTACACATATCTTCAAAACAAATATGCTTTAAAGTACATGTACATAGTTACAGGGGCGTAACTACAGGGGTTGCAATTGCATCCGGGTCTCGTGCTCCAGGGGGCCTGTGCGGCTCCCCTGTACACCTGGATATGAGGGGTGGCGGGGGTGCATGTAGAGAAATCACTGTCCTCCTTTTCCCTCCTGTAGCTGTAGGAGAATCATGGAGGAGATTGGTTCCTCTGTATGCTGCCCTGCCACTCCTCCTATCCTGTTAACTTGTGTTCTGCTGTCTCTGGGCCCCTGTGCGCTCCCCTGGACCCCCCCCCCACTGTGCTGCCAACCCCCCCCCCCCCACTGTGCTCCATCCCCTCTCCTGACGGCTGCTGCAGGGGATGTGTCACAATAGAGAACCAGGAAGGGGTCGGTAAATATGTAATTTACCAATTTACCAGCTCCTTCCTTTTCTGAATGGACAGAGTCATAGTCAGTGACATTGTAAAAAAATATAATAAAATGTTAAACAATAATATAATTAAAATACCAAAAAATTACTGACACCAGTCGGTGAACTTCCAGGGTCGCAAAGGTCACACTTGCAACTGGGCCCTGGCATTCCACCACCATGGGGAGGTCCCAAGATGGCAGGAAGGGGGCCCACTGCAGAACTTATGAAAGGGTCCCGCTGCGGGACCGTAATAAAGGACCCTGCAACGAGAGTAAAGGGCCCCAGGATCAATGGGAAGAGCCCCAGGCTTGAAGGGAAGGGCCCCGGGCCAATGGGCAAAGGGGCCCTGAAGGTTCTAGTGATGCCTCTGCATAGTTACATATAGTAGTTGAGGTTGAATAAAGACAGTCCAACCAGTTCAACCTGTAGACCCTAAATGAATGACATTTTGTTTGCTAAAGCATTCTGTGTCATAAACAATTGTCATTTTGTTTCATAAAATTAAATGTTTTCAATCTCCTTTCACACTTTGTTGCATCTTAATACAACTGATCCCCTGCAACCTCATCTTGTCTATATACATTCATGCAGCTGCCACATGTTTTTTGTTAGGGTGGGCTTCCTGATGGTGAAATCAGCAATAATTTGGAGAGCAGTTATCAACAATATGGGAGATCACTCTTATTTTGTACTTAGCCCAGGCCTGTGGGTCAGGCAACATGTAAATATGACGTAGGGTCCTATTGAGACACAATGGTGTATTTGAGACGATAGCAGTTTGTGAAAAGCCTTTACAGGTTTTTCCCACTTTCCCGGCTTTGAGAGTGGTGAGCATAGAAGGGGTCAATAGAATGGGGACTGCGGGATTCGCTGGAATAAAAGATTCTGGAGGGCCTCCGGGGGAATGTACTACTGCTGTCTCCAGGACCGTAGAGGAATTAGACATATCATAGCACAGCCACCGTCGGACCATCACCAGTTGTGAAGCTAAGAAATATTTATGGCAAGCAGGAAGGGTCAGTACTCCTCTAGAAGTCGGACGCATCAAAGTGGTCAGTTTGTATCTGGGGGGACGAGAGCCCCACAAAAAGGAGAAAAAAGTTGGTGAAGTTGTGTAAAAAAAGGACTTTGGTATCCACTGTGGAGAAAAAGGTAATTCAATTTCAGAAGAATTTTCATTTGTATCAAGTTCAGATAGCCTAGTAGAGACAGGAAAAAGTTCTCCCATGCCTTCAACTGTGCCTTGGCAGTTTTATACACCGGGAGAAAATTAAGGTTAATATAGTCAGATACCTGTCGAGAAACAAACACTCCCAGGTACTTGAACTCATTAACCCATTGTAATTGCAATGTAGATGGGGCAGATTGATGGGCCTTGTGGTCTATTGGATACAGCAGGGCTCTGGTCAGCGAAGGGCCCACAATGTTCAGAAGCAGCAGAAGGTCGTCTCCATTCCGACATTCTGTAGGCCTTTAATATCCAGAAAGACTCAAAAAGCCTCAGCCACTGGTTCCATGGCGAAGGCTAAAGGGGCTGGAGCAGTGGCGGCCCGTACATAGGGGGCGCCAGGGCGCCGCCCCCCTACCCCTAAAAAAAAGAAAAAAAAAAGAAAAAAAAAATTACAAAGCGAACAAATAAAGTTTTACAAAAAAAAAATTGAGTTCGCCGGCCTCTGTAATGGAAGTGGTGGCTAGGGGGGGGGGGGGGGTGGGATTACGTCCCAGAAGAGGCGCCGATCGGCTGCCTTCTGGGGGCGTAACCCGAGCGCAAGTCCTTGCGATTGGACACCCCCACTTTCGGATATCCTGGCTGTGATTGGTCCAGTCTCCAGCCTGGACCAATCATCATCCAGGACATCCGATTCCTGACGTCACAATGGGGGCGGTGCCGGTGCGTGAGTCAGTCACTCACCGTCACCGCCGCTCGGAGGACGAGGGAGAAGCCGCTTTCCTTCCCGCCGCCGCAGAGAGGACGGACTGGATCGAGGAGGGAAGAACCCGCCGCCGCCGCCGCCAGGTAAGTGCATTAAATTGAAGGGAGCACGCACGCTGGTCTCTGCATTGATTGGGGGACAATGCTGTGGGCACTCTGCATTTATTGGGGTACAATGCTGTGGGCACTCTGCATTTATTTGGGTACAATGCTGTGGGCACTCTGCATTTATTGGGGTACAATGCTGTGGGCACTCTGCATTTATTGGGGGACAATGCTGTGGGCACTCTGCATTTATTGGGGTACAATGCTGTGGGCACTCTGCATTTATTGGGGTACAATGCTGTGGCGCTCTGCATTTATTGGGGTACAATGCTGTGGCACTCTGCAATCATTGGGGGACAATGCTGTGGGCACTCTGCATTTATTGGGGAACAATGCTGTGGCGCTCTGCATTTATTGGGGTACAATACTGTGGCACTCTGCAATCATTGGGGTACAATGCTGTGGGCACTCTGCATTTATTGGGGTACAATGCTGTGGGCACTCTGCAATCATTGGGGTACAATGCTGTGGCACTCTGCAATCATTGGGGTACAATTCTGTGGCACTCTGCAATCATTGGGGTACAATGCTGTGGGCACTCTGCAATCATTGGGGTACAATGCTGTGGGCACTCTGCAATCATTGGGGTACAATTCTGTGGCACTCTGCAATCATTGGGGTACAATTCTGTGGCACTCTGCAATCATTGGGGTACAATTCTGTGGCACTCTGCAATCATTAGGGTACAATTCTGTGGCACTCTGCAATCATTGGGGTACAATGCTGTGGGCACTCTGCAATCATTGGGGACAATGCTGTGGCGCTCTGCAGTGATTGGGGACAATGCTGTGGCGCTCTGCATTGAAAGGGGCATGCACGCTGAACTCTGCATTGTGGGAACACAGCACAGTGTTCATTGCATTGAAGGGGGCACAGCACAGTGTTTATTGCATTGAAGGGGGCACAGCACAGTGTTCATTGCATTGAAGGGGGCACAGCACAGTGTTCATTGCATTGAAGGGGGCACAGCACAGTGTTCATTGCATTGAAGGGGGCACAGCACAGTGTTTATTGCATTGAAGGGGGCACAGCACAGTGTTCATTGCATTGAAGGGGGCACAGCACAGTGTTTATTGCATTGAAGGGGGCACAGCACAGTGTTTATTGCATTGAAGGGGGCACAGTGTTTGTTGCATTGAAGGGGGCACAGCACAGTGTTTATTGCATTGAAGGGGGTACAGCACAGTGTTTATTGCATTGAAGGGGGCACAGCACAGTGTTCATTGCATTGAAGGGGGCACAGCACAGTGTTCATTGCATTGAAGGGGGCACAGCACAGTGTTCATTGCATTGAAGGGGGCACAGCACAGTGTTTATTGCATTGAAGGGGGCACAGCACAGTGTTTATTGCATTGAAGGGGGCACAGCACAGTGTTCATTGCATTGAAGGGGGCACAGCTTCAAAGTCACGCAATTTTTTTACTGCGTTTTTTGGCGCGAAGCAATACCTATTACATTTTTCTTTTTGCGCCCCCCCAAAAATTTTGAGCACCAGCCGCCACTGGGCTGGAGAGAGAAGGCAGCCCTGCGGGGTACCCCTGTGTGAGGTAAAAGGAGAGGATAGACTACCCCCCAGCCTGATAGCAATAGTAGGGTGATTGTATGGTGTACCCAACCAGTGTATGAAAACAAGGGGGAACCCCACTAGTAGGGCGGCAATTTAATTATGACAATAAGTAGTCTCTATTACAATTGGCGGCATAAGATATCCTTCCAAATCACAGACATATTATGTGTTTTAATAGACAGAGGAATTTGGGCAACTTGAAAACAGGAAACAAATGAGACATTTATATTGTAAAGAAGCTGTCTTATAAAATGCCAGATAATCCTTTTATGATAGTCCTACAAAGTGATTCGAAGGTAAGCCCGGTGGTTACAGCACATCCTTCCATCTGCTGGCAATTATGACCCTCCTCCCCATCATCTGTCTGCACAAGGATTCCCTTCCTTGTCCGTTGCATCCAGATCCCTCCTCTCATCTCCCCCTAAATATTACTATAAGCCGGGGTCTGCTCTATGGCCTGCTTGAGACATTCGGTAGTAAAAGGAAGCCATCTAATCTCCCTGCAATATCCTGTTATGTTTCATACTTAGTGTGTGTTGTTTTAGTTTTATTGCATTGGAGGTTTATCTGCATAATAATCAGAAAAAGGTCCAAGTATAATAATGAGGCAATGCCTTCAAGACCTTCACGTTTGAAGATTAATTTTCCTGCTTTCTTAGATTCAATGTTCCAGACAAATGGAATTTTGATTGTCTGAGACAGCAGAAATAAGTGAACTTAATATGCTTGTGTATGGAAATGGAGTAACGTCCATTGCCCTGGCAGCGCATGCTGCAACATTCAGCTTTCTAATCTATGAATGAAAAGTGGTTGTTGCTATTCGTATGGACTGTTGTGTTAAAATTACATAGTTACTCCATGAAATAGCAATCCATAGACATTAAAATCTAGGGCCCAATAAAACCAACAAGAAAATGGTATGCTCTGTGTAACTTTCACCTGCTGGTGTGAAGTGGCGGTGAATTGGTACAACACATTGCACTGTTTACCTTTTTCTTTAAACTTTATTACAATATCGCACTATGAGATTTTATTTACCTTTATGCATCAGAGCACACTGTGCTGTGTAAAAATGCATCCTGTCAGAGGCGTAACTAGAACCTTCAGGGCCCCGATGCAAGAAACCATGAAGGGCCCCCCAGACCCCTGGCCGGGGCCCTTCCCTTCAAGCCTGGGGCTCTTCCCACTAATCCTGGGGCTCTTTAATCTCATTGCATGGCCTTTTATTATGGTCCCGCATCAGGATCCATTCACAAGTTCTGCAGTGGGCCCCCTTCCTGCAATCTTGGGGTCTCCCCACAGTGGTGAAATGCCAGGGCCCGGTCGCAAGTGTGACCTTTGAGATCCTAGAAGTTCACCCACTGGTTTGCTACCGGGCCCCCTGGAGCATGGGGCCCGGTAGCGATTGCAACCCCTGCAACCCCTGTAGTTACGCCCCTGCATCCTGTCCTACATTTCTTCCACATACACCAATGCAGTGCATTGAATTAATACAGAAAGACATAAGGCAAATTGCCTGGTCTATGCTTTGGACTGCTTTGGGCTTTTGTGTAATAGTTTGAATGGTCCCTCGTGTTATTTATGGATGCATTTCAGGTATGGATATTTAATACATAGTTGCATTGGTCCAGCTTGGACCAAAGTAACTGTATTTACCATACCAGGCTGATGCCCCTGGAAGCTGGAAATAAATGAAGTAGACACTGCTGCTCCAGTGATCTCCATTTGCCTGCGGGGCCTGCGCAGAGTGGCTTCCCTGCTGTCTGAACTCAGTCTGCCACTCAGCAGCGTTCTCCTATTGGAATAGGTAGAGAGCATGCCAACACCACTCCGCCTTTCCAAAGCTTTCTCTGAATGGTGCCTGTGCTGAGCAGCCAACCTCCTGTGTTCAGAATGCGGCAGGACAGGTGCTCGGCGTGGGACCTGCAGGCAAATGGAGATAGCTGAAGTAATGATGTCTACTTCAGTGACTTCCAGCTTCTAGGTATATGCGTAGTTACATCACTCCAAGCTGGACCAATGTATAAAACAATGGTATTGAATTAAAATTCACAAAGGTCCAGTCAGTAAAATATTCTTCCAGCAGAGGTCCGAATCGCATGTTTGTGCGATGACCTTCCCTGTATCCTCACAACCAATCACCTGCTTGTTAACTTGGGTAGGCCCCGCCTTCTGTCTATAGCTCTCCTGCCTCCAGCTGTTTGCTCTGTGAGAATGGCAGTGGTGATGGCTGTGGGCAGAACGACTCTAAAGGGTGGGACCGCAGGGGTCCGGATGAGGCATTAACTGGGTCCGGATCCGGACCGCGGTCCACCATTTAGTGATGCCTGGTATAAAATATTCATACCCGGAATTTCTATTTCAAAGATCCCAGCACCACACCCCCCAACATGTTTTCTTTTAACCACTCTAGTACCGCTCACAGTAATACTACTGCGGCAGAGTGGCTCGTTCCCGTCCAGTCACGTAGTATTAACGTGACTGGACTCCTCCCCTTCTGGGCGGCGCTTGCGCGCCGCCGGAGGCTCGCTCCCGCTGTTTTCATTCACAGCGGGAGTCGGGCCAGGGGAGGAGCAGCGGCGATCGCCGCTGCTCTTACCCGATCGTCGGGGATCGAGTCTGGAGATCCGCCCGCTGTGTGTAAACACAGCGGGCGGATCTCCATAGTGACAGGGAGTGACAGATCGGACTGTTCAGCATAGCTGGACATCCGATCTGTCCATGAATCACATAGTCACCTCCCCCCCTACACGTCAGTAAGCACCAGGCATACATTAACCCCTCCCTCTCCAATAAAATTAACCCCTTCCCTGCCAGTGTCATTTTTACAGTAACAGTGCATATATACAGCACTGATTACTGCAGTAATGTCACTGGTACCCCCAAAAGTGTCAAAAATGTCAGTCAGGGGTCCGGTCTGTCCGCCGCAATGTCGCAGTCCCGCAAAAAAAATCGCAGATCGCCGCCATTACGCGTTAAAAAAAAAACACCAAAAATGACAGAAATCTTTCCCTTTGTTAGTAAACGCAATAACTTTTGCGCAAACCAATCAAAATACGCTTATTGCGATTTTTTTTACCAAACATATGTAGCATAAAACAAATTGGCCAAAAACTTTTAAAAAAATTGGTTTTTACATCTTTTTTGGGGGGAATTTCATATAAAAAAATGTGAAAAATATTGTTATTTTTTCAAAATAAACGCTCTTTTTTTGTTTATAGCGCAAAAAGTAAAAATCGCACAGGTGATCAAATACCACCAAAAGAAAGCTCTGTTTGTGGGAAAAAAAGGACGTAAATTTCGTTTGGGTACGGCGTCGCACGACCGCGCAATTGTCAGTTGAAGTCGCACAGCGCCGAATCGCAAAAAGTGGCCTGGACGGAAGACAGCAAAATCCTCCGGTTGTAAAGTGGTTAAATCTCTGTTAAGCAAAAGATCCAGACCTACCAGATAAGTAGGACCGGAAGGAGGGGATTTAAATGTGCCTCTCAAAGACAAAAATTAGGAAATAGATACAAAGAGTATATAAAAGAATTTTACAAAATGTGTTCAATATAGATCATAAAAATCACATCAAGAGGTACACTGTACAACAAATCTATTATATACATATATATATATGAATAAAGCAAGGTCATTGCAGTATGGTAAACCCAAAGGGGCATTATATCAATATATACATCGCTGAAGCTACGCGTTTCGCTATGAGTGCTTCACCAGGGTCCAGCAATTCATAGATGTTCACCATAGATTTAAGCAAAAGATCCTTAGTACTTGACCAAAAAGGACAACAAGGTATATGTGATGAATAACATGTGTTTCTACTAGGTTAAATACAAACAAGCAAGATAGCCATAGATCCCCATCTCAGTGGGTCAAAAAAAAAAGGTTTAGTGTAATATCTATATAGTACAAATCCATATAAACCCTCTCACATTGTATATATCAGTGAGGTGAGTAAAGGGTAAAAAAGACCAGCTGGGAGACACAATGATGATAGAGTTGTCCAGCAAACAAGAATCAAAACCTGGGGCAAGACCCACCGACAAGGCTACACATAAAAGAAGAGGATGGCCACTCAATTGTTGGCTGATATTAGGAGTCCTTACTGAGAAGCGGCATATCCCTCTCCTGACAAAAATGCAAGCACACCATCTTTGAAATCTCTCCCTTACCTGTTATGATGGCTTGTCTTCAGTCTACATACTCACCTACCCAGTGGATCCAGCATTGTCCTGCTGCAAGCCGCTGTTCAGGCATCCTGAGGTGGCTGCCTCTTCTAGGTTTAGGAAACTGGTCTTTGATAATGAGCACCAGCTATGCCCATGTGTTCCTCTACTGCTGCAGCCTTCTGGAATATATGATTCAGACACCCAGGGGGCTGCTTAAGAAGGGGTACATCATTCTTGCTTATAGAGGAAGGGGTCCTGTATAAGGGAGAAAATGAATGTTCCTTTGTTTCTGTCTTTCCAGTGACTATGCTACTTTGCAGGGTCACATTTAAAAACAGCTTTACTTACCTAATCCCTTGCTCCTCCTACAGCTGCCACTCTTCTTTCTGACAATCTGGGTTGTGGGCAGGACTGCTGGTCCTGCATTGTACGTAATGACTTCAAAGTGCCTGCAACATCAGAGCAGCAAAGGGAAGTGGCAAAGGGAATTGGTAATGCAGTTTAGCAGAAGCCCTTTGGAAGTGAGGGATAAAATAATCAAAACTACTTTTTATTGTTTCTTTCAGCAAAATTGGGCATTTGACCTTTGCAGTGTGGGGGGAGCCCCACTGCAAGGGTAACTAAAGCCAATTTTTTTCTTTTCCGTTTCAGAGGAGTAGGGAATGGTGAAATACTCTGTTAGTTTGGGAGTATTTCACTTTACTTCCTGTTCTATGGACACAACAGGAAGTGAGAAAAATCTCTGCAAAATTAGGAATGTGCCCACTCAAACAGTCGTCACCGGAACAAGTGTCCCCACTGGAAGAATTCCCCTCTACTCCTGTTTTGGTGGCAACTCATATATTTGGTTTCTCCCTACCTTTCATTCCCATTGACGATGGTCACCAGGACATATAAAAAGGGTACGCCCCCCTGACAGGGACACAGACAGCAATAAAAACATGATAGTTCTTGATAGATGACGTTCTTACACCTCACCACTCTATCCAAAGCTAAAAGATTCAGCTTTAGATACATGTTAAGGCTCCCTTCATGTCTATTAAGGCTCTCTTTGCGTTTGGTCATGGTGTGTTACTTCAAGAACATTAACATGTTAACATGCAGGGCTCAAGTCCTGCAGGAACGCATGGGAACGACGTTCCTGTACTATTCCCACAGCAGGAACGCCGTTCCCATTAGCTGCCGACTCCTGCAGGACTGGCCTTTGTCCCCCCTTCCCTCGGTTCTTCTCCTGCTCCTCCAGTGGCCGCTGTAACAAAGTCCAGCCTCCTAGACCGGCTCCAGTGATAGGCAGAACACTGATCCAATGCCAGCAAATTGAATCAGTGTGACGTGTATTAGAGGAGGCGGGACTTTGTTATAGCGGCTGCTGCAGGAGGAGGAGGACCGAGGACGAGCGTGCGGGACATTCAAACTGCAGACCCCTCAACTGGGGGAAGGTAGGTACAGTGGCGTACCAGCAGGGGGGCCGCCCTGGGTGCCCCGCACTGGGGGGGCGGTGTCAAGCCGGTAGTGGCCACCGCTGACCACTCATCTCCTCATGTGAGGGAAGCTTGCTCCGTCGGTCGGTGCTGCACTGCTCGCGGGGGTGGGAAGAAGGAGAGTGCCCGAGATTTGAGCAGCCCACCTGTGTGCTAGATGGCGGTGGGACGGGACAGCTGCATATAGAGGAATTGATCTTTCCATATTCCTGATTTCTCCATATTCCTGCCGAATTCCTGATTCATACACTCCTCTATATGCAGCTGCCCCTCCTATCCAACTTCTTTTTTCTTTTGCTGGCCCCCCAGTGCTCTTCAGTCCCCCCTCCCAGTGCTCTTCAGTCCCCCCTCCCAGTGCTCTTCAGTCCCCCCTTCCAGTGCTCCTCAGTCCCCTCCCAGTGCTCTTCAGTCCCCTCCCAGTGCTCCTCAGTCCCCCCCCAGTGCTCTTCAGTCCCCCTCCGTGCTCTTCAGTCCCCCCCCTGTGCTCTTCAGTCCCCCCCCCCAGTGCTCTTCAGTCCCCCTACCAGTGCTCTATGCTGTTCGGTCCCCGCCCTCCACTCTATGCTGTTTGGTTCCCCCCTCCACTCATTGTGGCGGGTGTAATTTCTTCAGTGTTGTCACATGAAAAGATAGAATAAAATATTTACAAAAATGTGAGGGGTGCACTTGTTTTTTTTTTTTTTTGAGCGCGGGGGCGGGCGGACGGATTGACGGATGGATGGACGGAATCATGGGTAAGTTCCCACACTTTTTTTCCCAGGACTTGACCCCTGTTAATATGCATTAGATATTTGTAAATTCAAGTCCTATTCCAATGTGTAGGAAGCATAAGAATTTCTAATAAAACATTTTTACAGATTTCTGGAACTGAGTGTATTTTATATACCAGGGGTTCTAAAACTTTTTAATCTGAGGATCCAAATAAGAATATTGTTACTGTAGTAGGACCCAAGAAGAGAATATTTACCAAAATGTCAGAACTATTTGCTCTGTCATTGAAAAATTCATTAGGTGTATTTAAATGCTGTGGATGTTTTACTAACACATGCCTTATTGGCTTGTTAAATTTAAGACTTTCATCACTTAGATCTTCCCCCACACAGATCACATTGCGGTTAATCATCTCCATTTCTGCAGGCTTTTCTAAAGAGATATAAAATCTTAGTTGTATTTTATTTTTGTAATAGACATTTCCGAATATCGTTAGGTCTCTGTGCCGCACAATCTTGTCTGGTTAGTCACCTCCGTCCCCCACTTTAGCTCCCTATAAATGTTTGTGCTGTAATTCAGTGTTCTATTACTTGCCATTGATTTGCTGATTTTAGGCTTTAACGCATAGTCAATTGACGACCCATTCCAAAGATGTCTGTTACCCAGTTTAGGTTCCCAAATACAAAATGGTGTGTTGGTGATATCTTGGATTGGGACCAATTTGGATCCCGACCCATAGTTTAAAAAAACACATTCCTAGATGAACACTACAGTTTTATGACATTCATTTTGAACAGTGTCCTTTAGGCTTCTTTCACATTAGCAGTAATGTTTGCCTTTCCGAGGGGCGGTATAGAAGCAACTGACAGAAGCTACTGCCTCCTCCTGATGCCGAACAGCAATTTTACATTGAGGGACCATGTCAAAAACCACAAGCTGAGCATTTAACTCACAATTGGAGAGCAGCCCGATTGAACTCAATAGACAGGTTTGACAGGCAGTGCTCTGCAGCCCCAGTTAAAAAAGTCACAGCCATAGAGCAAAGCATCACAACCTTGGCATGCATATTGCCCTCTCCAGCTTTCTTAGGATTCAGATTTGTAGTCAGGGGCAGTGAAACTGTGCCTCATCCACCTGTTTTTACCACCTCTCTGACCACCTGAGTGCAAGAGCCAGTGCAAGAGGCCTTCCCTCTATACAAAAATAATATAAAATAATAATAAAATAAATAATAATAAAATAATTTAAAAATATATCAAAATAAAACATTCATTTATTTTATTAAATGTATTTTAGGAAGTAATATTTTTTCAGCCATTATTTGTAAAAGTTTTTACTCTGGACTGGTATATTGTAGGGGTGGGCTCTGTGTTCGACTCGAACATCAGCTGTTCGTGTGTTTGCAGAACACATAAACAAATGGGACTCTCAGCGGAAAGTTCGCCCACCGATGAGCGCCCCATAATGTACCACGCTGTTGCAGTGCATTGATTGCTGATGATTGGCCAAAGCATGCACCTGACCTGTATGCTTTGGCTAATCACAGCACAATGCCCTGCCAGAGACATGATTGGCCAAAGGCAGGGTGCCTTTGGACAATCGTGGCTCAGGGGCTAAGTCTACGCCCCACACTATATAAGGCTGCTGCTTACATGGCAGCCGTGTATAGTGTGTTACAATAGAGATTATGCAGGTAGTTAGTAGATAGTGAGTTTAGTGCAGTCAGTGTAGTGTACAGGCATACTGCACTTTTAAAATGTATGGATATGTCTGGATATGTTGTAGTCCTGGGTCCCCTCTCCGTGCTCTCCAAGTTTTGTGTCTCTGTCACCTATAGTTCGGGAGCAGTACCATGCCAAGCTGACCAAGATTTCCCATAGATGCCATTGTTAAAGACAGGGAGCAGTGCCTTGTCAAGATCTCACATAGATACCAATGAGCACTGAAAGCTGAAAATTGGTCTGGACAGGAAGGGGGTGAAAGTGCCCTGTATTTAAGTGAATAAGGGGAACCCTATGACAGAATTTAAAAAAATAATGGTTTGGGGGTTCTCTTCAAAATCTATACCAGACCCAAAGGGATTTTAAGGGAACTCCACGCCAAAATTAAAAAAAAAAAAAAAAACGGCGTGGCCCCCCCCCCCCCCAAATCCATACAAGACTCTTATCTGAGCATGCAGCCTGGCAGGCCAGGAAAAGGGGGGTGAGCGAGTACAGATTGTACAGATGCGCCACTTTATAGGCAGACTAAGGGGACCCCCCAGGCACGATATTTAAAACAATTTTTCATTTTTATTGTTTCAATTTAAGCATCATTAAAATCACTGCTCCTGCAAAAATGATCGTAAGTGTATGGATCTCCATACACTTTTAATGGCAATAACTTGCATATAAGCCTTTAAAATCAGGACTTTTGATTTTTCATGTTCCATAGACTTTAATGTTCACTAGAACTTTTTCCCTGTTCGAGATGTTCTGGTGCGAACCGAACAGGGGGATGTTCGGCCCATCACTAGTATATTGGTATTTATTCTTTAAAACAAATTTTGGCAGCTCAAGTGAACCACACATAGAGCGCTATGACTGGGTATGTGTGTGTGTGCACACGCATGATCTCAGAATTTTGATAATGCGTGACTGTCATTGAGAATGTAAACCAATTTTGTGCCCCAGGGACCCCCAAGGTCTAAATCTGGCCCTAAAAAGAACCCTTGTAGTTTGTTTCTTTATGTATGTGGGTGGGCTATAATGATCTGTATCCTTACAATATGTGTGTAGCAGGAACCAGGAATCCTTACTGTGTATGGTCAGCTTTACTCTTGCAAAGAAGCTCTTACAGCAGAACTCCAGCTGTTTGCAGAAAAATGTAAAGGCATCAGCTACAAATACTGTAGCTGCTGACTTTTTATAAACAGGTACTCACCAGCCTAGGGATCCAGCACTGTCATCACCTGAGCTGATTCTTGGCTGGTCTTATGGTCCCTGGCACCTCCATCTTGAGTGTAGGAAGCCAGCTGAGACATCCTGGCTCATAGCCGGCTCCCCGCTGCACATGCATGAGTCATTCTCAATGGTCTCCCAGTCTCCTGGGACCTGTGACATGTCCCAGGAGGTTGTGGACCGGTGAGGGGGGTGGGGGGATTGGGGCTAAAGTGGGAGTTGGGTACCTGTCAAAGCTAGGTACCCTCCCTCCCCTGAAAAAAGTATGAATAAACTGATTTTATGTGAAGTTCTGCTTTAAGTTGTTTAGTGCCTGTTAATTTCTAGGGCTGTGAGAAGTCTGAGCCCAGCTCTGAGGCTAGTCTTGCTAAGGCCCCTTTCACACTTATGCAACCTAAAAGTCGCACGATTTTGTCACGATTTTACTGCAATTTTTTTGCCGCGATTTTGCTGTGATTTTGACTGGACTTGAAGCAGTGCCAATGTCTATGAACCTCTAAACGCATTAAAATCAGCCCAAAGTAGTGCAGGGACTACTTCGAAGTCGTTGCGACTTAACCACTTAAGCCCCGGAAGATTTTACCCCCTTCCTGACCAGGGCCTATTTTGCGATTCGGCACTGCGTGACTTTAACGGACAATTGCGTGGTCGTGCGACGCTGTACCTAAACTAATTTGATGTCCTTTTTTCCCACAAATAGAGCTTTCTTTTGGTGGTATTTGATCACCTGTGCGATTTTTACTTTTTGCACTATAAACAAAAAAAAAAGCGTAAATTTTGCAAAAATAACAATATTTTTCACATTTTTTTATATGAAATTCCCAAAAAAAATGTAAAAATCAAAATTTTTTAACATTTTAGGCCAATTTGTTTTATGCTACATATGTTTGTTAAAAAAAATTGCAAAAAGCGTATTTTGATTTGTTTGCGGAAAAGTTATTGCGTTTACTAACTAAGGGAAAGATTTCTGTCATTTTTGGTGTTTTTTTTTTAACGCGTAATGGCGGCGATCTGCAATTTTTTTTTGCTGTACTGCGACATTGCGGCGGACAGATCGGACCCTTGACTGACATTTTTGACACTTTTGGGGTTACCAGTGACATTACTACAGTAATCAGTGCTATACATATGCACTGTTACTGCAAAATGACACTGGCGGGGTTAAGTGCGTCCCTAGGGGCGTGCTTCTAACTGTGATTGGACATGGCTACTGGTGTAGGAACAGTGATCAACGGTCCTACATAGTAGAACCGTATGATCACTATTCATACACAGGGGAGAATGACAGGCGGCTTGTTTACATTAGCCGCCTGCCTTTCTCCCTTCACGGCGGACGATCGTGGATGACCGGCGGATATCGGGTCCGCCGGTCACACGCACGGACTTCCCAGGGAACAAGCCGGGGCTATTGGCTCACAAGCAAGTGACAGGCTAGTGACGTATATATACGTCACTTTGCCTGGCCGGGGCTGACCGCCACAGTATATGTACTTGCGGCGGTCAGCAACCAGTTAAAGTCGTACAGATATGAACAGTACTCATTGGAAATCATGGAGTACGACTTGTCATGTGACTTTGCAGTCCCAAATCGCAGGACAAGTCGCACAAGTGTGAAAGGACAGGATTTGCTGGGATTAGCACCCTTGGCTGCCCTGTGGCTTTGTCTGGTGTTGGATAGAAAATGAAAGGGACCATCTGTTTAGCTGAATTTTGGCAGCCCTTTCCTTAATATAATTTTTTTTTCTGGAAAACATGTTGAATTTACTTTTATTAATATTTACATGATTAATTTGTTTTTCTTAGTGCCAGTATAATAAATTATATAGATAAGGTGTTGAAAATAAAAAGTAGAGATCACAGAACATATACATATAATAAATAACATGTGTAGCATGCCCAACAGCACATACTGTGCTAAGAGCTCATTGCGTACATAATAACGCATTGCACATCAGCCATAAATACTGATCACTCATGGTTCAGAGAATGAAAATAGAATCCAAATGTAACATTGTCTCAGCTTTCCTAACTGTAAATCTCACCTTGGCCTGCAAATAATTACTACCTTGTGCTGTGTGGAATGACTACATCTGGAGGGTACCAGGCCCTACGGCTCAAAATATATTGCCTCTGGGAGTCCTCTCCAAGTCATGGACTTTATAAGAGGAGTGGGGATGAAGGGGGGGGGGGGGGGTGACTAACAGTGATGTAATGACAGTACACGCACAAACTGCATTGGACACAATGTGCACACGGCTGCAGTTACAAGCTACTGTGAACCCGTTGCACAATACATTTACGTGTTAACTACCAGTATATGTCATTTACTGGAGTAATAAATTGAAATCTTCAACCGCAAATATTAAGAGGTTTTTCAGTAACATTTACTGAAAGCGGAAATCCACACCGGACTTCATTTTGAATAGAGTTGGAAAGGGTTGGGTCCCTTGACGGGACTTTGTTTCTGACTGTTACGCGTTTGGGGATATTTTCCCCCCATTTTATATCCTGAGGTGACAGCCCAGGATCAACATTTATCTGGTTTCCCTCAATGAAGTGCAAATCAAATTAGATAAGGGAACTTCAGTCTTTTAGGAACAGGGCTATTGATTACCTCCTGCCTCTTTACCTGCAGCCCAAATGTTTTTGTTTTTTTAAGTATTGGATTCATATGGATAGAATAGAAACTCTGTTAGCTTTTTATTGCTTTCTGAGGCCTGGTTGTGGAGATTTTTCCTCACGTCTGGACAATGTTGTCACCTGGACAGAAGTTAAAGTACAACAAAAGACAAATTTTTTTTTTTTTTTTTTGTGGATAGAGTAGAGAGGGATTAGAACATCAAAATATCAGTTTTTATTGCTGTCTGTGTCCCCATTAGGGAGATTCACCCTCTCTGTTTGTCCTGTTTACCATTATCATTAGAAGTAAAAGAAAATTTCACACTTTGAGTTGTCCCCAGAAAAGTAATAGAGGGAAAACCTTCTAGGTACACTAGTTCTGGTGACCTGGGGGTCCCCAAGGAATTTTCAGGGATTTCCTCTCACTTCCTGTTTTGGATGTGGGACAGGAAGCGAGGTGAAATCTCCGCAATGGGACACAGATGGTGAAAAAATCTGACAGGGGTTATAGCCTTCCCTTGCTCTATAAATGAAAAAAACTGTGTATTTCCACGTTTGCAGTCAAATTTGAGAAAACCCCAGTACATAATTGTTATGTGTTCCCATTTACACAGCATACAAAGAAAAAAAAACATATTTCTTACCTTTCTGCTACCTTCAGCCTTTCTCAACCTTTTTACTCCAGAGGAACCCTAAAATAATTTTCAGGTCTTCTTGAGGAACCCGACCAGGCCCTTCCCACAGATCCCGGGGCCCTTTACTCCCATTGTGGGACCCTTATTAAGGTCACCTTCCTGCCATCTTGGGGTCCCCCCACAGTGGCGGAACACCAGAGCCCAGTTGCAAGTGCGACTCTGGTAGTTCTGCCACTAGTGTTAGCAGTTTTTTTTATGTTTGTTTAATATTTTTATACTTGTATACCATTTAATTTATTTTTATATATATTTTTTACAAGTTTATTTTACAAATTTTTTAGGACCTCTGTTGGGGGGCTTTGGTGAAATATCAGGGGTCTAAACAGACCTCTGATGTCTCATTTTCGAGACAGTGAAAGGGAATTAAGACAGACTCATCATTCCCTTTCTCTTCAGCCTCAGCTGCACAGAATGAATAAACAGGAATATCTCTGTACGCAGTCAGTGGTCGGTACCAATCACTGACTCTATTCATTAAAACAAGGAAGGGACCGATAAATGACACATTTACCAGCTCCTTCCCCGCTCTCCATCCTGAAAGATCTCCAGCAGCCGGCGGGAGGTGGTGCTGGGGAGGGGGGGGGGCAGGGGGCCCGGGGAAAGAACACAGGAGCCCTGGGGCAGAAGGACAGGCATGTGGAGGAGCCGATGCCCTCCATTTTCCTCCTGCAGCCGATTGTCTCCCACCCTCCTATTCAGGCATACAGGGGGGCTGCACGAGCCCCCTGGAGCAGTGAGTGGGGTCACAATGGTGACCCCTATACTTATGCCCCTGACTAAAAGCAATTCATTGGGGGTCTATTAGAAAAAGGCCCCTTATATTGGTGGTCAATAGGAAGAATGCAACCCTTTCAGTGATGTTCAGAATGCCACTATTTACAAACAGCTAAAAAAGATACATTGGTGTCAGATTTGTCAAGTGGTGTTGGCCCAGGAAATATTCAGGCACCATTGGATGCGAGGACAATCAACCACAGGTCAAGGAACCCCTTGCAACCTCTGGAAGAACTTTAAGGTTACAGGGAACCCTGGTTGAAAATGGCTCTTTTAGAGGTTTACCAGGAGAAGGGAAGGCTGTAAGCATTTCTGAATAATGTCTGAGTAACTCTGTCCCAAGGGCATACAATACAGGAGGCCAGCTTCTAAATCATTACCCTTTTCTGGGACAGACAGCCTACAAATCTGGTTTACAAGAGTTAATGTGATCTGCCAGCACAGTACAGACAGGGTTAATTATAGCAACCACAGATCCCCTATAAACACAGAAGAGCATCTAAAATGTAAGCAGCAATATTTTTTCAATATTTTATAAGTAATGCTTGTTTAATTGCAACACTGAACAAATATAAAGTAGGTAGTATCCCAATTTAGTTTCAATTACATTTGTGTGGGCTAATTTTGGAAGTAGATCACTTGAAAGGGTCATGCTTACCCACCACAACACAAGCAGGATGGTGTACTGTATGTTTAGAAATAAATTAGGCAAGTAATAAGGGTTTAATAGTTTTCTTTGGGAAATGGGATAAATACCCCAAACCTTTGGGGAAATCAATATAACTATATACAATGCCTTGAAAAAGTATTCATACCACTTGACATTTTCTACATTTTGTCATGTTACAACCAAAAACCTAAATGGATTTTATTGGATGTTATGTGACAGACCAATACAAAGTGGTGCAATATTGTGGAGTGGAAGGAAAATGATAAATGGTTTTCACATTTTTTTACAAATATCTGAATCAGATTTTTTTTTACAACTAAATATGTGAAAAGTGTGGAGTGCATTTGTATTCAGCCCCCCTGAGTCAATACTTTGTAGGACCACCTTTCACTGAAATTACAGCTGCAAGTCTTTTTGGAGATGTCTCTACCAGCTTTACACATCTAGAGAGTTACATTTTTGAAAAATTCTTCTTTGTAGATTCTAACAGCTTTTATTCTAAGATTGTCCTGTATTTGGCTCCATCCATCTTCCCATCAACTCTGACCAGCTTCCTGTCCCTGCTGAAGGAAAGCATCCCTACGACATGATGCTGCCACCACCATGTTTCACAGTGGGGATGGTGTGTTCAGGGTGATGTACAGTCTTAGTTTTCTGCCACACATAGCATTTTGCTTTTAGGCCAAAAAATTCAATTTTGGTCTCATCTGACCAGAGCCCCTTCTTCCACATGTTTGCTGTGTCCTTCACATTTCTTCTTGCAAACTGCGAAACTGGACTTCTTATGGCTTTATTTCAACAATGGTTTTCTTCTTGCCACTCTTCCATAAAGACCAGATTTGTGGAGAGCACGACTAATAGTTGTCTTGTGGACAGATTCTTCCTCCTGAGCTGTGGATCTCTGCAGCTCCAACAGTTACCATGGGCCTCTTGATCAATGCTCTTCTTGCCCGGCCTGTCAGTTTAGGTGGACGGCCATATCTTGGTAGGTTTGCCGTTGTGCCATACTCTTTCCATTTTCTGCTGATGGATTGAACAGTGCTCTGTGAGATGTTCAAAACTTTGTATATAACTCTGCTGTTAACGTCTCCACAACTTTCTCTCTGACCTGTCTGGTGTGTTCTTTGGCCTTTATAATGCTGTTTGTTCTCTAAGGTTCTCTTACAAACTTCTGAGGGCTTCACAGAACAGCTGTATTCATACTGAAATTAAATTACACACAGGTGGACTCTATTTACTAATTAGGTGACTTCTGAAGGCAATTGATTCCCCTAGATTTTAGTTAGGGGTATCAAAGTAAAGGGGGCTGAATACAAATGCACGCCACACTTTTCAAAAATTTATGGCCTACTGCACATTTGTGAATGGTCCCGCAGTCTTTAGGGACCTGCGACGTATCCCAGAAGACTTCGGGTAGAGAGGAGGGGAGGAGAAATTCCACTCGGATGGCCTAGGCGATCTGCCAAAACCTGGTACCCGCCCCTCCCCTCCAAAAAAAAGTGCCATTTCATAAAGAGGAGGGGGGAAGAAGACCTTAAAGATGGAATTGTGGGTGAAGTTCCACTTTATTGTCATATTCTGGTTGCAGTAGTTCTTCTGCTTCTAATTGCTTTGATTTACTGATTTATTTCTGAGAGAATCTCCTCTGTTTACAGAGGCCCTATCCTGGGTGTGCGCAGTGCCAACTTAAATATCAATCCCACTCTTCCTCTTAGCAAAAGTTCTGGTTCTCTTATGTACCTACAATTTTAACGCAATATCCTGTTTGGGGAGGGTTATCTCTCATAAACCCCTCCCCCCCCCTTTCAAGAGAGGGCTACAAAATGTTTAAAAATTGCCACCTATATTTTTGGAAAAATCATTACAAGAGGTGTTCATAAATACAAAAAAAAATGTAGCCAATTGGCACCAAATGTAACTGGAAAAAAAAATAAAAAATTAAATTGTAGGTGGAATTGGCAGTAAATGTATTTCTCCTCATAAAACCAAATTACCGTAGATACCTGTTCCTAAATTGTGAAACTAAAAAAAATAGAGGGGAAAAATAATATAAAATGAAGTAATAATTTTTATCTAGTATGGGGAGACATTAGATAATTTACAGCCTCCCTCTAAACTCTTCATACATTATTGTACATAGGCGTCATGTTGTTGGTGCAGCCTCCGAGTGGATTTAGCCACTATGGCTTGTCTGCAAACCACCCACAGTAAAAAGATAATTTGTTAATACCCAAATGAAACCCACACAAAACTGTGAACGGGCCGTGGCCAGCTTTGTACTGAATAGAAGCTTTGTTTGGTGCTGACGTAATGTATACACTCATTGTATATCTTGTGCTATGTTTCTAATGGCCAGGGCTGCATCACCTAATCAAAACACGGCCTGATGGCAGAAGACTTAATTAGCTGCTTCAGTGGGAGCCCCGCTAGTTAAATATTGTGATTAGATTAATTAGAGGGGATTATGACCATGTTTCCAGCTTCTGTAGACTGTGAATTTTCCATGGTGGTCCGAGGCATCGCTACAGCTTGTTTAACTCATCTGCAGCCAGAAAAGATTGGTACTGTTGTGCGGCCAAGCCAATGGAATTGGGCTTTATTATCCATCAAAGAACTTAGGTTTAGAAGGCTTTTGTGAGGAGGTATGTAAATGAGAGCTCAAAAAACAGCTTGGAGAGAACCTGCCACCAAATGGATTATATAATCATGTTTTAGCTGAGCCTTACCTCTGCGAAAGTTACTTTTTATCCCTTGTGATATCTCCCAGTGAGAGCAGAAGTGTAATGCTGGCCATAGATGGATCTTTCTTTTCTGATCACCCAGCCAGCTGATTAGAAAAAAAAAAAACACATGGATTCCCCCATCCAAACATTCAAGGTGAATGAAGGCATCCTCCCCTGCTATGCTGTCATATTCTGACAGCAGGACTGCTCCGCTGTCAAAACACACCAATTGGCTGCAGCGCTTATGGAATGAAACATTTCCAACAATCCTGTTCAAGAGAAGCTAATCGTTAGTTAGATCATCTTCTCTCCAGCAGGAATGGACATAGATGGATTGAAATTTGGCCAGTCCCTAAAGAACCAGACACATTTTGTTCCATCTATGGCTAGCTTAAAATGGTTGTAAAGGCACAAGGTTTTTTACCTTTATTCATTCTATGCATGAAGGTAAAAAACCTTCTTTGTGCAGCACCCCCCCTGCCCCCCTCCTAATACTTACCTGAGCCCCCCTCTCAACCCAGCGATGTCCACAAGAGCCTTCCCTCTTTGGGAACTCGCACTTATGATTGGCTTTTGGCAGCAGCGGGAGCCATTCACTCCCGCTGCTGTCAATCACAGCCAGTGAGTCAATCAGGTGACGATGGGGGCAGGGCTGAGCCATTGTTCTGTGTGTGAATAGACACACAGAGCCGCAGCTCGGGAGCGCACCTTCTTGGGTGTCCCCAGAGCAAGCTGCTTGCTGTGGGAGCACCTGGCAGGAGGGTGTCAGAGAAACGGCCATGCTGCAACTGGCAACTCCGCCAGTACTTCCAATGGCCGCAATGGACTCAGGCCATAGACTCATTGTCAGTTAAATGGCTGCGCTGCAACTGGCAAATTTGCCAGTACTTCCCATGGCTGCAATGGACTCAGGCCATAGACTAATTCACTGGCCTATAAAAGGACTCTGCTCAGCCCATCTGATTGCTGGATTGTCTTCAGCTCTTCCTGTTTCCTGTGCATTGCTACTTCCTGGATTCCAGTTTGACCCGGCTTGTTTCTGACCGGTCTGCTCTCTCTCCTGGCTTTGACCCACGGCTTCGTCTGACCCTTCGATCCTGCTCCAGTGTTTGACCCTCGGCTTGTGTGACCATCCTTGCTCTCTTGTGCTCTGCCTGACTTCCAGTGTACCGATCCCGGCTTGCTCAACGGACTTGCTTCTGCTCAATCCCCTTGTCTTGGCGACCTGTTTGGACTGATACCTGTGTATGACCCTCGGCCTGGCTTTTACCTGCACATTGCTTGATTCCCTGGAGGCCCTGCAAGTTGTTCCAGGATATCCTTGTGAACCTTTACCTGCACTCCACAAGCATCCAGTGCTCCTTGGGACGCGTCACCTCCTGTCCCACTTCCAGGGGTGATTCGCACCGAGCTGCAAGGGAAGCCCTCTCAGCATTTCGGCCTCTACCAAGAAGTGATCTGACAGTACAATCCAGTCATGTCAGAGGCCGACAGAGGTGCTTCCCAGCTCGAGGCTCTTTGTCAGCAAGTCTCCTCTTTAACACAGGCGGTCCAGAGACTGCAGGACGGTTATTTTCAACTAGAGGGTCGAGTGTTGAACCTAGCTGGCGCACCCTCTCCTTCTGACCCCAATCAACCGCCCGCTAGCTCCGGGGGCACCTCCACTCAGCAAGGACCAGCCGGCCCTGCGCAGGCAGCCATGGTTTTCCCACCTGAACCCAGGGTACCTACACCCGAACGCTTCCGTGGGGAACGGAGAAGGTTCAGATCCTTTAAGAATGCATGTCTCTTGTATTTAGCCCTTCAGCCCAGAACCTTCTCTTCAGAGACTGTCAAAGTAGGATTCATAATTTCTCTGTTGTCAGAAGAACCCCAGACCTGGGCCCATAACCTCCTTGAGCAAAAGAGCCCCTCATTGAACTCTGTAGACTCCTTCTTCCAGGCCATGGCCCAGTTATATGAGGACCCCCAACGGACTGTTACGGCTGAATCAGCCCTACATGCCTTACAACAAAATAAACGTCCTGTAGAGGACTATACCATTGACTTCCGCAGATGGGCCGCGGATACAGACTGGAATGAGCCAGCACTCAAGTACCAGTACCGTCACGGATTGTCTGAAGCCCTTAAGGACGAGTTAGCTCGGGTAGAAACCCCCACGTCTTTGGAAGGTCTAATCTCACTGGCAATCCAACTGGACAGGCGCCTGCGGGAGAGACGCTTAGAGCGCCTTCAAGGGGCCCGACCTACCTGGGTTCTCCCGAAAGTCCCACTTGCTGCTTCACCCCATCCTGGGCCTTCTGTCTCCGGGGGATCTGAAGGAGAACCCATGCAGATTGGTCTAATCCGTTCTGCCTTGACCCCCGAGGAAAGACAACGTCGCCGTCAAGCTAACCTCTGCCTTTATTGTGGGGAATCTGGCCACTTCCTA
Organism: Pelophylax lessonae; assembly: GCF_965119305.1. Lineage (NCBI taxonomy): Eukaryota > Metazoa > Chordata > Amphibia > Anura > Ranidae > Pelophylax > Pelophylax lessonae. Next base: position 239,739,616 of record NC_138775.1, on the reverse strand, counting down.
CGCAATTGTCCTGTGAGACCCAGTAAGTCCTATTCACGGCCTCTGCTGAACTGTCAAGTCGCTGGGTCATCCCCTACTCATCTTATTCTCCCTGTCTCCCTACAGGTAGCAGAAAAGAAGATTCGGCTTCTGGCGATCGTTGATTCCGGGGCATGTAGTTGCTTTCTGGACCGTTCTTTAGCTCAAAGACTGTGTGTCCCCATGCAAGCTAAGGAACAGCGACTCCATATTCTTCTGGCTGATGGTTCTTTGCCCAGTTCCGGGCCTGTTACTGAAGAGACGTGCCCCATCTTCACCACGACAGATTCTCTTCACCAGGAATTCCTCCGATTTGACGTCCTTTCCTCACCAATGTTTCCCATTATTTTAGGACTTCCCTGGCTACAGGCCCACAACCCACAGATTGATTGGGTTAAGAGAAGGATCTCCTTCACGTCTAATTACTGCCTGAACCATTGTTTCCTACCTGGATCTGATACTTCTGCTGCTTGCCTGGCCGTCCAACCAGTACATGATCTCCCGGAAAATGTCCCCGCAGTTTATGAGGAATTCATGGACGTATTTGATAAGAAAAAGGCTGAAGCTCTGCCTCCTCACAGGCCTTATGATTGCCCTGTAGAACTTCTGCCTGGAGCCGAGATTCCTTTCGGAAGGATATTCCCGTTATCTGAGAAGGAGCTGGAAACCCTCCGGATTTATATTAACGAAAATTTGGAAAAGGGTTTTATCCGCCCCTCCTCCTCACCAGCAGGGGCCGGGATATTCTTTGTCGAAAAAAAGGATGGCACACTAAGACCTTGTGTAGATTACCGGGAGCTTAATAAAATTACTATTAAAAACCGGTATCCTCTACCTCTTATCCCAGAACTGTTTCAACGTTTCCGGGCAGCTCGGATCTTTACCAAATTGGATCTCCGTGGAGCTTACAACCTTGTTCGCATTAGGAAAGGAGATGAGTGGAAGACGGCGTTCAGAACGCGGTTTGGCCATTTTGAATACCTGGTCATGCCTTTCGGGCTGTGTAACGCCCCTGCTACCTTCCAACATCTAGTTAATGACATTTTTAGGGAATTCCTGGATCTCTTTCTGATTGTCTACCTAGATGACATACTCATTTTTTCCTCCACTCTGGAACTCCACCGGACCCATGTTAAAAAGGTACTATTTACTTTAAGGAAACACGGACTTTATGTGAAACCAGAGAAATGCGAATTCGAGAAAGACTCCATTCAATTCCTGGGTCTCATTATCTCAACAAACGGCATTTCCATGGATCCACAGAAAGTGCAGTCAATTCTCGATTGGCCAGCCCCCTGTGATAAGAAAGGAGTTCAACGCTTTGTGGGGTTTGCTAACTTCTATCGGAGGTTCGTGAAGGGGTTCTCTATGATTATCTCCCCCATTACCCAATTGACCCGCCAACAGGTCCGTTTCCATTGGTCACAGGAAGCTCAAACGGCCTTTGACAAACTGAAGACGTTGTTCACCTCAGCACCTATTCTCCAGCATCCTGATCCAACCCTACCTTATGTGCTTGAAGTGGATGCTTCAGAAATAGCCACTGGAGCAATCTTATCTCAAAGACAAGGCCCGAAGACTCTTCTGCACCCTGTGGCTTTCTTTTCCCGGAAGATGACACCTCCGGAGAGAAACTATGACGTAGGGGATCGGGAACTCTTGGCCATCAAATGTGCCTTGGAAGAGTGGAGATACTTGCTTGAAGGGGCTACTCATCCCATTTTAATATTCACAGACCACAAGAACCTGGAATACCTCAGGACAGCAAGACGCCTGAGACCCCGTCAAGCTCGATGGGCCTTGTTCTTTTCCCGGTTTAATTTTCATCTTACTTACAGGCCAGGGTCCAAGAACGGAAAAGCAGATGCCTTGTCCAGAATGTTTCCAGATACCCCAAACACAGCCGAACCTAACACCATCCTCTCGGCTCAAAATTTTTTGCTTATTCAAACGGATCTGCAATCAGCAATTAAGCAAGCCTCAGTTCAATGTCTCGAGCCTGGGACCTCTTCCTTGGAAAAACGCGGGGGATTCTTGTGGTTCCAAGAAAGGATTTTTGTTCCTTCACAGATCAGACTACAGGTCCTAAAGACTTTGCATGATCACAAGCTTGCCGGGCACTTCGGGGTCAGGAAGACATGTGAACTCATTCAGCGCCACTTTTGGTGGCCCAATTTAGTTCGGGACTGTAAATCCTATGTGGGTTCTTGTATTACGTGTCAGCGTAACAAGGGGGCTAAGACCAAGTCCTGGGGCCTGTTAAGGCCATTGCCCATCCCGGAACAGCCCTGGAAGCAACTTTCCATGGATTTTATAGTGGAATTACCACCTTCAGAAGGTTTCACTACTGTCCTGGTGGTGGTGGACCGTCTCTCGAAGATGGCGCACTTTTTGCCTATGATTGGCACACCTTCTGCCGTGGAAACAGCTAACATGTTTATTAAAGAAGTGGTCAGGCTACACGGTCTCCCGGACAGTATAGTATCGGACAGAGGCGTCCAATTCACTTCCAAATTCTGGAAAGAGCTTTGCAAATCCTTGTCCATTAAGATATGCCTATCATCAGCCTACCACCCGCAGAGTAATGGTCAAACGGAAAGGACCAACCAGACCCTTGAACAATACCTACGTTGCTTTTGCACTTGCTCCCAAGATAACTGGGTCTCTTTACTTCCGTGCGCGGAATTCGCGTATAATAACGCCCTGCATTCTGCAACCAACCAGACCCCGTTCTGGGTGAATTACGGGTTCCATCCTTCTTTTTTGCCCAGTGCTTTCTCAGAAACATCAGTTCCTGCAGTGCAAGACCGGATAATGGCTATCAGGGATAACTACCGGGTGCTACAGGACTCCATATCCAAAGCCCAACAGGAGTACAAGAAATTTTATGACCGTAAGAAAAAGGAAAATCCTATGTATAAGGTCGGGGATAAGGTGTGGCTCTCCTCAAACAACCTACGACTATCTTGCCCTTCTAAAAAGTTGGGACCAAGGTTTATTGGGCCTTTTAGAATCAAAAGGATGATAAACCCTGTGGCTTTTGAACTGGCTTTACCTAATTCATACAAGATCCATCCTGTATTCCATGTTTCCCTGCTAAAGCCTGCAATTTCTAGCCCTTTCCCAGGGAGGGAAGAATTGCCTCCACCTCCAGTTTCAGTGGAGGGTGAACCTGAATATGAAGTGGAAACCATTCTGGATTGTCGAAGAAGGGGTGAGATCATACAGTATCTTATTAAATGGAAAGGTTACCCCACTGAAGACAATTCCTGGGAACCCGCTAGTAACCTGCATGCCCCCAGGCTGGTACAGGAATTCCACAGGAGATTCCCGGAAAGATTGGCCCGGTTGGGCATCCGGAGGCTGCCCCTTGGGGGGGGGGCACTGTCAGAGAAACGGCCATGCTGCAACTGGCAACTCCGCCAGTACTTCCAATGGCCGCAATGGACTCAGGCCATAGACTCATTGTCAGTGAAATGGCTGCGCTGCAACTGGCAAATTTGCCAGTACTTCCCATGGCTGCAATGGACTCAGGCCATAGACTAATTCACTGGCCTATAAAAGGACTCTGCTCAGCCCATCTGATTGCTGGATTGTCTTCAGCTCTTCCTGTTTCCTGTGCATTGCTACTTCCTGGATTCCAGTTTGACCCGGCTTGTTTCTGACCGGTCTGCTCTCTCTCCTGGCTTTGACCCACGGCTTCGTCTGACCCTTCGATCCTGCTCCAGTGTTTGACCCTCGGCTTGTGTGACCATCCTTGCTCTCTTGTCCTCTGCCTGACTTCAGTGTACCGATCCCGGCTTGCTCAACGGACTTGCTTCTGCTCAATCCCCTTGTCTTGGCGACCTGTTTGGACTGATACCTGTGTATGACCCTCGGCCTGGCTTTTACCTGCACATTGCTTGATTCCCTGGAGGCCCTGCAAGTTGTTCCAGGATATCCTTGTGAACCTTTACCTGCACTCCACAAGCATCCAGTGCTCCTTGGGACGCGTCACCTCCTGTCCCACTTCCAGGGGTGATTCGCACCGAGCTGCAAGGGAAGCCCTCTCAGCATTTCGGCCTCTACCAAGAAGTGATCTGACAGAGGGAGGGGCCAGGAACGCCGGCGTGGGACCCCAGAAGAAGAGGATGCTTTTTCCTGACTGAACTCCTTGCTGATTAAAGACACTCAGAAAAAGGCAATATAGCAAACATGCTGTCAGGATTACGAGAAAGAAGACCAAAAATCACTGTTAATTGAGAATTTTAGTCTTTAAAGTTAACTGTTTAAAGTTAACTGAGAAATTTAGACTTCAGAATGTGTTTACATAATCAGCCCTGGTCTTAGAAAATTGGCAGATCAGCCTCCGTTGGGACCTCAGATTCAGATTCTGGGCTGACATTTCTGCTTGAACAGGAAGAGAATTCAAGTGAATAACAGTACACAGGCACCTGTCTCTGAGAGGTAAGGCTGTACTATTATAACTAAGTAAGGATGGGAAAAGAGAAAATGAATGGTACAACAAAACGTTGTCCAAGCATCTGTTGGCGGACTTTATGGGCACATACTGAGTGAACACACTTATTGATTTAAAAAAATTACTTTAATAGTTAAGAAAGTTTTAAAAGAAAACAAAAAGCACTATGCAAATGTTGACATATATATAGTTTCTTATACATTCAAAGTTGATATGCAGGCATTCTTGGCAATAGGTGAGGATTGTGGTTGTTATACCAATCTGATATAGTCAACGCGTTTCGCATTTGCGCTTCATCAGGACCTCAGATGATAAAATGACCTCTTAATAAAACAGAAGCATATCATTCATTATTGGTTTATACATATATATATATATATATACAAAAATGCATACATTTACAATCGTATTAACATACATAGATGTTTATTACATATGCATATATGTCGCCATGTGGCTACGAGGGCAATAGAAGAACGGGTAAACCCACCTCCTCAAGATGCAGTGCACGATACCGTACGACCGGGGGCTGAGCTCAATGGCTGAGCACCTCAGACCACGACCACCTGAATTGGTAGATTATCAAGTAACATTTATATTGTTTTCCTTGTTGTTTTTTTAAAAATTTTATATTTAGAGTATTTTTAGGAAAAATAAAATTTTGACATCTATTGTAGAATATTCTATCACACAATGATAATTACCTTGAACTATATTTGATGGATATGGGAACAGGTAGGACGGCTGGATGGAGAATGATATGTGGATCGCCTGAGCGTCTTACACCTGAATGTAAAACAATATGTTGGTGTTTCTATTGTAATAACAGTATGTTGGTATTTATATTGTACTAAGATTCCTCAATTGTATTATAGTATGTACCTCCCTTTCTCAGGGCATGTACGTGAGCATATTTATGCGCCGTTTTGTGGTATAGATATGTCACACCAAAGTAAGAAATAAAGTACGAGAGGGGAGTGGGGGGAGGTAGAGGGGAAGGGAGTGAGGAATGGAAAAAAGGAGGGGGGGGGGAAGGGACGGACACAAGAGGCGGGGTGGGGGTTAGATGAAAAGAAAGTGAGGTAAAAGAAAAGAGAGGAATAAGGGATAGAAATGGAAAAAGGGGTGGGAGGGAGAGGAGAGTGAAATGGGGAAGGGGGGGAAACAGAGACAGATGGTTGGTGTGCATATATATAATCACAGATATACGATATAATATGGGTATATATTTACTGGTATTTTATCTCTATATACCTCAAAGGGGCAGAGGAAAGGGTGTCAGCACGGGTCCAAGAAATTCAATTTTATCGGGTAACATAATCTCCCAAGAGGCCCCACCCACTCTATTTCAGGGGGAGGGTGGGGGAGGGGGGAAGAGGTTTTCTCTATCTATATATACTTACAAATGACTTGTATTCTTATACATCAGACAAAAAGATGTCACTGTTGTAGATAGTCTCTGATATCTTGTTATTCTAGGGAATTGGATAGACTCTCATCCAACTGGTAGTAGTAAAACAGATCGATTTGTGCTAAGGATGGAAGGTAAACATATGTTCTGTTGGTATTGGCTATGCTAGTAAGTAGTACAAATCATATTCAGGAATGCAGTATATTCTGGCTCTATTTCTCACAAAGGGTCTGTGTACTCACATGCTATTACGTCCACATTCATATTCCAGCCGCCTCATCTTGCTCCCTGGTGGTCTGTGGTCTAAATAGGGTCAGCACACCGGCTGCTAATCAGCACAGGTGTTCAGCATCGGCCGCGGCGCATCGGATGTGCGTCATCGGTCGTCGCCGGATATGACGTTCATTGGAACGTGTCTCATGTCGGAGGTAAGAGGGAGCCAATGGAGGCGCAGGGTGCTCACCAACGACCCGGAAGGGGTGGGTCATCGCCGCCCTGTCGCCTCCAAGAGGCCCTCCCCACCTCCGACATGGTGCTGAACTGTACCCAGAGGAGGTACCCTACACCGCTGAGCAGATGAATGTTCCCGTGATCAAAGCCATCACGGCCAAATAGCGACACATCTTTTTATGCAATACAGTCTATAAACAGTTCTATTTAAACAATTACACCATTTTCATTTTTGTTTCTATCAACAAGAAATATTCTTTCGTTTTTTTATGTCATAAATCATTTTGTAGAGGAGTTTTTATGACAGTTTATTTGTTGTACCACTATTTGTATTTTTTTATATATATTTATAATGGTTAGGATGGTGATCAGTAGGACCGCTCATCTTATGAGCGTTTTGGCGGACATCTATTACATCCTGGTTAGGTTATTATGCCTATATTGTGTGCAGGGGGGTGGGTTAAGATAACCCAAATGAGAGGAGTATTCAATTTAAAGAAATATTAGAAAGATTACTGAAGTGTTAGATCTTGTATCCACTATTGCAATTTTACTACGTAACTGCGGATCATCATCTGAGGAACACAGGAGGCAAGTATATATATGCCTTATGATGGTATGGTAGCATCTTTTTGGGTGCTGATTTTGTTGGATCATTTGGGAAGTTGAAGTTTGTCATTGTCACCCGATATCACAACAGTAATTGAGATTTTTTTTATATATATATATATACCAATTCAAAGGAATGGTTTGAAGCTAAGAGCCTCATTCAGGCCTGGACTTATGGTGGCCTTAAGGTTATAAATCCATCTAGCCTCTCGTTGAAGTGTAATTTTATCAAATTCGCCCCCTCTTGGATTTTCTAAAATCCGTTCGAGGGCGGCGAATTTGATCACTCTGGTGTTGTTTTTGTGGTAAACGCCAAGATGTCTTCCAATAGGCGTAGATAGGAGGTTATTTTTACCGTACCCTATATGTTCCTTGATGCGGCGCCAAAACTGTCTCTTGGTTTTGCCTATATAGTAGGCGCCGCGCTCACAGAACATAATGTATACTATGCCTATGGTTTGGCAATCCACATAATGTTTAATTGCATATAATTGGTTGTTAGGTAAATAGAGGGATTGATTTTCGTATATCCAATCGCAGAAATCACATCTGCCACATCGCCAGGTACCCGATATGTTTTCTTCTTCTATAGCCCTTTTATCCTCAAAGTGACTTTTAGTCACTTGGTCCCTAATTGATCTTGCCTTTTTGTATGTTATTTCTGGATACTCTTTTAGATATTTGCTCAGAATGTCATCATTCCTGAGCAGATACCAGTGTTGTTGCAGGATATTTCGGACTGTTTGATGCTGTTTGTGATATGAGGTGACAATACGTACATTTTCCTCCTTATTCCTAGTTTTTTTATTGAACAGAATTTCTTCCCTCGTTTTTTGGCACGCTCTATTGAAGGCCTTACGTAATGTTGTGGTTGTATAGCCTCTTTCCAACAGTCTATTACGTAGGTTATTGGCCTCCATTCGAAATTGCCCCTCACTTGAGCATATGCGTCGCAGTCGTAGGTATTGAGAGTATGGTATACTTCTCACCAGTTGTTTTGGGTGGAAGCTTTGTGCATGTAGCACAGTGTTACCTGCGGTTGGTTTGCGGTACAAGGTTGTCTCGATTTTCCCAGTATTTGCAATAGATATAGTTATATCTAAAAAGGGTATAGATGTGTGATTTTTTTGATGAGTGAATTTAAGGTTATATTGATTGGTATTGAGGGCATTGAGGAATTTCCGCAGGTCCTCCTCCGGCCCCGTCCACAACATAAACACATCGTCTATGTAGCGGAGCCAGAGGAGGACGTGCGGAAAGTAACAGGAAAGGCCGTCGTCAGAAAAAAGAGTCCGCTCCCACCCCCCCAGGTACAGGTTGGCATAGGACGGGGCACAGGAGGTCCCCATCGCTACCCCCTGCACCTGGAGGTAGTGGGAGCGGTCAAAGACAAAGGCATTTCCTGTCAATATAGAATGGAGGCCATCCAGCACAAAGTTGGTCAGTCCCCCATGTTTGAGGGGGCGTTCCAACAAAAATTTTCTTATTGTTTGTAGGCCCTTTGTGTGGGGGATACTACTGTAAAGGGCTTCAATATCTATCGCCACTAGTGTGGTATTAGGTGGGACAGATAATCCCTCCAGTCTCTTCAATAAATCTGGTGTATCTTGGATATAAGATGGAAGTGATACAACGTGTTCTCTCAAAATTATGTCGATATATTGGCTGAGGGGTTCAGTATAAGACCCTATCCCTGATATTATGGGTCTGCCTGGGGGGGCTGTGAGGCTTTTATGTGTCTTAGGTGTGGCATAGAACGTTGGTATTTTTGGATTTTTAACCAAAATCGCATGATATGTGTCTTTGTTTATCACTCCTTTTTGGTAGGCTCTAAACAATAATTGTGTAAATTCTTTTTGAAGTGTATTGACTTGGTCTTGCGTTATTGGTTTGTACCATTCTCTGTTATTTAGAATATTAAGGCACATTGTCCTGTATTGCTCTATGTCCATCACTACCACATTCCCCCCCTTATCAGCAGGTTTAACTACGATTTTATTGTTATTGCTTAGGGCAGTTAGGGCTTTTTTCTGTTGTGGACTCAAGTTGTCCATATTCTTGTTGGGTGTTGTTTGTATTGACTCAATTTGTTTAGTTACTTGGGTGATGAAGGCTGCTATGTTTGGATTTGTATGTAACGATGGGAATTTATCAGATTTCTTTTTCACTGTATGTACCGCAAATTCTTGTACCGTTGGTGCAGGTAAGGGTAATGTTAGGGAAGACTTAATAGTTTGAGATGTATCTGTAATTTGTGAACCAGAGTGGAGGGACTGCGGATTTTCCGGGACCAGGGAACTTTCGAAGGCCTCATTTTCCTCAAGGAGGTCCATGAGATCCTTCAGCGCCCTAAAGTCACGGACCCCGAAGTCTCTCCACTGTTCCTTTAGTAGATGGTCCTGTTTTTTCTTCTTTCTGTCTTCGTCAAAGATATATTTATATGTTAATCTCCTCCCGAATAGGTTTAGATCTTTTATGAGCTCAAAATGGTTTATCTCTTGTGTGGGGCAAAATGTGAGGCCTAGAGAAAGAACTTCTCTTTCAGCTGGTGTCAAAATATGAGATGATAGATTTATCACATCTAAATGAGTGGTGGTTGAGTTAGTTTGATTACAAATGTGTCTAATGTGCCTTTGTTTGGTGTATTGTCTCCTAGTGTTTTGGCCAGATCCTGCTGGCTGTTCATTAAATCTAAAAAACCATCCTCTTGGGTTGTGAGTTGGTCTCCTTGTGCTACAATGTGAGTGACAGGTATAGTGGATGAACTTTTCGGACGTACCGAACCGTCACCGTGACCCGAGTGCGCTGGGGTTGCAGTTATTTGTGATTTCAGTGTTTGGTTTGATATATTTTTGTGTCCGTGCTCAAGTGCGCGTTTCTTACCACCACCTTGTGTACCGTCGTCGGATTTTTGTCTCTTTTTTGTCTGTCGGTGCCTCCAGTGACTGGCCTGTGCGCACTGTGAAGAATAAGAAATATTAGATGCATTGGATGAGTCAGATTCCTGGCTATCATTTTCATAGTTGCTGTTGTTTATATTTTGTCTGGATAATCGAGGTCGCACTGGTCCACTATTGGGCCATTTGTATGCTGTGTTGTTGCTAAATGCTAGCTTATCGCGTGCAAATTTTTGTTCTTTTTTCGATACTATATCGCCATTATATTTGACTAGAAACTCCTGGAGTGCATCGTTTTTGGCGGTGAATTCTGGGCGTGAACGAATACTTTCGTTTTTAGTATATAGAGCTTTTATTTCATCATTTAATACTAGCATCTCATTTCGATATTGTTCTAGCAATATGGCTATCATCTGTTTGGAACATAGTTTGAGATTTTTTTCCCATATTTCCTTGAGCTCCAAGGAAACAAATCTCAAACTAGGGAAAATCTGCACTCTTAGGCCCATAGGGTTCAGATTTTCCTCGTTGTATTTTTCAAAATATTTGATGTGCCAGTGGAGGTTTGATTTCCGGACTAAATATTTTCTTAATTTCACAAAGAAGCTGTCTATATCCAAGCATCCAACTGTATCTTCCTTGACATCTTTTTGAATTTTTAGCATTAAACCTTCCCAGGATGTGCCCAAATAGTCCGCCATCTTGCTCTATATATTTTTTTATATTTTTTTATTAAAATTGTATTGTAAATATCTGTTATATATGAAGGAATGTTTTATTTATTTTGTCTGTCTACTCACTTAGTAGACCAGAAAAATCTTAAGATGTGGGGAGCTAAAGAAAGGTGGGTGGGTAACACCCTATTTAATACTAGATATAAATTAAGAGCTACCCCTTAGGTGCCATAATCCTAGTAATATACAAAGAAAAGAGAAAATGAATGGTACAACAAAACGTTGTCCAAGCATCTGTTGGCGGACTTTATGGGCACATACTGAGTGAACACACTTATTGATTTAAAAAAATTACTTTAATAGTTAAGAAAGTTTTAAAAGAAAACAAAAAGCACTATGCAAATGTTGACATATATATAGTTTCTTATACATTCAAAGTTGATATGCAGGCATTCTTGGCAATAGGTGAGGATTGTGGTTGTTATACCAATCTGATATAGTCAACGCGTTTCGCATTTGCGCTTCATCAGGACCTCAGATGATAAAATGACCTCTTAATAAAACAGAAGCATATCATTCATTATTGGTTTATACATATATATATATATATATACAAAAATGCATACATTTACAATCGTATTAACATACATAGATGTTTATTACATATGCATATATGTCGCGATGTGGCTACGAGGGCAATAGAAGAACGGGTAAACCCACCTCCTCAAGATGCAGTGCACGATACCGTACGACCGGGGGCTGAGCTCAATGGCTGAGCACCTCAGACCACGACCACCTGAATTGGTAGATTATCAAGTAACATTTATATTGTTTTCCTTGTTGTTTTTTTAAAAATATTTTTATATTTAGAGTATTTTTAGGAAAAAATAAAATTTTGACATCTATTGTAGAATATTCTATCACACAATGATAATTACCTTGAACTATATTTGATGGATATGGGAACAGGTAGGACGGCTGGATGGAGAATGATATGTGGATCGCCTGAGCGTCTTACACCTGAATGTAAAACAATGCGCCTCCATTGGCTCCCTCTTACCTCCGACATGAGACACGTTCCAATGAACGTCATATCCGGCGACGACCGATGACGCACATCCGATGCGCCGCGGCCGATGCTGAACACCTGTGCTGATTAGCAGCCGGTGTGCTGACCCTATTTAGACCACAGACCACCAGGGAGCAAGATGAGGCGGCTGGAATATGAATGTGGACGTAATAGCATGTGAGTACACAGACCCTTTGTGAGAAATAGAGCCAGAATATACTGCATTCCTGAATATGATTTGTACTACTTACTAGCATAGCCAATACCAACAGAACATATGTTTACCTTCCATCCTTAGCACAAATCGATCTGTTTTACTACTACCAGTTGGATGAGAGTCTATCCAATTCCCTAGAATAACAAGATATCAGAGACTATCTACAACAGTGACATCTTTTTGTCTGATGTATAAGAATACAAGTCATTTGTAAGTATATATAGATAGAGAAAACCTCTTCCCCCCTCCCCCACCCTCCCCCTGAAATAGAGTGGGTGGGGCCTCTTGGGAGATTATGTTACCCGATAAAATTGAATTTCTTGGACCCGTGCTGACACCCTTTCCTCTGCCCCTTTGAGGTATATAGAGATAAAATACCAGTAAATATATACCCATATTATATCGTATATCTGTGATTATATATATGCACACCAACCATCTGTCTCTGTTTCCCCCCCTTCCCCATTTCACTCTCCTCTCCCTCCCACCCCTTTTTCCATTTCTATCCCTTATTCCTCTCTTTTCTTTTACCTCACTTTCTTTTCATCTAACCCCCACCCCGCCTCTTGTGTCCGTCCCTTCCCCCCCCCCTCCTTTTTTCCATTCCTCACTCCCTTCCCCTCTACCTCCCCCCACTCCCCTCTCGTACTTTATTTCTTACTTTGGTGTGACATATCTATACCACAAAACGGCGCATAAATATGCTCACGTACATGCCCTGAGAAAGGGAGGTACATACGATAATACAATTGAGGAATCTTAGTACAATATAAATACCAACATACTGTTATTACAATAGAAACACCAACATATTGTTTTACATTCAGGTGTAAGACGCTCAGGCGATCCACATATCATTCTCCATCCAGCCGTCCTACCTGTTCCCATATCCATCAAATATAGTTCAAGGTAATTATCATTGTGTGATAGAATATTCTACAATAGATGTCAAAATTTTATTTTTCCTAAAAATACTCTAAATATAAAATTTTTAAAAAAACAACAAGGAAAACAATATAAATGTTACTTGATAATCTACCAATTCAGGTGGTCGTGGTCTGAGGTGCTCAGCCATTGAGCTCAGCCCCCGGTCGTACGGTATCGTGCACTGCATCTTGAGGAGGTGGGTTTACCCGTTCTTCTATTGCCCTCGTAGCCACATCGCGACATATATGCATATGTAATAAACATCTATGTATGTTAATACGATTGTAAATGTATGCATTTTTGTATATATATATATATATGTATAAACCAATAATGAATGATATGCTTCTGTTTTATTAAGAGGTCATTTTATCATCTGAGGTCCTGATGAAGCGCAAATGCGAAACGCGTTGACTATATCAGATTGGTATAACAACCACAATCCTCACCTATTGCCAAGAATGCCTGCATATCAACTTTGAATGTATAAGAAACTATATATATGTCAACATTTGCATAGTGCTTTTTGTTTTCTTTTAAAACTTTCTTAACTATTAAAGTAATTTTTTTAAATCAATAAGTGTGTTCACTCAGTATGTGCCCATAAAGTCCGCCAACAGATGCTTGGACAACGTTTTGTTGTACCATTCATTTTCTCTTTTCTTTGTATATTACTAGGATTATGGCACCTAAGGGGTAGCTCTTAATTTATATCTAAGTAAGGATGGGTATTCAGATTCTTATAAATGCCCATTCCTGATTGATTCTTTTTAAAGGAAAATATTGTAAAGACTTGTCACATTTAAAGTAGGACTTTTAAGGTGACAACAATATGGAAACACAGATATCTTAATACAAAATGCGTTGTGACACTACTGACCAAATTTATTTATTAATTATCTACAAAATAGTTTCAATCTGTTATGCTAAAATGATGCATTCGTAGACTCCTTTTAGGCCCATTTCACGTGGACGGACTGATCGGGTCCGCCTGGCAGTTTTTCAGACAGACCTGATTGGACCATCCATAGCTCTCTATGGAGCAGGGAATGTTATCAGACATGTGTCTGTTGACACCCGCCGGCATCCGATCCAATCCTGTTCACTAAAAAGAGATGGATGGGGATCTGTTCTCCATCCGTCTGGCGGATTGGATCAGATGACAGTGGGATGGAAACAGACAGGCAGGATATTTTTTATCCGACAGACCATAGAGGTTAGCAGGCTGTGTACAATATTTTACTAATTGGGGATGCGATTGTAGCCAGGTGCAGTCTATTTTCTCCACTGTAGGTGGTGCTCGACCACAGTGGCATTACAGTTGGAGTGGAAGTTAGGAGGAGCTTTGTTCCTCTATGGTTTCCTGGGTCACTGGGAAAGCTATCCAATTGGATGCTGCCATCCCATGTGACTCTGGAAGCCATCTTGGGTCAGGCAAAGCCTATTTAAGGTCCTGGCTCCCAGGATTGGTGCCCATTTCGCATATGGGTAGTGTAGGGACAGGTCTTATGACAAGGACAGTGGTTAGCGGTATGGAGATGTTCCAGATGAGTAGGGAAAGGAAAGGGACACGCAATACTTACTGGAAACCCACCCATTTGGGTACTGACCAACCAGACCACATTCCCCCCTCAATACAGACACTGTGGGCACATCTGAGACCTGCTCTGCTTCACACTGCTGATATATTCTGTGAGTGTTCCCAGTCGGGTTTGTTGTGAATTCTTGGATTCTACATTAATCCAAGTTTTGTTCTCTGCAATTGGAGTGTTTATTGCCGCCACACCACATTGCACCTCCCCCACTGTGCTCAAGTGATTTTCCATCAATCTCCTTCTATGACTTTCTGTAAGGAATACCTATACTTTTAAAACACGTGAAATAAGATCAATAACTGTACCTACCAGAACTGTTTTGATAAAAAAAAAGTTTATTGGTACAGTGTGGGGTAAATGATGTGACTATGATTTTTCTGTATATCCTACATAGTTCTGATTAACTTTGACTTTGGTGACATGATTATGTACATTTTGAATGACTAATTGACTGAAATATATTTCTTTTTGCAATTGTTACTTTAAAAACTTCATAAACAGACTGAAACACAGTAAAAATAAATGATCTTAAAGCATGAAACTGAGCAAAAAAAAAAAAAAAAACGCAACCATTTCAGGCTATATAAAACAAATCTTAAATTCTTAAAAGGGTTTAATTCACATGTCTTATTATAGAAATCAGTTCTTATCCACGTGCCTGGCAGTTTACTTTTTTAATTAACAAGCAGTCCCAGAGGAAACACAAAAGTAAAATACATGAAATTAGCCAATTACCCAAGTTTATATTTTGCAAGCATTTCCATTTCCAGAGTAAAGCAAACCTTTTCTCTTTCCGTAGTCCATTTCTATGTTATAATATTGAGGTGTTTATCCTCTGATCTATGTCCATTTTATCAGGAGCCTCCATTTTTGAATGTCCATTTTTGAATGTGTCAAATCAATTAAAGGAAATGTGTTTACATTTTCACATGACTAGGGTAGTTTAGATCCCACTTGTTTAACCATAATACCTGGATCAGTACCCAACACCACCCTCCTTTACCTTTAAATGACAAAACCAACTCAGCATTGGGATTAAATGGCCGGTTCAGCCTTTTATTAAACAAAACCATAAATAACAGAAAAACATAAAACAGTCAAACCAATCTAGATCAAAGAATGATTGCAGATCCTTGACCATACCATCTCCCACAACTTTGGAGTTTGTGGTACCATTAAGTTAGGTTCTGTCCCCAGCCACCAAAATACTGCCTCGAGGACTATCCCTACTGACCACAGACCCCTACCACCTTACACTACCCGGTAGGTCTAGACTGAACTAGACCAACCATAGGACTCTATACCTGAGATGGGTCCCACCATTTTATCGTTCGACACCATGTTGTGGACCCTCGTCAAGGACCCCAACCGCCAACGTCCAACCTCCTTAGCAGGACGACCGGAAATGGCATCACCAGGGTGGGCAGGAGGGTCGTTTCTTCTATGATCTCCAGTCTGCAAGTGAAGCCCATTCACTCCTCCCCTCCAATTACTCTCTCTCCTGCTCCTCCCCATCACCTTGTTTGCTCTGCCAATAAGGTAAGAGTTCTTACCTCTCATATCCCAACAACTAATTTAACCCCTACTGCCTGGTTTTCCTTCCACCTGTCAAGTATGCCCTATGCTTATCATTTCCTTCAAGCTCTGGGCATGTCTCACATTAAAATTAGATTTTTTGAAGTATGCTATCAGGCAAAAGACAAGACTATACTTAAAAAAACTGAGAATTTGTGTGTAAAATACAAAAATTGAAAGTAAGAAAGTGTGAAAGATCGAAAAAAGGTTCCACATGTGCTTGACGTTCCAGGTATTTAGTTTTTTCCCCAGTACAGTACGGAGTTTTAACATGCACATATAATTATCTGTAATGGACTTTAAAATGTGCACGAGAACCTGGAAAATGTGTGTTTCAGGACTGCTGGCAACAGGAAAATCAGCAATTGCAATTCTTATCACTGATTATTCTAGCTGGGGCATAAGTCTTCTTAAACTTCTAGTCTTAGTATTGTCCCTGTATGTCACTGCCTGTATTATACCCCGGTTTAGCCAGTACTTTAGCCCTGTGTCGGTCCTGTCCTGTAGCTTTCTGTTAAAGTGGACCTGTAGCCAACACCTTTTTTGGTTTTGAATACAGAAAGGAAGGATTAGAATCTCTGCAAGTTCTGGCTTGAGTTCTACTTTAACCCCCTCTGTCTTCTGCCTGGAGTCCATCCATTATTCTTACTCTGTAGTGTTCTTGTCTCAGTTTTTTCTGTTCAGTATCTGCTGTCTTTGTGTGTTCCTGTTCTTTCGCTCTTCAGATCCTAATTCTCTTACTTGCTTGGATGTAGGAAAGAGTTCCTCAAGTCCTGCGGTGACCTTGTATTGCTGATGGACCAGTATCTGGCTATAATCCAGATCCATTCCTGCATTAGTGGCTGGGTGTCAGGTCCATGCATGTCTATGTATATTAGGTTCAACAACAACAACAAAAAAAATTATTTGCATTCTTAGTACCATAAACCTGCAGTTGATGCAGAGGAATTATAAAGTATAATTCATATTGCTCTATTAAAAAAGAAAAAAAAATTCTGATCTTCAAGGGTAATCAGTTAACTTTGTGAACATGTTGCAGTGTTATTTTTTTAAAACTATAATTCGTTTATATTTTGTAATTTTAGAAACACATTCAACCATTTCAAACATTTTTTTAAATTGAAGATAAATATGAAGAAAAATACCGCCCTAGTGCAAAAAACAATAAAGCAAAATGAGCTGCAGCTATTTTGTGAGATATGCACAATACAAAAATAAAATAAGTATAGGTTGGGCCTAATAGTGAATGTCCTTAAAAATAAAAAAAACAGCCCATAGGTGAAGTAATAAGGAATCCTTGATGTGATTAACACCACTCTCCATCACCATAGGTAAGCACAGATTACACGCCACCACCACCAAAGACTAAAATGGTCTCTTACCAACTCACATAGACCCTGTTTCCAGGGGTCAATAACACTTGTTGCTAAATACCCAGCCGGACTTTTAGGAGATCCTGGGTCCTCTTAAATCACCACACACCGATAACCAAACGATAACATCATATATACCCAGAAATATAGTGTAAGATCGTTAAACACCTCTATTCAAATCTAAAATATTGCACTTACTTAGCGAATGGTAATAAATCACCTTGAAATCAAACACGCCAGCCAGCATGCAAACACAACCCGTTCTTTCGGGATCGCACTCACGGTGACGTCAGCACGCCTCTCACCCTACACGTTTCGTCATACATTGACATCTTCCGAGGTATATCTATGATGTTATTGTTTGGTTATCAGTATGTGGAGATTTAAGAGGAACAAGGATCTCATAAAGGCCCCGGCTGGGTATTAAGCCACAAGTGCTATTGACCTCCTGAAACGGGGTCAATGTGAGCTGGTAAGAGACCATTTTAGCCTTCGGTGGGGGTGGCAGTGTTATCTGTGCTTACCTATGGTGACAGTTAATGGGGTTTATCACATCAAGGATTCCTTATTACTTCACCTTGTAATGTTCTGGTACCTATGGTACCCTTATTTCCATTTCTCTCCTAACATTGCGTCCCATCTTGCTATCCAAATGGAACGCATACACCTTTAAGGGCAATGACATCATCGCCGAGCGCCGCTATGAGCGGCTATTTCAATCGCGGTTTGCTCTCACTCATTGCTCGATCAAACCGCATGTTCACCTTACCTTGTCTTGTGCTGCCGGAGCTTCTAGCTATACCCTTTGCCTGAACTGAACCTGAACCTCGCTGCCGATCCCGTATCTCGCTACCGGATCATTCCTTACTACTGGACCTTGCTACTACTAACTATCTAGTGATAAGTACCCCACAGGGGATTCCTTCCTAACCTATACTTTCACTATCATCTACTGCATATTACAAAGACTATTACTATCTAATCTATTCCTATCATCTGCATAGATTGTTAGCTCTTGGGACTACCATCATCTATCATTGCACTAGGTTACTCTATCTTGTATACATTCTGCTGTCCCCTACCATCTGTACTATACATGATTGCTAGAACCTATCTGCATACTACCATCACCTACCACTCTCCTGAATACTATTACTGAGTGCTCACCATACTATCGCCTGTCTCTCACCTCTATACTATCATATATTCTATCACTCCAGGAACATCATATTGAGTGTATGTATATTGCATAACAGGCTGTGCACGGTGATGAAGTCCTGAGAGTTGGATATGTTGTTCAACAGAATCTCTACACGACTACTGAGTGTAACAATTCTGCAGCTGCAAATCCATTCATTAACAAAAAACGCATGAACGTTACACACCTATGGACTGTTTTTTTATTTTTATGGACATTCACTATAAGTGCAAATTTATCCTTTTTTGTTTAAATTTCTCAGTCTAATAGAACCAGTTTTTGTGAAAGTCTACAGTGTTCCACCATTTTAAAGCTCATCCTTTTTCTTGTATGATTCCTGGTTCATTTTTTGCTTTGGTTTGCAATCCATTCTGGTTCCCGACCCTTGGCTGTTGATTGTGACATTGTTGATAACAAACCATGCTTTTTTTTTAAAGGAAGCAAACATGCTCTTGTCCTCTGTCACACTAGTTCTGGTTCAGTCCACCTTATCTGTGACCAGCAGCCTCCTACTATTTGTAGGAAAAAACACATTTAAAGTGTATCTAAAGCCGAAACAGAGTGGGGAAGTGTTAACACTCCTGTCAGGTTTTTTTTCTGCTGTCTGGGACCCTGCTGGGGAGATTTATCCTCTATATCCTCTATATTTGTCCTGGTGATGATTGGATGGGAAATACAAAATTTTCAGTTGTCACAACAAGAGGAATATGGACTCCTGTTTCGCTCACTTAGAAAAGATTTCTTCACACATCCTACTATGTTTCCAATGCATAAAGCCAAAGGACAATAAAAACAGCAAAAAAAAAAAAATAACTTTATAGTATAACTATAAGCAAAACCTTTTTTCTTTTAGTTTAGAGTGGAGAGGGATTGGAACACCTATCAGATCTCTTTGCTGTCTTTTTCCCTGTTAGGGAGAATAATCCTCTCTCTCTGTTCTGGTGACCATTATTAAGAGTGAAAGTGAAAGAGAATGGCAAATTTTGAGTTGTCCTCAGAACAGGAGTAGAGGGGAAATTTCCAATGCAGATACTAGTTTTGGTATCCCTTGTGACAACCAGTCATTTTCCCCATTTTGGAGGGATTTATTGTCACTACCTGTTGTAGTTAGAGAACAGAAAGTGAAGAAATGTCTACCCAAAGGGACATAGATAAAAAACTGACAGGGTTATAACCCTCCTTTACACTATACAAAATAAAAAAAAGGTTTTGGTCCCTAGTTCTGCTTTAATTATTCTTTACACTATTATTAACTGAACAAAAGTAAATTGGGATTTTAGATCTACTTTAAAATGTCTGTTTTGGCTTGACTGGCTCTTTGTTGTCTTTCCTGTATAATGGAGAAAGACTGAGAACAGTAGATCCTACTTACTCAAAAATAGCGGACTTTGTAGGCATAACACGAGGCAGGTAGTAAATAAAAATACCAATCTTTTTACAACATTTCCAAAACATCATAAAATCATGGTAACACCCTCTACTAAACAGTAGGTCAGCAGATACCCAAACTCAAGGCCTGGAGGTATGGAACCGATCATGTGGAGTTTGTGGGAGTCCATCAATCAAAGGTAAGACTGGTATTGACGAGGATATCAATAGGTCCACAGTTCCTACCTATCTAAAAGCCAAGCATTTCGCAAAATACACTTGCTTCTTCAGGGCTAATTGAGTGGGTGCTGATAGGCCTTTATCTGAGTGGGAATAGAATCCTGGAAGCGGACACAGGGGCCCCTGCAGAGAGGAGTAGGAGGACACCAAAACGGTAGCCCAGATGTTCACCTCTCCCACCGTATGACCAGGCAAGACCGGAATAATGAGCAAGGATGTTATATCAAAGCACTCTCTGGATGGATATAGATGTGGTCATGCTAATTGTCTCAGTTTGTCTCCACATGATTGATTCCATACCTCCATGCCTTGGGTTTGGGTATCTGCTGACCTACTGTTTAGTAAAGGGAGTTACCATGATTTTATGATGTTTTAGAAATTTTGTAATAAAGGTTGCTATTTTTATTTACTACCTGCCTCGTGTTATGCCTACAAAGTCTGCTATTTTGTCTACTTTTCTCAGCCTTTCCCTAAAAATTGGATGTTGACAAGGTGAGGGTCCTCCTTTTTTGTTTTATTCTTGACTAATGTTTCTTCATCTAACTAGTTCATATGTCCACCACAGTACTTATACATGTACTTAGTAACACTCCAAAATGAAAGAATGATATAAAAAACAGAGATTTATCACAATGACAAGAACAATGGATGTGGCATCTTCTGGTTATTGTAGCTGGTAGAAGGGGATTGCATTATGAAAAAATGCCACGGATGCTTTTGTATTATTGCAGTTTAATCATTTCAAGCTTAGACCGTTTCATATTCTGGAACAAACACTTCTTTTTACCATTAAACTGTGTAATTGAGAGCACAATGATCATGATCCCTTTCATTTTCCCAGGAGTTCTCTATTCAAGCAAAGAAACAGACATTTTCTTTCCCATTTAAAGGAGAACACCATTTTATTTGAGAGGATTAGAGGGACAAAGCATTGCCAATGTAATAATTCTATTCCATAGTCTTATTTTGAGCAGTTCCTTGTCCTAGACTTATGCATGTGATGCTTTGTCTGAAATAGAACTATAGGTTGATAGAAGTGCCTTGATGATCGACTTTGGGTTGGTGAGTTGATGGAAATATTATTTATAAGCAATTAATATCACACATATGATCATCATATCATCTCCAGCACAGAGGATTCAAAGCCATACTCCTAGATGAACTACAGTAAATTAAGTCAAATAGCAGTGCATTTTGTATAGGTAGGTAATTAAGGTGTTTTGGCTGGTGTCAATAAAGTAGATGTTGCCAGTAACCTAAATGACATTTCGTTTAGTTTGCTAAAGCATGGTGTATCAATAAAGGACTTGTTTTCACCCTTTTTTTATCGTTTGTTGCATTGCAGAGCTATTGATCTTCTGCAACTGCTTCCTGTCTATATGCATGCATTCCAACATTGACTGCACATCATTTCTCAGGTTGGGTTTCCTGATGGGGACGGGAGCGGATCATGGCTGCATAGTGTGCATTGAAACAGCCCCTTGTAGTCTCTGTTGTTAGTCCATGTGACAGGGTAACCATGCAGGAACACAATTGAGCCCACATTCACACTAGTGCATGGTGTGAATGTGTGCAAATTCGAGTGATGACGAAGCACACAAAAACTGGGTGTCATGCTTGTGGTGGCATTTATTGTTAAAGGCACCCCAAATGCACCAAGTAATAAACAATTTTGTAAAGTACAGCAACATGCAGAAAAATTCACAGTGAGGCCCCTTGCACACTGGGCTGTTCAACTGCAAAGCATTCTTCCCATTGCTTTAATGCATGCAGGAAGGGCAGATCTAGCGTTCACCATTGCTGCAGGCAGCCTGACAGAGTCTATATCAAGCTTTGGCTGGATGGGGCTGAACTTCCTGCATTCATCCCTGAGCCAACAGCACTAAATTCTGGTACTACTCTGTACAGCATTCAGCCCCTTCCAGCCTTAACCTGCCATAGACTTTAAGAGGCTGCCTGCAGTGGGGCTGGATGCTGCAGCCCTCCCGGGCACAATAAAGTACCGAAAGGGAAGCACTGTGGCTGAAAGGCCCCATGTGTAAGGGGCCTTAACCACTTAGAGACAGTAGGACGTCCTTAGGTCGAAGTGGTTATCCCGGGAGGATGCCTGCACTTCGCAAGAGCAATGATTCTAGTGTCAGACGACCTCCTGTGTATCTCTAAACTGGTGACCTGTAAAGGCGTTTAACCTCCCTAGCGGTATTCCCGAGTGTGGTTCGGGGTTAATTTTCAGTACCAAAAGCGGTAACCCCGAGCCACACTCGGGATTACCCCACAATGTTACTCACCTTCCCTGCGCTCCCCCCGCCGTCCTCCCCAGCTTCCTCACACTCTCTCCCCGCTCTGTGCACGGCCGATTGCTGGCACTTGCCTTCCGGTTATCTCCCTACGAGCATTGAGACACAGGGGGGTGGAACCGGCGGCAAATTCAAAAGTGTGAATACACTAAATGTCATGATACCTCAGCACGGGCTTCCAGTTAAAAAGCTGGAGGAAGTGTCAGTGGACTCAGGGCTGCTGATGGGGGGGGGGGCACCAGTCCTCCTGTAGGGGACCCGGGCACACAAGGGGGCCCCCAACAGCACGGGGAATCGGTGGGGTTGGGCAGAGGGGCAAATACAGAAGGAAGCCCTGTGCAGCTCTCTGTAGCAGCTGAAAGCCAGTTTCTCCCCCTCCTGCCAGCTTTCACCTTCCCTGTCCCGTAAAAAAATAACAAATTTGAAAAAATAATAATAATTAAACATTATTAATTATTATAAAAAATTGTAAAATTGTTAGAATTTTTTACTTAAAAAAAATATTAAAAAAATATATGAAAACAATTAAAAAAGGGCTAATTCACACAGGTTCACTGTTATATTTTAAACAAGCAAAAAATTTGGGGGAGCATACCCATGTGTTTCTAAAGCTGGTGCAGCTATGAACCAAGAGACATGCATATTAAAAAAGAGTAGCGCACACATGCAAAAGAAACTATCAAATTTGAAGACAATCCATAAATAAAAATGGGGATTTGGTCCCACCATATGGCCATATCGTGCTCAAGCCCACTACTGCGTCAAAGTACCCCATTATCAGTGGGTTTTTTTCCTACACTATCCATGAAAAAGAGATGAATCCAGCCTTTCTAACCCTTGGAGATAATACTCCTTGCTGGGAAAGATGTGCAAATGCACTACAGGGGACTCCTCCTATATCTACTTGATAGTGGACACTGATAGAGTACAGGTGTGTGTGGGGGGTGGGGTGGGGTGCTCAACCTCGGTAGTCTGGTCAGACTGAATACATAATAAACAAGCAAAAAATTTGGGGGAGCATACCCATGTGTTTCTAAAGCTGGTGCAGCTATGAACCAAGAGACATGTATATTAAAAAAGAGTAGCGCACACATGCAAAAGAAACTACCAAATTTGAAGACAATCCATAAATAAAAATGGGGATTTGGTCCCACCATATGGCCATATAGTGCTCAAGCCCACCACTGCGTCAAAGTACCCCATTAGAAGCAGCTGAAAGCCAGTTTCTCCCCCTCCTGCCAGCTTTCACCTGCTGCAAGGAGAAACACGGACACAGGGCATCATTCCTGTAATTGCTTTTCCGACACTGATCCCCCTCCCTGTTCTGCCTGCTTCTGACCCCCCACCTTCCCCTGTGCTCCCTTTTTACTGTGCTGTCCCCCTCCCGCAGTGCTGCAGGCTTCCCTGTCCCGTAAAAAAATAATACATTTTAAAAAATAATAATAATTAAACATTATTAATTATTATAAAAAATTGTAAAATTGTTAGAATTTTTTACTTAAAAAAAAATATATGAAAACAATTAAAAAAGGGCTAATTTACACAGGTTCACTGTTATATTTGTGTCCGCTAATAATGATTTTAATGTATATTTAGTTAAAATATTATCTTGATAAATTTGGGTGGTGGCCCTGCCAGGTAGGCTGTACGGGGTCCCGTGATTTCTAACAGCAGCCCTGAGTGGACTATAAGCGCACTGATTACCGCACTCGTAGTCCATTGGGAACTACTCCATTGGGAAGTCTCTCTGCCACGGACTGGGCTTGTAGTTCATTTATTCACAGAACGAATGATGTGGCTGTGCCAAAAGAACCCCTGCATGCTGTCAGAGGGAGGGGGCTCTTGGGGTGAACAGAAGCAGGTGAACATATGGATGTAAGCCTTTAGAGCAGCCTTTTTCAACCTTTTTAATAGGGGAACCCTTGAAATAATTTTCATGTCTCAGGGAACCCGTGCTAAATTATTATTTTCTAGCTCATGGCACATTTTTTGTGGTCAGTAAGTTGTAAATATAATAATACAAAAAGAGTAAAGAATGTAGTGTATGCAGCATATTTGAAACCCAGAGCCAACAGCTTTTTTAAACACTTTCCTGCTCTAAAAAAAATGGCTTCAGTAACAATCATGAAATGGAACAAATAATAAGAATAGTCCATAAAGAAACACCATGGGGAAAATGTTAGTGTCCCTGACATTGGTGGTTAGTGGAAAAGTGCCTTCTACTATTGGTAGTTGTTGTTGTAGTGGTCCCGTACATTGATGGCCAATGGTAGAAAAGTTCTTTACACATTGGTCAATGAGAAGAGGACACTCATTGTTGACCAGGGGGAAAACTGCCCCCTCTTATACACAGCTAAAAAAATCATTGACATTAGTTGTTTACTGGAAGTTAGAAACACTTCATAGCTCAAGGAACCCCTAGCAACCTCGGGAGGAACCCCAGGGCTCTATGGAGCCCTGGTTGAGACACCCTACATTAAAGTCTCCATCATCTCCTGGGTGTTTATAGGCACCTTTTCCATAGTCACCATTTGCTGAAAATGTTGCCGCAGACACAAAAGGGAATTAGGACACCCCTTTTATAGACACTTCAAACTTTTACCATGGAATTTAGTACAGAATATAATAAATGGCAGAATGCAGAGCTCCCAATAAGTTCACCAATCAGAACTTTGAGCTGATGACTTATCTGACTCTCACTGCACTCCCTCCAACATCAACCTTTCTTTAATTGTGTTTTTATATGTAACCAAAAATATCTGGTAGATGCCAGAAAATGTGAAAGAGGCAGAGAGAGTTTAGAACAAAATAACAACATTGTGTTCTACCAATTGTTTAGATATCCTGCTTCTCTAACCACCTGGCTATAGATTCCTAGCTAGTTAAAGCATACCCAGTCTGGACACAGGAGGATCATATACATAATTTAGTGACCACTGACTCAGGGGAGCTACTGTAACTCCATTAAAAATAGTCCCCGCCGTTGTATGAATAGTTACATTCCTTGGAAAGTTTCCTTGGAAATACTTTTACATGTTTTTCACATTCTGCAATGCTAAAGATCTCTTGAGGTGCCCAATACCGAGAACTCACTCAGATAATTTGAATCATTTAGTAGCATGAGATTAAGGCTCCATGTACACGGGACGTTGTTAAAAGTCCCTTTGAATGCTGGAATTTTTAGGACGTTTGAAACGTCCGTTCTGTCGCGTTTGTACCCGCGTTTAGCGGGCATTTAGCGGGCGTTTGCGTTTAGAACCGTTCCTAGAGGTCAAAAAAATTATTCCCCTTTAAAATGGAAAAACGCGAACGCTAAACGTGGGTCATCGCGTTCGGACGCGTTCGGATGCGTTCAGACTCCTCGGACGCGTTTGTGCGTTTGAAACGCCGGGAAACACACGTTCAAACGCAAATAATTGCGTTCTAAAAACAGTCCCTGAACGCAACTGCCTGCAAATGACTGTAAACGACCTGGTGTACATGAACAGATAAGATAAAATGTAGATGGGTTCAGGGGCTTCTGAAAAAAACGCCCAACTGCTCCTAAACGGCCATTTCCAGTGTCCCGTGTACATGGAGCCTAAAGCTGACCATATACTAGTATAATTTCATTACAAATTTTCAGTTTTATGAGCATTCATTCAATTTTCTAATTGTTAGTAGGGTCAAATCGTCATTTTTTTTTGCAAATTCAAAGGAGCAGGATGGAAAGTTTTTCTCAAACTTAAAGTGTATGTAGGATTTGTTCCAGAAAGTCCATTTGTTCCAAACTTGAATGTTAAAAGCAAAACACAACTTTAAATTATTTTGGGCTTCCATTTGTCAGGTCATCAAATATACTTTCTACTAGTTCTACTTGGGCAGGTAAGGCAGTTATGGGCAAAGGCTTGATTTACTGCTATTAAGTGGTTAAAGTGGTTGTAAACCTCAGTCATGAAATTTGAACAGAGCACATATATCTGTAGTGTTTACTTATCTCTCGCCAAAGCTCTAATGGCCCGTACACACGATGCGAAAATCGGACGAAAAATAACGCTTGTGAAAAGATCGGACGATAATCTGATCGTTAGTACACAGCTTACGAGAGGCAATCACGACAGTTCGCGCGATATTATCCGGTCGTGCAAGCATAAAAATTTTGATCGTATTATAACACATCGTTCAATAATCGTATTATCAGTATGTTGTTCGTCCGAAAGAAATGGTGAGCAGTAGACAGCGCATGAGCAGTAGACATAATTTCCCCTCACACGCTACGGCGTGGTTACGCATACTGGAAGCTTTTGAATCATCGTCCGAGAAAATTCGTATCGTAAGTAACCTCTCCCATTTGCGAATATAATTGAGAGTTCCTAGCAACCAAACAAAAACGGACGGAGCGTCGTCCGATTTTCGGATCGTGTGTACTGAGCATAAGTGTAGTTTCCCTCTGGTGCTTTGTTCCTCTGTTATCAGCATGAGTCCCTTTGGAGAAGTTTTCCTGACATATGAGATACAATTTGTGATGGGGAGGGAGCTCAGCACAGAGCTTGTCTATTCAGAACACAGCTCTGTATCCTTCCTTTGCTCCGGTTTGCTGTGTGGAGGGGGGTGTGTGCCTTTCCTCCAATCAGCTCTCACACGGTGTAACTGCAGCTCTCCATCCCCTGGTCTGTGATACTAACAGACAGAGAAGGATTTTAACACGATTCTTCACTTTCAAAGGAGTGTAGGGAAGAGAAGATATATGAGAGGGTTTACAACCACTTTAAAGTTTTACTAAACCCAATTCACTGTATCTAGTCTCCCACAGTACACAGAACATGGAAATGAAATTATTTTAGTAACTATAAACTGCTAAATACTTTTTCTCATCAGCAGTATATAGCAGTCCTGTGACTTCTATCAGTGTCTGGGTAAAGCTTGTAGGAGGAGTTTTCATTCTACTCTGACTGTCCTTTGAGGCTGCAGGACCCCTGACTCTCTGTCTGGACAGTGCTCATTGGCCTTGTGCTAATCACATGCATTCTAACAAGGAAACAAACATCTCTCTAGAAATACACACCAAACTGATCATGTGCAGAGTGCCATCAATGCTTTGTACTATCAGGAGATGGATTGGGGACTGTGGAAGAAGGGGGAGGATAAAAAAGGACAGGATCAAACAACCTTTTTACACAATGTGCAGGATTAACCCCTTATGTTCCACAGTGAGTTTAACAAGCATGCTTTACTGCATGTAAAGACTGATTTTACTGTTGTGGGTTTAGTAACACTTTAATACCTCTTGTATATCAAAACATGCTAGTAACCTGGTTTTCACTCCAGTCCGATAGCTTCAAAACTTTCTAAATAATGTCAGCTTACACATTTATGGCTGTACAGCTGTCCTTCAAATACATTAGAGATCTTAAATTCTAACTGTTTTCCTGTGTAGTGCCAGGAACCACATAAACATGTATTCATTTGGAATCCCATGTAAGTGTCCTCTGCCTTTCTTACAGTTTGAAGGCTGCAACAAGGCATTTTCAAGGCTGGAGAACCTGAAGATTCACCTGCGAAGTCACACAGGGGAACGTCCTTACCTGTGTCAACACCCCGGATGCCAAAAAGCGTTCAGTAACTCCAGTGACAGAGCAAAGCATCAGAGGACTCATCAGGACACAGTAAGGGGGACATAGAAATGGACTGGGGAGGGGGGTGGAAAGTGTGAGTGCTGCTGAATGAGTAGATAGTGAATGGAAATCTTTGGTCCATTATGATTCTTTTAAATATACGAGTCAATGTGATCCAGTTGATGTAAAATATTGTTAATGTTTGTAAAACCCTTTTTTTCCTGAGCCAGCAGAGGTTGTTTGAAAACTATAAATTTCTTCCATGGCTTATCTAGTAATTTATTTTTTCTAAGTAACCGTTTAGTATGAATGCAGACTGAACAATCCCACATACAGATAATTATTAGAAGAGAAACACGCTCTGGAAATTTGGTATGATAAGCAATAGAAAAAAAATGTAATATCAAAACAAAAGACTTTTATGAATGTATTTATGAATGTACAATTCAACATCATCACTCACAGACAGGGCTGCTATTAGAAATCACGGGGCCCCATAAAGACCCCCACTCCCCCCCCCCCCCCCCCCAAAAACATGAAAATGAAATTTTTACTAAAAATACACGGACGCAAACACAACATAATATTCAAAATTCATGCTAAATCTAAAAGATAAAACTGTATTGAAATAATAATAAATTATTTGTGTGTGAATGAGATCTTGGGGCACTGTAGCCTGTACAGTGTGAATCAGTGTTTTTGTTTTTGTGTCTGGAACTGCCTGCAGCTGTGTGCAGGCAGCCTATGTTACACAATGGGGATGCAGCAGCTATACGAACACAGCCGCAGGTCTTAATTTTACTGGTGTGTGGGTGTATGACCACGAACACAGACAGTTGGCCATTCACCTTCACCTGAACATCTGTCAAATTAGGACCTGTGGCTGTGTTTGTGCAGCTGCAGCGTCCCCCTAGTGTAACAGGCAGTTCCAATCCTGAGGACACGTGTGAATTAGCCCTTTGTTTCATTTTACCTTTTTTTTTTTATATTTTTTACATTTTTTTCACAGACCTGTTGCAGGTTTTTTGGTGAAATAGCAGGGTAAACAAACCCCTGATATCTCACTTCTGGGACACAGAAAATAAACTTTCTCTGCAGCCTCAGCTGCACATGAAAAAACTGGAGGCGCTCTATACAGGGGCTTCTGTTCATTCATACACTGAAGCATAGTAAACACAGTTTACTATAGGTTTGCTGCAGTTATAAGTAGTGATCAACCGATATCGTTTTTTTAGTGCAGTACCAATATTTTGGTCATCGGATATCGGTATTGGCCGATATTGGTCGATATTTTTGGACATTTAAATTTTTTTTTTCCCCTTTAACGGGTACTCTTGTGGAGGGATCTGGGGGTCTAAAAGACCCCAAACCCCTCCTCTGCACTTAAAAGCATTCACAACTCCAAGTTTGGCTGTTTTGAATGCTCTAGTTTTTTTGAATTTGCCACCAAGTACCCGGAAGTGATGTCATGACATCACTTCCGGGATTTTTACATGGAGACCCAATCAGAGCCGAATGCGGCTTTGATCGGGTCTTCTCTTCATCGGCTGTGCAGGTAAGATGTGAGACGGGAGACACCGGCGTGCCACGGAAGGCGTCGGGAGGGGGGAGACGTCCCCTCCTGCTCCTAGTAATGACAGCTGAGCGGCTTCTCAGCCGCATCGGTTGTCATTACAAGACAGCCGACCGTCGGTACCGGGGTGATGCCTCTAGCTGCACGCATCATTCCGGTACAAGCCCTTTCCCAAAATATCAGCAATATCGGTAACCTCAGGGGCCGATTCCGATATATCGGGGAAAGTGCAGATCGGCCCCCAATATATCGGCTTTGCCGATAATCGGTCGATCCCTAGTTATAAGTGAACATTGTGAGTGATCGGTACCGATCACCCAATGTGTCAATTTAGGAAAGGAAGGGGCCAGTAAATATAATATATTCACCACTCCCCACACCTGCTCGCCACCCTGAAGCTACCCCTTTGTGCCTGCAGCAGTCAGTGAGTGGGAGAGAAGGGAGTCTGGCAGCGCTGCGGTGAAAAGGGGCACACAGCATGAGACAAACAACAGGGGGCCCAGGCAACTGGGGGAAGAGGATGTAGACAGAGAATGTGATTGGTGCGGCGGGTGGGTGAAATTACTGGGACTGATCCCCCCTGCAGCACCTGCAATTCAGGGGGAAGCCAACTTTCAGCTGCTGCAGGGGGATCGGTTCCAGTAATTTCCCCCACCCGCTGCATTGATCACACTCCCAGTCTACATACTCTTTCCCTTGTTGCCCAGGCTCCCCTGTTGATCTGATAGGGCCCAGGCCCTGCTCACAGAGGGATTAAAGCCTATCTTCCCTGGAAAGTTGTTTCTGTTACCCTAACCATTCCCCCACTTCTCTAAAAAAATCCTATTAGTTTGATGTCCAAGTAACATGAACACCGGGCTCTAAGATCTTTCCATTCCAGAGGAGCTTGGAGAAGGAAGAAGGCCTTTTCTGCGAATCTATACAATCTAATCTCCCCTTTTTACTAGGCAGTCTTCTTTAAGCTGGCCATACACACTGGTAGAAATTAGTTTGAAATTTTTTGTTCCTGAAAACATTTATTCTTAACCACTTGCCGACTGCGCACAGTATATTTACTGCGGCAGTCAGCCCCGGCCAGGCAGAGTGACGTAGGTCTACGTCGCTCGCCTGTCACCGGGTTTTGAGCCAATAGCGGGCGAGCGCGCGCCCGCTGAGGCGCGCGCCCGCTGAGGCTCGTTCACGGAGGAGTGCGGGCGTGTGACCGGCGGACCCGATGTCCGCCGGTCACACTACGATCGTCGGTACAGTGGGAGAAAGGCGGAGTGGCTTATGTAAACAAGCCGCCTGTCATTCTCCCCTGTGTAAAAATGGAGATCAGACGGTTCTACTATGTAGTTTGTCTGTTTTTACACTAGTAGCCATGTCCCACTACAGTTAGAATCACGCCACTAGGACACACTTAACCCCTCCCTGTCCAATACAGTTAACCCCTTCCCTGCCAGTGTTATTTTTACAGTAACAGTGCATATGTATAGCACTGATTACTGCAGTAATGTCACTGGTACCCCCAAAAGTGTAAAAAATGTCAGTCAAGGGTCCGATCTGTCCGCCGAAATGTTGCAGTACCGCAAAAAAAATCGCAGATCGCCGCCATTACTCGTTAAAAAAAAAAACACCAAAAATGACAAAAATCTTTCCCTTTGTTAGTAAACGCGATAACTTTTGCGCAAACCAATCAAAATACGCTTTTTGCTATTTTTTTTACCAAACATATGTAGCATAAAACAAATTGGCCGAAAATGTTAAAAAATTTAGATTTTTACATTTTTTTGGGGTGGAATTTCATATAAAAAAAAGTGAAAAATATTGTTATTTTTGCAAAATTTACGCTCTTTTTTGTTTATAGCACATGATCCAAAAATCGCACAGGTGATCAAATACCACCAAAAGAAAGTTCTGTTTGTGGGAAAAAAAGGACGTGAAATTCGTTTAGGTACAGCGTCGAACGACCGCACAATTGTCCGTTAAATTCACGCAGTAAAAAATTGCAAAAAACCCCCTGGTCAGGAAGGGGGAAAAATCTTCCGGGCCTTAAGTGGTTAAGAAAGAAAATCTAAAGGGGCAAGACAGAAACTTTTACTAGAATAAATGATCTAAAAATGGTTGTGGTTTTCTTTTGGGAAAGTTCATTCATTCCAAAATGTATTGTTCAAAGCAAAAATAATTTTTAAGTACTTTGGACCTACATTAAAGAGGAATTGCAGTCTGCTCACATAATTTGTAATAAAAGCATCTTTGATTAAGCACACAGTCAATGTGTGAAACGCGTCTACCTTGTCACGATTGCCATAATTTGGATGTCCAGTCAATAAATCTGGATTTTGACTCAACCTGGAGTGCTGCCAATTCCTTTTCCTTTATCAAGTTTTTACGGAGGCGAGCCGGGGCATGCACCGGTGTGAGTCATCAGGCAATTACACCACCTTGAGCAGTGAGTCCTTGTCTCTTCAATTGAGTGTGGGCAGCTGAAGCTGCTGCCTGTTCACTTCCAGAGGCACACAGACACACACAAATATATACAGACACACAAATATATACAGACAGACACACTCACTGCTTGCCTGCACATTTCTCGTCTCTTGATGAATACTCATGGATCTCTGCAGTCTCCTAATGTCTACACTCTCATCCAGCCCCCTCCAGCTCTGCAACTCTTCTATGAATCTTCCCTCCTCCCTTGCTGGCAAACTCTCAGGGCTGTGCATGATGTAATTAGTCTAGGCAAATGACCAGACAAGAAAGAGGAAGTGGGCTGTATAAGGTATTTACTGGTAGAAAAAAATGTTTTACTATCCAAAGTTAAAACAACAAGGGGGCAGAGGATTTATTAGATGGAAAGATGAAAAAAATGACTGAGGGTCCACTTTAAGTAATCAAATGTTATCAAATGTATGAGAATTTTCTTACAAATGTCTAAAAAAATCTACTAGAGTATGGCCACTGCTGTTAGATCCAGTTTCACTTCTAACGTCTTTTTGTTAAATAGGAGACAATTAACCTTTTTCTAGTTATTGTAATTTGTATCCTTATTCGGGTACATTTTGCAACTTTGTTAAAATTAAAAAAAATTAATTCTGCACAGACAACAGTCTTACATTATCTAAAGCCATAAAAGCACTGCTGGTGACTTAATACAGGTCTGTGATAGATCACAGACCTTTAAATAGCAGAAGCAATGGAAGACTGGCCATTATTTCTATGCCATCCCAAGCTCCCAATGCTGTAAAGCAGGGGTGGGGAACCTACGGTTCGGGGGCCGTATGCGGCCCCCGAAGTCATCTGGTCCGGCCCCCCATGCAGCTGAGTCTGTGTCTCTCAGCTGATCTGTCAGAATGGAGCCGCTGCTTCCTGTATAGTTCCTGCTCCATTATGACAGTCTGAGTGAGTCACAGGCGGAGTGATATCAAATGCACTCCGCCTGTGACCAATACAGAAAACATCACCTCTTCCTCCAGCGTGGCGCTGCTACACTTCTCCTAGCCAGCATTTCCCGGCAGCACACACAGCAGTACCAGCCAGAGCCAGCAGTACCAGCCAGAGCCAGCAGTACCAGCCAGAACCAGCAGTACTCACAGCAGTACACACAGCAATACCAGCCAGAACCAGCGGTACCCACAGAAGAACCAGCAGTACTAGCCAGAGCCAGCAGTACCAGCCAGAGCCAGCAGTACTCACAGCAGTACCAGCAGTACACACAGCAGTACCAGCCAGAACCAGCGGTACCCACAGCAGAACCAGCAGTACTAGCCAGAGCCAGCAGTACCAGCCAGAGTCAGCAGTACCTACAACAGTACCAGCCAGCAGTACCTACAGCACAGTACCAGCCAGCAGTACCTACAGCAATACCAGCCAGCAGTACATGCCAGCACTACCCGCCTGAGCCAGCAGTACCAGACAGCAGTACCCACAGCACAGTACCAGCCATCAGTACCAGCCTGAGCCAGCAGTACCCACAGCAGTACCAGCCAGCAGTACCTACAGCACAGTACCAGCCTGAGTCAGCAGTACCAGCCAGCAGTACCCACAGCAGTATCAGCATGAGCCAGCAGTACCATCCAGCAGTACTTACAGCACAGTACAAGCCAGCAGTGCCAGCCTGAGCCAGCAGTACCCACATCAGTACCAGCCAGCTGTATCCACCAGCAGTACCAGCCAGCTATACCCACCAGCAGTTCTTTTCAAAACTTACCACCACAAAAAAGTCGACTGCGCTCCAGACTGACCGACGCAAACCTGGAAAACCTGTTGCGAGTAGCAACATCATCAATACCAGCTAACATCACACACCTCACCATCACATTAGGGGTGAGTTAATTAAATGTTTGACCACATATAACAGGCAAATTTTTAAGGTGATAATTTTGTACGGCCCCCCGAAAGGTTTTATAAATACCGAAATGGCCCTTGGCAGAAAAAAAAGGTTCCCCACCCCTGCTGTAAAGGAACAATACAAAGATAACACAATCTTGCAAAGTGTGCAATAGAAGGAAAACCCAAGCCTTGTACAAAAATTAACTATCAAAATGTCCATAAGGAGATGAGCTATATCTATGATGAAAGTAGGGAACCTTGTAAACCGCAGACAATGTGCAAAAATTGCCTATAAGCATGCCCAGACACACGAATATTGGTTATATACAGCTGGTTCTTGTCTCTGGAGCACAAATTACATTTACTAGTTGACATATTCACATAATTAAACAAAAAACAGTTCTCACGGCACACCCACTTAGACATTTGGCCCGAATATTAATAGTGACGACTGTGAGAACATTTTACATAATGCAGCTAAATATGCAAATTATACACAACAAAACAATAAAAACATGAATAAAATCAAAGTAAAACACTTATTTATTCATTCCATCTCTTACGGAGCTTTGGCTTGGTGTACCCCAAAATGATACCAGAGCCAAAACAAAAAAAAAAAAAAAATGAAAAAGTTTAGAAAACACACACAGTTCTGTTACCTGATAGATGTTGGCTCAGTACACCGGGAAACATAGTCATGTGTAATACAATATGTTGTTTTGTGTGCCAGTGTACGTAATGGTTTGTAGTTGTAACTGTACGACTGATTGACTGACTAAAATGTAGAACGAAAAGTATCTATGGCTCAGTAGTGGAAATATTTAAATTAAAGGATAACTACACTTTTGTCAGACCCATCTTTCATTGCCTCCCTCCTTATGCTGAGTATTTTGTCAACAGCAATTTTTAACCAAAACTAAATGTGAGTCTTCTGCATGGGGGGCACACATTGACTGGCTGGGAAGACTTTGAAGGAAAGTACTTGTGTCCAGCGAGGAACCCCAGAATCCTGCGGGGTATGTTAATATACACTATATTACCAAAAGTATTGGGACGCCTGCCTTTATACGTACATGAACTTTAATGACATCCCAGTCTTAGTCCTTATTGTTCAATTTTGAGTTGTCCCACCCTTTGCAGCTATAACAGCTTCAACTCTCCCGGGAAGGCTGTCCACAAGGTTTAGGAGTGTGTCTATGGGAATGTTTGATCATTCTTCCAGAAGTGCATTTGTGAGGTCAGGCACTGATGTGGTAAAGAACACCCTGGCACGCAGTCTGCGCTCTAATTCATCCCAAAGGTGTTCTATCAGGTTGAGGCCAATCAAGTTCCTCCACTCCAAACTCGCTCATCTATGTTTTTATGGACCTTGCTTTGTGCACTGGTCCAAGTCATTTGGGGAGGGGGGTTATGGTGTGGGGCTGTTTTTCAGGGGTTGGGCTTTGCCCCTTATTCCAGTGAAGGGAACTCTTAAGGCCTCAGCATACACATTTTGGACAATTTCATGCTCCCAACTTTGTGGGAACAGTTTGGGCTTGGCCCTCCCTGTTCCAACATGACTGCGTACCAGTGCACAAAGCAAGGTCCATAAAGACATGGATGAGCGAGTTTGGGGTGGAGGAACTTGACTGGTCTGCACAAAGTCTTGACCTCAACCTGATAAAACCCCTTTGGGATGAATTAGAGCGCAGACTGCTAGCCAGGGTGTTCTTGTCCACATCAGTGCCTGACCTCACAAATGCACTTCTGGAAGAATGGTCAAACATTCCCATAGACACACTCCTAAACCTTGTGCATAGCCTTCCCAGAAGAGTTGAAGCTCTTAAAGCTGCAAAGGGTGGGCCAACTCAATAATGAACCCTACGGACTAAGACTGGGATGCCATTAGGGTTCACGTGCATGTAAAGGCAGGCGTCCCAATACTTTTGGTAATATAGTGTATGGGTTTATCTAAATGCTCAGCAGAGGGAGATCAAGCCTCTAAAAATCTGAGGACTGTAAAAATGCACTTATCCTTTAAAAAGGACTGTGGATTGAAAGTTTCTATGCTTTCAAATGGAGGATTATGTTCTTACTATTATATTTGTCTCGGATTCTGAAGTTAGAGTGGTTACTTCTATGAAAATGAGTTTTCCCCTACCACTATGATGTACTAGGAAAGGGTGGCCACCATACACATTTGTTTTCTATTTTATGATGGAATCTGTCCTGTCTTCCTGTTATACTGAAGCACTGGCAAAGAACTAGATGAACTGAATAACTGGCAAATAACTTTTCTAATACTAATTAGAAAAGTTAGATTAAAGTCCTTATCGGCATAGCTGTACAGGGTCAGTGATTCAAAGTATTGAAGCAAGAGGGTCAGCATTGGCTACCCAGTGTTTCATTCAAGATAGGATTCTTTGTGTTTAAGCTGAAAGCTAGGATTCTTTATATCTTCCACATCTGTATGCCTGCTAGAGGCACATAAGGGAATGTATCAGTATTTTTTGAGAGAGATGGAAAAAATAGACTGAAATAATGTTATCGGTTTGGATGTGAAGAGAGGCTTGGAGAGACGTTTCAATGAAAGAGAGAGAGTCTGAAGGCAAGCAGGTTCCAGTGGGCTCTCTCTTGGAGAAACATATAAGGCTTCATTCACACCTAAACGTACTGCAGCGACACCTGCTGTACCATGTTCATTTTAGCTGTTTTGTGTTTTTTGTGGCACGTTTTTTGGAGGTTATGTTCATTTGAATGGACCTCCCTCCACTCCAAAAATGTGCCAAAGAGGCTCATGTACTAAATTTTGCGTTGCGATTTTTGCTGCGATTTTAGCACATTTCGGCGCTCAACAGTTGTGGCAAAATTGCACCGCATTTAGGGGGCCATTAAGAAATAATGGCATTACAAACACATCCCGTGTTTTGCCCCAATTCTGGAATAGCAGGCAAAGTTGTGCAATTCTGCCCGCCATTTCCAGTACGCTCAGGTATGAATGGAACCCAATCGTTTGGTACACTTGGATGCTCCTTGTATTTATTTATTTTTGTAAAATAAAGATGGCACAAAAAAAGGAAAAAAAAATGTAAACTGTAAATTTAAAAATATATGAATTATAAATAAAATAATTAAATTGACCCCGAGCCTTTGTATTTTTTCTGAGCTGGTTGGTTTACCACACTGACAACAAAAGTTTATCTTTTAAAATGGTAAAAAATATGTCTGATGCATTACGTGATCCAATTCGTTTTAATCGGGCTGGTCTTAGAAATAGGTGATTTTTTTTTAATATCATAACTTGCATATTTTATAAAATATTCTATCTGAATCGTTTATCTTTTCTACTTTTACTAACCTATATTCTTCTCTTTTTCCTTCTGTCTTTGTGTGAAATGTAAATTCACAACAGAAAGGTAATGCAATTCACTCTTGTGTTATATATGTAACATACTAGCCATGAATACAAGATTTGAATGTATGTACACTGGCAGGATTCACATCTATGAGCACCTTTCCAAAATGTGCATGTGGGTTGTCATTCATTCATCCATTCATTAATTTACACAATGCAAAAAAATGCACCTGTCTTTCAGAGCCCCACAATGCATGTAAGAACTCCATGCCTTGTGTTGTAGTGTGATGAAAAAAAAATGCAGGTATTTCTTTATGTGAGGTTCGATAAACTACACTGAACAAAATTATAAACGCAACACTTTTGTTTTTGCCACCATTTTTCATGAGCTGAACTCAAAGATCTAAGACTTTTTCTATGTACACAAAAGGCCTATTTCTCTCAATTATTGTTCACAAATCTGTCTAAATCTGTGTTAGTGATCACTTCTGCTGAGATAATCCATCTACCTCACAGGTGTGGCATATGAAGATGCTGATTAGACAGTATGGTTATTGCACAGGTGTGCCTTAGGCTGGCCACAATAAAAGGTCACTCTAAAGCCCCGTACACACGATCAGATTATCGAACAATCTGTCGTCCATTTTTTGTGGCATGCTAGTCTGATGTGGAAAGTGAAGAGGTTATTTTCATACGAATTTTCCCGTACGACAGAATTCTACTTCAGAAGTGATGTCATGGGTTGGATTGCTTTGTATGTGTTCTTTCGTCTCTGAGCATGCCTAGTCTTGCTCTTAAGATTTTTTTCCGTCAAAATCTGTACTAATGAGACGAAAATCAGACGTTGTATTACAGATGACAAAAATGTTATAGCCTGCACATCAGGATTTTGTCAGCCGAAAAGTTGGAGTCGGCTGTCGAAAGCACCATACTAACAATCCGAAAATCGGCAGATCGGTTGTCGGACAAATTATCCCTACAGATTTTCTTATCGTGTGTACGGGCCTTAAAGGCTTTGGTTTTATAACCAAAGATGCTATAGCTTGTGTGATCTCTATAAATATATACCTGTAATAAAGCAGAGCTCCAGCTGTTTTTGTGTTAATTAAAAGTCAGCAGCTACAAAAAGTGTAGCTGCTGAGTTTTAATAAACACACACTCAACTGTCCCACGGTCCAGTAATGCGGCCGCCTAAAGCCTCGGTTCTCTCCCTCGGCTCTCCCTGGTGCTGGCATCACAAGTATGGGCACCCGGCTGTGACAGCTTGCAGCTTCACAGCAATGTGCGCACTGCGCATGCGCGAGTCGCGCTGTGCGTTGTAAATAGCTGAGCAATCTTCCAGGACCTGTGACATGTCCCAGAAGATTGAAGGGAGGGAGGGGGAGAGAGAGGACTTCTGCTCAAGCCGCCCAGGCGGCCTGAGCGGAAGTGGGAGCGGGTACCTGTAAAATCTAGGTACCCCCCCCCCCCAAAAAAAATGACATGCCAAATGTTGCATTTCAGGGGGTCAGGAGCACTTAAAGCGGAATTTCCACTTTTGAGTGGAACTCCACTTTAAGATAAAAAAAGGAAATTTAGGAATGATACAACCCACTGCCAGGCTAAATTTTGCTATATTTGGTAAAATAGAGTAATCACTATAACTTTAACTCTATGCTACCCAACAGATAAAATATGTATTTTTCAAAATGTTCTTTCTTTATGCTTCCACCCCCTCTTTATTTTTATTTATTGCCCCCCCTCCCCAATTTCACATGAAGCTACTACTGTTCACCTGGATCGTTCCTGCGCCCCCCAAGGGGCAGTATCGCCCACTTTATGAAGCACTGATTTAAATTGACTGCCTAATACACCAAAAGAAGATGGATTTACCATTTCTGGCAGTACATCGCTCCGCACCACAATGCACCTACCAATGTCCATTGGCCAGATGTGTTGAGGTGCCACCGCACTGCACCAATGCAAGTAGTGTGTTGCGGAAACACGCTGGTTAATGTATGCATTACTGCAATTTAATAGTATTTTATATATTTGATAATTGTTTGTGTATTGTCACTTTATTTATTACAGGTAGTTATATAGCACAGACAATATACGCAGCGCAGTACATATTGTTCATTCATATCAGTTCCTGCCCTCTTGGAGCTTACAATCTTAGGTCCCTATCTCACACACATACTTTATATACACATACTAGAGCCAAGTTACACAGAAGGCAATTAACCTACCAGCATGTCTTTGAAGTGTGGGAGGAGACCCGAGTACCCAGAGGAAATATATACAGGCACAGGAAGAACATGAAAACTTCATACAGATAGTGTCCTGACCCAAATACGAACCGCTAAACTACTAAGCAACTGTGCACTTTAAAATTTTAATTTCATTTTTATTAGTGTCTTTTTTTTTTCTTTCTATGAATAAAAAAAAAATAATGAGGCTGATGATTTTTTTGGCACAAGAACAGGTCCAGAATAGCTGTAGGGAGCTTTCCTAGCCCTAAGGAACAATAGATATCTCATTGCATCCTTAAAGCATAGGTAAAGTCATAGGGGAAAAAATGTGCACCTGCAAGTTAATGGCATCATGTCATATGAGCACATTATGAAATACTTACCTTACAAGGAAGCCCTCCTGCAGCACTCTGTGTCCACTGACAGGGCTTATATCTTCACCAGGTCTTTCTTCCGGGTTCATAGGCTCTGGCACATGAGTGCAGGAGTCATGGCCATGGCACAGAGCTCTGAAGAGACGGCATGAGTATACCAACCCTTCAGAGCATTTACACTGGTGATGTCACTGCAGCAACAGTGAATATCTTCTAAATGAAGGCACATTTAGGAGATATTCACTGTACCCACAGGTAAGTCTTATTATAGACTTACCTGTACAGCCATGCCCAAAAGTTTTGAGAACGACAGAAATATTATATTTCACAAAGTCTGCTGCCTCAGTTTTTATGATGGCAAATTGTATATACTCCAGAATGTTATGAAGAGTGATTAGATGAATTGAAATTAATTGCAACAAAAAATTTCCACTGCATTTGTGAAGAAGGCTTCAGGGCGCCCAAGAAAGTCCAGCAAGGGCTAGGACCGTCTCCTACAGTTGATTCAGCTGCGGGATCGGGGCACCACCAGTGCTGAGCTTGCTCAGGAATGGCAGCAGGCAGGTGTGAGTGCATCTGCATGCACAGTGAGGCGAAGGCTATTAAATGATGGCTTGGTGTCAAGAAGGGCAGCAAAGAAGCCACTTCTCTCCAGGAAAAACATCAGGGAAAGACTGAATGAATAAAAGGAGGAATAGGTGGTGCTATCTGAGGGCAAGTAAGATGTAAATATATCGGAAATTAAACTAAATCAAATAAATTCCGTAATAGAAAATATATATAGATATAAAGTTCTAGGGGTGCAGAAAATGTATATGCGACTGTGTACACCAATTATGCCTCGAAAAAAAGTTACAAATAGTATAGCTAAAATTATAAATGTGAACCAAAAAAACACATCAATAAAGTGACAAAGTGTAGAAAGATGACAT
Organism: Pelophylax lessonae; assembly: GCF_965119305.1. Lineage (NCBI taxonomy): Eukaryota > Metazoa > Chordata > Amphibia > Anura > Ranidae > Pelophylax > Pelophylax lessonae. Next base: position 239,698,890 of record NC_138775.1, on the reverse strand, counting down.
CTGTGCGGAAAGTGAATAATTATACATATAAATTAAATTTTATATGCCTATCTTTACATACCTGTAGTCACTGAGAACAAACTTCTAATTGAACTGGTATCTGTGGTCCATATACCTAAGGTCTCCACTACTGGGTATATATAGGAGAGCCAGATTCTGACCTGTGATTGATGGTCGTTACCTCTGCAGATGTTCCTCTTTCTGGTGAGTGCGGTCCTGGGAGAGAGGGGGAGCACGAGTTCACTCACAGTCACGATTCACTTTGACGTTTGATCTACCACTGGCAATTCATTATTCATTTTTCACATGGACTTTTTCAATTTTATTATTATTGTGGACTTTAATTAATTTTACAAATGTCATTGGTTTACAGATTCATATATTATCATTCACTTTTTGCACAGATGTCACCTGGATAATTTTATAAGTACTGTAGATTTAATTAAAAAAAAATGTTATTGGTCAAATCATTTTGCATGTATAATTATTCACTTTTTGCACAGATGTCACCTTTTTACACTTTGTCACTTTATTGATGTGTTTTTTTGATTCACATTTATAATTTTAGCTATACTATTTGTAACTTTTTTTGGAGGTATAATTGGATATGTACACTTGCATATACAATTTCTGCACCCCTAGCACTTTATTTATATCTATATATATTTTCTATTACGGAATTTATTAGATTTAGTTTAATTTCTGATAGGTTTACATCCTAATTGCCCTCAGGTAGCGCCACCTATTCCTCCTTTTATTAATTCATGTGTATACCCCTCCTTTATATGTGAGGTGGGCTTCAGCCTGTGATGTACATCATAGCACGGAACTTATATAGATATCAGCGACAGACTGATATTCTGAAAAAGGTACAGGGATTGGGCTGCTGAGGACTGGGGTGAAGTCATTTTCTCTGATGAATACCCTTTCCAATTGTTTGGGGCATCCGGAAAAAAAACTTGTCTGGAGAAGAAAAGGTGAGGGCTACCATCAGTTCGTCAGTGTCATGCCAACAGTAAAGCATCCTGAGATAATTCATGTGTGGGGTTGCTTCTCAGCCAAGGGAGTGGGCTCACCTACAATTTTGTCTAAGATCACAGCCATGAATAAATAGTACAAAAACATCCCCGAGAGCAACTTCTCCCAACCATCCAAGAACAGTTTGGTGAGGAACAATGCCTTTTCCACTATGATGGAGCACCGTGCCAAATGGCAAAAGTGATAACTAAGTGGCTTGGGGAACAAAACATCAGTATTTTGGGTCAAAGTGGCTTGGGGAACAAAACATCAACATTTTGGGTCCATGGCCAAAAAAACTCCCCAGACCATAATCCCATTAACCACTTCAGCCCTGGAAGGATTTGCCCCCTTCCTGACCAGGCCCTATTTTGCGATTCGGCACTATGTTATTTAACGGACAATTGCGTGGTCGTGCGACGCTGTACCCAAATAAAATTGATGTCCTTTTTTTCCCACAAATAGAGCTTTCTTTTGGTGGTATTTGATCACCTGTGCGATTTTTATTTTTTGCGCTATAAACAAAAAAAAAACGACAATTTTGAAAAAAAATAAATATTTTTCACATTCTGCTATATGACATTTTTAAAAAAAAAATTTAAAAATCTAAATTTTTTAACATTTTAGGCCAATTCCTTTTCTGCTACATATTTTGGTAATAAAAAAAAAACCCACAATAAGTGTATTTTGATTGGTTTGCGCAAAAGTTATTGCGTCTACTAACTACGGCAAAGATTTATGTCATTTTTATTGTTTTTTGTTTTTTTTTTTACTAGTAATGGCGGCGATCTGCGATTTTTTTTGCGGGACTGTGACATTGCGGCGGACAGATCGGACCCCTAACTGACATTTTTGACACTTTTGGGGGGACCAGTGACATTACTACAGTAATCAGTGCACTCCAGTCACGTAGTACTACGTGACTGGACGCAGCCGAGCCGCCCTGCTGCAGTAAAAAGCCAGCGGTAGGTCGGCAAGTGGTTAAGAACTTGTGGTCAGTCCTCAAGAGGCGGGTGAACAAAAAAAAACGGACAAATTCTGACAAACCCCAAGCATTGTTAAAGCGGTAGTATCCCGCTTTTTGACACTTTTACCTACAGGTAAGCCTATAATAAGGCTTACCTGTAGGTACAAATAATATCTCCTAAACCGGCATGGTTTAGGAGATATTTACAGTGCATGCAGCCGCTCTCGCGAGCGGCGCATGCGCTCTGAAGGTCCGGGGAGCATGCGCGGGAGTGACGTCATCGCGGCTCCGGCCAATCATCGCGCCGGAGCTGCCGAACCCGGAAGAGACGGCGAGGGATCATGGCCGCGCCCGCAGCGATGTCCGGGGGTCCGTGTCGGGGCTTCGTTCTAAGGTAAGTTACACATAATGGGCTAGTATGCGATGCATACTAGCCCATTATGCCTTTGTCTTGCAGGTTTTTTTTTTTTTTTTCCAAGGGTTTACAACCGCTTTAATGCAAGAATGGGCTGCCATTAGTAAGGACGTGGCCCAGAAGTTGATTGACAGTATGCTAGGGTGAATTGCAGAGGTCTTGAAACAGAAGGGTCAACACTGCAAATATTGACTCTTTGCATGAACCTAATATAATTGTCAATAAAAGCCTTTGACACTAAGAGCCGGTTCACACTGAGGCGATCCGACTTCGAGGGGCGACCTGTGAAGTCGCGGTGCACGCTTCGCGCGACTTGCAGGGACTTCACATAATGGAAGTCTATGCAAGTTGCTCCCAGGTAGCCCCAAAGTAGTACAGGACCCTTTTTCTAAGTCGGAGCGACTTGTGTCGCTCCTATTAGAACGGGTCCTGTACTACTCAATGGCGAGCGAGCGACCGCGACTTGTCAGGCTGGCATGTCAACTGACAAGTCGCGCTAGTCTGAATGGGCTCTTATGAAATGCTTGTAATTATACTTCAGTATACCATAGTAACATCTGACAAAATGATCTAAAAAACACTGAAGCAGCAGACTTTGTGAAAATTAATATTTGTATTTGTAAACTTTTGACCACGGCTGTAGGTACAACTATCAAAACTGAGTTTACTACTGCTTTAAAAAAATAAAAAATTCCCTTCCTAATTGACTCTAGTGCATTTTTCCAAAACTGTAAATTATTCACCAAAATCTCCACCAGAGTTTTTGGAAAATTTGCTCATCTCCACTTTTAAGCCTCTACCAATTGCTTAGTGAGGTCACTCATCAGGGTTTATAGGGGCTCAGCATATAGAAGCAGGGGCAGACTTGTATAAAGTATTCAAAATTTCTACTTGAGTAAAAGTACAAGTGCTCGATCAAAAAGTGACTTGAGTAGAAGTGGAAGTGCTCGCAGAAAAAGTTACTTAAGTAGAAGTACTAAAGTATTCAACATTTTTTTTACTTAAGTATTGCAAGTAGTTTTTTCAAAAAATTTGCTACTTAAGTACTAAAAGTAAAAAGTACCAGTAGTTTTGAAAAGAAAAATTCTACTCAAGTACTGAAAGTAGAAGTACAAGTACTGTGTTATGTAGTTATTAAAGAAAGAAGTCAAAAGTTTGAACATCATATTGTTTTTTATTATTTCAAATGATTTATTCAAATGATTAACCTAAAGGACAATCACAATTCCTTAGGCTGTAACTTTTTGTAAACAAAAAACAGATAAAGTATGTCCCTCCCTTCCCCTTTTAAAGCATCCACCTTTTAAAGCCAGGGGTGGTCTCCTTCCTGAGCTTCCTCACTCTCACAGCCAGGCAGATCACTTGAAGTTGAAGGGCCAGGGGTGGAAGGTGGTGTTTTTGGTTCGTCCATCTTTTCAGCTGATCAAAAGGCAGAACAGGAGCATGCGCAGTCTTCTTAATCGCGGTTTGATTTGATTTGCTCAATTGATGATGATGTGCCAGGCCAGCTTCATCAAACCTACAACGCTTAAAGTGAAAAATGCATCAAAAACTACTAACAAAGTGGCTGTGCTAAAAATGCTAATAAAGTGCCTGCAATTATATATATATATATATTCTTCTTGTATTCAAAATCATCGCCCACAGTATCAAAAATAAAGTGACATGTCTGTGCTAAATGCAGTGCAAATTATTCCCACAATGTAAATGTAATTCATATAAAATATATATGACAATACCACAATAAAATAAGTTGTGATTGTGAATAAGTTAGGTGCAAGATTAAGTGTGTAAACTAAACTTTATAACGAAAAGTCCATAACTGAATTCCAGTGTGCAATCTAAGAAGTGCTGTCACTTGCTGTCAGATGCTTCCACCTTTCTTCTGTGATCTGCTCAAGTAAAGTGGTGGACTGGATAGCCTCTCTCTCTGTCTCTCCCCTTAGTAGCACTGGCACTGCATTGGTTCAAAAAGCTGTCTATATTATTTTCATTATAAGAACTTGTCAGAACATGCTTCCACCACCTGTCCTTCACACTAGTAGTGCTCATTTGCTTTGCTCAAGTCAAGTGCCACTGCCAGTGGCCACTGCAGTGCAGGCACAGCCGCACAGGCAGGCCGCAGGAAGCACAGGCACCACCACAACACAACACTTATGGTCCATGGACCATGGATGGTCGGATAATCATCATAGCCGTCAGTCTCACTCTTCTTGGTTCAAAAAAGCCACCCATGACCCGTGTGTATATAATATAATAATATTTTATATTGATTATTTGATTCTCAAATGGCACATTTGCCATGGCAAGGATTAGGCCCTCTCCACGGTCCACCTCACTCACCTCATAGAGAAGAAGATGAGATAACGAAGAAAATGCTCCGAGTCCTGCTCCCGCGTCCCGCCGCCCGTGTCACAACTCCTCTCAGTAAGGGCCCTAAGGGGTGGAGTCTGAGTGACACACAACACGTCTAGAGGCAGAGACCTCGAGCGGGAAGACGGCAGCACGGCTCCTCCAGTGCGGTTTTAACTTGATGATCATGACAGTGATTCCGCTGGCCGCGGCGCGAGCGAGGCTGTGGGATTGATTGAATTGAGTTGTGCTGCCTACTGCTACACGCTACCTACTACTAAATTGTGAGTCAGTATATTTTATTTCATTTTTATATATAAAAGCGGTATTGTTGAGCACTACTAGCCACTAGATCTCCTGGCTGTCACTTTGTCACATGTTGGGGAATCACAACGGCTCGGCTCCAGAAGTGGCGGGTGTCCCCGTCATCCTGCCAGGGCCGCCAAGAAGTTCATCACCTAATCTTAAGTTATTAATATCTTATGAGGAGAGGACCTATGGGATTGAGAATTGAAATAATTAAATATATATGGCTTTTTGAACCAGTGCAGTCAGTGCCACAGTGCCACCCAGACGCTATCCACCAGTGCCACCACCATTAAGTGTGTTGGTTGGTCACTCGAGCACTGAAGGAGGTGGAAGCATCTGACAAGTGAAGTGACACTTTAGATTTGCACACTGGAATTCATTTATGGACTTTTCGTTATAGATAGGTTTACACACTTCAACTTGTTGCACGCACCTGACCTAACTTATTTCATAACGTATTTTATTGTAATTTATTGTCATATTTTATATGAATTGAATTTACTGTTCCATTGTGGGAATAATTATTTTCACTGCATTTAGGCTTTAGCACATTCATGTCACTTTATTTTTGATACTGTGTGGAGTGTGGGCAGGGCACAGGCACTTTATTCGCACAGCCAAGTTGTGTTTGTTAGTAGTTTCTTGATGCACTTTAAGCGCTGTAGCACCATTTATTTGTTTGTTTCATATTTTCTTTTTATTGGAAAGGTTTGGTATAGCAGCTTTTATTATACACAGCCTTTATTTTCATATGCGCTGATTTATAAATGACATTATACACATTTTTTTGAGCTTTATGTAACCTGCCATCTACTGTTCTGGCAGTGGTAATTTTTTAAAAGTAACGAGTAACTATGAAGCACAAAAAAAAAATACTTGAGTAGAAGTATCGAAATCATCGAAAAAATGTAGTGAAGTAAAAGTAGAAGTAGGAGAAAAAAATTCTACTCTAGGAAAGTACAGATACCGCATTTCGGTACTTAAGTACAGTACTTAAGTAGTTCTACTTCGTTACTATACATCTCTGAGCAGGGGCCATACTAAAATTTTAGATAAAAATAAATTGAGATTTACATATAACTTCAGCTGCCTACATCTCCAGATCGATCATTTGATGTGGCACGCTTGTTTTCCTCAAATGCCTGTTTTGATGAACCCAGGTTTGTGAAAGATTTACTGTAAATTTAGTAAAACAAATGTGGGCACGAATATGTGTACATACATACGGTGTAATAGATTACTTGTAAAACCCAGAGAAATGAATGCAGAATCCAGGCAGCAGTATCTCTGCAAATATCTTTTTCCAACTGTTAATGTTTCCATATTTTTATGCAGAAACCATACGCCTGTCAAATTCCTGGTTGCTGCAAGCGATACACAGATCCCAGCTCATTACGGAAACATGTGAAAGCCCACACAGTGAAGGAGCAGCAGGTGCGCAATAAGGTAGCAACACTACATCAATATAGACTATTACCGTATAAGGTGTTTGATTTATTGCTGTGAACCAAGTTTAGTGAGAAACTCAGTTTTTTAGAATCCATAATATTGGTTGAATTTATAATCCCATAGTAAAGTCATAAAGGTTTTTCAAACAAAAATTACCAATAGATGGTACTTTACCCCGTATAGATTATCTAAAATGAGCTCTACTCTCTCCCCATTATGTTGGAGGGAATGTGGGAAGATTGGTACCCTACAGCACATCCTATGGGAATGCCCCTCTCTCACAAGTTTCTGGAGGTCAATATTCAGGTGCATAGCATCCACGACAGGAATCCTGTCCACCCCGAAACCAGAATTAGCACTACTAAACTTAAATATTGATCTATACCCACTCAATTTTAGACAGATGGTTCTGCACCTCCTGTTGGCCTCCCGGATTCTAATTCTACGCAAGTGGAAAACCACTGAAGTCCCAAATCTTTCCGAAGTGATAGCCCTAGTGAATGACAACTATGAACAGGAAAAAGCCCTCTCCTTCAATAATCTATCCTACCAAAAATTCCAAAAAGCTTGGTTGGCATGGCCCTACTTACCACCTGTCATTAAGAATTAACAAAGTGTTAACAGCTGAGGCTTCAAATCGTTCCTCAAAGAGGAGAGGGAGGCACCCGCTGCCTCTGATCTGGTGTCATTGCTCCCTATGGGGTTTCGGCCTGGAGGCAGTGGTTGCTACCCCTTTCCTCTTCCAGTCAGAAATGTACTTGTATGATATATTGCTAAGACATTACTATGATACATGTATACAATTCTTGTACCGTATTTGCTAATTTTCATATGCACTCTACAAGCTCACCATGGAAGATGTTCCGCTACCCTGTTGTTTCTTATGTTACCTACATCACGTTGATGTTTTCTTGTTCTCATGTATGTTTTCCCTTTTTAAAATGCAAATAAAAATTTATTGATTGAAAAAAAAAAAAGTTTTTTCAAACTTGCATGTTATCCTGAATATTCCATTGAATCGCAGTTGACATTGAGTCCATTTATAAGGCAGCAGTAAGACCATAGCTGCCGACTGTCCCGTTTTTGCTGGGACAGTCCCAGTAAGTAGGACCCTGTCCTGGGTAATTTACTCTCTAAGAAGTGCAATATGTTTACATTTCATATTTACTTCCAAATTAGAATAAAATGTAGTTATGTTGGACTAATTTCATTATTTCTGAGGATTCGTTTACATTCGTTACTATTGCGATTTAGAATTTGAATACACCTGAATTTTCGAACAATGAAAAATAACGGTAGTCCAAATTTTGATTCAGAACAAAACAAATCACACATGTCTACTTATAGGTGTAATGGTCAGTTGTCCACAAACTTTTGGCCATATAGTACAAGTACCGATTGGGCCAAATATAGAATGTTGTGTGTCACTAGCTATCACTATTGGTACTCACTGTGTACAGTTTTCTTACAGGCACAACACATTCTGGATGGCAAGTGGGCAAAGGCCATCACCCATGAAATTCTGAATGGTGCTCGATCACGTGACATGGTGGCAGGTATGTTCAAATTCCTCTAACCCAGATAAAATGATGTTTCAGAGCTCTGATGATCACCAACTATGCAGCAATTTCCATCGGGTTATAATCACATACAGATGGAAAAGTATTTGTTTTGTAACCATTAATCATAATTGTAAATTTATTTATTTTTTTAACATAAAAATTATTTTAACCCCATACTGCTGAAGAGTTAGCAGTGATGTTTGCTCATTTACAGTAGGTAAACATTTAACTGGGATGGTAAGGGTTATGGACCAGCTCAAAACACTTATTTGCTTTATTTATTTCAAAGAAACCACAATATTAATGTGCTGAGAGTCGCCTCCGGCTTTTCATTACTTGAATGTTTCTTGCAGCAGAAAGCTTAACTCTTCTGAACAGTTCAGAGCAAGTAGCTGGGATGTTAACTGCTGTACCCTGTTTATTTTTATTCTCTTCATTTATATAGAACTCCCTGTTCTGCAGCAAAATATGTAGAACATTAGGCATTTTTGGAAAACAAATCAATAAATAAATAAATAAAATGAGAAAAAAAAAGAAGAAACTATGTACAGTGCCTTGAAAAAGTATTCATACCCCTTAAAATCTTCCACATTTTGTCATGTTACATGTATCTTATTGGGATTTTATGTGATAGACCAACACAAAGGGGCACATAATTGTGCAGTGGAAGAAAAATGATAAATGGTTTTCCAAATTTTTTACAAATAAAATATCTGAAAGGTGCATTTGTATTTGTAGCAGGGCTGAGTCCCATACAATAGAACCCCCATCGCAAGCTGCATGCTATGGGGGCACTCAGCAAGGGGGACCCGAGAAGAGGAGGATCAAGGCTGCTCTGTGTAAAACCATTGCACAGAGCAGGTAAGTATAACATGTTTGTTATTTAACCACTTGCCGACCGATTACCGCAGATATACTGCGGCAGTGTGGCTCTCCCAGGCAAAGTGACGTAGGTATACATCGGTCGCCTGGTGGCAACTAGGGGGAGAGCGCGCACCGCCTCCTGCTCCCGATCGTCAGCGGGGAAGCCGATGCAGCAGGCAGGCGTCTCCGATTGCTGCCTGATACCCGCGATCATTCCCCGCTGAGAGAGAAGGATGGTTGGCTGTTGTAAACACAGCCGACCGTCCTCCCTGGGATGATCATAGAGCCCATGTGATCCTGCTATATAGGATCACATGTCTCTATGGTCATTTCAGAAGTCATGCCCCCCCCCCCACAGTTAGAATCACTCCCCTAGGCTCACATTTAACCCCTTGATCACCCACTGGGTTAACCCCTTCCCTGCCAATGGCATTATTACAGTAACAATGCATATTTTTAGCACTGATTACTATTGTAATGTCACTGGTACCCCCAAAAGTGTCAAAAATGTCAGTTAGGGGTCCGATCTGTCCGCCGCAATGTCGCAGTCCTGCAAAAAATCGCAGATCACCGCCATTACTAGTAACAAAAAGAAAAACAATAAAAATGACATAAATCTTTACCGTAGTTAGTAGACGCAATAACTTTTGCGCAAACCTTTTTTCTTTGGGAATGTCATATAGCAGAATGTGAAAAATATTGTTTTTTTCTCAAAATTGTCGCTGTTTTTTTGTTTATAGCGCAAAAAATAAAAATTGCATAGGTGATCAAATACCCCCAAAATGAAGCTCTATTTGTTTGGGTACAGTGTCGCATGACCGCGCAATTGTCCGTTAAAGTAACGCAGTGCCAAAATGCAAAATAGGGCCTGGTCAGGAAGGGGGCAAATCCTTCCGGTCTTAAAGTGGTTAATAAAAAATCCTTTAGTTTCACTTCAATTTGAGAGTTTCAGGATTGACCAGAACCTTGGGATATGCTCCATACTCTAAGCTGTGATGGTACATTGAACGACTGGAATGCTACCATGAACACAGTTAAGCATTATGACAATTTGCCTTTTTGGTACATAGAAACATATTTATAAAAACCCAGAAATCCATGTGCTTAGCCATGCTAAATTGGCTCACATTTGGTGACATCATTCACCTAATATACAGTGCATCATATAGATGATTGTTCAACCCTGGAAAAGTTTAAAGCAAAGCAGCATAGTCTCTGACGCATGCCTAGTAAATCTTCTTAAATAGCTCAGGATGCAGAAGGTTAAGTTAGAATTTAACTCTATTCCCTATAATGGTTTCCACTGAAAATGTCCATCCCTAGTGGGATGAGCAAAATTGAGTTTTCTTCCTTAAAGGAAAGAAGTGCAGTGGAAGCAATTGGAAGCAACATTTTTCTGTTCATCCCTATTGATTATGGACCTATCCAAAGGCACCGGTCCAGCTGGAACTGTTAGGAATAGGCTGTGCGGCACCCGGAAGGAGCCACACAGTGAAGGTCTCATAAGCTGGACTGCAGGTAAATATTTAGCTGCCGAACATTGAACAGTATTCTAAGTTGTTGGACAGAAAACAATTACATAACAAAATGCAAAGAATAAAAAAAAGCCAGAATCACTATTTTTAATATACACAGGGCATTCTGGGATTGAAAAAGAAGTAGAATAGAGGATGAAGAATTATATACATCTAAACTCGATGTGTCTGAACAATAGGACTTTGGGTGCATATTTTACGCAGGGTCTTCTGAATATTTGTCCCAGCAGGATCTGGCGTTGTTCAGTGAATTCCATAAACCCAACTGAATGAGCTCTTGAAGTGTTACTAAACCCAGGACCCGGCATTCACTATATCTGGTCTCCCACAGTACACAGAGAAATGCAAATATTTTAGTAAATATAAACTGCTAAATACTCATCAGCAATATATAGCAGTCTTGTGACTTCTATCAGTGTCCTGCCGAGCACTGGTTAAAGCTGTCTGACTGTCCTATGAGGCTGCATGACCCCTGACTTTCTGTCTGGACAGTGCTGATTGGCCTGTGCTGATCACAAGCACCCTCCCAAAAAAAAAAAAAAAAAACTCTCTAGACATACACACCAAACTGAGCAAGTGCAAAGTGCCTCCTAGGACTTCTTTCAGCAGATGGATTAGGTACAGTAAAGGAAGGGGAGGATCAGGAAAGACAGGTTCAAACAGCCTTTTTACACAATGGGAAGGATTAACCCCTTAAGTTACACAGATAGTATACAAGCATGCTTTACTGCATATACAGACTGATTTTACTGTTGTGGGTTTAGGAACACTTTGAGGCTGGGTTCACACTGAATTCAAGGGAAGCTCGCAGCAGGGGGTCCGGTGCATCCCCGTGCACCATTTTAGGTCTGAACTTTTGACTGAATTCGGACCTGAATCCGACCAGAAGACGCACTTTTCTGCAAGCTGCCATTAAAGCGGAGTTCCAGGCAGAAAACATTTTTTTACCTAAAAATACCCCCAGTCAGGGCTAGTCCATTTAAGCAACGATAGCCTTTGAACTGCCCCCTGTTTCACTTACCTGTAAGAAGAAATACTTACTTTGAAAATGTCTTGTCCATCGCTGCCATCTCAGGTGTAGGCAGCTGAAGCCGGAGCGTCCCTCTTCGTGTCCTCTTCGGTGACGTCGGAAGTCCCAGAATGCCCTGCTCGTCACTTCCGGGGCAGGCATGCCCAGAAGCTGTTCAGCAGGGAATGACGCGCCTGCACCAGAAGTGACGAGTGACTCCGGTGCAGGTGCATTGACTCCTGGGATCGATGATGCTCATCTCCCAGGAGTCAATGCAAAGGAGGAAGTGACGTGGGGGGCCCAGGCTGCAGAGGGAGGAAGTGGAAGGAAGGTAAGTTAATTTTCTGAAAAAATAAGGTAAGTGAAGCAAAAAAACAAAATAATAACTATCCAATTCTTTTTCAGGTTATTTTATGCTAACAGAAAATGCAAAGTTGAAAAATAGGCATGAACTCCTCTTTAAGGGCCAGGCACAGTCTCCTGGCATGCAAATTGGATGCGGTGAAACCCACATCCAATTCACAATAGTGTGAACCCAGCCTAAAGCTAAACTCCAGGAAAGTAAAAACCCTCCATTGCAGTGGGGCTGTTAAAAGCTTATTTATGTCTTGGAGATGAAAAAAGTAGTTTTACTTACGGAATCCTCTCCTCCTGCCCGCTCCCTCTACACTGCTAGTCCAGTCCTTGCATTCTCCTCTCCCCTACGCTGCAGCGGTGGCAGGTCCTCTGATGTCATCAAGTACCATGCAGAGCTTGGTGTTGAGATGCTGAAGAACAGACCACCACCGGAGTGTAGGGGAGTAGAGTGCTGGTTTCTGGGGGAGCAGAGGATCAGGTAAGTAAATCTACTCATCCCAGTCCCATAGACCTAAACAAGCATTTAACCCTTGTAGTGCAGGGACAGCCCCAATGCCAGGGAGCGTTTTTACAATTCCTTGGAGGCTTTAGCTTACACTAATTAGAATCTTTATTTAGCCATTTCATTGCAATTCCCCAAATTCTTTGAAGTCATGGCTAAAAATAACTGACATTGAAAATAAGTATTTTTATCTTGGTATCTTAGCTTTGTGAATCATATGTTTATCTATGTTCTGTTGTGATGACTTTTCTGATCAGCCCAGTTAGGAGCCAATTTGATGATGTAAGCAAATATTTTTCATCTAAAGAAGTTTATTTTTCATCTAAGAATATTTGGATCTCTATCATCTGCTCCCGTCAATGTAATCCCATATTGCCTTCACTTCTTTAGTAGACTAGTGCCTCGCTAAAAGTAGAGAGAACATGATGGTGCCATGTGTGTATAGACAACTCTGTTTTTTTCTTTTACTTGAGTTGGTTATGTGTATTTTATGTTGTTCTGAATTTAATGTAGTGCAATTGTGTCAATAAATATTTCTGTGGTTTTTTTGACATAGTGTTTATACTATTTCCTCCTTACTTACTTAGTTTTAATCCCCAGAGCTTGTGCTTTTGAAGAACAAGACAGCCATAGCAGCTCCTAGTTTTCTATCCTGACCTATTGCCATTAAGCAGTTTTTTTTTTTTAAAGAAACATTCTACTGACTTTGCAGACAACCATCTAAAAATACCGATTGCAGACTTGTGTCAATCTAACAAGTAGAATTTGTTGATAGGCTGAGTCTGAGAGCAGAGTGATAACCTCATCATTGTGATGCTACTTCTTCACTATCCAATCAAAAGCCAGTGCAGGTCCAGGACCAAGCTGCATTGCGTTAGGGACTTGGCTATATATCCTGACAGCAGTGAGTGAATCTTAAAGTGGTTGTAAAGTCACTAATCACAAATCCTGGAATACCCTCTGTTACAGCGAATTATATTGCGCAGTGTATGTGTTTTTTAAAAATTATGCAACAAAATACCTTATTTTACAGTGCAGCTGTGCGGTCACGTGACCTCCCAGTGCTCTCCTTTCCCGATCTGAGGACTACAGTGGGAGGGGCTGAGATTTACCTCTGACATCAGCTGAGAGGAGGAGAGCAGCGGGAGGTCACGTGAGTGCACAGCGGCGCTTTGAAATAAGGTGTTTTGCTGCATAATCTTTAAGAAACAGACACTGCACATAATATCTTGCTGGAACAGAGGGAATTCCAGGATTTTTGATTAGTGATTTTACAGCCACAGCAGAATAGCGAAGGGAGGGGTGGGGAGGAGATGGGTCACATACACAGACTCCAGAGCTGACAGGCAGGGAGAGAGGGGGAGGAGGGAGAGACTGCGGGAAGATGGAGGCACATAAACTGACCACGGTATCCTGGATCAGCAGCCATGATTACTGTGGTCAGCATACTAGGGGGGGGACACAGGAACAGGCAGGATTAACCAAGTCAGTAGCGGCTGATTCATTAGGGGCACAAGGGTGCCACACCCCCTAATCTATGTGACCGACCCCTAATCTACATGAAGGGCGCCGGACGCATGGATTTCAGTGTTTGTTTGTTTTTTTAGCACATGATTAGAGACTGAGGCTCTAATTGGCTTCAAAAAAGGGTAGGCTGGGGACACAGAGCACTGCCCCCTGAACCCACTCAGTTGTGTGGCAATAGGAATTAATATTCGTTATTGTCTTCCTGTTTCTCCTCCTGGCCAATCAGTAAGTGGGTCCTGAGACCCAATTGGCTGCAAGGAGAGGCGTCTGTATTGGCCGCCGAAGAGGAGGAGACGCAGGGGGAAGCTGAAGCTGCCCATGATCTAGATGGGGTAGGTGCAGGGCTGGTGGGCAGACAGGCAAATTAGAGGGGGGGGGGTTTGACTGACCGACCGACCCGGGGGGAGGGGTTGATATGTTGCTAGCTGCCACTCTCCTTAAAAAAATGGAACACTAGCCGCCACTCAACCAAGTATTTTACAGCATTGAGAGGGAAAATTGACACTGCACAAGCACTATGCTGTATATCCTGCTTTAAAGGAACAGGATCTTTTTTTTTTTCTTTTTTTTAGGGTTACAACCACTTTAACAGTGACAGAACAGAATTACTGCATGTAGCATTTAAAACAGTGAAATAGTTGAACTGTGCATTCTTCTGATTTCCTGTAGCTCTGCTTAAAGTGGAAGTAACCCCTCCAATCTTTTTCAGCCAAGGAAGCTGCCATCTTGGGCTCTGTTTAATTTACAACTGCCATGATGCTGCACATGTGATCAGTTATGACACCAGCCATTGGATGGTTTGACAGTTTGGTTGAGCTGTACATTCCTTGCACATGCCGGAAATGTAACTCTTTTTTTTAAACTGTGAAATGGATGGGTTTACTTCCGCTTTAAACAATAATGCCTCGTTTCCACTGAGTGGTACGGTACGGTTCGGTTCAGTACGGTACGGTTCGGTACGGTACACATTGCGTTTCCACTGCCAATAGTACCCTTTTCATGATAGGCGTGGTGTAGCTGGTCACAGCAGGAAAGCTGTGATAGACAATTCTCTGTCAACCAATCAAAGTTCTGCAGAGTGTAGCTCCACCCAGTTGGTACGGTACTAATGTGCTTGGTACCCCAACGAAAGGGTACCAAAAAGTGGTACGGCACGGTTCGGAATTAGGGTACCATTCATAATGGAAACGGCATAAATAGCGTACCGAACCGTACCAGAAAGCTCAGTAGAAACGCGCCATAAAAGACCTGTGTTATCTTACTCTGAAACTCATGCAATAGCAATGTGCTAATAACATGCATTTCCCTGTTTCCAGGTCTGTATAATTTGTCTTCCAATAATCATAACATCGTCAGCCCAGGAATAATGACTCCAGTTTCTTCGCAATGTCCTGATATTGAGGCCCCTTCTAGCTGCCTGATGTCAGTCACAGAGAGTGCTCTAGAGAGGTAGGTATGCAAAGCCTAACTGCCATTTAATTCTGATGTTAGTTTGTCTTTTCAAAATATGCTGATTTAGAAAAACAAATCCATCCACAACCTATTAACCACTTGCCGACCAGCCACCGCAGATATACGGCAGTAGGTTCCCACAAATTGGCGTACCTGTACGGCGCTTCGTAGGAGCGATTGTGGGGCGCGCGCGTGCTCCCATTTGCCAGCAGGAAAGCTAATCCGCAGGGCCAGCAGCCCCAATTGCCGCTGGACACCCACAATCAATCTCCTGCTGTTGTAAACACAGCGGACCATTGTTCTCTCAGCTATCAACACAGAGCTCCTGTGTTCCTCCTATTAAGGAACACAGGTCCCTGTGTTAATCCCATAAGCCCATCCCCCCTACAGTACGAAAACACTTCCTAGGCATACATTTAACCCTTTGATCGCCCCTGAGTTAACCCCTTCCCTGCCAGTGCTATTAGTACAGTAACAGTGTATATTTTTAGCACTGATTACTGTATACGTGTCATTGGTCCCCCCCAAAAGTGTCAAAAATGTCAGTTAGGTGTCTGATCTGTCCGCCCCAATGTTGCAGCCCTGCTAAAAATCGCTGATTGCCACCATTACTAGTAAAAAAATGAAAAGAAAAAAAAATGACATAAACCTTTTGTGCAACCCAATCAAAATACGCTTATTGGGATTTTTTTTACCAAAAATATGTAGCAGAATACAAATTGGCCTAAAAGGATGAAAAAAATTTGATTTTTAATCTTTTTTTTTATTGGGAATGTTATATAGCAGAAAGTGACAAATATTGTTTTTTTTTTTTCAGAATTGACGCTCTTTTTTTGTTTGTAGTGCAAAAAAAAAAAAAAAAACAAATTGCAGAGGTGATCAAATACCACCAAAAGAAAGCTCTATTTGTGGGAAAAAAAGGGCATCAATTGTTTTGGGTACAGTGTCGCACGACCACACAATTGTCAGTTAAAGTAACGCAGTGACGAATCGCATAAAATGGCCTGGTCATTAAGGGGGAAAATCTTCTGGTCCAGAAGTGGATCATTGTTCTAAGGTTTCTGCATTTGCGCTCCCAGACAGTTTTGGCTCTCAGAAATACATTTGGAGCCTGATTTAATAAATATTGAAAGGTGAAATTCTGTGAATAGGGTTGGACATTTATCACTGGAGCATGTAGGCACTCAACGTTTGGCAGCAAAACATGTAATTTCCATGTTATCCTTGTGGTGACAAGATTGTGATGATGCGTAAAAAACTTTATATGAAATATGTACATGTATAGGTGAAACTTTTTTTTTTTACATTTTGGATAGAGTAGGAAAAAGTGAAAACCCCTATCAGGTTGTTTTTGTGTCCTATTTGCAGTGTCATATTTGGGACATTTCACTTTTATTCATGTCCTAGAGAAGCAACAGGAAAAGAAGGCATTTCTCCACTTACCTGGTTGGCTTCAAAATACAGTAGGTGTCATCATTTTTGGTAGATTTGAGCTGGATATAGACTAGATTTTTTTTTTCTCATTTAGGAACCTCCATTTGATTTTCTAATCATTAGTGGGATCAAACAGACATTAGTTTTTGACCACAATGAAGAGAAAGTTCAAAGCAGGATGGAAATTTTTGCCTTGAATGAACATATTTCTAACAGTGTATGTGATTTTTCAATTGCTAAATTCCATTAGTTCCAAAATCAATTGTTAAAAGCAAAGAATGTATAAGTACATTTGAATGGCATTCATCATTCAATCCACGGAATGTACCAAAATGTTTTTCCAATTTTCTAAGGACATTTGTGCGAATGAACATTCAAATATCTACTAGTGTATGGCCAGCTCTACTCTCACCTCTACTGACAGCTTTAAAGGGTAACTCCACTTTAGTGGAAAAAAACATAGCAAAAATAATAATAACATAGCGTATACAATTGCAACACAAGTCATATTGTAATTAAATGTTATTAAAAATTACCTCTCCTTTTCAATCTGCAGCTCTGTAATTTTCTGTGAAATGCAATGGAATAGATGTTCCGTACACAGAATGTTTACAGAACGCCCTCCAGAAACATAATTTCCTGCTTGCGTGATTGGCTCACTGATTTTCCCAGAAGTCTGCACTAAGATACAAGTCAGATTTCAGGAACCCCCTGCAACAAAAATGTAATTTTTGGTGAGATACTCCCAGTAGGAAATTACATTTAAAGGGATGCAGGCCCTGCAATTTTCCTCATTAGAGGCCTGCAGGAGCAGCGGCTGGTTGATAATTAAGAAACCACTCTCATTAGACTCACTTTTGCACATGGGCACAGACAAACACACAGGGATTTATTCAGAATAACAAAAGGTAGGAATCTGCAACAAAGTTTGTCAGAACCCCTTGTAATATACATAGATTACCAAAAGGGGAATGTTTTTTCTCAACAAAAGTGCAGTTACTCTTTAAATGTAGCATCCTTATCTTAAACAGGGACTACCAGTAAATTTAGCTTTGCTAGGTGGTAGTTAACCTGGTTGGTTTTCTCTTAAAGCGGAGTTCCGGGCACAAAATCGACCTCATCGATTTTGTGTCCATCCGCTTGCTCTTCTTCCCCTGAAAAGGAATTGGATAGTTAGGGTTATTTTTTTTTTTTACTTACCTTGTAATTGAAGATAGAAATACTCACCTATTTTCCACTTCCTCCCTCTGTGGCCGCGGCCCGCGCCGTCACTTCCAGTTTGCAATGATTCCTGAAAGCTGAACGTCATCGCTCCCAGGAATCAATGCGACTGCACCGGCCCCGCTCGTCACTTCCGGTGCAAAGCCGCATTCCCTGCTAAACAGCTTCTGGGCATGCCCAGAAGCTGTGGAGAAATGCGGCGCCACACCGGAAGTGACGAGAGGGGCCGGTGAAGGCGCATTCTGGGAGAAGAAGACGCGGAAGAGGACGCAGAAGAGGATCGCGCTGGCTTCAGCTGCCCACAACAGAGATGGCAATGCTGGAGAAGAAATTTTATAAGTGAGTATTTCTTCTTGCAGGTAAGTGCGAACCGGGACAGATCAGAGGCTAGCCATTGTGGAATGTACTAGCCCTGACTGTCCCGGGTGTATGTTTATTGAAAAAACGGTTCTGTGCCCGGACTCCGCTTTAAGCTCAGTATAGCTGTAGTTCCTCCATTTTCCCAGTAGGTATCACTGGTACCTTTGGCATTAGTATGATGAGCTATAGTGAAATGGAGTTATGAATATGTATATTTCTCTTAGCCATTCAGTAGAAGTTTCATGGCCACTGAGCATGCTGGGAGAGAGTATACATATTTAGGGAGGTCAAGTGATTGGGTCCTCCCACCCAGATCCTGGTCTGGTGTGGATGTGTGAGGAACAGCTGTGTTGGTTGAGGCCTGAATCCAAAGACCTACCTATGTGCTTGAGGCTCTGCCAGAGAGAGCCTGTTTGTTGCCTGAAAGCGTGAGGAAAGGTATGGAGTTCTGAGATGGAGTACCAGTTTAGTCTACCATGAGCTGGGGACTGTGGAGAGCCTGGGAAAGCATCAAGACAGACTCAACCAGAGAACCCCTGCACGGTCCTGTGAGTTTTTTTTTTTTGGCGCGTTAAAACCACTAGTGCGCCAGCATGCGGTTGCAGCGCATTACGATATGGCAGGAGTTGAAGTGCTTTAACTGCTTTGAAACTCAACATGAGGCTTAAATTTTGATAATGTGAACATCACTGTGTGTTGCCCATAGTATCATTTGTGTAGGGGTTTGAGGGGTGTTAAAAAATGCCCCTCGAATTCCTGTTTTCAATGCTAGTGTGAACTAGGCCTAAAAGTGTCTGGAACATTTTTCTGCAAATTTCCACACACACTATGTCTAAGAACCAGCACCATGAGGTAAAATATCAGCCCTCTCTGATGCGGGGGGTGCCGGTGTAAGATTTAGAAGCCCACTGTGAAACTGCACCAGGCCACTTCACCACAACTTTTTCTAAACCATGCATCACAATGTTTGTTACTAGGCCACAAGGCCTAGCCATAGTATTGTATTTTGGCACTTTTTTAAATGTTCCTCCCACTATCTGTCACTGCACCTTATCACTCAGGGTGTGGGTCTGTGGCCTATCCTGATGTCTAGGAGGAGAAAGTGTGGTCATCAGATTCCTTCCTCCCCTGTCTTGGGCGGTTGGGGGGGGTCACTTCTCCGGAGAGCCTCCCACCCAGTACTGGTTGGCTTTGGCTGATCATGAGAATCAGGGCCTGCTGGGCTTTTTGGCTGGGTGGACCCGAGTTGGCTTACCCCCATCAGGAGTCCTGCACCCTGCACTTGTATGTGTGTGTGTTCCCAGGTCCTTTTTGGTTCACTTGTTTGGTTCACTTGTTTTGTTTTTGTGCACTGCAGATTCGAAAAATACATTTTGCAGCTAAACCCCCCCTCCTCCCCTTTTCGTTTATATGTGTCTTGTGCAGATGAATTCACGTTGGTCATGTGACACTGTGTGCACCTCTTCTCCGGCAGTGGTTGGTTGTAAGAGCTGGTTCACACTACCACTACCAGAAAGTCGCCCCGTGACTTGAAGAGACTTGTTTAGAGACTTGGAAGAGACTTGGAAGAGACTTGGAAGAGACTTAGAAGAGACTTGGAAGAGACTTGGAAGAGACTTGTGCACTACTTTGAAGAGACAGGCGACTTTGTCTGTGGGGAATGCCTGGCTAATCTCTTTCATTTTCCTGGAAAGTCTGATAACAAGTAGTGTCAATTAAGATTAGGAGGCAACTCCCATTGAAGTATATGGGACAGTCGGATCACAGGTCGCTTCAAAGTAGTACAGGACCCTTTTCTGAAGTCGGAGCAACTTCAGTAGTGCCAATTAAGACAGCACTGATTGATTAACATTGCTTTTGTTATGTCAAGCTACCTGGGGCAACACAAGTTGCCTCACAAGTCGCGCTAGTGTGAATGGGCTCTAAATGTGCATGTTCTCTGCATCATTACACTGTGATTGCAGGATATTCTGGTAATTTCCCCTCAGGGGTTTGATCTGTGACAATCTGTGCTTACAGTATGTCCGCAGTCTTTGATAAATGATGATGGATGATGGACAATGCTGGGTGTTATTAAACCCAGAAGACTGACAACAGTGAATAGGAATTACTGAGGGTACAGCACTGGAGAAGATAGTAGTATTATAGTCGGAGATTTTGTAATTTACTAATGGCTTTTTATTGAAGAATAAAAAAGGGACATTTTATTGAAAGAAATAACCAAGAGTTGGGCTTTAAGGACAAAGACGGTTCATTTTTCAATGTATATACATATATATTTTTATAATCATACTCTGCTCAGGCCTCGCTTTTGTCATTTTCACTCCTGTACAAGTGGTCAGAGAGAAAAGCTGGATAGTGAAGTTTCACTTATATCAGCTCCCATTCCCATAAAGCAATCAGGCCTACTGGTACTTGGTTGCCTCAGGACTTATTACATGATGCTATACTCTCTGGCCTTGTTCCTCAAGAGACTGAGTAAAGCCTCGTACACACGAGTGGAAATTCGACCGGGACTTTTCGTCCGACGACCGATCTGTAGATTTTCAGCTTGTTAGTATGATGCTTCCGACAACCGACTCCGACTTTTCGGCCGAAAAATTCCTGGTGTGCAGGCTATATCATTTTTGTCGACCATCAAAACACGTCCGATTTTCGTCTCATTAGTACAGATTTCGATGGGGAAAAATCTTATGAGCAAGACTAGGCATACTCAGAGATGAATGAACACATACAAAGCAATCCAACACATGACATCACTTCTGAATAGAATTCTGTCGTGCGGAAAAATTTGTGTGCAGTCTAGAGCACATTCCAACCAACAGACATGACTCTGAACAAAAGACGGACGACCGGTCGGTGGAAATTCATAGCGTGTGTACGAGGCTTAAGGATAGAACAAGAGTACGTATACATATGTTCACAGAGGATGGTGGGACATGTGCCTCAGCTGAAGAGTAATTAAAGGAACATAGCAAGAGGTTGGTCCAGGCAGAGGTGTGGTCTGTATGTAGGCGAGGGATCAGTCCAGGCAGCTGGCAGAGATTTGGTTAGCAAGCAGGAAAGGGTTTGTCCAGGGGGCAGACAAGAGACTTGGTCAGTAAACAGGCAAAGGTTGACAGCAGGGAAGAAACATGATCAGTACACAGGCAAGGGTTAGAAGACAGAAAGGTGCAGGATTCCAGTACAGTAATGACCACTGATGAGGCACATGGAGAAACCAGCACAAGAACCGGGAGCAGAGCCAGTGAGGTTCAAATCAGGTTCCAGCAGACACAGGACCAATGGAAAGCAAGGAGGGAGGAGAATGCTGCAGGCGTTGCATGATTGAGAGTCAGTATCACAGCCAGGCAACTGGATGCCAAGATCAATGAGACTAATTGGTTGCTAGGATGAGGTGTCCAGGCAATGGGGTGTTTAGTGGTGTAATGGCTTTATTTAGGAAGGAGGCCGATCAGTGTGAGACCGAACAAGGTAAGTCTTTACAGCTTTACAATTGACTGCTATTTTATTTTTTAAAATTTCTAATAAAAAAATAAAATAAACAAAAGTATCTAAGTCCTCAATGTGGTACAGAATTTTTTTAGCAATTACAAGTTTGGACTTCAGTGGAACTAATTTGGCTTCTTATGAAGTTATCCTTTTTAATTCTGCACTCTTGCATTCTGAGTTCACTGTTGCTGATTTAAAGGGTAAGCTGTGTATTGTAGACCATGCCAAAAACAGCAGCGGACTCCCTTTTCCCAGAGATCTGGACATATAAATATTTCACTGAAATTATCTTGTAATTTACTTGCAAATGCCGAGGCAGGATGTGACCGCATCAGAACGCTGTTTACTCTGAGGGTGGGAGGCATAGGCCCAGAGTTGTGAAGAGCCGTCAGTCTGTCAGGCCTCAAGTCCTGATGATTGAAGATCATGAGTTAGATACAGAAACCTGTACGGCCATCCCTATCCCATCAGTAATGTTTGTGAAGTCTGCACAACTCAGGAAACCTGCAGCCTAAGCACTAACAGTTGCTCTTAAAGCCCTCTTTTATGGAGGTCCTTAAAATTCTGTTCAGGGGTTTGAAAGAAATAATTTATGACCTACTAAATTAATCGTTAAGTTGCTAAGAACCTCGTAAAGAGCTGCCAGTTTATACATTAATTAAACTCAAAGGTTTTTACAGTAGCCGTTGTCTGTAGGTTGGATGATTCACTGCAAATTTTTTTTTCTGCTGCTACAAAATAATTTTTGTACACAGAATTTGTAATGGTCAAAAATAATGAAGTGAATGAATACGGCCTTTTAATTAGATGGAACTATAAAAATAGGAGACATAAATATGGAGTTTATAAATACATTTGACATTACTTACCAGGTAAATAAATCTCACAGTGGTCCAAAATAATGATTAAACACAACTTTGTCTACAAAACTTAAAATGTAAACACAAACTAATAGGTAGACTTCATATGTACTGTATAGTTATGATTTGAGGACTTTTGGCGCCTACTACCTGACATCAATGTTACTTTAAAGCTGAACGACAGGTTTATATACAGTGTATGTGTGTGTGTATATACACAGTATATATACTGTAGATCTATAATATACTATATATACCAATCAGATTAAAGCCAGACTACCCTCACCAAAGGAAGCTCAGATGGTTTTCCTCCTCTCCACCTCTTGTATGTGTAATGGAGGCTTTTTTTTCTTTTTTTTTCTTTCTAGGGAGCGGGTACATAGGTTAAACAGGTATCTGCTCCCACTGCTGCTTTGGTCACTTAGATGATCGGAGTGAAAGTTCAGTCCCCCTCACTGCCCACAACCTCCTGGGACATGTCACAGGTCCCGGAGGCTGCCGGACCATTCATATAGAGAATCATATGAAAGGCACAGCGAATTTGCAGGGAGTCACAACTGGCTTCCTACAGTCTCAGGTCATTTAAGAAGACACTCAATAAGGTTGGACAAGAAGAGTTTTTATAAACAAAATGCATAGTGGGTTCTTTACTGTTATAGTAATAAGGATGTAGAACTCCTTTCCACCGTTGGTGATATCAGTGGGGAGTCTTGATAATTTTAACAAACTTTTAGGTGAGCATTTTTTGGCGACAAAAGGGGGGGCCTACTCAATATTGGGTGGGTGGTCAATATGTTAAAGAATACATTTATCTTTTGGGAAAAAAATCATAAATGCACATTTTTTTGCAGGCAAAAATGTGCATTATTTATTTTTTTTACATTGCAGCGTGTAAAGCATTGCACAAGCGATCAGCAGATCGTAGATGCAATCCCAGGATCCTGCAGATTCTCTGAGTGGAACCTGTCCTGTTAAACCACTGTATTGTCTTGGCCACCGTGCTGCAGCTCAGTTTCAGGGTCTTGGCAATCTTTTTATAGAGTGAGAGCGATAACACTAATTTTAACACACCTGCTCCCCATTCACACCTGAGACCTTGTAACACTAATGGGTCACATGACACCAGGGAGGGAAAATGGCTAATTGGGCCCAATTTGGACATTGTCACTTAGGGGTGTACTCACTTTTGTTGCCAGCAGTTTAGACATTAATGGCTGTGCGTTGAGTTATTTTGAGGGGACAGGAAATTTACACTGTTTTACAAGCTGTACACTCACTACTTTACATTGTAGCAAAGTGTCATTTCTTCAGTGTTGTCACATGAAAAGATAGAGTGTAATAAAATATTTTCAAAATTGTGAGGGGTGTACTCACTTTTGTGAGATACTGTATATATAGCCAATCCAGACTCTGAAAAGATCCTGATAATATGTTCGGGATCCACCTATAACCCTGTACCGGCAGCTGGCTTAGCCTCTCGGGAAGCTGCTAAGAACCCCAGCCAGGAGGGGAGTTGGGGGGAGGAGGGTCAGAGCATAAAAGCTCTGAAAAGCTTACCTTAATTTCTTGTTCTGGTGAGAACTCTAAAATTTTGGATTTCCCCTAACTTTTGGTCTCATTTGCATGTGTCATTCACACAGTGAATGAAAAGCGGGCCCATGCAGGGCCGTGTTTTGCCAGGACGGGGGTGCACAGGTGTTGCCTTCATCCCTCTGTTGGCATCCTATTGTGGTCTATGGGAACACCCGTCTCCACGGACACAGCCACTTTGTCCCAATATGACATCCATGTGGGTGTATATGTGATTCTCTGAACTCTGAAGGGTACGTTTGGGGATTCTCACCCACAGGGATGTTATATTGGGACACAGAGGCTGTGTCCGTGCAGCCAGGTGTCCCAGTAGACAAATATGACATGCTTGTTACTGCCCCGTGTAAACGAGGCCTTACTGACCATCAGTAATATTATATGTGAATGGCTGTGTGCCATCTTTGACACCCCTGCCCCCCTAATCCACAGCCTGTGTTGGCTATGCAGGAATCCTGCTCTGGCTACTAAAAATATTTTTGGTGACTGACAATTGGTACTAAAGCCCCAATCTGGCTTGGTCTTAACATGGGGAACATTTTTTAGACCGTTGAGAAGACAAAACAAAAACCGCACAAAACAGCAGTAAAAAAGTAAATGGCTATATATTGGGAAAAGTCCAGGATTACACAACTAGATTTTATTGGACAGCAGTGAAACAAATAAAATGCATACCCTAGAAACTCAGCAACAGTTTCTCATTATACGAAAAAAAAAAGTCTGCCTATGGAATTCTCTTTATGGAGACTACGGTTTCATCACAATTCTGTTCATGAACATAACATTTATAATATATGAACATAAACTTGTGAATATGGTTGGAAATATCTCTTTTAACAAAAGCAACAATTGAATGATTAACAAATTATTCTTGTCTTGGGAATCGCTAACGTCAAGATAATCCTAGTTCCATAATTATCTTCCTAGAAAACTGAATGATTCATTTTGGCTGGAGTTCCTTAAAACCTCTTGTCAGTTATTATATAGAACATGTGTAGAGCTACATTCATTAGCCCTCCTACACTGACTTAATGGATGAAAGGGTTTCCTTTATTCATAGTTTTATCAAACCTCATATTGAGGTTGGAGTAATCAGGGGAGGTTTGCCTAGCAATATGCATATAGCTTTCCCATGGACTGAACCTCAGAAAACTAATAGATGCATTCATCCCCTCTAAACGAGGTTGATTGAAAAATCAACCTTAATCAAGTCAGGTGGTTCCTACAGGGCCACCCACAGCTCAAATTGTGGATGATTTGGCAGGAATTGCCCAAAATTCGAGCGGTGTATTGAAGGCTTTTTTTGCACTGCTGTGATTGATCTTGATAGAGAAGGCAACTACCTACACAGCAGTGTTAATTTTCGTCAGTGGCAAATTTCGAGTGTTGACCACTAAAGGAAAATTACCCCACATTTTCATCAATTGCCGAAAACGTTGACGAAATTTAACTCCATTTTCTTCAATGAACGAAAACAGAAAGAAGATGTGAGGGAAGAACCCACATGAACTCCTGGTTTCCTCGGATCTCTGCCTGTAAAGCCTGTGAGAGTTTCCCCTTCCATCAAACAAGGTAGCGACTATACTGTGCTTAGCAGTGTGCAGTATTACAGGCCTCCCAACCATCCAAAGCACTGTGTGCATTACAGGCCTCATCAGACCATCCTGAGCACTGTGCAGCATTTACAGGCCTTCTCAGACCACCGTCCAGAGCACTTTGCATTACAGGCCTCCTCAGACCATCCAGAGGACTGTGTGCATTACAGGCCTCCTCAGACTGTCCAGACCACTGTGTTCAATGCATTACAGGCCTCCTCCTTAGATCGCGCAGAGCAATGTGTGCATTATAGACCTCATCGGACCATCCATGAGCACTGTGCAGCATTTACAGGCCTCCTCAGATTACCATCCAGAGCAATGTGTGCATTACAGGCCTCCTCAGACCGTCCAGAGCACTGTGCAGCATTACAGGCCTCCTCAGACCATCCAGAGCACTGTGCAGCATTACAGGCCTCCTCAGATCACCATCCAGAGCAATGTGTGCATTACAGGTCTCCTCAGACCATCCAGAGCACTGTGCAGCATTACAGGCCTCCTCAGACCATCCAGAGCACTGTGCAGCATTACAGGCCTTCTCAGACCACCGTCCAGTGCATTGTGCAGCATTACAGGCCTTCTCAGTCCACCATCCAGTGGACTGTGCAGCATTACAGGCCTTCTCAGACCACCGTCCAGTGCACTGTGCAGCATTACAGGCCTCCTCAGACCATCCAGAGCACTGTGCATTACAGGCCTCCTCAGACCATGGTCCAGAGCACTGTGCATTACAGGCCTCCTCAGACTGTCAAGAGCACTCACTGTTCATTACAGGCCTCCTCAGACCGTCCAGAGCATGTCATTTGTTCAAACATTATTACCATAAATAATAACATATTCAATTCAGGAGTATATACAGAGTTGTATACTCGAAACCCATACTTGAGTAAAAGTACAAGTGCTCGATCAAAAAAGTGACTTGAGTAGAAGTGGAAGTGCTCGATCAAAAAGTGACTTGAGTAGAAGTACTAAAGTATTCAACATTTTTTGTACTTAAGTATTGCAAGTAGTTTTTTTTTTTAAACTTTGCTACTCAAGTACTGAAAGTAAAAGTACCAGTAGTTTTGAAAAAAAAATTGCTACTCAAGTACTGAAAGTAAAAGTACAAGTACTGTGTTATGTAGTTATTAAAGAAAGAAGTCAAAAGTTTGAACATAATATTGTTTTTTATTATTTCAAATGCAGCTTTTATTTATACATACAGTAGCATTTATTTTCGTATGCGCTGATAATAAACATGTTTTGAGCTTCATGAAACCTGCCATCTACTGTTCTGGCAGTGGTAATTTTTATAATAGTAACGAGTAACTATGCAGCACAAAAAAAAAATATCGGAGTAGAAGTAAAAGTGGAAGTAGAAGAAAAAAATTATACTCTAGGAAAGTACAGATACCGCCTTTCGGTACTTAAGTACAGTAGTGAAGTAGTTCTGCTTAGTTACTATACATCTCTGAGTATATAATGAGTTTGGAAATTCTAGAGAAATGCTTAAATAATGCATTACAATCAGAGATGTATAGTAACTAAGTAGAACTACTTCACTACTGTACTTAAGTACTGAAAGGCGGTATCTGTACTTTCCTAGAGTATAATTTTTTTCTCCTACTTCCACTTTTACTTCACTACATTTTTTCAATGATTTCAATACTTCTACTCCGATATTTTTTTTGTGTTGCATAGTTACTCGTTACTATTATAAAAATTACCACTGCCAGAACAGTAGATGGCAGGTTTCATGAAGCTCAAAACATGTGTATTATCAGCGCATACGAAAATAAATGCTACTGTATGTATAAATAAAAGCTGCATTTCAAATAATAAAAAACAATATGATGTTCAAAATTTTGACTTCTTTCTTTAATAACTACATAACACAGTACTTGTACTTTTACTTTCAGTACTTGAGTAGCAATTTTTTTTTCAAAACTACTAGTACTTTTACTTTCAGTACTTGAGTAGCAAAATTTTTAAAAAAACTACTTGCAATACTTAAGTACAAAAAATGTTGAATACTTTAGTACTTCTACTCAAGTCACTTTTTGATCGAGCACTTCCACTTCTACTCAAGTCACTTTTTGATCGAGCACTTGTACTTTTACTCAAGTATGGGTTTCGAGTACTTTATACAACTCTGATTACAATTTAACTAAACCTATTCGATTTTAGTTGACTAAATATGACTAAAATTAAAACAAATGCAGATGACTAAAATGTGACTAAAACTAAAATGGCATTTTAGTCAAAAGATTAGGACTAAAGACACTAAACTAAATCAAAATTTGCCGCCAAAATTAACACTGCTTCACAGGAGTCTCTATCAGTCCCTCATTCTTTGGGAATGCCAGAGCATGTAGCTCTGCAGAGAAACACGGTGTGGCAGAGGCTTTGCAGGTAAAATTACTGTTTTTTTTTTTGTTTTTTTTTTCTTAGGCTTTAGGCTGGTGGAACTGTTGGGTAAAATTTGGGGAAAATCCAGTAGAAAAAAAAACACAGAAGTTCAAAACCTCTATCCAAAACTAAAAAAATACTTTTGGCTTGACATACACTGGTATTTCTTCTTTTACAGCAAAATTTTGATAACACATACTTTTTATTTGTTACATGTTTCCATTTGCAAAGCATAATTAAAAAATATATTTGCCAATAAAAAAGAAACAATATTTGGAACAAGATGTGATTTACAAACTGTATTTATTTATTATTTATGTATTTTATTTTTTTTTGTACGTGTTTGTTTAACTGCATAAAAAGCCAACAAAATTACTTCACTGAAAAAAAAAAATTATATATATATTAAAAGTGCTGATTTCCCTTTTACTTGATTAAAAGTTCAGTAGGAGACTTGGAAATTACATTTACCATAATTAACCCTTATCTATTATAGATACTTATATAACACCAGCAATTCATGCATTGATTTACATACTGTACACTTACATCAGTCCCTGCCCTCAAGGAGCTTATAATGTAAGGTCCCTAACTTACATTATATATAACTTACATAGTAAAGCCAAAATTAGACAGGAACCAATAAACTAAACCTACCAGCATGTCTTTGGAATATAGATGGGAACCCATGTAAAGCAAAGAAAGAACATGCAGACTCCATGTACAAACCCGATTCCAAAAAAGTTGGGACACTGTACAAATTGTGAATAAAAACAGAATGCAATGATGTGAACGTTTCAAATTTCGACATTTTATTCAGAATGCAACATAGATGACATATCAAATGTTTAAACTGAGAAAATGTATCATTTTAAGGGAAAAATAAATTGATTTTAAATTTTATGGCATCAACACATCTCAAAAAAGTTGGGACAAGGCCATGTTTACCACTGTGTGGCACCCCTCTTCTTTTTATAACAGTCTGCAAACGTCTGGGCACTGAGGAGACAAGTTGCTCAAGTTTAGGAATAGGAATGTTGTCCCATTCTTGTCTAATACAGGTTTTTAGTTGCTCAACTGTCTTAGGTCTTCTTTGTTGCATCTTCCTCTTTATGATGCGCCAGATGTTTTCTATGGGTGAAAGGTCTGGACTGCAGGCTGGCCATTTCAGTACCCGGATCCTTCTTCTACGCAGTCATGATGTTGTAATTGATGCAGTATGTGGTCTGGCGTTGTCATGTTGGAAAATGCAAGCTCTTCCCTGTAAGAGACAACATCTGGATGGGAGCATTTGTTGTTCTAGAACTTGGATATACCTTTCAGCATTGATGGTGCCTTTCCAGATGTGTAAGCTGCCCATACCACACGCACTCATGCAACCCCATACCATCAGAGATGCAGGCTTCTGAACTGAGCGCTGATAACAACTTGGGCTGTCCTTGTCCTCTTTATTCCGGATGACATGGTGTCCCAGTTTTCCAAAAAGAACTTCAAATTTTGATTTGTCTCACCACAGAACAGTTTTCCACTTTGCCACAGACCATTTTAAATGAGCCTTGGCCCACAGAAAACGCCTGCGCTTCTGGATCATGTTTAGATATGGCTTCTTTTTTGGCCTATCGAGTTTTAGCCGGAAACGGCAAATGGCACGGTGGATTGTGTTCACCGACAATGTTTTCTGGAAGTATTCCTGAGCCCATGTTGTGATTTCCATTACAGTAGCATTCCTGTATGGGATGCAGTGCTGTCTAAGGGCTCGAAGATCACGGGCATCCAGTATGGTTTTCCGACCTTGACCCTTACGCACAGAGATTGTTCCAGATTCTCTGAATCTTTGGATTATATTATGTACTGTAGATGATGATAACTTCAAACTCTTTGCAATTTTTCTCTGAGAAACTCCTTTCTGATATTTCTCCACTATTTTTCGCCGCAGCATTGGAGAAATTGGTGATCCTCTGCCCATCTTGACTTCTGAGAGACACTGCCACTCTGAGAGGCTCTTTTTTTACCCAATCATGTTGCCAATTGACCTAATAAGTTGCAAATTGGTCCTCCAGCTGTTCCTTTTATGTACATTTAACTTTTCCAGCCTCTTATGGCTACCTGTCCCAATTGTTTTGGAACGTGTAGCTCTCATGAAATCCAAAATGAGCCAATATTTGGCATGACATTTCAAAATGTCTCACTTTCAAGATTTGATATGTTATCTATATTATATTTTGAATAAAATATACGTTTATGAGATTTGTAAATTAGTCCATTCCTTTTTTACTCACAATTTGTACAGTGTCCCAACTTTTTTGGCATTGGGTTTGTAGATAGTGTCCTGACCCAGATTTGAACCAGGGACCCTAGTGCTGCAAAGGAAGAAGTGCTAATTACCAAGTCACTGTATGTACTGTGCTGACAGAATTCATTATCAGTTACAAATTAAATTTGAACACTGTCTGTCCTAACAAATGATTAACGTTCTCAAGGGTGGTATATTGCAAGTTGATGCACTTTCCCCACTGTTTGCTTCTGTTTAAACCTGCTCCAAAGAAGCAACATTGTTCAATATGCTATATATAAATTTGCCTTCAACAATCTCCTTATAAACATCTATCAACCAATTATTCTAATGTTAGATTTAAGTATAATAGCATTCAGTGTAATTCGTGTAGACGGCACAAATTTAGGCCACCAAGAAGAACACAGTTGTGAATGATACTGTAATATGAAGTTAGGAATGGTCACACAGGTTTTAATGCAGCCCCATTCTATAGCTGCAGCTGCTATGATAAATGCTACTTGTCCAGGTTACTATGTTGTCATAAAATCAGACCAGCTTCTAGGAGACGCGTCAACAAACAGAAGCTGGTCAGCGGCCAAATAGCTGTGCTAAATATGGGCCCTGTCCAATGGATTGATCCACAACTGGACAGAAAGCTCGGAACAAATTCACACATGCAGAATTTTTGATGGTGTGATACTCAAATTGAAGTGTGCCAACATTTTGGGGATAGAAATTTAGGTGAACTGTTAAAGATCGGAACAAGCGAGGAAGCCTTAAAATGTCACCCATCACCAATGTTCTTTTTTTCTTTATTTTTTGTCCAGGCATAGCTGTAGTGCACCTCGTTATCCCATTAAAGCCTACTTAAACCCTCTAATTTGTTACTGTAATACAGTCGGACTGCACTTAAGTTTTTTATTTTATTTTATTTACATTTATTTTATCTCCCCCCTGGCTTCCAAAGCAGCTGATTAAATCGAGATCACTTTGATTGACTGCTTTACAAGCCGCTACAGCCCTATCCAGCAAACAGACATCCCCATATACTCAGCAAGGAGACAGCCCAATCCAGCAAAGAGACATCCCCATATATTCAGCAAAGAGACAGCCCAATCCAGCAAAGAGACATCCCCATATATTCAGCAAAGAGACAGCCCAATCCAGCAAAGAGACATCTCCATATATTCAGCAAAGAGACGGCCCAATCCAGCAAGGAGACATCCCCATCTTTTCAGCAAAGAGACAGCCCAATCCAGCAAAGAGACATCCCCATATATTCAGCAAAGAGAAAGCCGAATCCAGTAAAGAGACATCCCCATATATTCAGCAAAGAGATATCCCAATCAATATACCAAAAATGTGATGTCTAACAACTTCCCCAGTCTACAGTGAGAACTATGTAATAGCAAAGTTCTAGCAGGCAGTAGGTCACTTCCTGCTATTACATCAGCACTCCTGAAGTGTATCCCTCCACACACATAGAAAGAGATATAGATTGGAGATTAGTGATCACATGAACACAAATAAAAAAATCATAAAAAGATACATAAATTGCATGCAGAGAATGACATAGTAGCGTATACGGTGCCATTAGGATGTTTGTTGTGCCTAGGCTTTCCAACTACATAAAGGGCTCATTCAGAAGTGCAGCAGCGACTGTCACTCCTCTGAAACATGTTTACACTCAGATCACTTTTCAGAGGTGTTTGACAGGTATTGAGGAGGCAATATAATTTAACCCTATAATTGACGTACTACTTCATTGCAATCGCATGCATTGCACATGGTTGCGGCACAGCCCCATAGAAGTGCATTTGTCATGTTCAGCGACTCCAGTAGAGGAATGGATGAGGCTGTTGTGATCAGCCCATCCCATCTCCCCTAATCCTTGAAGCTGACACTGATTGTAGAGATAGGCTTTCACTTATTCATGCTTGTGAGTGCAACCAAACCGGTTTTAAATTTCCCTAATAAACCTGGTTACTACTATTGTCTGCTTGGCGCCCCCTCTCTCTTCCTTGTTCTGTTTTCAGCGGCGGCACTGCCAGCCAAAAGTGACATGCTGTGTAAGTTTTGCCGCGGCCACAAATCACAGCATCGCGGCCATGATGCATAGCATTGTGGCCATGGCATGTGTACAACCGTAAGCAGCTGTACATTAATGTTCAGACAGGAGGATGGAGGGTAATAAAACTGCAGCTCAACCCCCTGGTTATGCTGCCTCCCAGCCCCGCATGTGAACAAAGCCTAATAGTTACCAAAACAGCAAAAAAACACATTGACTGCCTTGTACACATACTAATATATCAGAAATGTCTTGCAAAATATGGTCACCTGGT
The DNA here is from genome assembly GCF_965119305.1 of Pelophylax lessonae. Classification (NCBI taxonomy): domain Eukaryota; kingdom Metazoa; phylum Chordata; class Amphibia; order Anura; family Ranidae; genus Pelophylax; species Pelophylax lessonae. The sequence continues at coordinate 239,666,019 of NC_138775.1, read as the reverse complement.
GAGAAAAAAGGGCTGGATCAGGCAAATGGTATCTAAGAGGAATCAAGGGGGATTTGTACATCATGCAGGGTAAGGGGTAAAAACAGGGTGACCCAACTATTACACCTCTGTCCTCTTCTCAGTCCCCAGATTTCACAAATAGAAACAAGTAATTTTTTTAATGATTTTTTCCCTGTATATTGCAGGATATCCTCCCCTACTCTTGCAAATTTTTCTGCTCCTTTGAAACCTGTGGTATCCTCTCCATTGCTGCACAAGGGATCCTCTCCGAGCTGCCACCAGAAATCCCCCAACAGAGAGAATTGTCTAACCGGGAAACCTTACTCCACATTTCAGAGTCCTGCAGCCACCCATGCGCAAGGTGTGTATACAAACTGGAGGAATATAAGAATGTTGTGTTGTTCCAAGCAACCCCATTCCAAGTGTGATTCTTTATCTGAAAGATGCAAAATACCGTAATATCATGTTGTCTGTCTTCAGTTTTTGGCCACTTTTACATGGGCAGCGTCTGGTCCATTCAGCAGGAAATTCATGGACAGATCAATTTCTCAATCAGAGCAGAATGGGATGGGTGTCACGTTTCTGACATCCGTGTCCATGCACTGTTTAGCTCTATTTAAAAAATTAAGCTTTGTGAATCCATATCTTATTTTTAGGTGGCCGGATGTGTCTGTTTACATCAGACGACCTCCAATCTGTCATGTTTAGGTCAGAAACCTTTTCCATTTTTGATTCAAACCTAGACGGATGCAGACGTAATTGGATGTAAACAGACGCACATCTATTTACATTGACATGCCCATAGACTTACATGGAGCTTCTGATCATGTCCACCTGAAAAACTGATCGAACCGCCTGCATAAAAGGGGCCTACTGGCATTTTATATTTAAAACACTAGGATGCTTTCAAAGTGTCTGTACTAAGTACTGTCTTTACCACTCAACTGCTTACTCATTTTCTTGATTGGGTGTCAAAGAGACAGTAATTGAAAGCGAATCTTCCCGATGTTGTCACAGACAAAAATAACTGACATCTCCCCTTCTCAATCCAAAACTAGAGAAAAATGGCTGGAGCTAGTCTTTGAGGGCCCATTTAGATCTTTGGGTATGCGTAGAGGTATTTTTATTTTTTATCATTCTCCATTTATCCTTTGCTCCCCTATTATCCCTTTTTTCTATCCCAGACCTTTTGATGAGTGAAGCTGAGTAATCACTTTAACATGGATCAGTCAATGAAAGCCAGGGTAGCCAGGAGAATCTCACACAACACATATCATGCTAATATACTGTATGTCAATATGGAAACAGAAGAGAAGAGTGACAACAGAAAAGGTCTAAGTGGTCCATCAAGTCTGCCCCATCTGTTTTTATCTCAAGTATGTTTAAATGCACCTACCGTTGACTTGCTCGCTACCTCATCTGGAAGTCTCTTCCAAAAAATACTTTCCAAGATTTTGAACTTTCTCTTGCTAGCTTGAGGACATGTCCCTGTGTCCTTGATCGTACTTCGTACAGAAGATGCTGCCCTCCTAAACCTTTTCACACCCTTTATATATTTGAAGATTTCACTCCTGTCCCCCATATTCCCTTCTTTCTTCAAGATTGTACATATTAAGTTCCGTAATTCTCTTCTGATGTTTCTGTCAGAATGTTTATACTGCTCTGAATATAACAGTGTCTATTTATGTCAATAAGCAAAGATCTGTGCGGTAGGAGAATCTCTACTTATTTCCACAAATCAATATGTAGCGAATTCTTTTTATTGATTAATTTCTTTTTAAAAGCATATACCAATGTTAGTGAAAACAGTCTACAGTATGGAATATATAAGAATATTTATTCACGAGACATTTATTCACGATAAATGATCAAATTGATGGTGACACAAAGAGATAACTTTAAATAACGATACAAACTTCAAACAATGAATGCAATGTGATGTGTAGCTCAATAATGAAAGTAAAAATAAAGCAAGATTACGTTTTCTCCAGGTATAGTATAAACCACAAATGAATGTTCTATATAATCAGACCACAATTGTCTGCGCAATGCACAGCCTGATAGTCACTCCACTGCAGATAAAGCGAGAATAGGCTATGCAAAACGTGAGACTAATACGCCAATATGCGCTAAATATGATATTAATAAAAATGTATAAAAAGCAAAAATCATCTCTTAGAGAAAAATCTACATATGGTTTATACGGCTGGGATTGTACTCTCATTACCCTTTAGCATGAAATGTAAAACATTTAAGGAAGTACATAAAAAATATTGAATTATAATCAAATAAACAGCAAGGCATATTTACCATATTTAAAATGGCTGCTAGCTTAGAATGGTCGTTACCAGAGTCCTACAGATGGCTGCCTTTCCAAGATGGTGGCCAATTAGGGAGGAGTTTCATTTGGCGTCCTTCCAAGTTTCAGATACATGATGGAGCAAAATGGAGTCTGTATAGATGAGTCTATGCATGGCTGTAGTAGCGTGTGTGTTGTATGTGTAAGGTATGTTGTCCAAATGTCACGTTTCTCTCTCATCTGGGTTTCCCTTTTTATATGGTATAGAACAAAGGACTATTAAAATTACCATAAGTTAAACCCAGAAGGAGTGACATTATCCCCATTGGTTGGGACATCTTATTCATTAACTGGTGAGGTCATTGGGTGACACCTCTTGGTTGACCAGAATATTAAAATTAAATGATGATTCCTCCATATTTAAGAGTAATCATCATAAAACAACATAAAATGTATCCATACTCTCATCTATTACATGTCCATTTAATATCCACCATGTATCTAGGTAAAGATTAAATCTGGTAACACCATTCTAATATTTAATATATCTTATTTAATATATATATCTATATATATTGGAAATTACTTTTTAACCTAAGACTTAAATTAGTAGTAGTCAGTCACCAGAGATGGCAGTATTGTGTTGCTCTTAGGTTCAGTATTACAGCATTATTTACCTACAAATAAACTTTGAACCTTATATTGACAAAGAGCTTACCATCTCAGACTTTCTAGAGTCTGGCAAGGTTAGAAAAGTTTTATGATTCATTTTTACAACTTACAAAGGATTAACATGAAGTCTTTCTAAACATGCAGTGATGAGTCATCAAAATCAGTTTAACTTTCATTTAGCAAGGATGAAACAATTATAATATAATGGTTTTTCTACATATCTATGTATGTTAGTTATATATATATATATTTCATTGTTAATATTCTGTTACATATAAGATTAGAACGTATCTGTAAATCTTATTTTAAATGGATCTAAACACAGAAAATACTGACTAAGGTTTATGGTCCCACACACAGATAAGATTACCTTGGTATAGCGTCTTAGACTTAGTAGACACTTTTTGTTAGTAGATTTAACCGTTCAGTAACCTTTAACCTCCCCAAATAAGCCTGACATTTCATCCACCAGAAATTTCACCACTTTTGTTTTCCTGCTGTGAGCATTTTCTGTTTTATCAATATCTTTTGTAAGTGAGGTCTCCAGATACACTATTCTAAATTAAGTCTAAGTAAAGATCTTTATTACATGATCAGGACCCCCTTCCTCCTGCTGGTGATTCCCTCTAGTGATAACTAAAGATCTATATAGGGAAATCAAGACCTCCTTCCTTCTGCTGGTGATCCCTCTAGTGATAACTAAAGATCTATCTAGGGGAATCAGGACCTCCTTCCTTCTGCTGGTGATCCCTCTAGTGATAACTAAAGATCTATCTAGGGGAATCAAGACATTCTTCCTCCTGCTGGTGATCCCTCTAGTGATAACTAGAGATCTATATAGGGGAATCAGGACCTTCTTCCTCCTGCTGGTGATCCCTCTAGTGATAACTAAAGATCTATATAGGGGAATCAAGACCTCCTTCCTTCTGCTGGTGATCCCTCTAGTGATAACTAAAGATCTATCTAGGGGAATCAAGACCTTCTTCCTCCTGCTGGTGATCCCTCTAGTGATAACTAAAGATTTACATAGGGGAATCAAGACCTCCTTCCTCCTGCTGGTGATCCCTCTAGTGATAACTAGAGATCTATATAGGGGAATCAGGACCTTCTTCCTCCTGCTGGTGATCCCTCTAGTGATAACTAAAGATCTATATAGGGGAATCAAGACCTCCTTCCTTCTGCTGGTGATCCCTCTAGTGATAACTAAAGATCTATCTAGGGGAATCAGGACCTCCTTCCTTCTGCTGGTGATCCCTCTAGTGATAACTAAAGATCTATCTAGGGGAATCAAGACATTCTTCCTCCTGCTGGTGATCCCTCTAGTGATAACTAGAGATCTATATAGGGGAATCAGGACCTTCTTCCTCCTGCTGGTGATCCCTCTAGTGATAACTAAAGATCTATATAGGGGAATCAAGACCTCCTTCCTTCTGCTGGTGATCCCTCTAGTGATAACTAAAGATCTATCTAGGGGAATCAAGACCTTCTTCCTCCTGCTGGTGATCCCTCTAGTGATAACTAAAGATTTACATAGGGGAATCAAGACCTCCTTTCTCCTGCTGGTGATCTCTCTAGTGATAACTAAAGATCTATGTAGGGAAATCAAGATCTCCTTCCCCCTGCTAATGACCCCTCTAGGGATATCTAAAGATCTATTTTGAGGAATCAAGACCTCCTTCCTTCTGCTGGTGATCCCTGTAGTGATAACTAAAGATCTATGTAGGGAAATGAAGATCTCCTTCCCCCTGCTAGTGACCCCTCTAGGGATAACTAAAGATCTATATTGAGGAATCAAGTCCTCCTTCCTCCTGCTGGTGATCCCTTCAGCGATTACATAAAAATCTATATAGGGGAATCAAGATCTTCTTCCTCCTGCTGGTGAACTCTCTAGCGATAACTAAAGATCTATATTGGGGAATCAGGACCTCCTCCCTCCTTCTGGTGATCCCTCTAGTGAGAAAGATCTATATAGGGGATTCAGGAATGCAGAAATGGAGAATACATATACAGTATACACACACACGTATGTGCCAGCAGATCAGGATTGAACCTCACTGGCTTGTTACCTGACATTTTATTGACTGAAACTGGTTGAGAAATGTAATTTCTTTCACACTGGAGACTGTTTAATTTATGTAAATTCTTGCCAGGATTTCAGGGCAATTTTGTGCAATACCCGGAGTGCTATCGAGAGATCCAGTGTCTGAGCAGAGAGTCACTTGACCCAAACCGATATCAAGTTTCTAGTGGACAACCTACAGGTACCGACTTTCATTTCAGTTTCTATCTGTTAGGCGAACCATACACTATACAGTTTGGTTGTACAGTGAACTGGTCCTTTGTTTAGTGTTTGTTACACCAGCATTTTATATTCCTGATAGGTGCCTGCAGTACCATGTACTTGTATGAAAAAGTATTCTGTCCTCTTTGTATTGCTTCCTTTATGTGAAATCCCTGGTGATCTTGCCAGTCCCCCTGCTTTTCTATTAAAAACTGACCGCACTAAGCAGAAGAACACATTGTGGTGAGTTCTCTAGCTATGCTGGGAGCTCAGCCTGCTCTCATCCAAAGATCAGACTTGTCCTAACATGCTCCCCTTGCACAGCCATTCACTGGGAAGCTCAGTGTGCTGTTGCTTCTCCTCCCCCCAGCTCTATCCTAACATGCTCCCCCTGCACAGCAATTCACTGGAAAGCTCAGTGCGCTGTTGCTCCTCCTCCCCCCAGCTCTGTCCTAACATGCTCCCCCTGCACAGCCATTCACTGGGAAGCTCAGTGTGCTGTTGCTTCTCCTCCCCCCAGCTCTTAAGCAGCTGAGAGCAGGGGGAATGTGATAGTATATTTAAAAAAGGGAAAAAAGGTATTTATAATGTTTTTTTTTTTTTTTTTATATCTATAAGCAAATGTTTTGCCGTTTATCTCTATTTTAAACCTTGTTTTACAAGGTGATTGCTTACAGTCGTTTTAAGGACCCCCTGATACTTTGTACCCTTATTATTATTAACCTTTCTCATCACTTGCAGGGCGTTCCTTTAATTTGCGTGTTCAGTGACTATATTTTTATTTCTTCAGGTTATGAATTACACAGCGGCAGTGTGGGTGCTCAGTGTGTATCGGAAGATATCAGAGCAATCTGCTCACCAGACAGAGACTTCTTTCCTCATGCTGCTTTTGACCACTGCCTTCCTCAGATACCTTCCATTTATACTGACACTTAGGACTTGCTCTGCCCAAACTAAAAGGACAGCTGCACCAATAAACTATTTTCTCGCTTTCAGTGGACAGTGGTGGAAAGTCAAAAACTTGTGTATCTCAGAAGCTCCAATGGCAATGAGATTGTGCGGTACTCATTTCTTTCTACATCTCCTTCCACAAGACATTAATGAAAGAGTCACTTTCTCATAGCCAGACTTAGAAATTATTTATTTATTCTACATTAGTCAGAATTTTTTGATGGAGTGTGACACCTATTTTTGCACCCCATGAACAGTATAGGATTTGGTGAATATGAATGATATAAGATGCGAGAATAATCCACTTACCAGCTGCAACAGTAAAACATTTTTTGGGTGGTTTTGCTCTTTAAAGTCCATGAACAAAATGATTTCAAAGATCTTTACTTATATTGTAACATAACACTTACTGCCTCTACCTAAACCTCCTCGAAGCACCTATAGTATTAAAGCGCATATCAACTAAATACATTCCAGGTACAAAAAAGTTTAAAAGCACAACTTTAAATGTGTTTTATTTAGAAAGTAGCCACCGCCTGTGTAGATAAGCCTGTTCGCTGCCAGCAAACGATAGAGAAGGACTCTTGCTCTCTGTGTGGAAGAAGCAATAAGAAGGAATGGTCTCAACATTGTCAATCTGCAAACACCTCCATCCCAAATTTGACAAAAAACAAAGGAGATCGCCCCGCGGGACTTTAAATGAGGTGGATGCAAACAATTATATATAAATAAAGCAGGAGTATGCAATAGCAAATTTATTAATTATTATAAATTTGTTATTGCATACTCATGCTTTATTTATATATAATTGTTTGCATCCTCCACCTCATTTAAAGTCCCTCGGGGCGCTCTCCTTTGTTTTCTGTGTGGAAGAAGTGGTCTCTCTGCAGAGGTCAGACACACCCCTGCGGAGTCACAGTTATTAATCTCCAATCAGCAGAGCTCATGCTCCTTTATGATTGCAGAGGTCAAGCTTTAACCACTTCCCATCCTTAGGCCGTTTTTAAGAGGATATACTGAGATCATGACTGCAACAACAGACATGATTCCGGTATTGTTTTTTTTCTGCTGACGATTCCCTTTCTAGTATGAGTAATTTGAGCGGCTATTTAGCCACTGGATTACTTTTACAGGTGCCTTTACCAGGCTCTCTGGTCCAATCAGGGATACAACTGGCGGCATCTGGTTCTGGGCACACAGTGGGAGGGACTGATGGTGTTCCTCCCACTGTGTGATGTCACTTCCGGTTTTGGTCTCATGTAAACAAGCTGTTACCGGCTTGTAAAGCATCTGATCAAACCGATCTTTGTTTAACCACTTTAGCCCCGGAGGATTTGGCTGCTTAATGACCAGGCCACTTTTTTCAACTTGGCACTGCGCAAATTTTACTGACAATTGCGCAGTTATGCAATGCTGTACCCAAACGAAATTTACGTCCTTTTTTTGCCACAAACAAAGCTTTTTTTTGGTGGTATTTGATCACCTCTGCGCTTTTTATTTTTTGCGATATTAATAAAAAAAGAGCAAAAATTCTGCGAAAAATTGACATTTTCTACTTTGACAGTTAAAAAATATCCAATATATTCAATTTTTGTCATATATTTAGGTATATATTTATATTTAACTAAAAAATTCTCAATGAGCGTATTCTTAACCACTTTAAGACTGGAAGATTTTACCCCCTTCCTGACCAGGCCATATTTTGCATTTCAGCACTGCGTTAATTTAACGGACAATTGTGTGGTCGTGCGATGCTGTACCCAAATGAAATTCATGTCCTTTTTTTCCCCCACAAATAGAGCTTTCTTTTGGTGGTATTTGATCACCTGTGCGATTTTTATTTATTTTTTTTTTAAAAAAAGAGCAACAATTTCGAAAAAAAAAAACAAAATTTTTCACATTCTGCTATATAACATTCCAAAAAAAAAAAAATTACAAATCCAAATTTTTTAACATTTTAGGCCAATTTGTTTTCTGCTACATATTTTTGGTAAAAAAAAAAAAAAATCGCAATAAGCGTATTTTGATTGGTTTGAGTAAAAGTTACTAACTACGGGAAAGATTTGTCATTTTTATTGTTTTTTTTTTTACTAGTAATGGCAGCGATCTGCGATTTTTTGTGGGACTGTGACATTGCGGGGGACAGATCGAACCCCTATCTGACATTTTTGACACTTTTGGGGGGACCAATGACATTACTACAGTAATCAGTGCTAAAAATATGCACGGTTACTGTAATAATGGTAGGCAAGGGGTTAACAGTATAGGAGATCAAGGGGTTAAATGTGTGCCTCATGCTTACTGACGTGTGTGGGGGAGGGGGGGTTCTGTGTGACAGAGATAGATCGCAGGTTCAGCTATACTGAATCCTGTGATCTGTCCCTGTCTGTCACAGAGAAGATCCGCCTGCTTTGTTTACACAAGCAGACAGATTTTCTCTCTCTTTCCCAGACAATCGGGGAAGAGAGATGCCCGAGAGATGCCCGACTCCCGCTGTGTCTAAACACAGCGGGAGAGAGCCTCCGGCGGCACGCGCTCGCCCCTGAGACAGGCAGGAGTCCAGTGACGTAGGTTTACGTTGCTGGACCCAGGGCTGCCACTGTGCTGCAGTAGCAGCAATGTGAGCAGTCCGGAAGTGGTTTATCTGATGCTTTGGAGTCCAGAGGAGGGATCCAACAGACCCGAGATCTCTCCATAAAGAAGACCTGTCACTGCCCATGCTATCACAAGGGATGTTGTTCATAAGCAATAAAAAATGTCAGCAATAAAAAATGTAAAGAGGCAGTATTAAAAATAATGTAAATAAAAAAAAAAATGTTTTAAAGCGCCCCATCTCCTGTGCTGGCACGCAAAGGCAAACACATGCATCGGTCCAGAGCTTTTTTTCAGTGAGAATGCGGGGTAATGCAGTCTATGCACCTCCAGCACCGACTGTGTGTTTTGGCAAGGGGTGCTGGGGTGTGCTGCAGGGTCTGTTGATGCTCACTGCTGGGGGATCGATTCTAGCTGGAGGGGATCTATTTTTGCAAGGGGGTCTATTGTTGGTGAGGAGGTCCATTGTTGCTGGTGGGGGACCTATTGTTGCTGGGGGTGGGTCTTATATTGCTGGGGGATCGGGCGTTCCTGGGAGAGATCTACTGTTGAGGGAGGGGACTATTGTTTTTGGCTGCCAGAGAGTCTATTGATGCTGGCTGTGGGGAGATCTGTTGTTGTTGCCGGCAGTCTATTGTTGCTGGGTGGGGGAAATTTTGTGGTGGGTGGTCCATTGTTGTTAGGGGATCTATTGTTGCTGGTGGGGGCTCTATTGTTACTGGCTGCAGGGGATCTATTGTACTGCTTTTCTTGTTATTATTACCAAATCCCATACAAATTACTTAGCACCACAAAATGATACTTGGTTCTGTAGGGCAGTACAGGGAGGTGGATAGGGGATGGAACCAAGAAATGATGCTCTGTGGTGGGTAGGGGTGGATAAAAGGGGGAGTTCCTGCACCTATTTTCTGGGAAAAAAGCCCTGCCCCTACGCATATGTAAATGGCGATTGCACCACACATGGGAAGCATCGCCGCAGACGTCAACGCAAGACTTCCTGTGTAAATCTAAACTGGTAACCTGTAAAAGCTTTTATAGCGTCGCTTATGGAGATTTTTTAGGTGCTGTAGTTTGCCACCCTTCCACATGCTTACGCAATTTTAAAATGTGACATGTTTGGTATCTATTTACTCGGCATAACATCAACTTTTATATTTTACCAAACAATTGGGTGTTATATTGTGTTTTTGTGCAATAAAATTCATTAAAATGTATTTTTTCCAAAAAAAATTGCATTTGAAAAACCACTGCACAAACATTGTGTGACATAAAAATGTGCAACACCCAACATTTTATTCTCTAGGGCCCTGCTTAAATATATATATAATTTTTATATATATATACGTTTGGGTGTCCTAAGTAGTTTTCTAGCAAAAAAAATGGCGATTACATAAAGGAGAGGAGTGTCAGAATTGGCCCAGACTGGAAGTGGTTAACTTAGTAGGGGGCTTCTCAGACCTCTGCAGAGGGAACACTTTTTCCACAGAGAGCAAGGGTCCTTCTCTACAGCCTGCTGGCTTTGGCTGCTTTCCAAAGAAAGCAAAGGGCAACTTTTTAAATGCCTTTTGTCTTGACACACCTGGAATGTATTCTGCTGATTTAAACTGAAAATTTCAGCCCCCCATTTACATCAGGTCAAATTGCATGTCAAATCGCAGGCTATGACCGGCAACGGCACCGTCCGAATTAGTGCGATGCTGAATTTGCGGCGCCGTACCGATTTTCAAAAGTAGTTCCTGCACTACTTTTGGTGACTTCGGGGGCAACTTCAATAGACACCTGTGCATGAACCCGCACAGATGTCTTTCAAGTAGCCCCTGAAGTCAGACTAAAATGTGAAATCGTGCGAGTTCAGATAAAGTCGCACGATTTTAAAGCCACATTCAATGTTAATGAGGGCTAATTTGGCTTTCAATTCTGGAGGGATACTAAACACGTCCTTTTTTTGCTTTAGTGGAAAAGCAGATCGGTTATAAAAGACCTCGCTGTTTAATGAGCCTAAGATGGCGTGCCCGCCCATGTGATATTACTGGTATTGAATCTGCTTAGTATGCTTAGCACCACTGATATGGCAGCCCTCAGCTCTTATGTTAAGGTAAACATGGGTGTTACATAAATCAACCAATCAAACTGCAAAGCAGTGACAGTACTATCGGGTAGTAGGGTTGAACCGATACCGGTTTTATCGGCGAGTACAAGTACCGATACTTTAAGTCAAGTAATCGCTGATACAGAGTACCAGTACTTTTCAGTGCAATTTGCATCAATATAAAAAAAAATTGGCGCAAACTGTAAAGAATTGCATGCAATTTGAACAGGAATGCGGTGCTATTCCTGTCTGAATCACATGCGATTTCCCCCTATGCTCCTGTGCGTGTGTATAGAATGGGAAAAGCGCCATCTAGTGGGCAGATTTTAAAAATGTTAGAACTCACAGTACATAGGCATACAACAGAAGGAGGAGAAGAGAAGTTCCAGCACCCCATGAGTTTAGGGCGGAAATGATGTAAGCTTGGGGGTGGGCCACCTCTACATTTCCTCCAGCGCTGTAAGCACCTCCAGCAGCCATGATTTGCTATGATCAGCGGGACCGCGACCAGAGCCGGTGCTAGACTATTTTGCGCCCTAGGCAAGACCTGCTCCTTGCAACCCCCCCCCAAAAAAAACTGTACACATTGCCCCCCTTCCTGTACATAATGCCCCCCTTCCTCCCTCTTAACCCCACTCTCCCCTTCCTGTATACACTGCCCTCTTTAATCCTACACCCCCTTCCTGTACAAACTGTCCCCCCTTCGCTGCACACACTGCCCCCCTTTAACCCTACACATGTCTTCATATACAAAGTGCCCCCTTTTAACCCTCCCCCTTCCTTCACACACTGCCCTTCTTTAATGCTACACCCCCTGCCTTCACACTCTGCCCCCCTTTAACTCTACACCCCCTTCCTATACACACTGCCCCCCTCTAACCCTACACCCCCTTCCTATACACACTGCCCCCCTCTAACCCTACACCCCCCTTCCTATACACACTGTCCCCCTTTAACCCTACACCCCCTTCCTATACACACTGTCCCCCTTTAACCTTACACCCCCTTCCTATACACACTGCCCCCCTCTAACCCTACACTCCCCTTCCTATACACACTGCCCCCTTTAACCCTACACCCGCCTTCCTATACACACTGCCCCCTTTAACCCTACACCTCCATTCCTATACACACTGACCCCCTTTAACCCTACACCCCGCCTTCCTATACACACTGCCCCCTTTAACCCTACACACCCCTTCATATACAAAGTCCCCCCCTCTCTAGGGGTTGACCTCCCCTGGGGATGAGGAGGTGACCGGAGAGGAATGGGGCACTGACCATGGCTGCGCCCTCGGGGTGGCAGTGTGCCCTAGGCGGCCGCCTAGTTTGCCTAGTGGTAGCTCCGGCCCTGACCGCGACACCTATGAAGATTTAGCATTTGGCCGGAAATGTACTGTGAGTTCTAACATTTTTGATAAACTGCCCACTGGATGGCGCTTTTCCCATTCTATACACACACACGCACAGGAGCGTGGGAAATCACATTCAATTCAGACAGGAATCACACCGTATTCCTGTTCAAATCACATGCGACTCTTTGCAGTGCGATTTGTGCCCATTCATTTTGTATTGACGCGAATGCACCGCAAAGTATCGGTTTCGGTATCATTTATGCGAGTACTGATACTCATGGAAATGTTTGGTATCGGTGCATCTCTATCAGGTAATAATGTGGGTGGCCCATGGAGTGGTCATTGGTGAGGGTCTTAACAACCAATCTAACTTTCTACACAGACAAAATCGGGCGGACATTAAGGGGGCTCTACTGATAGAAGGGTGCTATTTTCATTGAAGCATTGGTATCTCTTTAAACACTTAATATACAGTATAACTGAGAAACCTCTTCATTCATTTTCCTGTATATTATTTCTGTGGTCCTGCCATTGCCTTGGAAGGCACAGGCGGACTCTGAGGCACTTTGGAATTTTGACTTTATATAAACAATGTATATTGTATTGTAATGTATCGTTCTCTTTTCTGACATTATTTTACATTTCTAATATTCTCTTGCACAGACCTCATGTATATATGATTTATCACATCTTTTATTATATTTTATACTTTCTGTTTTATGTCAGAACATTAAAACTGGACAGATTGTTGGCTACTGAGTTTGCACTCTTTGAGTTTATTCAGCAGGCTAGAGTTTCACTTTTAAATAATACTTGATGATCCTGCCATAAATGTCCTTGTTTAGGCACTTCCTGCTATAGAGTGACAGCTCCCTGTCCCTATCTCCCAATTGTTCTGTATTGTCACATGCTTTTCCAATGGAAACTACAAAGCTACCATGCCAACATACAATACACAGGCGCGCTCAACTGTTGGAAAGCATCAGGAAAGCAGCCATGGGAAATGATGTGCAGCAGCTGCTGGAGAGTATGTAGGGGGAAAGTAGCTTCAAAGAGGCTGCAGGAGATCAGCATCACTAGCAGATTTGTCTTTTTCTGCTTTTGCCCATAGTTTCCCTTCATAGGTGTGCGCAGCCCATTAGAGTGTGCAACCAAAAGCTCAAGTGTGTGTGTGTGTGTATATATATATATATATATATATAAACACACAGGTACATCTCATAAAATTAGAATATCATAAAGTTAATTTAGTTCAGTAATTCAATTTAAAAATGAAACTCCAATATTTTATATAGATGTATTACACACAGAGTGATATATTTCAAGCATTTCTTTCTTTTAATTTTGATGATTATGGCTTACAGCTAGTGAAAACCCAAAATTCAGTATCTCAGAAAATTAGAATATTACATAAGACTAGGGAACAACTGATATTGTTTTTTCAGGGCCGATACCGATTTTCCGGTCACCCTCCAGGCCGATAGCCCATTTTAGGTGCCGATATTCTGTACATTTAAAGTTTTGAAAAATCAACACAATTTTATATATATATATATATATATATATATATATATATATATATATATATATATATATATATATATATATATTTATTTATATTTATTTATTTATTATGTGGGGGAAAAGCTCAAGTGGGGATCACCTTTCCTGGTCCGGCAGGAAGGTTTCTTTACATTGTTTTGCAGACAGCTAAAAGGTTGCAAACAAAAACACAACAGAAAATAAATCCTTGCAGTCTGGCTCTAACTAAACACATGGGTTTTCCTATCTAACGGTTGGTGGGCTTCTCCCAGCCACCTCACAAAACCAATTAATGCAAACCTTTTTTCACCAAATCCAGTCTGTATCCCTCTCAGCAATGTTGTCTGATGGTCCATACACACTATAAGATTTTCTGAAGACTTTTTCCTTTAGATTTACCAAAACCATATAATATGAGGTCAAACCTAAACACTTTCAATTTGTATGCAATCTGGCAGGCACTACATAGAAAAGGTAAATCTGAAGGAAATCTAACCACAAACTGTTGGATAGTCCAGCTTGAGTCCCAGGGCAGAGCAACATTATGCTCCAGCCTTTCCCTTTGTACCTCACCTGGATGGACAATTAATCATTTACCAATCCAGGTGAGACACAAAACCCGAGCTAGACTGCTCAGACCCAAAGTACCTTCAAAAACCTGTTTTGTGTTCTGCTAGTCCTGTATATAGGACAGAAAGCGAGGAGAAATATATCTCCCCTCGACGACTTACCCTTTCCTTATCCTTATGTAACATACCCCCCCCCCCTGCTCAAGCCACCGTGGCTGAGCAACTGCCATGGAGAAGCAATGGACACGCGAGAGGGCATCTACATTATTTTGAAGCTTCCCCACTCTGTTCCACTGTAAATTTGAACGCTTGTAAAGCCAAGAACCACCTTGTAACTTGGTTGTTTCTTTGTTTATTTTCACACATCCACTTGAGGGGACTATGGTCAGTGACCAGTTTGAACTGTCTACCCAATAGGTAATACTTGAGGGCGTCCAGGGCCCACTTGATAGCCAAACATTCTTTCTCAACAATGGCATCATTTTTTTCGTGCTTGTTAAGCTTTCTGCTGAGCTAGACCACGGAGTGCTCCTCCCCATCTCTGATTTGGGACAGTACAGCGCCCAGGCCCACATCAGAGGCATCTGTCTGCACTACGAATTATTTCGTGAAATCTGGGGTCCCAAGCACCAGTTGAGCACACAAAGCTTGCTTCAACCTCTTAAATGCCTCATCAGCCTCAGAATTCCACGTAATCATGACCGACCCTCTATCAGTCAGCGGAACTGCAATGGTGGCAAAATTGGGGATGAAGCGCCGATAGTAGCCCATGATCCCGAGAAATGCTCTTACTTGTTAATTTATAGGTTGGGGCCACTTTTGGATCGCCTCAATCTTATTGATTTGAGCCTTAACTAAACCCTGACCTATAATATAACCCAAATATTTTGCTTTCTCCAACCCCATGGCACATTTTTTTGGGTTGGCTGTGAGTCCCGCCTTCCTAAGAGAGTCTACTACCGCTTGCACTCTTGACAAATGAGACTGCTAGTCTGGGCTGTGTATGACTACATCGTCTAAATAAGCCACTGCGTATTGTCAATGTGGTTTCAGTGTTCTATCCATCATTCTTTGAAAGCAGCAGGGGCACCATGCAAACCGAATGGCAACCTGTTATACTGCCAGTGCCCCTCAGGAGTGGAAAAAGTGTTTTTCTCCTTTGCACTGTCTGTCAGGGGTATCTGCCAGTATCCTTTAGTCAGATCTAATGTGGTTATATATCGGGAAGTTCCTAGTCTGCCAATGAGCTCATCCACCCAAGGCATCGGGTAAGCATCAAATTTGGACACATTATTTAACTTTCTAAAATCATTGCAAAACCTTATGCTTCCATCTGGTTTTGGGACCAGCACAATCGGACTTGACCAATCACTATGGGACTCTTCGATCACCCCCAATTCTAACATGTTCCTGACTTCTTCTTAGACAGCTTTTCGTCTAGCTTCAGGTAATTATGTCATGCTCGGGGTTCAGTAATTATGTCATGCTGTATAATTGTGGTCAATCCAGGCTTTTCAGAGAAAAAAAATCTGTATTTTCTCTCAAAAACTCTTTTACCTTAATCTGTTAAGCCATCAATAAGGTTTCTGCTATTGGGACCTAGGGTGTGGAGGGGCCTGTATCCTTTGAAGGGGTTGAGATAACCACCAGGGCTTCTCTGTCTTTCCAGGATTTTAAGAGGTTGATATGATAAATTTGCTCGGGTTTTCTTTTCCCCGGCTAGTGAACTGTATAGTTTACTTCGCCCGTTTTTTCCCTCATTTCATAGGGGCCTTGCCACTTTGCCAGGAATATACTCTCAAGTGTTGGGACTAGGACTCTATCCCCGGGGTTAAAGCTACATACTTTTCCCCCAATTATAAACCCTCCTCTGAGCTTGCTCCATATGAACCTGTGCCACAATTCGGTCTTGCATCATCGAGATATGCTCGACAATGCTCCTATAGGGCATGGTTTCACCCTCGCAGGTTTCCTTAGCAATATCTAGAAGGCCTCTAGGATGCCTGCCATACAGTAGTTCAAACTGGGAGTATCCTGTAGATGCCTGAGGTACCTCCCGGATAGCAAACAAGAGATATGGCAACAAGAAATCCCAATTCTTCCCATCCTTGTCAACCACCTTTTTAACATATTTTTAAGCGTCCTATTAAATCTCTCTACCAGCCCATCAGTTTGGGGGTGGTAGACAGACGTGCGTAAGTGTGAGATTTTGAACAACCTACATAACTCCTTAGTCATTCTAGACATAAATGACGTGCCCTGATCCGTTAAAATCTCATTTGGAATATCCACGCAGGTAAATAACTGAACCAGCTCCCTGGCAATAGTTTTAGCTGAGGTATCGCGTAAGGGGAAAGCTTCAGGATACCGTGTAGCATAGTCCAGCATGCTAGTGCCCCTGGGTGGACTTAAACACTGGACCCACCAGATCCATGCCAATTCTTTCAAAGGGGACCTCAATAATTGGCAAAGGTACTAGGGGACTACGGAAATAGGGTGATGGTGCTGAATACTGACATTCCGGGCATGATTCACAATATTCCTTTACATCTGCATGCAAACCTGGCCAAAGGAATCTCTTTCTTATTATTTCTTTAGTTTTTTCTACACCCAAGTGCCCCCCGATATATATAACCATGAGCAAGATCCAATACCATCCTGCGGTACGGTCAGGGCCGGATTAAGAGCATCATGGGCTTGGTGCTGAGGATTTTGAAGGGACTTAAGGGCCGTGCCTTGGCATGCACCCAGAGGAGGAAGGGTGCAGCCATGCATGCCTAATTCCACATGGGATGCTGTCTCTGAAGCCCATAAACACATCCATGCATCGGCAACTGTCCCTCCTTGTCCGGCCTTCGTGCTGTGTGGGGAGGTTCTGAGGGAGCTGCCTGGGGAAGTGAGCATAGAAGCCAGACTTCTGTGTTTACAAGTGACAGAAGAGCGGTAACAGTGAATATGGCCAACCTGGGGCCTATATAAAGGTAGGGGCCTGGAGCTGCAGCTCCAATAGCCCCTACGTTAATCTGGCCCTGGGTACGGTTTTGGGTCTACTAATTGTTCCACCACGTCCTCTCTTTGCTTTACCACTTGGTACAGCAAATAATTTTTTTGCGCCATGTAGGGGAAGGACATCCTCACCTCCGGGTCAATGGGTTTCTCCTCTATCATCTTTATGTTTTCCCTGGCTCTAGTCAGTGTGGAGTCTTTTATTTTTTTCCGTACGGAAACCGTCACTTGTTCCACTTTCAGAACTAAAGCCAGACACAACATCCTGTTCATTATTTACAACCTCTGGGTCAGGCTCCACCTCCTCTTGTACCCCAACCATCACAGAAAGAGGGAAAGGCATAACATCATACATACCTACAATATCATCTTCCATTTTACAGTCAAAGGGTTCTGGACTAAGTTCCCTGGGTTCACCTGTAGGTGGAGCACTACCCACCTCTTTATTTTCCCAAAGTCTCCAAAACTGTGGAAAATTTCTCTACACTATAGCCTCATGGAGCAGAGAGGGTACTACACCCACAGAATGTGACACAGAGCCCCATGGGGTATCAATTTCAATTAGAGCAGTTTGGTGGTTATGTGTGTCACCGTGTACACAAATAACCCCAAAAGTGCTAGGGTGTTACTTGGTGTGACTGATAAAGTCGCCTCTGACTAGAGTGACCAGGCTACCAGAATCTAGCAGAGCTGTAACTGGCTTTCCATCAACTGAAATAATACACATTTGTCTTTCAACACATTCCTGAGATGATGCAGTACGCACCCCTTGTGCAGAGAAAGACATTTGTTTTCTCAACAAAACATTATCATATTGCATAGGTTCACCCATTAAAGGACAATTAGCAGCAATATGTCCTAACCCATGGCAAAGAAACATTTTATAGGTTCTCCACTCAGTCCTTTATATGGCCTCATGGTCCTTCCTGACCTATCAGGCCAGTTTCTAGGTCCAGAGCCTACAGTCTAGTTATTTCCAGCAAATACCTTATGATAACCTCCCGAGCCCTTACCCCCTGGAATCAGCTTACCAGGACCTCTGGGCGAAACGGAACGATTAAGCACAGGGGTACTTAGTAGTTTCGTAGTTGTGGTGTACCGTTCCACCATGTCCACTAACTGGGTAGCTGTTTTGGGGGTCACCATGGTTGCCCCATTTCCTCAGGAAGAGCCCGCAAATAAGGATTCATCACCACACGCTCCACTATCTCCATTGGCGACAATGTCTCAGGTTGGAGCACTTCCTGGTAAGGTGTATAAGTTCCAATATTTGGGATCGTGGGGGCTTTTTAGCCTGAGAGGTCCACCGAAACACCCGCTGGGCATGAATTGCAATGGTGACACCCAGCCTTGCCAGAATTTCAGCCTTAAGTATATCATAATCCTGAGCAGCCGCTGGTTCCAGGTCGTAGTAGGCTTTTTGGGGTTCACCTGTTAGAAAAGGTGCCACAAGCCCCGCCCACTCATGTCTCCACCAAACTTCTCGTACAGCAATCAGTGTTGCCAACCCCCCGGAGTGAAATTTACTGGCAGAATGCCAAAAATTTACGGACGGCACCAGTTTTTTACTGGCACTGCAATAATGTACATAAAATAGCCGTTTTCAGTGCTACACCGTGCAAATATGAATAATTAAACTATAAACATGTAGATAGTGCTATTAGCAATGCGTTTAAGTTAAACAAAAGTCAGTGCCCACTTACATTATTGTATTCTCTCCCCCTTACATCAGTGACCCCCCCATCAGACTGGTCTGGCGGCGCTGTCACTGACCTCCCCTCACTGCACTGTGCAGGGCTCAGTCAGACGGCTCTTTTCTCCACTCCGCAGGCCCCACACATCTAACTTCTCCCGTGACCCCCATCCCGGCGGCGCTCTCACTCCTCACTCGCTCTTGACTCCTCTCCAGACTCCCCTGCAGAGACTGCAGACATGATAAAAGAAAAGATGGTTCGAAACTGCGGACATGGAACAGAAGGTGGTCAGAGACTGCGGACAAGGAACAGGAGGTGGTCAGAGACTGCGGACATGGAACAGGAGGTGGTCAGAGACTGCGGACATGGAACAGGAGGTGGTCAGAGACTGCGGACATGGAACAGGAGGTGGTCAGAGACTGCGGACATGGAACAGGAGGTGGTCAGAGACTGCGGACATGGAACAGGAGGTGGTCAGAGACTGCAGACATGGAACAGGAGGTGGTCAGAGACTGCAGACATGGAACAGGAGGTGGTCAGACACTGCGGACATGGAACAGGAGGTGGTCAGACACTGCGGACATGGAACAGGAGGTGGTCAGAGACTGCAGACATGGAACAGGAGGTGGTCAGAGACTGCGGTCATGGAGCAGGAGGTGCTCAGAGACTGCGGACATGGTACAGGGGGTGCTCAGAGACTGCGGACATGGAGCAGGAGGTGCTCAGAGACTGCGGACATGGAGCAGGAGGTGCTCAGAGACTGCGGACATGGAGCAGGAGGTGCTCAGAGACTGCGGACATGGAGCAGGAGGTGCTCAGAGACTGCGGACATGGAACAGGAGGTGCTCAGAGACTGCGGACATGGTACAGGGGGTGCTCAGAGACTGCGGACATGGTACAGGGAGTGGTCAGAGACTGCGGACATGGTACAGGGAGTGGTCAGAGACTGCGGACATGGTACAGGGAGTGGTCAGAGACTGCGGACATGGTACAGGGAGTGGTCAGAGACTGCGGACATGGTACAAGGAGTGGTCAGAGACTGCGGACATGGTACAGGGAGTGGTCAGAGACTGCGGACATGGTACAGGGAGTGGTCAGAGACTGCGGACATAGAACAGGAGGTGGTCAGAGACTGCGGACATGGAACAGGAGGTGGTCAGAGACTGCGGACATGGAACAGGAGGTGGTCAGAGACTGCAGACATGGAACAGGAGGTGGTCAGAGACTGCAGACATGGAACAGGAGGTGGTCAGAGACTGCGGTCATGGAGCAGGAGGTGCTCAGAGACTGCGGACATGGTACAGGGGGTGCTCAGAGACTGCGGACATGGAGCAGGAGGTGCTCAGAGACTGCGGACATGGAGCAGGAGGTGCTCAGAGACTGCGGACATGGAGCAGGAGGTGCTCAGAGACTGCGGACATGGAGCAGGAGGTGCTCAGAGACTGCGGACATGGAACAGGAGGTGCTCAGAGACTGCGGACATGGTACAGGGGGTGCTCAGAGACTGCGGACATGGTACAGGGAGTGGTCAGAGACTGCGGACATGGTACAGGGAGTGGTCAGAGACTGCGGACATGGTACAGGGAGTGGTCAGAGACTGCGGACATGGTACAGGGAGTGGTCAGAGACTGCGGACATGGTACAGGGAGTGGTCAGAGACTGCGGACATGGTACAGGGAGTGGTCAGAGACTGCGGACATGGAACAGGAGGTGGTCAGAGACTGCGGACATAGAACAGGAGGTGGTCAGAGACTGCGGACATAGAACAGGAGGTGGTCAGAGACTGCGGACATGGAACAGGAGGTGGTCAGAGACTGCGGACATGGAACAGGAGGTGGTCAGAGACTGCAGACATGGAACAGGAGGTGGTCAGAGACTGCGGTCATGGAGCAGGAGGTGCTCAGAGACTGCGGACATGGTACAGGGGGTGCTCAGAGACTGCGGACATGGAGCAGGAGGTGCTCAGAGACTGCGGACATGGAGCAGGAGGTGCTCAGAGACTGCGGACATGGAGCAGGAGGTGCTCAGAGACTGCGGACATGGAGCAGGAGGTGCTCAGAGACTGCGGACATGGAGCAGGAGGTGCTCAGAGACTGCGGACATGGAGCAGGAGGTGCTCAGAGACTGCGGACATGGAGCAGGAGGTGCTCAGAGACTGCGGACATGGAGCAGGAGGTGCTCAGAGACTGCGGACATGGAGCAGGAGGTGCTCAGAGACTGCGGACATGGTACAGGGAGTGGTCAGAGACTGCGGACATGGTACAGGGAGTGGTCAGAGACTGCGGACATGGTACAGGGAGTGGTCAGAGACTGCGGACATGGTACAGGGAGTGGTCAGAGACTGCAGTCATGGTAAAGGGAGTGGTCAGAGACTGCAGTCATGGTACAGGGAGTGGTCAGAGACTGCAGTCATGGTAAAGGGGGTGGTCAGAGCCTGGGTGGACATGGAAGTGCCCTCCTCACCCCCTCACAGCAGTTTCTTCCTATGTCCCCCTTCACATCAGTGTCCTCCTCCTAAGTCCCTTTCACCTCTCCATAGCGTGTTGGAGGCTCGGAGCCTCACTCACCAGACAGTCCTCTTTTGTTCTGTGTGCACTGCGGCTGCCTCTCCTGTCTGTCACACAATCTGTTGCTCTGTCCACTCCACCGACCACCACACCACCATCCGTTCAGCATCCTCCTCGACTTCTAATACTCCACAGTGACAGACAGTTCAGACTCCACTCCACACTGTCACTGGCGCCTGTACTGCCGATTGGTTCAACTTTAGACGTCACTTCCGCCGCGCGGCCGCCGCGAGTACGAGACTTCCATTAAGACACCGGGAAAACTTTAATGACGGCGGGGGGCGGAGTCGGGGGCGGAGGCAGGGGCGGGCGCAAGCGGCCGTGGCACTCCAGTGCGAGTCTGCGATGTCTCTGCGAGAGGAGAGAACACTTGCCTCGGGGTCGGATCTCCGGAACTGCTTGCCGCGCATGCGCAGTTCTGATCTTGCCACCGCCGTTTTAGATTTACGGGCACTTTTCTCCTGCTACGGGCATTTACGGGCAGGAGAAAAGCGCCCTGTTTTTACGGGCTGTCCGTAAATCTACGGGCGGTTGGCAACACTGACAGCAATCCTTTCGAAAGTGGTGAGGTAGGCTTCCACATCATCTGTAGCTGTCATCTTTAGCAGGTAACAGCTGGCACGCTTCACCTTTTGTTCCACTGGGATTGCAGCCACGGGGTTAGCGTTTAACTCTAGGCTGCTCTGAGTCAGCTCCTTGAGTAGCTCTTGATCTGCTTGCTGGTCCTTTCGATCCACTTGATGGGCCTCTGCCAACTGGAGATTTGTTTTCTGTTGGGCTGTAGTGGCCTGCTGCTGGGCCTCTGCAAACTGGCGGTTTGTCTCTTGTTGGGCTATAGTGGCCTGCTGCTGGGCCTCTGCAAACTGGCGGTTTGTTTGTTGTTGGGCTATAGTGGCCTGCTGCTGGGCCTCTGCAAACTGGCGGTTTGTCTCTTGTTGGGCTATAGTGGCCTGCTGCTGGGCCTCTGAAAACTGGCGGTTTGTCTCTTGTTGGGCTATAGTGGCCTGCTGCTGGGCCTCTGCAAACTGGCGGTTTGTTTGTTGTTGGGCTGTAGTGGCCTGCTGCTGGGCCTGTGCAAACTGGCGGTTTGTTTGTTGTTGGGCTGTAGTGGCCTGCTGCTGGGCCACAGTGGCTTGAAGTAAAGCTCTTATTCCATCCTCCATTATGCAAATCGCTCAGGAAAATGCCCGCCAAATCCACCATATGTGGGGGAACAGATCCAGTGGGGGTCACCTTTCCTTAGAAAAAGTCTGGCAGCAAAGTTTCTTTACACTGTTTTGCAGACAGCACTTTTATTTTTAAAAGGTTGCAAAAAAAAAAAAAAAAATACAACAGAAAATAAATCCTTGCCGTCTGGCTCTAACTAAACACACAGTTTTCCTATCTAACAGGTGGTGGGCTTTTCCCAGCCACCTCACCAAATCCAGTCTGTAGCCCTCTCAGCAATGTTGTCTGAGTCCCAGGGCAGAGCAACATTATGCTCCAGCCTTTCCCTTTTTACCTCACCTGGATGGCCAATTAATCAAATTCCAATCCAGATGAGACACAAAACCCGAGCTGGACTGCTCAGACCCAAAGTCCCCTTGAAAACCTGGTCCGGGTTCTGCTAGTCCTGTATATAGGACATAAAGGGAGGGGAAATATATCACCCCTCAACGACTTCCCCTTTCCTTATGTGACAATATTTATATATACACTGCTCAAAAGAATGAAAGGAAAACTTTTTAATAAGAGTATAGCATCAAGTCAACTAAACTCAGAGGATATTGATCTGGTCAGTTAAGTAGCAGAGGGGGTTGTTAATCCATTTCAGCTGCTTATGAAATTAACAACAGGTGCACTAGATGGCCAACAAAGAGACGACCTCCAAAACAGGAATTATTTTACAGGTGATGGCCACTGGCATTTTTTCCCCTACTCATCTTTTTGACTGTTTTTCACTAGTTTTGCATTTGGCCAGGGTCAGTGTTACTACCGGTAAAATGAGGTGATACCTGGACCCTATAGAGGTTGCACTGGCAGTTCAACTCCTCCAGGATGGCACATCAATACGTGCCATTGCCAGGTTTGCTGTGCCTCCCAGCACAGCCTCCCACAAGAGCATGGAGGAGATTCCAGGAGACAAGCAGTTACTCTAGGAGAGCTGCACAGGCCATAGTAGGGCCTTAACCCATCAGCAGGACCGGTATCTGCTCCTTTGTGCAAGGAGGAATAGGATGAGCACTGTCAGAGCCCTACAAACTGACCTCTAGCAGGCCGTGGGTTTGAATGTCTCTCATCAAACAATCAGAAACAGACTTCATGAGGGTGACCTGAAGGCCCGACATTCCTCTAGTGGGCCCTGTGCTCACTGTCCGGCACTGTGTAGCTCAATTGGCATTTGCCACTGAACACCACACTGGTGTTCTGTGCTTTTCACAGATGAAAGCAGGTTCAACCTGAGCACATGTAAAGAAAAAAACAAACGGAGCACCTCTAAGTGCAGTATGTTTAATCCAAGGAGCACACAGAAATTATAAACTCACATGGGGTTCATGGTATTAGGCTCAAAGCTGGTGCCGGGAGATGGTGATACAGTCCAAAGTCCAGTGTCCGGGAATGAAGGGATGATAGAAGCTGGTAAATGGAAGACAGACACACCGGCTGTGGTCTTCCAGGATCAGCTCGCTTCTGCGTGTCACACTGGAACGCAGCATCCCGCCGCGTGACGTCACCAGGACCAGATGGGGAACACGACGCATTTCAGAGCATGTGCCAAGCTCTCAGCAGGCATGTGCACTCTTTTTTCAAGTGTAGATGTAAAGGGATCAGAAGGAGCCAGTTATATACCAACAGGATAAGTGAAGTGGGAGTATACATGGGGAGCACCGCCACTTACAAAAGCTAGCGGGATTATTAAAAGTATATAAAAATGGGCAACAAAATGACATATATAATATAGGGATACACATTAAAATTCATGACCAATAATTACATTACAATAATTTAAAATATAAAAAGGACAATGATAAAAATAATAAAAAGGACAATGATAATGCACACAGTTTAACAATAACAGATAAAGTGAAAGTGGAGTAAAAGTCAAAGGAAATATATGTATAATATACATATATACTTATATACATATATTTAAATGGAAGATTAGATATGGGAAAGGGGGAAAAAACAGTGATGATAAGAAAGAATAAATGATAATGAGGAAAATAATAATGATGAAAATTAATATACAAAGATATATGTTGAAATGAAATAAAATAAAAATATAATGAAAAATAAGAATTTAGTTTAGCCTAAAGGAGTATCCCACTCATTCTTCTCCCATGCCCTTAAATCAAATAAAACCTTAAAACAAAGATGCCGGAGTTGTCAATGTCTCCGTTCTCACACCCAGGGTCGCAGCTCACATGGGCTGGAGAGGTAACCTGTAACAATGGCAGACCCACATCAGGCCACAGGCCTGGAAACCTTGCTATATATATATACACACACTGTGTTCATTCACAAAAGGGAGGGGTTGGTAAATTACATATTTACTGACCCTCTCCCTTGCTCTCCATCCTGAAATACCCCCCCCCCCCCCGCATGGCTGCAGTAGCCAGCAGGAGAGCTGAGGAGGGGACACGGCAGCAGGGGCAATCTGCGGCACATGGGGTGATTAGAGTGTGCCCACTGCCCAGGCACAACGGGAAACTGTGTACATGCCTATGTTTCCTTTTATGAAAATTGTGATTGTGACTATTGCAATTGGGTGGATTACACAAAGTCTCCAATGATCTGACTGCATCAATGCTAAGAAGTCTGAAAGAACATTATAACGCCGATACATCCTCTTCTGTCTGAAGCTGCATTTCATTACAAGGTCTATAAAACTGACAGCCCTATCTGCTCCAGGCTGAACACTAAATCTTATTGTTAGGGCAGTAACGGCATTCTAATAGGAGTAATCGAGTTAATAATTAGAAGTAACAGGAAATTAAATAAAGTGGATTGGTCAGATGGATTCCATTACACAACATTTCCAAGTAAAGTTTCTCTTCCATGTACCCAGGATTGAGTAATTGAGTGGCTTTGCCGTATAATGTAAGTTGTCTGGATGAGACGGAATTCTAGAAACAATAACAGAAAAAGGAAGTATCCTGTGAAACGAGAGCCATAGTTTTTGTTTTATATCTGTCTTGTATTCGCTTTATTTAAAAGCTTTGCTCAGTGTTTTGCAGAAACATAATAGGCCTACCACTGACCACACCATAAAATATACACCGATCAGCCATAACATTATGACCACTGACAGGTAAAGGGAAAATCTCGTTACAATGGCATCGGAAAATTGGTGGAATATATTAGGCAGCAAGTGAACATGTTGTCCATGAAGTTGATGTGCTGAAAGCAGAAAAAAATGGGCATCGCAGTTTGTTGTGTATGGGGCTGTGAAGCCCATGGTGACCCGTGTCCACAGCCAAATGCTTCTGTTATGGTCACATGAACATCAGAACTGGATTATGGAGCAATGGAAGAAGGTGGCCTTCTCTGATGAATCACGTCTTCTTTTACATCATGTGGATGGCCGGGTGCGTGTGCGTCACTTACCTGGGGGAGAGATGGCACCAGGATTCCATATAAGAAGGCAAGTGTAGCCAGTAATGGTGTTTGGCCATTTACACAGTACAGGTAAGTTAGTTCAAATGATGTGTGCCTCCTCTCTGGCTGCTGCAGCATTTGTTGCATATCTAAGCAAGGCACTTTGTGATTGGAGGAGGTGCAGATGAACATCACACCACAATCTCTCCTCCTCCAATCACAGGACGCCTTGCATTTACTGAAATGGATGAAGTGTTTTTCCTAAATGGAGGAGGTCCCGAGGGAGCAGTGATCAGTGTAGGCTAAAAGGCTCAGCGCCATCAGCACACTACTGCCTGAGTAAAAGTAAGATACAGTGCCTTCAAAAAGTATTCATACCCCTTGACATTTTCCACATTTTGTCATGTTACAACCAAAAACCTAAATGTATTTTATTTATGTGATAGACCAACACAAATTGGCACATAATTGTGAAGTGGAAGTAAAATGATAAATGGTTTTCAACATTTTCTTACAAATAAATATGTGAAAAGTGTGGCGTGCATTTATATTCAGCCCCCTTCAGCTCAGATTCACACTGAGGCTCTTTTGAAATCGTGTTAGTTCCGCTGAGCTCACACAATTTCAAACCGGCATTTCAGTCTGACTTCAGTGAGGATTTCACAGACATCTGTGTGGGTTCTTGCACAAATGTCTATGGAAATCGCCCCCCGAAGTTGCCAAAAGTAGTACAGAAACTACTTTTAGGAATCAGTGCGACGCCGCAATGTCGGCGTTGAACCAATTCGGGCTGTACAATTGCTGGCAATTGGCTCCGATTTGACATGTCAAATTGGACCAATGTGAACGTGGGCTTACTCTGATATCCCTAACTAAAATCTAGTGGAACCAATTGCCTTCAGAAGTCACCTAATTAGTAAATAGAGTCCACTTATGTATAATTTAATCTTAGTATAAATACAGCTGTCCTGTGAAGGTTTGTTAGAGAGCCTTAGTGAACAAACAGCATCATGAAGGCCAAGGAACACACCAGAAAGGTCAGGGATAAAGTTGTAGAGAAGTTTAAAGCAGGGTTAAGTTATAAAAAATCATTCCAAGCTTTGAACATCCTACAGAGCACTGTTCAATCCATTAACCGAAAATGGAAAGAAGATTTTTAAATCCAAAAAAAGTCCACAGTGAAATGGTTTATAAAAAAAGGCAATCAGCCACAAGTCCCAGTGATCTTTAAATCCACACGGCACTTGAAAGATGAAAGGAAAAAACACTGATGTGCAAGTCACCAAGTGGTTAAATAAGATGGCAGCTTACCGGAGTAAGTGGGTCACTCAAATTAATAAGTAGACCTATATGAGCTTATTTGATTGTAATACCAGGACTGGCCACAGAGTGTCACCTCACCGACTCAAACCAGATATCCACATGATAAGAGTAGAGAAAAATATATCGACAGGGACATAGCGTAATTCCGCATATAAAATCAATTTATTGTATTTAAAAAGCAGGTATCACACTCACATTTGTGCTGAATGTCACAGGCATATAGGACATAAGTAAACCGCATCAGGAATGAGCGAACATCTCCCACTGTATAATAGAAACTTCAAAGCCGGCTGTTGGGGGCGTGATTGCGTCACATCTGACTCACCCGACTGGTTTCGTCATACGCTTGACATCATCAGGGGCGTGGCAGAAGGGGCTCTGGTCAGATGAGACCAAAATTGAACTTTTTGGCCTAAAAGCAAAACGCTATATGTGTTGGGAAACGAACACTGCACATCACCCTGAACACACCTTCCCCACCATGAAACATGGTGGGGACAGTATCATGTTGTGGGGATGCTTTTGTTCAGCAGGGACAAGGAAGCTGATCAGAGTTGATGGGAAGATGGATGAAGACAAATACAGTGCAATCTCAGAAGAAAACCTGTTATAGTCTGCAAAAACTTGAGAATGGAGCGGAGGTTCACCTTCCAACAGGACAACGACCCTAAACATACAGCCAGAGCTACAATGGAATGGTTTAGATCAAAGCATATTCATGTGTTAGAATGACCCAGTCAAAGTCCAGACCTAAATCCAATTAGAATCTGTGGCAAGACTTAAAAATTGCTGTTCACAGATGCTCTCCATCCAATCTGACAGAGCTTGAGCTATTTTGCAAAGAAGAATGGGAAAAATTTCACTCTTTAGATGGGGAAAGCTGGTAGAGACTAGTGATCAAACCAATATCGTTTTTTTAATGCCGATACCGATATTTTGGTCATTGGATATCGGTATCGGCCGATATTTTTGGACATGTAAAAAATTTTTTTTTTTACTCCTTGTGGAGGGATCTGGGGGTCTAAAAGACTCCAAACCCCTCCTCGGCACTGAAAAGCATTCAAAACACCAAGTTTGGCTGTTTTGAATGCTGTCAGTTTTTTTAATTCGGCTCCGGGTTTTTTACATGGAGACCCGATCCGAGCCGAATGCGGCTTTGATCGGGTCTTCTCTTCGGTGGTGGTGGAGGTAGGATACCCGGGTCTCCCGTTGGGGCGGGAGACCCGGGCGAGTCGACATTACAAGTCAGCCAACCGTCGGCTATGGACACCGGTAACGGGGTGATGCCTCTAGCTGCAGGCATCAGTCCAGTACATGCACTTTCCCGAAATATCGGCAATATCGGTAACCTCAGGGGCCGATTCCGATATATCGGAGAAAGTGCATATCGGCCCCCAGTATATCGGTGTTGCCGATAATCGGTTGATTCCTAGTAGAGACATCCCCAAAAAGACCTGCAGCTGTAATTGGAGTGAAAGGTGAATCTACAAAGTATTGGCTGAATACAAATGCATGCCACACTTTTCAGATATTTGTAAAAAAAAAATTGAAAACCATTTATCCTTTTCCTTCCACTTCACAATTATGTGCCACTTTGTGTTGGTTTATCACATAGAATCCCAATAAAATACATTTACATTTTTGGTTGTAACATGACACAATGTGGAAAATTTCAAGGGGTATGAATACTATTTCAAGGCACTGCAACAAACGCAGGGCACACACATCATTAAAGCTATCTGATTTTTACTATGTAAAGGGCCAAAAATCTCTTTTGGCTGAACTTCAGCTTTGAACAAAATGCTATCCCTTATTAACCCCCAGTTTTTAATAACTCATTTATCTCCTTCTTCCCTTAGCTTCTTTATGCAAACTTTTTGAATTTGTGTTTGTTTGTGTGTTTAGATCTGCATTAAAAAAGCAAAGCGTTATACTAGAAACACAACTCTTGCGCGCTTTGGCCTCATGCACACGGGTGCTTTGAGGAATCCAACGTAAATTGCAGGCGTATTCCTTTGCCTGGGAGACACAGCTGCATCAAACAGCGTCCAAACGTAATGAATGGCGTCATACTAGCACATGCAATTGTACTCCATGCTTGTATAAACTCGCACAGGGGGGTAAAGCCAAACATTTACACCTATAAACATATGCGATTTTACAAAATCGTATACCCGCATATAGCTTTGGGTGGCTGTATGCTGACCCTTTCTCTATGGCCAGCTGTCTCTCCTCGAGCTCAGAAATATGCCTGCATAAATACATTGGATGCCTCAAGACGTTCATGTGCATGAGGGTATAAAAGAGAAAAATCACAGAATAAAATGTGCACTTTTGATGGGTAAGGCTTCATAGCGTGCGGCCGTACAGCGCGCAAAGTATGCGCACTGACATTTCCTGGACCCGCTGCCGCATGCACACTGACATATGCCCTGACCAAAAGGTAATAACCCTAGTGCAGTGTTGCTGAACCTTGGCACCCCAGATGTTTTGGAACTACATTTCCCATGATGCTCATGCACTCTGCAGTGTGGTTGAGCATCATGGGAAATGTAGTTTCAAAACATCTGGGGTGCCAAGGTTCACCATCACTTCCCTAGTGCTAGCCGTCATTTCTGTACCCTGTGTCAAACCAGCCACTGTATGTGCCAATGTGCAAGCCTCATCCATCTCAGCTTTGAAAAAGGACAACTTTGGAATCTTGGGTGCCAAAGACTTTTCCTGGTACTGCTTGCATTGCAAATTGAAAACACTGCCCTGCTGCCCAGACCACAACCATGCCAACCTGTAAAAATGCAGGAGCTTTAATACTAGGCCATATTCCCTGCCAGGTACACATTATATAAAATTTGCAGCTGGAGTAATTCCTAGTCTTACCAACGCAGATCTCTTTTCAGAGGAGCGGCAAGGGCTGCTGCACATATAAATGAGCCCTTAGAGTACACCAAGGCTGTCTACCAACAACTTACCTGTTTATCATGTCTCTACTTTGTTTATATGCAATAAGGGCTAAGTGAGTGATCTATTAAAGATGAGCGTTCAAGTGAATTTTGCTGACAATCCTTTATTGCCTCCCAAAAGCAAAACCATTTTTTTTTTTTTTGGTACATGGTCTTTTATGGTATTTTTAGTGTATCAGCAGCTACATCATATATTAAGTTGAACCTTGCAATGTTTCACTGCCACCTAGTGGTAAAACATAATACCAGATGCTACCACTTTTGTATCGCAAACTTTTACCTAAGCACGTACTCACTTATCCTCGCTCCTCTACCATTATATTTGTTTGTTTTTTTAATACAAATTTTATTTTCAGAAGATCACTGTACAAGGCTTGCTGAACACACTAGGAAAGTCTTAACCACTTACCCGCTGGGCACTTAAACCCCCTTCCTAAACAGACCAATTTTTAGCTTTTTAGTGCTCTCAAATTTTGAATGACAATTACTCAGTCATGCAACATTGTACCCATATGAAATTTTCATCCTTTTTTTGCACATCATTGGGTTTTTATTTGTTGCACTATAAGTGTAAAAAGACCGAAAATTTTGTAAAAAAAATGCATTTTTCTTTGTTTCGGTTTTAAAATTTTGCAAATTTAGTCATTTTTATTCATACATTTTACATTACAAAATGTATACTGCTACATATCTTTGGTAAAAATAACCCAAATAAGTATATATTATTTGGTCTTTGTGAAGGTTATAGAGTCTTCAAGCTATGGTGGCCATGATTGAAAATTGATCACACCTGATGTACTGACGGCCTATCACATTTCTTGAGACCTTAACAAGCCAGTAAAGTACAAATACCCCCAAATGACCCATTTTTGGAATGCAGACATTCCAATGTATTTAGTAAGAGGCATGGTGAGTTTTTTAGTTGTAATTTTTTTCCACAATTGTTTGCAAAATGAAGATTTTTTTTTTACAAAATGGTCAAATTACCAAGTTATTTTTCACACACTGTATAGGCATACCTGCAACTACACCCCAAAATACATTCTGCTACTCCTCAGTATGGCGATACCACATGTGTGAGACTTTTCCATAGCCTGACCACATACAGAGGCCCAACATCCAAGTAGCACCTACAGGTGTTCTAGGAGCAAATATTACACAATATTTCTAACACATAGCATGTACATAGCAAAAATGACCCCCAAAATACATTCTGCTACTCCTCCTGGGCGATACCACACGTTTGACACTTTTAGACAGCCTGACCACATACAGAGGCCCAACATGCAGGAGCACCATCATTTCCTGACTTCCCATTACGCTTTTTTGAGGCACGTTAGGGCACTGATAATCACTGTAGTGGCACTGATGTGGCACGGAGGAGCACTGATTTGGCATGGATGAGCAATGATGTGGCATGGATGTGGCACAGATGAGCACTGACGTGGCATGGATGTGGCACAGATGAGCACTGATGTGGCACGGATGAGCACTGATGTGGCACGGATGAGCACTGATGTTGCATGGATAAGGCACGGATGAGCACTGACGTGGCATGGATGAGGCAAGGATGAGCACTGACGTGGCATGGATCAGGCAAGGATGACCACAGAAGTGGTATGGATGTGGCACGAATGAGCACTGACGTGGCATGGATAAGCACTGACGTGGCATGGATGAGCACTGACGTGGCACTGATCAGCACTGACGTGGCATGGATGAGCACTGACGTGGCATGGATGTGGCCCGGATGAGCACTGATGTGGCATGGATGAGCACTGACGTGGCATGGATGAGCACTGACGTGGCATGGATGTGGCCCAGGCGTGGCATGGATGAGCACGGATGGGCATACACCAGAAGAAATTTGTACGAAAATTCTCAGAACATTCTAATGTAATTTGAAAGAATATTTTTTTGCTTTTATCATTCAATTTTGGAATGAATGGACTTCCCTGAACGAAAACCACACACACTGTTAGAAATTTGTTTATTCGAAAAAAAGATTTCATCCTGCTCCTTCGAATTTTCTTATGACTGAGGTCGAAAACTAATGCCAATTTGACCCCACTAATGTTTAGAAAAACAAATAAATGTTCTTACAACATACAACGAATAATATAGTACAACATTCTACTAATGTATGCCAGCTTTAAATATCAGTGTTTGTATCTGTTTTGGAGTGAAAAGAACTATCCAGTATTTGACATAACACTGATGCCTAGTACACACAGGTCAAATGTCAGGAGACATCGGCCGGTTCAATAAAAACTGGCCAACATTTGGCCAATGTGTATGTCAGCTGGTCCGACAGAAGCCGGGCATTTGGCCAGCTTCTGTCGGAGTAGCATGCTGAAAACCAACAGTCGGCTGTCAGCACTCTCAGTGATCGATGTACTAATGTTGGATCGTTAGTACAGTGGCTCCGACCGGAGCTGTCAGTTTTGTTTTCAACGGCTGGGTTAAACGAAAAACAAACTATTAGTGTGTACCAGGCTTAAAGGGTAACTCCACTTTTGTTGAGAAAAAAACATTCCCCTCTGGGTGATCTCTGTACATTGCAAGGATTTTAACAAACGTTGTTGCAGATTCCTACCTTTTGTTATGCTGAAGAAATAATTTTTGTTCCTCTGTGCTGAGTGGGGTCAAATGGGAGTGTTTTCAGAATTATTTATCAGCTGAGGCAGTTGAAGGTCACTAATGAGGAAAGCTGCTGGGCCTGCATCCCTTTAGATGTGTTCCTATTGGGAGTATCTCACCAAAAAATGACATTTTCTTGCAGGGGATGTCAGAAATCTGACTT
Organism: Pelophylax lessonae; assembly: GCF_965119305.1. Lineage (NCBI taxonomy): Eukaryota > Metazoa > Chordata > Amphibia > Anura > Ranidae > Pelophylax > Pelophylax lessonae. The sequence goes on along the minus strand of NC_138775.1, from coordinate 239,632,738 downwards.
GTATCTTAGGCAGACTTCTGGGAAAATTGGTGAGCCAATCACACAAGCAGGAAATGATGTTTCTGGGGTGTGGTCAGTGCACATTCTGTGTACAGAACACCTGCAGGTAGCCATATTGCTTTGCATTTTCAGAAAATTACAACAGCTGCAGATTGAAAAGGAAAGGTCATTTTTAATAACATTCAATTACAAAATGGTTTGTGTCACAATTGTATACGCTATATTATTATTTTTTCTTTATTTGCTATTTTTTTCCCCGCGGAAGTGGAGTTACCCTTTAAATAAAGTTATCACTGCATGTATTTTCCATGCGGAATTGAGACCTAGGCTGACGAATGATCCCTTCTCAGACCCAGGCTTTGTTAATATAGAATCAATCAGCTCAGCACAGAAAAAAAAGTAATTCTTTTAAATATTATAAAATGTGTCATCGTGTTTTTAGAAAAATTCCCAACATGTAATAAACAAGACAAAATCATTTTATACAGCAAGATAAACCTTTTATTGTTAATAAAACATGTTGGTGTGCCATATTGTACACCACAAAATTCAGATTTCATCCAACTTCTATATAGGCTCTATTAGGACCTTTTTATACCTTTGTGTGCGTTGAGGAGTGTTATGAATAGGAAGGGCATTCAGTTTGATGAAGGCCCTCAAGGCACCAAAGAAAAAAGTATTTTTGGCAAGGCACAAATGTGAGTTGTAGTGCAGTATAGCGCAGATCCATTTGGTTGTACAGCATATGTGCAAAATGAATGGCAGTGCACTGCGGTGAACATATACTGTAAGGCTTTAAAGTGGAAGTTCAGTCAAAATCTAACTAATACTAAACCTACTTCCCCACAATTCTTATTCTATCTAGTCCTGTAAAGAAAAGATCGCTATACTTACCTATGGTCACAGGTCACGTGATCAGCTGTCAGCAGCGGCTTGAGTGTAGAGGAGGGGCAGTCAACAACGGATGCCCCATAGTAAGCTTTTGGTTGACATCATCTCCCAGGCTCTGCAGCCATTGTCAGTGATCTCTCCTCTACACTGAAGCTGCCGCTGGAGAGATCACGTGACCCGTACTGGAGCAGCTTCAGAATTGGTAAGAATACAGATCTTTTCTGTACAGGGTTAGATAGAATAGGCTTACAATGGGGGTGGGAGCACATTTAGCCTAAGTTAGATTTTGACTAAACTTTCCCTTTGAAGCGCAATAACATAATAGAAAGAAAATAAGTGCAAAATTACATCTAATCAAGTGCAAACGTAAAACACTGAACATTAAACCTGAAACATATCAATACAAACAAAACATAATAAGTAATAACTGGATGTGATTAAATCTGGAGCACAGGCAAGCAGCCTATGGCCTGTTTCATAGGGGCATCAGCTTGTATAAGAGCAGTGTGAACAGCAAGCCTTTACAAAGCTTTCAGCAAGCTTTTTTGAAGCTTTTTTAATGTACCATTCAGCTCCAGTTTGTAAATGTTGAACACATATCCAAATGGGAATGCTGACTGCTACTTTAAACAAGCTGCTAGCAGGCTTCAGCTTTTCTAGAAGCTTGTTGGAAGCCTGCTAGCAGCTTGCTTAAAGCCTCAATCAACATTCCCATTAGGATCTGTGCTCAGCATTTACAAACTGGAGCTGAATGGTACTTTAGAAGCTTTAGAAAGCTCTGCAAATGCTTTGTGAAAGCTTGCTGATTACACTACTCTAATACATACTGAAGTTTGTGTGAAACAGGCCTTATCTGCCAAAATATTTGCTTAGCTAAAATGTTATTCACGCATCCTGGCCAGTGGGAAGACGCCACCCACTTTGCAGAGCTGCTGCATTCTATGCACATGCATGCTGTTTGGACTACGGCATCGTGGCTTAGGTCCTCCCTGTGCTCCCTTCTTCCAGTAGGCCCGTTTCACACGGGTTTCAGCTTGTATAAGAGCAGTGTGAACAGCAAGCTTTGACAAAGCAGTTGCAGAGCTTTAAGCAAGCTTTGTTGAAGCTTTTAAAGTACCATTCTGCTTCAGTTTGTAAAGACTGAACACAGATCCTAGTGCTGTCTGCCACTTTAAAGCTGAACTCCAGCTATTGATACAATTTACACAGTTTGTTTGGGCCAAGCTGGCCAAAGGGAACTATATCCTTCTGTAGCCTATAAGGCGCTGGATGTGCTGTATAAACTGTATGTAGCTGAGGCAATATACAGCATTGTGTTCCGGGTGCTAGCCAAGACCTTTTCATACCTGGAACACATTAGAGTCTATCTGATCGGTGCTCAGCCAATCAGAGAAAGCGATGTATTCTAGCAATGATTACAAAGCTTCCTGATTGGCTGACTCAGAGGTTGTGACACCATCAGCCCGTCTCTCTTACTCAGCCAATCAGAGGAAGCTTTGTACTTAGCTTGAACCCGGATTACAGTGCTGTATGGCATATGTAGCCTTTATACAGCACATCCAGTGGCCTCACATGTTAGTGAGGGACATAGTTTGTTTGGGCCAGCTTGGCCCAAACAAACTATGTAAAGTGTATCAAAAACAGGAGTCCATCTTTACACGAGCAGCTAGCAGGCTTTCAACAAGCTTCAGGAAAGAGGCTTGTTTAAAGTGACAGTCAGCACTCCCATACGGATCTGTGTTCAACATTTACAAACTGGAGCCGAATGGTACTTTAAAAGCTTCAACAAAGCTTGCCGGAAGCTCTGCTTGCTGTTCACACTGTTCTTATACAAGCTAAAGCCTGTGTGAAACTGGCCATGAACTGCATAAATACTTCCCTGCAGCACCCAGTGCCTGAAACATGGTACAGTGACAGCACCATGCAATGCAGTTGAGCCTGATCAGCTCACAGTGCATAAGCAGCCATATAATGACAAAACCGCTGTTGAAATGAACTACCACAGGGACATTACATGACTGGGGGGGCTGGGGAAGAAGTGTGAAAACTGGTCTCACATACAGGAAATTAGTAGCACTGAGCCCTGTAAATTCTGCATTCAAAGGTTGATTGATCAAAGGCTTAGTGGCATCAACTGTTAAAAGAAGACCATATTTGGTCAATGTCGGAACTGACATTTCTAATAATAAATAGAAAGTTCTGCCCAGGGCTCAGCTTTAAGCTATTTTTGGGTTTGATTAGAAAACTTTGCTTCTTAATACTGCTAAATAAACTTCTTTTGGAACTAACAGATACAACACATTGTGAGCAGAACATTAGAAATGTGGCTCCTTGTTTGATGTCTCGCTTCTCTCCACACGCGGCTGGTCATCTTCTGACCTTGATGCTAGAATACAAATACATCCGTGTTATACAGGGTTAATTACATCTTCATAATCTACGAAAGTATTTCTCCCTTTATGTTGCACATTTCTCCATGTAAGGTCTCCTTATAAACTATGCAAGTACTGTTGATCCTGCCAGAAATCCAGTCAGCTGCTAACTTCCTGTAGACAATGCTGCACTAAGAGTAGAACAAGAAGCAAAAAAGCAAATGTTTTTTTTTTTTTATTTTAGAGTAAGGGAGGGTGATAGTCAGTTTTTTTTCTCCATCTGTGTCCCACTGGAGAGATTTCCCTTCACTTCCTGTCCCATATCCAACACAGAAAGTGAGAGGAAATCCCTGTGAATAAGGAGGATCCCTTGATCCCCGCCCCCAGATAACCAGAACTACTGTTCCCATTTTGTAAGATTTCTTCTCTATTACTTTTCTGGTGACAACCCAAAATGTGGGAATTTCTTTCACTTTCAATAATGGTAAACTGGACAAATAAAGAGGGTGAATCTCCTTAACGGGGGCACAGACAGCAATAAAAACTGACAGTCATTATATTCCATCTCCACTCCAAAACTAAAAGTAAAAAGTTTGCCTTTCGTTATACTTGAATGTTCCTCTTAAAGCGGAGTTCCGGCCTCAAAATCGACAAAATCGATTTTGGGCCATCCGCTTGCTGAGGGCAACCTGAAAAAGAAATGGATACTGGAGATTTTTTTTTTGGTCACTTACCTTATTATAGAAGAAAATATACTTACCTTCCTCCTTCCACTTCCTCCCTCTGCGGCCCGTGCCGTCAGTTCCGGTTTGCGATGATTCCTTGGAGCTGAACGTCATCGCTCCCAGGAGTCAATGCGCCTGCACCGACCCCGCTCGTCACTGCCGATGCAGGCATGGCATTCACTGCTATACAGCTTCTGGGCATGCCCAGAAGCTGTGCAGGGATGACGCTCCTGCCCCGGAAGTGACGAGCGGGGCTGGTGCAGTGCATTGTGGGACTCCGACGTCACGGAAGAGGACACGAAGAGGGACGCTGCGGCTTCAGCGGCCCACACCTGAGATGGCAGCGCTGGAGAAAAAATTTTCAAGGTAAGTATTTCTTCTTACAGGTAAGTGCGACCCGGGACAGTTCAGAGGCTATCCATTATGGAATGTACTAGCCCTGACTGTCCTGGGGGTATTTTAGCTAAAATTGACCCCCGAGGCCTGAACTCCGATTTAATAAGGCATTTTAACAAAAAAAAAAAAAAAAAAATTGCTTGCCAGCCTTATCAGCGCATTGAGGCCCTTTTCACACGGCGGGTTCCATCATGTCTGCTGGGCAGTTTTTCAGGCCACAATGAATACTGCTAGCAGCTATAGCCACTGGCAGTAATCAAATGTAAAAGAAATACGGCAGTTGATGGATCAACCTGGGTACAATCAGCCTGCCCATACATGGATCGAATCTCGTCCAGTCCCTGCTGAACTAGCTGAATTTCGATCCATGTATGGCCGGCTTTAGGAATTCTACATAATGAGACTGCAGAGAGACTATAACAGGAGGAGTCGAGAATCCCTGAAATACAGAATAACAGGATTAGTATTCCCAAAAGACCAGAGTGTCTACAAATAGATGATACTATGCAGAATAGTGGTGCATTGTACAAAACTATGTCCGATTAACCACTTGCCGACGGCCCCACGCATATTTAATGCGGCAGGGCAGCTTGGCTGCGCATAATCACGTACATGCCACAGGAATGGTTTTTTAAAAGGCCAAAATACAGCGCTTGCTAATTGAATATACAAATAAAATCTTACGAATTAAAATTACCAATAAAATCTAACCTGTGCTTGTAAAGTGCCAATGTGTCTTCATAAATATCACTTGATTGTTAAAAACGTATTTAAATAGTATGAAATTGGATATAGTTATATTAAAATTCATAAAACATGACAGTGGATCATATAAATGAGCGACTGTGACTCCAATAAATATCATCAAAAATCAACAATCTGTAAAGGGAAAAATTATTATATATAAAAAGTCCATCAATAAAAGGTGATTATGCTCAGGCAATTAATGTCCTCAATAAGTGGTATCCACAAAAAAGTGAAAGTGCTCTGTCTTGATTTTCACAGTATTGATTGCTTGTTCCAAAATTGAATAAGCATGGGGACACCGCTGTCTTCTTCTTCCGGCTATGATTTGCATATGGGCGGAGTAAGGGCGGAGATAGGGGTGTAACCGGCACTATAAACAGACGTTCAACGCTATGCTGTCTAAACTCTGAAGACGCCACCGGAAGTGACGAAACGTGTCAGTTTGGACCGCATAATGTCATCACGCTACCCTAGTTGGAACGCAAGCCGGAAGTTAGCCGTTATTCCGCGAGGAGGACGTGCGGCCCGCACCGCTGACCACCAGGGATAGTGTGCTACATGATTTTATTTGTTTTGAACCAGATGGATGGGTAATAAAATCTTATTGAGACTTTATCACGCTATTGGAGCCTTTCTTCTTCCCTTTTACTATTCTTGAGTACTACATTCCGGGGTCCAGAGGAGCCATTATCAGCCCGCAGGACTGTGTAAAGGGGAGAGCCACTTAGCCCAGAGGGCAAACAAAGCCTGAAAGGTCTTAGTGTCATATGGCACATAAGACCCACGTTATCTGGTAAGTGACCCATCTTATTCAATTTTGGAACAAGCAATCGATACTGTGAAAATCAAGACAGAGCACTTTCACTTTTTTGTGGATACCACTTATTGAGGACATTAATTGCATGAGCATAATCACCTTTTATTGATGGACTTTTTATATATAATAATTTTTCCCTTTACAGATTGTTGATTTTTGATGATATTTATTGGAGTCACAGTCACTCATTTATATGATCCACTGTCATGTTTTATGAATTTTATTATAACTATATCCAATTTCATACTATTTAAATACGTTTTTAACAATCAAGTGATATTTATGAAGACACATTGGCACTTTACAAGCACAGGTTAGATTTTATTGGTAATTTTAATTCGTAAGATTTTAGTTGTTTATTCAATTAGCAAGCTGTATTTTGGCGCTGTATTTTGGCGCTGTATTTTGGCCTTTTAAAAGACCATTCCTGTGGCATGTACTCAATTTTTACAGCAGCTGCTTATTTAGTCATTTTAATACTTTTAAAATATATTAATAGTGCTTTTATCAATTCTTACACCCACCTTGTCACCCTAAAACTTGGCGCAGGGAATATACTTTGTATATACCTTCTACATAATCACGTACATGATTAGACACAGCGGGAGCAAGACTGCAGGCGGAGCGGGCTCAATCACCGCCGGCCTCCCGCGATCTTCAGGGAAACTGATAGGAGAGCCGTCTGCCTATGTAAACAAAGCAGGCGGCTCTCCTGTCAGACAGACACAGTGAGATTGTGTGTCTCAGCTAAACACTCTGTGTGCCTTTCACAGAGCCCCCCCACAGTTAGTAAGCACAATTTAGGAGCACACTTAACCCCTTGATCCCCCCCAGTATTAACCTCTTCCCTACCAGTGTCATTTATACAGTAACAATGCATATTATTTAGCACTGATTACTGTATTAATGTCACTGGTCTCCAAACTGGTCACTGGTGTCACTGGTCCCAAAAAGTGTCAAAAATGTCAGTTGGGGGTCCGATCTGTCCGCCGCAATGTCGCAGTCCCGATAAAAATCATTGATCACCGCCATTACTAATAAAAACAAAAAAATAATAAAATAAAAAGTCCCAAAAATCTATCCCATAGTTTGTAAACTCTATAGCTTTTTTTTACCAAAAATATGTAGCAGAATACAAATTGGTCTAAACTGATTAAAAAAAATAGATTTTTTACATTTTTTTATTGGGAATGTTTTATAGCAGAAAGTAAAAAATATTGTGTTTTTTTTCAAAACCTTAGCTTTTTATGTTTATTGGGCAAAATCTAAAAACCGCAGAGCTGATCAAATACCACCAAAAGAAAGCTCTATTTGTGGGGAAAAAAAATGGCATCCATTGTATTTGGGTACAGTGTTGCACGTCCGCGCAATTGTTAGTTAAAGTAACGCAGTGCCGAATCTTGAAAAATGGCCTGGCCATTAACCTATTCCTGATTGCCCGCCACAGTTATACAACAGCAGGCAGGCGCTCCCAGGCAAATCGGCGTACATCTACGGCGATCGCGAGCACGAGGCTAGGGGGCGAGTGCGCGCCGCCAGCGGCGCACTCCCGCCCCGCTCGACAGCAGGGAAGCCGATGCAGTGGGCAGGCGGCTCCGGTTGCTGCCTTACACCCGCGATCGTTCCCCGCTGGGAGAGAGGAAAGGTCAGCTGTTGTAAACACAGCTGACCGTTCTTCTCCCTGGAATGATCATAGAGCCCATGTGATCCTTCTATATAGGATTGCATGTCTCTATGGTCATTTCAGAAGCCACGCCCCCCCCCCCCCCACAGTTAGAATCACTCCCCTAGGCTTACATTTAACTCCTTGATCACCCACAATGTTAACCCGTTCCCTGCCAGTGTCATTATTACAGTAACAGTGCATATTTTTAGCACTGATTACTGTAGTAATGTCACTGGTCCCCCCAAAAAGGTGCTGTGATTGGCACAGATACCATGTGATAGCTGTGGGCCAATCACAACATAGGAAACACAGCTGTTATGAATGAATTTATTAATAACAGCGTTATTGACATTGTGATCATGTGATCGCATAGCGATTATTTCAAGACTTTGTGATTTCTGCAGGTATGAAGTGGGGGCACTTAGTGGTACCTGCAAAACAGCCTCCTAAACCTTCCTATCACACAGGAAAAGCCCCAACACTTCCAGGTAGGGTCAGAGCTTGCTTCTAAACCTCCACACTTTCTACTGGTACATCGCTTAGAGAGACAGCCATACTGGCCAATAGAAATGGAGGTAAAGTTAGGCATGACTGATAAAGTGCAGGTAGAGATTTCCTGCATTTCATGGCTGCATCGTCCCCCTTCTCATCACAGTTCCTTTAAGCCAATCATTTCTGTATAATCACCAGCTCCTATTCTCATTTCCACCACTCACCAAACATGTTCCTGCTGAGTTCTGCCCTCATGTTGGGACTCATAGGCACATGATGAGGCATGTAATATATTCCAGGCATTAATGGAGCGAATGAAGGGTAGAAACCCTGACCACAGAAATCTGCTCCTCCTTCATCTTGCCCCATTCTCCATGCAGTCTACAAAAACAGAAAACACACATAGTTATATAATCTAGTAACTGGGGGTCCATCTCCATCTATCAAGATGGAAGTCAAGATTTATGGAGCATATGATGTGATTATAATATATGATTGTTCTTTTCACACCTCTTTAGTGCAGTGTCTTTCTGGTCTTTGTGGTGCCCTGAGGAAGCTACAAACTGCGAAACGCGTTGGCTTACCGGGGACCGTTAGACTGCACACACGTTTAGATCCTAATAATTTGGTATACTGTACTAAACACCCAAAGTGGAAATTATGGATCTAATTTTTATGTATATGTCTATGTAATATGTGGTGTTATGTTTTTTTGTCTCTTTTAGTTCATTAGTTAATAAAGCTGTATATTTTTTAACAAAAGTGTGAACACTTGTATGCATCCCTTCATTTTTTTTATGCCGATATAGTCCCACTTGGCAACTCGAAGTGGGGAAAATAATTATTTGATCCCCTATAGATTTTTTAAGTTTGCACACGTCTCAGGAGTAATTTTGGTCCACTCTTCTTTACGGATCTTCTTTAAATCCTTAAGGTTTCTTGGTTTTTGTTACTTGGCAACTCGAAGTTTGATCTCCCTACATAAATTTGCTATAGGATTAAGGTCTGGAGACTGGCTAGGCCACTCCATGACCTTAATGTGCTTCTTTTTGAGCCACTCCTTTGTTGCCTTGGCGGTATGTTTTGGGTCATTGTCATGCTGGAAGACCCATCTTCAGTGTTCTGGCTGAGGGAAGAAGGTTCTCATCAAAGATTTTACAATACATGTCCCCATCCAATGGACCCTCGATGCGGCCTTTAGCAGAGAAACACCCCCAAAGCATCATGTTTTCACCTCCGTGCTTGACTGTAGAGATGATGTTCTTAGGGTTATAGTCAGTATTTTTCTGCCTCCAAACACTGCAAGTCAAGTTAATGCCAAAAAGCTCATTTGTGGTTTCATATGACCACAGCACTTTCTCCCAATCCTTCTCTGAATAATTTAGATGTTTATTAGCAAACTTTAGACGGGCCTGTACATGTGCCTTCTTGAAAAGGGGGGCCTTGTGGGCGCTGCAGGATTTCAATCCATGGCGGCGTATTGTGTTACCAATGGTTGTTTGGTGACTGTGGTCCCAACTGCCTTGGTATCATTCACAAGCTCCTTCCGTATAGTTCTGGGCTGCTCCCTTACTTTTCTCATGATCATGATTACCCCATGAAGCGAAATTGAGCTCCAGACCGAGGGTGATTGATGGTTATTTTGTATTTCTTCTATTTGCGATTAATCGCTCCAACAGTTGTCCCCTTCTCACCAAGCTTCTTGATGATGGTCTTGTAGTCTATTCCAGCCTTGTGTAGGTCTACAATCTGTCCCTGACGTCCTTTGACAGCTCTTTGGTCTTGCCCATGATGGTGAAGTTTGAATGGAAGAAAGAAATTCTGTGGTCAGGTGTCTTTTATACACATAACGGGTTGTCGTTAGGAGCAACTTCTTAAATTTACAAGACCAATCTGTGTACCACATGAGTACATACTGTAGCCTGTCTGTGGGAGCCAGAACTATTGTTGGTTGGTAGGGCATCAAATACTTATTGTACTCACTGGACTGCACCTCCATTTATAGCATTTGTATCATGTGTTTTTTTCTAGATTTTTGATTGATATTCTGTCTCCATCATTTAAATTATAGACCCTGCATTTCTTTGTAAGTGGGCAAACTTACAAAATCTGCAGGGGATCAAATAATTATTTTCCCGACTGTATACATGTTTTTTCTGACTTTTTCTCAAGCGTTTTCGCATGAGTATGAAAGTTCCTGGGTGGAGGGAGAAGAGAAATGGAGTAAAGGAGAACAGTTGTTCAGATGCTTTTACAGATGACTCCAATGAAGTCTATGAGTCTATTCTGTGGACTTTAAGGACATCTCTATGGTCTAAGAAACCAGAATCAAGAAGGATTTTGTCACTTCCGGTTTCGCCAGGATGTGAACAAGCTATTACTGGCTTGTGAAAGTATCGAATCAAACTGGTTTAATCCGATGCTTTGAAGGTCAGAGGAGACATCTGGGGTCTAATAGACCCCATATCTCTCCATAGAGAGGACCTGTCACAGCCCAAGCTATCACAAGGGATGTTTTTCATTGTGAAAGCAATGAAGTCGAAAAATAAATAAAGGGAAAGCGTAAAAAAAATTAAATAAATAATAATTTAAAAAAGCCCCTGTTCTCATGCGCAAATATAAACAAATACGTAAGTCCCATGTACACGGTGATTGCACCAATCATGTGAGGTATCGCCACAAATGTCAGAGTGAGAGCAATCATTCTAGCACCAGATCTCGTGTAACTCTAAACTGGTAACCTGTAAAGGCTTTTAAAGTGCCGCCTATAGAGATTTTTAGGTACTGTAGTTTGGCACCGTTCCACCGACGTATGCAATTTTAAAGCGTGACATGTGTTACGTGTGACGTGTTAGGTATCTATTTAGTCTGCGTAACATAATCTGTTAAATTTTACCAAAATATTGGGTATTATATTGTGTTTCTGTGCACTAATATTCACTAACATGTATTTTTCCCCAAACAATTGCATTTGAAAATCCACTGCGCAAATACTGTGTGACATAAAAAAATTGCAACACCCACCATTTTATTCTCTAGTAAAAAAAAATGACGATTTTTACAAGTATAAGAGAAATGTCAAAATTGGCCTGGGTGCCAATTTTGACCTGGGGCCTGGGTATCACCATTTTCCTTCCAATAAAAGTTTGTATACAAAATAAAAAAAATTGGCCTGGGTGGGAAGCGGTAAAAGAGAACCAGTCATAAATAGCCATCTGTAATAATCCAATCTCAACTTGTAAACTGTTATAATATTTAGTTAAACATAGCAGAACAGAGCTTGAAGTGCTTCGAATGGTGGGACTGTAAACCAGTCTATGAGGACCACACAGGCCTTGGCCTAGGTGTCACGGAAATCAGGGCAATGCCTAGCACACTTGAAAATGCTCCGGATTTCCTGCCTTGCCCACATTGCTATTAAACCAATAATCTGCTAAACTTGCACCTCCCTTTATTATCTAACTTCAATCTAGGTATTAGTTGTGGCAATGTCTATCACTCACACCCCTCGCCCACACAGAATATAACTAGAGCTTCCTATGATCTGGGGCGACCTCCACATGCAATCACATCATTCATTGCACATGGTGTTGCTGGGAAATGGAGAAGAGTGTGCAGGGTGATAAGAAAAAGCCAAGCAGAGCAAAAGTATTGGTATACTTACAGTATCTCACAAAAGTTAGTACACCCCTCACATTTATTCAAATATTTTATTATATCTTTTCATGTGACAACACTGAAGAAATGACACTGCTACAGGGTAAAGTAGTGAGTGTACAGCTTGTATAACAGTGTACATTTTCTGTCCCCTCAAAATAACTCAACACAGTCACTTCTTGGCTCTGAGGAAGAGGGTTCATCCTCGAAACGCGCCAGTCTAGCCTGAGCAGACTCATGCGGTTCACTGCATGCTATCCAGCACTGCACAGTGCCTTGGCTACCTTGGAGATCTTGTGTTCATCGTGTTGATATGTGTGATACCCACACCTGTTTTGTGAGTATAATATATACCTTTTCTAATTTTAACAAACGCTTTTAGTGGTAATGCACTAGGTCGGTGCGCCCTTCTCTTGTTTTTGTCTTCTAGTGTGTTTTGGATACCCTTGATCCTGAGGGGGCATCAAGAGCATAAGCCATACCTATTTAAGTCTACCTGAAACATTTCCTCCCATCATACATCACTTGACTGCAGGAGAATTGTTGTACATTAATGTCTAAACCGCTGCCAACAAAAGTGAGTACACCCCTAAGTGACAATGTCCAAATTGAGCCCTTTTACCCATTTTCCCTCCCCGGTGTCATGTGACTTGTTAGTGTTACAAGGTCTATGGTTTGAATGGGGAGCAGGTGTGTTATATTTGGTGTTATCGCTCTCACTCTCTCATACTAATCACTGGAAGCTCAACATGGCACCTCATGGCTACATAAAGATGGCCTAGGCTATAAGAAGATTGCCAAGACCCTGAAACTGAGCTGCAGCATTATGGCCAAGACCATACAGCGGTTTAACAGGACAGATTCCACTCAGAACAGGTCTCACTATGGTCGACCAAAGAAGTTGAGTGCACATGCTCAGCGTCATATCCAGAGGTTGTCTTTGGGAAATAGACTTATGAGTGCTACCAGCATTGCTGCAGAGGTTGAAGGGGTGGGGGGGGTCATCCTGTCAGTGCTCAGACCATACGCCGCACACTGCATCAAATTGGTCTGCATGGCTGTCGTCCCAGAAGGAAGCCTCTTCTAAAGAAAGCCCGCAAACAGTTTGCTGAAGACAAGCAGACTAAGGACATGGATTACTGGAACCATGTCCTGTGGTCTGATGAGATAAACTTACTTGGTTCAGATGGTGTCAAGCGTGTGTGGTGGAAACCAGGTGAGGAGTGCAAAGACAAGTGTGTCTTGCCTACAGTCAATCATGGTGGTGGGAGTGTCATGGTCTGGGGCTACATGAGTGCTGCCGACACTGGGGAGCTACAGTTCATTGAGGGAACCATGAATGCCAACATGTACTGTGACATACTGAAGCAGAGCATGATCCCCTCCCTTCAGAGACTGGGTTGCAGGGCAGTATTCCAACATGATAACGACCCCAAACACACCTCCAGGACAACCACTGCCTTGCTAAAGTAGCTGAGGGTAAAGGTTATGGACTGGCCAAGCATGTCTCCAGACCTAAACCCTATTGAGCATCCATGGGGCATCCTCAAACAGAAGGTGGAGGAGCGCAAGGTCTCTAACATTCACCAGCTCCGTTATGTTGTCATGCAGGAGTGGAAGAGGACACGAGTGGCAACCTGTGAAGCTCTGATGAACTCCATGCCCAAGAGGGTTAACGCAGTGCTGGAAAATGTCCACACAAAATTATGATACTTTGGACATTTTCACTTAGGGGTGTACTCACTTTTGTTGCCAGCGGTTTATTTATGTTGAGTTATTTTGAGAGGACAGCAAATTTATACTGTTATACAAGCTGTACACTCACTACTTTACATTGTAGCAAAGTGTAATTTCTTCAGTGTTGTCACGTGAAAAGATATAATAAAATATTTACAAAAATGTGAGGGGTGTACTAACTTTTGTGAGATACTGTAGTTATCATGTGACTTGTGTGCCCCACGTATATACTTCTACTCAGCTGCAACCATCTTACTCAAAAGATGACATCATGTTTACCCAAAAAAAGGTGGAAAACACAAGCAAACCATTCAAAAAATATCAAAAGCAGCACAAGTGTACATACTGTATCTCTCTCTATATATATATATATATATATACTGTACTCACTGGGAGGTATGGCCGGATAGAAGTCACAGGCATGCCAGGCAGAGTTGGGGTTGCACTTCCAAATGCTGGTGGTGAAAGGCCCATGGGGAAGGCCGAGTAGTGGTACAAAGGTGGGATGCCTAGGTACATCCTTGTGGGCTCTCGCTCATAGCTAACCAGAGTCGACAAGCATTCAGAGGCATTCGTGATAGTAGATGTGGCTACAAAACAAAATAACACATTAGAAACATTTTTTATTTAATAGATAATATGATATTTAAAGGGTGACTCCACTCTTGTGGGAAAAAAATAGTAAAGAAAATAATATAGTGTATACAATTGCTAAACGTGTCAGATTGTAATTCAATGTTATTAAAAATTACCTTCGCCTTTCATTCTGCAGTGCTGTCATTTTCTGTAAAATTCAATGCAAGATGGCAACCTGGAGGCCTTCAGTACACAGATGGTGTACAGACCCACCCCCCTCCCCAGCTATGTAATTTCCTGCTTGTGTGATTGGCTTACTGATTTTCCCAGAAGTCTGCGCTAAGATACAAGTCAGATTTTTGGCATCCCCTGCAACAAAAATGTCATTTTTAGTGAGATCCTCACTAAAGGGAAATTACATCTAAGGGTTTGTTTACACTTGCTTCAAAGTGTCGCATTGGACACGCTTTTTTAACCACTTTAGCCGCGGAAGGTTTTTCCCCCTTCATGACCAGGCCATTGTTTGCGATACGGTACTGCATTATTTTAACTGACTATTGCGCGGTCGTGCAACGCTGTACCCAAACAAAATTGAGATTTCTTTTGGTGGTATTTGATTACCTCTGCATTTTTTATTTTTTGCGCTATAAACAAAAAGAGAGCAACAATTTTGCAAAAAAACTATATTTTTTACTTTCTGCTATAAAACACAAAAAATGTAAAAAAACTGAATTTTTGTAAAATCTTACCATAAAATTCCTTTCTCTGAGTCCTCTGACAGTCGCCGCCCACTCATTCAGTCTTCACCAATGGGTATTGACCTCTTTTCCATAGGAGCAAGCTAGGCATAAGACTTGTTAAAAACAAAGTAATTTACATAGACACACCTATGGGGGCTGTCCTACTGGTCCAATACCCCCCTGCTATCAGCCATCCCAACTCAGTTTGGTAGCAAGCAGTTAAAGTCCAAAGAATCCCAAATAGAGGGGCGAGGGGGGCGACTGTCAATTTTTTCAGAGAAATTCTGAAAATTTTCAAAATTCAGAGAAAGGAATTTTACGGTAAGATTGTACAAAAATTCAGTTTTCTCTTACGTCCCCTGACAGTCGCCGCCCACTCATTCAGTCTTCACCAATGGGATGTCCCAAAGCAGTGTAGACATGAGGGGTGGGAAAACGTAACCGTCACAAAGGCCACGCAGCACCCACGTCCGAGAAAGGAACCTTACGTGAACAGAAAGGTATCCTCTGGGCAACAGAAAAGCTCAACTGGAGCAACAAACCAGGAAAGCAAATAAACCAGGGGGAAAACCAACCCCAACAGCCAGGGACCTGCAAAACTAGGGCCCCCTTAAGGCACTGCCGCACACAGAACTTTGCGGCCAAAGGAGGCATCTGCCGATGCCAAAACATCAAGTTTGTAGAATTTTGAAAAGGTGTGCACTGACGACCAAGTCGCAGCCTTGCACACCTGGGCCACGAAGCCTAATGCCGGAAGGCCCAGGATGCACTCACCGCTCTGGTAGAGTGTGCCTTGACAGGGAAGGGTGGTACCCTTTCCTTAATCGAATAGGCCTGTGCAATCGTCTGTCTGATCCATTTTTAAATGGTCGCCTCAGACGCAGCCATACCCTTCCGAGGTCCCTCAGGAAGGACAAAAAGAGAATCCGACTTCCGAAAGGATTCAGTGGATGACAGGTAAACCCTGATCGCCCTGACAACATCCAAGGAATGTAAGGCAAACTCCTTAGGATGTTTAGGATTTGCACAAAGCGAAGGCAAAACAATGTCCTCATTAAGGTGAAAATCAGAAACCACCTTTGGAAGGAAGGACTGGTTGGGTCGCAAGACCACCTTATCCCTATGAACCACCAGGTAAGTGGAGCGGCAAGATAAGGCCGCCAACTCCGACACTCTGCGTGCAGAAGTGATCGCCACTAGAAAAGCAACCTTTTTCGACAGCAGGGGCAAAGAAATTTCCCTGATGTTTTCAAAGGGAGGAAGTTGCAAAATGGACAGAACCAAGTTCAAGTCCCAAGGAGGTAGAGGCGCCCTCCGAGGAGGGGCCAAGTGACGCACACCTTGAATAAAGGTGCGAATCAAAGAATTAGACGCCAAGGGGTGCTGGAAAAGGACAGCCAGTGCAGACAACTGGCCCTTAATCGTGGTCAACGCCAAGCGCTGGTCCACACCAGTTTGTAGGAAGGCTAACACCCTCGCCACCGAGTAGGAATGAGGAGGGAAGCCCCTGGATTCACACCAGGCAAAATAAGCCTTCCAGGTACGGTAATAAATCTTACCGGATGAGGCTTTCCTACCCTTGAGCAAAGTAGGAATGACCTCAGATGAGAGACCCCTGTCTCTCAGGACCTAGCTTTCAACAGCCATGCTGTTAAAGCCAGCGACTGTAAAGCAGGATGGAAGATCGGTCCCTGAGACAGTAGATAGTCTCGTAACGGTAGCCGCCATGGAGGCTCGACGGCCAGTTGAATGATGTCCACATACCAGGACCGGCGTGGCCAGTCCAGGGCCACCAGAATCACCAACTTCGGTTCCGAGACCAACCTGCGCAGGAACCTGGACAACAACTGAATCGGGGGAAAGGCATATATCAGACGATACGGGTGCCAAGGCACCACCAGCGCATCCGAGGCGTCTGCCAGAGGGTTGCACGTTCTTGCCACGAACCTGCCCACCTTGTTGTTTAGCCGAGATGCGAACAGATCCACATCTGGGGTTCCCCATCTCGCGCACAGCATCTGAAACACCTCCGGGTGTAGGGACCATTCCCCCTGGTCCAGGGTCTGGCGGCTCAGATAATTGGCCTGCCAGTTCTCCACACCCGGAATGTGAACTGCCGAAATCGCCGGGACGCGAGTCTCGGCCCAAGACAGAATACTGGTCACCTCCTGGGCCGCCCGGGCACTCCTGGCGCCCCCTTGGTGATTGATGTAAGCCACCGCAGTGGCGTTGTCCATCTGCACCCACACAGGACGGCCCTGAAGACGATCCGACCAATGGAGCAGGCACAGCCTGATCGCTCTCAATTCCAAGATGTTGATCGGTAGGGAGGATTCCACCACCGACCAAGTGCCCTGGGCAGACAGGTTGCCCAGGACGCCACCCCAGCCCGACAGGCTGGCATCTTTGGTAATCACCGTCCACAGCAACGGCCGGAAGGATTTCCCCTCCGCTACGGCCAGGGACTGGAGCCACCACAGAAGATCCACTCTGGTTTGGAGACTCAGAGACATCCTCAGGTCCAAGGACTGAGGGAGCCTGTCCCACCTGGCCAGTATCTCCGCCTGGAGAGACTGCGTGTAAAACTGTGCAAACGGTATGGCCTCGAAGGCTGACACCATCAACCCCAGGAACCGCATACAGGTCCTGAGTGAAGAGGACTCGTTGTCCCTGAGGGACCTGACCTCGTCATGCAGGGTCCGGAGCTTGTCCTCCGGCAGAAACACCTTCGCTTGGGCGAATATGGGAGACGAACCGAAGGAGACAGAGTCGACTTCTGAACGTTGATGGTCCATCCGAACTCCTGGAGCGTCTGAACCGTAGTAGACAGATCGTGCAGCAGGCTCTGACTGGCACTCGATCTTAACAGGAGATCGTCCAGATATCCCAAGACCGCAATGCCCTGTTTCCGTAACAGGCCCAGAACAAGAGCCAGCACTTTGGTAAACACCCTTGGAGCCGAAGCGAGACCGAAAGGTAACACCACAAACTGATAGTGTTCCTCCGCTATAGCGAATCGGAGGTACCTCTGATGACCCTCAAATATGGGGATGTGTAAATACGCATCCTTTAGGTCGATGGAAGCCAGGAAATCTCCCGGGCTCAAGGAGGCCACCACCGAACGGAGGGATTCCATGCGGAATTTTTGAACGTGCACGAAGCGGTTCAGAGCTTTCAGGTCCAGAATCGGACGCACCTTGCCCTCCTGGCAGAGGAGTTCTGTCCTCCTCTCTGCTGCCATCTGCTGAGACAAGGTGGGGGCAGAGATGAGGGAGGTGCAGAAGATGCAGGAGAGGTGCATGGGTCACATGAAATGGCCTGGAGGGCCGCCAGATTCGGCCCGCGGGCCTTGTGTTTGACACCTGTGCCTTAGAGCTAATGTTGGTGGCCTTATCAGAACTGTCACTCTGAGGTTTGTTTTATCTCCTCATACCAGTCTATGCAAGTGTCTGACAAACAAAAATTCATCCTGTGTGCCTGACAACACTATCCCCACCAATGGCATCTGGTGCCCACAGACATCGGCCTCATTCTACAAAGAGAAGTGCTCATTCTAAAGTTCAGTAACCATTTAGAACGCACTATGAAGTCAGGTCAGTAAAAAATGGCTTCAATTCACAGAAATGTCTGTCCATTAGGGTAGATATAGTTGTGTCTACATCTCCCTTGCCTCTGAACCCAGTCGCAGTCCTCTAGTAGTTTTTAGAATGAATCACTGTATTAGTGTCACTGGTCCCCAAATTGTGTCAAAAGTGTCAGAATGTCTGCCGCAATATCGCAGTCCCGCTATAAGTCACTGATCTCCACCATTACTAGTAAAAAAATAAAATTAATAAAAATATTCGATAGTTTGTAGACACTACAACTTTTGCGCAAACCAATCAATATGCGCTTATTGGGATTTTTTTTTTACCAAAAACATGTAGCAGAATACATATTGGCCAAAATTTTTAAAGAAATTCAATTTTTTTATTTTTTTATTAGATATGTTTTATAGCTGAAAGTAAAAAATATAGTTTTTTCTTTTTCAAAATTGTCAGTCTTTTTTTTGTTTATAGCACAAAAAAATATGAACGCCAAAAACAGCGGCTGTAAAAACGTCCAGTGTGCATGAGGCCTTAACTATTAGTTCACTTACCTGTCAAGGGATCCCGCAGTGTCCTCACCCAAGCCAATTCTTGATTCGGGTCTCGAGTGCTGGCGCTGCCATTTTTGGTAAGGGAAACCAACAGTGAAGCATTTCCTACTGCGCATGTGCAAATCGTGCTGCACTTTCCCAATGGGCCGAATGCGGCGAGGGTCCAACTTCTGGCTGAGTTTGCCGTGGCGAACTTAGCAGGAAGTGAGAGTGGGTACCTGTCAACACCAGGTACCCCCTCCCTCCCACAAGGTGCCAAAAGTGTAACCGGAGGGGGGGGGGAGGCAGATAAGTGGAGCTTCCCTTTTTGGGTGGAGCTCCGCATTAATACCATAAATGATAACGTTATTAGATTTTAACTCCAGGAATATATCATGAGTTTGGAAATTCTAGAAAAATGCCAAAATAATGCATTACAATATAACTAAACCCATTAGATTTTAGCTGACTATGTAATGTACTGGAGATTTTAGTCTACTAAAATACATTTAAAAGTAAAATAATTCAGCTGACAAAAATATTGTTTTTTTTTTTTCAAAATTGTCAGTCTTTTTTTGTTTACAGCGCAAAAAAATAAAAAAGGCAGATCAAATACCACCAAAAGAAAGCTCTATTTGTGGGGGAAAATGACATAAATTTAAATTGGGTACAGCGTCACATGACTGCACAATAGTCAGGTGAAGTAACGCAGTGCGTAATTGCAAACAAATGGCCTGGTCATGAAGGGGGGTAAATCTTCCTGAGGTCAAGTGGTTAAAAAAAAAATCATTACATTAATTTATATGTATCTAGAAAAGTCCTCTGCAATATAAACACAGGTTTGATAGTGTCAGTGTGAATAGGGCCTAAGTGTTCATACCACAGTAATACAGCATCCCCTAGCAACCCCTTAGCAACCATATGAACTCCAAATAACTTGAGTGGACCGTGCCACTCTTATAATGCCCTGCTGACCCCAAAAGCCCTAATATATAAAAGAAAGAAAGTTAATGGTTGCAGCACTTATAAATGTAGAGAATTTTCTGTGACACGACTGTGGCAATGTGTACAGACATGTCTACCAGCAATGATAACTTTCCATTGGGCAGTCAGGGGCCACAAAATACGGATGAAATTCCTATTTTCGCTACCCGTGTGAACAAGACCTATTTGGATCAGTCAGTTTAAGCCCCTATTCCCATCTGAGTGATTTGACAAGTCAGCTTGCATGAGAAGTCGCACCTTATTGTTGGCAATGGCACAAAATCAGTGCAATGCACTACTTTTAGCGATTTCAGGTGGGACTTGCTTAGGTATCTGTGCATGAAGCCGCACAGATGTCTTCCAAGTCACACCTGAAGTCGCACAGACATGCGGCTTTGAAATCCTGCGATTTCAGAAGAAGTTGCACAATTTCAAAGCCACATTTAATGTGAAAGAGGGCTGAGGTTTGTTTTTATCTCTTCATACCAGTCAATACAAATGTCTGCCAATCACAACACAAATCCATCCTGTGTGCCTGACAACAGACATCGGGCCTCATTCTACAAAGAGAAGTGCTCATTCTAACGTTTAGAAATCATTTAGAACCCGTGTCGAGTCAGGAAAAGCTGGCTTCTGATTGGTCACTATTGGTGACTGCACTTTAGGAACTCTTTAGGCCTCATTTACACTGTTGAGTTTTCCATGCACAATACAGTACACAGTATATTCAGAGTCTGTGGTGTATACAGTGAGTGGAGTCTGTGCTGTATACAGTGAGTGGAGTCTGTGCTGTATACAGTGAGTGGAGTCTGTGCTGTATACAGTGAGTGGAGTCTGTGCTGTATACAGTGAGTGGAGTCTGTGCTGTATACAGTGAGTGGAGCCTGTGCTGTATACAGTGAGTGGAGTCTATGCTGTATACACTGAGTGGAGTCTGTGCTGTATACAGTGAGTGGAGTCTGTGCTGTATACAGTGAGTGGAGTCTGTGGTGTATACAGTGAGTGGAGTCTGTGTTGTATACAGTGAGTGGAGTCTGTGGTGTATACAGTGAGTGGAGTCTGTGCTGTATACAGTGAGTGGAATCTGTGGTGTATACAGTGAGTGGAGTCTGTGGTGTATACAGTGAGTGGAATCTGTGGTGTATACAGTGAGTGGAATCTGTGGTGTATACAGTGAGTGGAGTCTGTGCTGTATACAGTGAGTGGAATCTGTGGTGTATACAGTGAGTGGAGTCTGTGCTGTATACAGGGAGTGGAGTCTGTGGTGTATACAGTGAGTGGAGTCTGTGGTGTATACAGTGAGTGGAGTATGTGTTATATACAGTGAGTGGAATCTGTGGTGTATACAGTGAGTGGAGTCTGTGCTGTATACAGTGAGTGGAGTCTGTGCTGTATACAGTGAGTGGAGTCTGTGTTATATACAGTGAGTGGAGTCTGTGTTATATACAGTGAGTGGAGTCTGTGTTATATACAGTGAGTGGAGTCTGTGTTATATACATGTGTAAGGACCCTTAGTGCTCAGTATCAGTACTTGCAGTCATTACTGGGAAGATTGATATAATTAGAGAATGTTCCGGAGTACAATGCCTCACCTTTGCAGTGGTAATATTTGTAGATTTCTGGTTGCTCTAGTAGTCTAGGCCCAGTCTGGGCGCTGCGATCCCCTTTATGTGTGTGAATATATATTTATATGAGATTTATGATTTACAAGTTACATAAGTAAAAAAAAAAAAAAAAATTAAAAAAAAACAATCATTAGGGGGTTGGGGTGACACCTGATTGCTTCTAGAAAGCGGAGAACTACAATCAGATTATGGGACGATCGCTCTGAAAGCGATATTTTCCATCCGATTTTCTGATGGTGTGTGTACAGTCTTAGCAAATTCCTCTCCTGTTATGAAAACAAATCTCTACATCGCCCTACAGATCGTTCTATACACTGTGATATACATTGTTCTATACATTGTTCTATACACTGTCCTACAGACGGTGTGATGGGAGCCCCGTACAGGGAGGCGGGTGATCCGGGCTGTGCAGTGTGATAGGGGGGTCCCTCCCTGTGTATAGAGATTACCGGGTCCGGGGCTGCCGGGTGCGGCCTCCTCGGGGGTGTTGTCCTGGTTGTTGGGCGCTTTGCGGCTCCGCCTGTAGGAAGCCATGGCCCGGTGTCTGTCGGTGAGAAGGGCGCACTTATCGCAGGAGCACAGCTTCCATCCGCAGTGTCTGGAGTGACCCCGGACCGGGACCAGCACCCCGTGATTGCGGCACCGAGCACACTTCGGGATCCTGCTGGGGGGGCCCACAGAGGAGACGTCATCCGACATGATGGAGGAGCCCGATGTCACATCTCCCCTCCCCCACACCTACATCACCCTATAATGTCTGACCTCAACCACCCCCACTCACATACCTCCCCCCCCCCCCCACAATACCTCCCCCATGTATAACTACAACTCTTCTATATACTGACACCCCCAATATAATGACAGCCCTTCTATATACTGACACCCCAATATACTGACACCCCCCCAATATACTGACACCCCCCAATATACTGACACCCCCCAATGTACTGACACCCCTTCTATATACCGATACCCCAATATACTGACACCCCCCCCCAATATTCTGACACCCCTCCTATTTACTGATACCCCTCCTATATACTAACACCCCCCAATATACTGACACCCCCAATATACTGACACCCCCCCCCCCCATATACTGACACCCCCAATATACTGACACCCCCAATATACTGACACCCTGCTATATACTAACACCCCCCCATATACTGACACCCCCAATATACTGATACCCTGCTATATACTAACACCCCCCCCCATATACTGACACCCCTCCTATATAATGACACCCTCATTATACTGACACCCCTCCAGTATGCTGACACCTACCTATATGTTGACACCCCTCCAATATACTGACACCCCTCTAATATACCGACACCCCTCTAATATACCGACACCCCTCCAATATACTGACACCCCCCAATATACTGACACCCCTCCAATATACTGACACCCCCCAATATACTGACACCCCAATATACTGACATGCCTTCAATATACTGACACCCCCAATATACTGACACTCCCCAATATAATGACACCCCCATTATACTGACACCCCCCATTATACTGACACCCTGCTATATACTAACACCCCCCATATACTGACACCCCCAATATACTGATACCCTGCTATATACTAACACCCCCCCCCCCCCATATACTGACACCCCTCCTATATAATGACACCCTCATTATACTGACACCCCTCCAATATACTGACACCCCCAATATACTGACACCCCTCTAATATACCGACACCCCCCAATATACTGACACCCCTCTAATATACTGACACCCCCCAATATACTGACACCCCTCCAATATACTGACACCCCCAATATACTGACACCCCCAATATACTGACACCCCAATATACTGACATGCCTTCAATATACTGACACCCCCAATATACTGACACCCCAATATACTGACATGCCTTCAATATACTGACACCCCCAATATACTGACACTCCCCAATATAATGACACCCCCATTATACTGACACACCGCATTATACTGACATGCCTTCAATATACTGACACTCCCCAATATACTGACACCCCTCCTATATACTGACACATCCATTATAAACTGACACTCTTATATATTGAGATTCCCTAAAACAACTAACACCCCCATTATATACAGTCCCTCCCCCCATACTGCACCTGTATAAACTATAACAAACTTACCAAGTTTATAGAAATGACAGCAGCCACCCCTCCCCCCCAGCTTGTAGAGAGCTGAATGTAACAATATACAGTGCACACCCCCCAGGGATGATACATGGGTGCAGGGGGCAGGGGCTGCAGCAGGCAGGGTTCAGGGGGCAGAGGGCAGGGGGCAGGGTACAGCCAGGCCAGGGGCAGAGGGCAGCATGCAGGGTACAGGGTACAGCCAGGTACAGGGGGCAGCGTGCAGGGGGCAGCTTTTGTAATAAACATATTTTTATTCAATTGTTTCAGTTGTTTTACCGTTCTTCTCTGGTACCTGTAAAGTCCACCAGGACACCCAAACATGTCAATTGTGTCATTTACAAAAAAAATTAATTGTAGTGTATTTCTTCCTAAAACGATGCCTTTGATAAATAATTGTGCAAATATAGACATAAGATTTTCCAACTACCACCATTTTATTCTCCAGTGTCTCTGCTTTTAGAAAATGTATACTTTTATGGGGGGTAGGTGCAATAAATTCTAGAAACAAATGCAGATTTAAATATGTGTGCTAAGAAATAAAAACATTGCCCCAGTAAATAAGTGGTTAACAAGCAGACTGCTCTGCAGAGAAAACAAAAAGAAGACTTCTTGGCTGCTGATTGGTCAGTCACTTTTGGCACACAATGTTGCAGAATTGCTGCATGTGGACACAGAAATAAACAACAAGATTAGAGTTCTGAGTGTAGAATAGGTGTTCATGCTTTGTAGAATGCAATGATATAAACTGTATGAAGTGGACTTTCTGTAACTTTCTTTTTGAATTATTTGGAGGACAGAAAATTGTATTTATATTTTGAGTTTTAAAAATGATAAATTTACCAAACCACAGAAACTGGCATGACATCCATTGCATACATGTTTCAATAATATGATAAAAATGTAAGCAGTACTAAACAAAAAAATAAAAGGTAATCTATGGCAGTTTTCAGTTCTTACATACATACCTCCCTACATTTTGAGATGGGAATGAGGGACACCTATTAGCAAAAGTATGTAGACATGGGACACACCCTCTGCCACGCCCCCTTAACAGAAAATTAAAAGTATTATTTAGTATTAAAAAAACAATAAGTTAAACCCAGTGTTTTTTTTTTTTTTACCACTAGTAGTCCTTTAGGCTACGTTCACATGTGGGCGTAGTGGATCACGGGCAGAATCGCCGCGATTCTGCCCGCAATCTGGAATCATTGCAAATCGCGGGACGCCTGTGAGATGCCCGTGATTTGCAATGGCACCCCAAATGCTGTGCGATGTTGCCGCGATTTCTGCCTGCCGAATCGCGGTAACATCGTGCAAACAGAATCGCGGGCAGTGGCGGCTGGTGCTCAAAATTTGTGGGGGGGCGCAAACAGAAAAATGTAATAGGCATTGCTTTGCGGCAAAAACGCTGTAAAAAAATTGCGTGACTGAGGTTGCAAAAGTGTGAAAGGGGCCTTCAGTAATTAAGGTACAGCGTGCCCCCTTTCAATGCAGAGAGACCAGCGTGCCCCCTTTCAATGCAGAGAGACCAGCGTGCCCCCTTTCAATGTATTAAGACCAGCGTGCCCCCTTTCAATGCAGAGAGACCAGCGTGCCCCCTTTCAATGCAGAGAGACCAGCATGCCCCCTTTCAATGCAGAGAGACCAGCGTGCCCCCTTTCAATGTATTAAGACCAGCGTGCCCCCTTTCAATGCAGAGAGACCAGCGTGCCCCCTTTCAATGCAGAGAGACCAGCGTGCCCCCTTTCAATGCAGAGAGACCAGCGTGCCCCCTTTCAATGCAGAGAGACCAGCGTGCCCCCTTTCAATGCAGAGATGCCAGCGTGCCCCCTTTCAATGCAGAGAGACCAGCGTGCCCCCTTTCAATGCAGAGAGACCAGCGTGCCCCCTTTCAATGCAGAGAGACCAGCGTGCCCCCTTTCAATGCAGAGATGCCAGCATGCCCCCTTTCAATGCAGAGATGCCAGCGTGCCCCCTTTCAATGCAGAGATGCCAGAGTGCCCCCTTTCAATGCAGAGAGACCAGCGTGCCCCCTTTCAATGCAGAGAGACCAGCGTGCCCCCTTTCAATGCACGGTGCTACTTGTTCCGATCCTGTCCATGAAATCCGGATGGATGGAAACCCTATTTTCCATCCGTCTGGTGGATCGGATCGGATGGGATCGGATGAGAATGGACAGGCAGTCTGTTCTCATCCGATCTCCCCATAGAGGACAACGGGGATCTGACAGCCCCGTCTCTGCACACAGAGCGGAGATGGAGCCGTCATCCGCCTGCTCAGTGGGGTTCAGCGGATCGATCCCCCGCTGAGCAGAACGGACCTCGTCGGATGGTGCGTGTGACAGGACCCTTATGAGTGGCCACACCCACCTTTTGTGGGCTCACAATCTCCCAGAAATGTCCCTCATTCTCAAGTACAAAAGTTGGGAGGTATGCTATACAGAACTCAGTACAACCCAATTTTATTTATTTATTTATTTATTTATTTTTTTCTGTAAACCATCACACTGATGCAATGTGGGAAATGCACATTGAACTGAATAGCAATTGCACAGCGTCCATATGATCTGCTGTGGCAGCCAATGTTAGATTAGCTACACCCCGAAACAGATTGCAAAACGCAGTGCGATTGCCATAATTGCATCTCATGGGTGTGAACACCCATGCAATGCGATCCAGGTGCGGAACAAAAAAGGGTCCTGCACCCTTTTTGGTGCAGATGCAATGCGATTTGAGCCGTACAAAGTGTATGGTGCAATTCCTGTGCGTCTCACATGTGGTGTGATTCCTGTGCAAATCACATGCAGTGTTTAGCACGCACCAATGTGGGCTCAGGCTCAGACAAAAACATAGGGTCCTTTCACACGATCCGCCTCCGCAGGCGGACTCCGTGCTGCTCAGCGGGGGATCGATCCGCCAATCCCCGCTGAGCAGGCGGATAACAGCTCCGTCTCCGCTCACTGTGCAGAGAGGGAGGTGTCAGATCCCCACTGCTCTCTATGGGGGAATCGGATGAGAATGGACCGTCTGTCCGTTCTTATCCGATCCGATCCCCTGGACGGATGGAAAACAGGGTTTCCATCCATCCTGATTTCACGGACTGGATCGGAATCGGATAGCAGTGGGTGTCAGCCGACATGTCTCTGCCCCATAGGGATGCATGGAGGATCTGATCAGGTCCGCCTAAAAAACTGACAGGCGGATCTGATCGGATCGTTCGTGTGAAAGGGGCTTTAGGGCTCTTGCACACAGGCGGACCGTTCAGATCCGCCTGTCCGTTTTTTTGGTGGGTCTGAACGGTCCCCCCATGCATTCCTATGGGGCATCGGATGTCAGCGAAGACATGTCTGCTGACATCCGATCCGTCAAATCTGGACAGATGGAAACCCAATTTTCCATCCGTCCAGCAGGTCGGATCGGATGAGAACGGACCAACGGTCCATTCCCATCCAATTTCCCCCATAGAGATGCATGGGGAACTGACAGCTGTGTCTCCGCACACAGCACGGAGACACAGCTGTCATCCTCCTGCTCAGCGGGGGATCGGCAAATCGATCCTCCGCTGAGAAAGTCGGACTCCGTCCGACGGATGGAGTGTGTGAAAGGGGCCTTAGGCTTGTTTAATTGGGGTAATGCAATAAAGCAACACTGAAACTGGCCAATAAGGAGTTAACGCTTAGGCTATGTGGCTGTGTCAGCTGACCTTCAGGTTTCTAGTTCATCATGACATTTTTTTTTTTCTTTTTTTTACTTTATTTTACATTTTATTTCCCATTCCCTGCATCTGTACAGGAATAGTGACACACCTGGGCACTGATTTCAAAAGAAAAAGTTGTTTTTAAATCGTTTTGAGAGTTTGTGAGCTTTGTCAGTTTGGTTCTGATCCAAATAAAGTTGGGTAAGGAAAAAAATGTCTGATTACCCTCACCTGAGCACACTCAGCTGGCGGATTACCCATAAATACCCTCACCTGAGCACACTCACCTGGCGGATTACCCATAAATACCCTCACCTGAGCACACTCACCTGGCGGATTACCCATAAATACCCTCACCTGAGCACACTCACCTGGCGGATTACCCATAAATACCCTCACCTGAGCACACTCACCTGGCGGATTACCCATAAATACCCTCACCTGAGCACACTCACCTGGCGGATTACCCATAAATACCCTCACCTGAGCACACTCACCTGGCGGATTACCCATAAATACCCTCACCTGAGCACACTCAGCTGGCGGATTACCCATAAATACCCTCACCTGAGCACACTCACCTGGCGGATTACCCATAAATACCCTCACCTGAGCACACTCACCTGGCGGATTACCCATAAATACCCTCACCTGAGCACACCTTCTCAGGAAAAAGGCAGTGCTTAACACTAGATGTTTTGCTTCAAAATGCTACTTGCCTGGCTCTTGGACTACTGCTGCACTCCAGTGCCTTGAGGCGGGCTTCACTTATTGTCAGAATTGTTTTTCACCCTTTTGGAAGATGTGCTTTGCAAGAAAGGTAGAAATTTTGAATACATGTTTAGCGCTTGTTTGTACCCTAAATTGTAAATGTATGTATGCTCCATATTAAAGGTGAATATGCAGCTTTTCCTAATGTGCTGGGCTGCAGCCATCACACACCTCCCCTTCAGACGCCCTCATCCTCCATTATGTTACCAAATTTGTCGCGCAGCTGTAGCAGTTGGCTATTGCTTATTGTGTAGCAATCAGGCCCGGATTGGCCAATCGGGAGACCCGGGAGAATTCCTGGTGGGCCGGTCGGGTTGAGGGCCGGTGTCTTGATCTGCAAATATGCCTGAGAATATGCTTTCTGCATTCCAGCAGCCGAGGAGCGGGCCGATGATGTCATCCGTCGGGATCGGATTGGCTACTGGTTTCTACATAGGCGTGATTGGTCCAGCCCAGGAGCTGCTGATTCTCATTTCCAGGAGCCGAGGCGCGGGCTGATGATGTCATCCGGCGGGATCTGATTGGCTGCTGGTTTCTGCATAGCCGTGATTTGTCCAGGGGCCGCCGATTCTCATTGGCCGGCGGAAGGCGCTTTCTTTTTAAAGCCTTGAACTTGAAGCCTGGAATCATCTGGCACTCTGCGCCACCCCTATGGTAAGTTTTATGGAGTTTTTTTTATTTGGATGAGCCTTAGGTTTGTGTGGGTCTCCTTTCTATCCAGCACTGCTGGATAGGAGGGGATGGGGCAGCTGCATATAGATGAATTGATCTGCTGCAGGAGGAATATGGAAAGATCAATTCCTTTATATTCAGCTGCCCCACCGCCCCTCCTATCCAACTTCTTTTGCTGACCCCCCCAGTGCTCTTAAAGTGGAGTTCCACCCATTTAAATAAGTTCAGATGTATGTAATCCCCATAAAAAATACTTTTAGCAATGGAAACTATTTTATTTTTTTTCTGCAAGGAAATACCTTTTATCTTCTTTATTGATCCTCACTTCTGGGTCCGGCCGCCTAGATGCGATTACATCATTTGGCGATTTGCAAGGGCTGCTGGGATGTATCCCAGCAGCCCTTGCGAATCGCCTAGTGACAATCTCGCATTATTACACCGGCACCAGCTGTACTCGGGATGTATTGCATTAAGTCAGTGCTCCGCCCCCTCCAGTGCCCTTCAGCTCCTCCAGTGCTTTCTGCTTCCCCTGTGCTCTCCAGCCCCTCTAGTGCTCTTCTATCTTGCATGCAGTCTCTGACCATGTCTTGTATCATGTATGCAGTCTCTGACCATCTCTTGTATCATGTATGCAGTCTCTGAACATCTCTTGTATCATGTCCTCAGTCTCTGACCATCTCTTGTATCATGTCCTCAGTCTCTGACCATCTCTTGTATCATGTCCTCAGTCTCTGACCATCTCTTGTATCATGTCCTCAGTCTCTGACCATCTCTTGCATCATGTCCTCAGTCTCTGACCATCTCTTGTATCATGTCCGCAGTCTCTGACCATCTCTTGTATCATGTCCGCAGTCTCTGACCATCTCTTGTATCATGTCCGCAGTCTCTGACCATCTCTTGTATCTGACCATCTCTTGTTGCACTGAATTGGAAATATTTTTTTGAAAAATACAATGAATTACAAGGCTGTAAAGAACAGTGCACCATTTTAAACGTATATTCTGAGGTTTTAATTACATTATTTTATTTATAGTCAATAGCAGGCCCGGATTGGCCAATCGGGAGAACCGGGAGAATTACCGGTGGGCCGGTCAGGGTTGAGGGCCAGTGTCTTGATCTGCAAATATGCCTGAGAATATGCTTCCTGCATTCCAGCAGCCGAGGAGCGGGCCGATGACGTCATCCGGCGGGATCGGATTGGCTACTGGTTTCTGCATAGGCGTGATTGGTCCAGCCCAGGAGCTGCTGATTCTCATTGGCCGATTCTCATTTCCAGGAGCCGAGGCGTGGGCTGATGATGTCATCCGACGGGATCTGATTGGCTGCTGGTTTCTGCATAGCCATGATTGGTCCAGGGGCCGCCGATTCTCATTGGCCGGCGGAAAGCGTTTTTTTTTTTTTTTTTTTTTTAAAGCCTTGAACTTGAAGCCTGGAATCATCTGGCACTCTGCGCCACCCCTATGGTAAGTTTTATGGAGTTTTTTTTATTTGGATGAGCCTTAGGTTTGTGTGGGTCTCCTTTCTATCCAGCACTGCTGGATAGGAGGGGATGGGGCAGCTGCATATAGATGAATTGATCTGCTGCAGGAGGAATATGGAAAGATCAATTCCTTTATATTCAGCTGCCCCACCGCCCCTCCTATCCAACTTATTTTGCTGACCCCCCAGTGCTCTTAAAGTGGAGTTCCACCCATTTAAATAAGTTCAGATGTATGTAATCCCCATAAAAAATACTTTTAGCAATGGAAACTATTTTATTTTTTTTCTGCAAGGAAATACCTTTTATCTTCTTTATTGATCCTCACTTCTGGGTCCGGCCGCCTAGATGCGATTACATCATTTGGCGATTTGCAAGGGCTGCTGGGATGTATCCCAGCAGCCCTTGCGAATCGCCTAGTGACAATCTCGCATTATTACACCGGCACCAGCTGTACTCGGGATGTATTGCATTAAGTCAGTGCTCCGCCCCCTCCAGTGCCCTTCAGCTCCTCCAGTGCTTTCTGCTTCCCCTGTGCTCTCCAGCCCCTCTAGTGCTCTTCTATCTTGCATGCAGTCTCTGACCATGTCTTGTATCATGTATGCAGTCTCTGACCATCTCTTGTATCATGTATGCAGTCTCTGACCATCTCTTGTATCATGTCCTCAGTCTCTGACCATCTCTTGTATCATGTCCTCAGTCTCTGACCATCTCTTGTATCATGTCCTCAGTCTCTGACCATCTCTTGTATCATGTCCTCAGTCTCTGACCATCTCTTGTATCATGTCCTCAGTCTCTGACCATCTCTTGTATCATGTCCGCAGTCTCTGACCATCTCTTGTATCATGTCCGCAGTCTCTGACCATCTCTTGTATCATGTCCGCAGTCTCTGACCATCTCTTGTTGCACTGAATTGGAAATATTTTTTTGAAAAATACAATGAATTACAAGGCTGTAAAGAACAGTGCACCATTTTAAACGTATATTCTGAGGTTTTAATTACATTATTTTATTCATAGTCAATAGCAGGCCCGGATTGGCCAATCGGGAGAACCGGGAGAATTACCGGTGGGCCGGTCAGGGTTGAGGGCCGGTGTCTTGATCTGCAAATATGCCTGAGAATATGCTTCCTGCATTCCAGCAGCCGAGGAGCGGGCCGATGACGTCATCCGGCGGGATCGGATTGGCTACTGGTTTCTGCATAGGCGTGATTGGTCCAGCCCAGGAGCTGCTGATTCTCATTGGCCGATTCTCATTTCCAGGAGCCGAGGCGTGGGCTGATGATGTCATCCGACGGGATCTGATTGGCTGCTGGTTTCTGCATAGCCGTGATTGGTCCAGGGGCCGCCGATTCTCATTGGCCGGCGGAAAGCGCTTTTTTTTTTTTTTTTTTTTAAAGCCTTGAACTTGAAGCCTGGAATCATCTGGCACTCTGCGCCACCCCTATGGTAAGTTTTATGGAGTTTTTTTTATTTGGATGAGCCTTAGGTTTGTGTGGGTCTCCTTTCTATCCAGCACTGCTGGATAGGAGGGGATGGGGCAGCTGCATATAGATGAATTGATCTGCTGCAGGAGGAATATGGAAAGCTCAATTCCTTTATATTCAGCTGCCCCACCGCCCCTCCTATCCAACTTCTTTTGCTGACCCCCCAGTGCTCTTAAAGTGGAGTTCCACCCATTTAAATAAGTTCAGATGTATGTAATCCCCATAAAAAATACTTTTAGCAATGGAAACTATTTTATTTTTTTTCTGCAAGGAAATACCTTTTTATCTTCTTTATTGATCCTCACTTCTGGGTCCGGCCGCCTATATGCGATTATGTCATTCGGCGATTTGCAAGGGCTGCTGGGATGTATCCCAGCAGCCCTTGCGAATCGCCTAGTGACGAAATCTCGCATTATTACACCGGCACCAGCTGTACTCAGGATGTATTGCATTAAGTCCGTGCTCCGCCCCCTCCAGTGCCCTTCAGCTCCTCCAGTGCTCTCTGCTTCCCCTGTGCTCTCCAGCCCCTCTAGTGCTCTTCTATCTTGTATCATGTATGCAGTCTCTGACCATCTCTTGTATCATGTATGCAGTCTCTGACCATCTCTTGTATCATGTATGCAGTCTCTGACCATCTCTTGTATCATGTATGCAGTCTCTGACCATCTCTTGTATCATGTATGCAGTCTCTGACCATCTCTTGTATCATGTATGCAGTCTCTGACCATCTCTTGTATCATGTCCGCAGTCTCTGACCATCTCTTGTATCATGTCCTCAGTCTCTGACCATCTCTTGTTGCACTGAATTGGAAATATTTTTTTGAAAAATACAATGAATTACAAGGCTGTAAAGAACAGTGCACCATTGCAAACGTATATTCTGAGGTTTTAATTACATTATTTTATTTATAGTCAATAGTCAGTCGTGAACTAAAGTGGGCTGGTCTAAGGCATGAAACTCCAGGGCTGAAAATGAGTCCCACTCCGGCCCTGGTAGCAAGGCTGTGTATCCATGACTCAAAGTGCAACATTACTGCTTATTTTGCCTTTGAATGCCTTAAAAAAATTTCTTGATAATGCAATATCAATTTTTTTATTTTTCTGTAAACCATGAGCCCTAATTCACACTGATGCAATGTGGGAAATGCACAGGATTTCCTGCGTTTTCCTGCATCGCACTGAATAGCAGTCACACAGCATCCATGTGATCTGCTGTGGGTGCCACCGTAGATTAGCTACATCCCAAAACAGATTGCAAAATGCAGTGCGAATGCCATAATTGCAAAAAATAAGTTCTGCACCCTTTTTGGTGCGGATGCAATGCGATTTGAGCTATGTGGCTGTCGGCTGACCTTCAGGTTTCTAGTTGATCATGACATTTTTTTTTTCTTTACATTTTTTTTTCTCCCATTCCCTGCACCTGTACAGGAATAGTGACACACATGGGCACTGATTTTAAAAGTTGTTTTTAAATCTTTTTGAGAGTTTGTGAGCTTTGTCAGTTTGGTGCTGATACAAATAAAGTTGGTTAAGGAAAAAATGGCTGATTACCCTCACCTGAGCACAAGTCTGTCCATTGATCTGCACATGGAAGCACATGCTTGGTAAGTAGAGTCTGAATGCCATTATGTATCCATTGTAAAGCTACAAGGCCCGTACACACGTACCGATCGTCGGCATACAAACGTCGGTGGACGAAGGATCTGCCGATTGTACGCGTGTTAGTATGGTGCCTCCGACAGATGTCTGCGCACAATCCGCGGACAAAAGTCTTTCTTGCAAACATGAAAATTTTTGTATGCCGACACCAGAACGGACGATTGTTCGCCTGTCAGTACACAATTCGGCCGAAAGAACCGCAGATTTGCAAGACTGGGCATGCTCAGAAAATAGAAAACACAGGGAAAGTTAACCATTACATGACATCACTTCTGCAGTCGGCGGACAAAATTCTTGTGCTGTCCTTGTGCTGTCTTTGCACTTTTCAGCAGACACCGACATCCCGGGGAGAAAAGAGGAACATTTGTATGCCGACCATCGGTACGTGTGTACGGGGCTACAGTCTAAACTTTTTTGTTTTTTCTCTCCACTTTGTTTAAAACAGAGGTTACTCTTTATGCCCCGTACACACGTACCGGTTGTCGGCCGTAAATATTCGGCCAACGACCGATCGCCTGATTGTAGGCTTGTTAGTATGATGCAGTCGACAGCTCATTTTCGGCCGAACAGAATCTGTCGTGCAGGCATTAAAATTTTTGTTGGCCAACACCAGAACGGCCGATTGTTCGCCAGTCAGTACAGATTTCGGCCGACAGACAGCAGATTAGCAAGACTGGGCATGCTCAGAAAAGAAAGACAAGGAAAGTTAACCACCACATGACATCACTTCTGCAGTTGGCTGTTGTTGGCCGACAAAATTCGTGTGCAGTCTTTTGCAGTTTTCAAAAGACACGACAGCCCTGGACAAAAGACGGCCGACGATCGGTACGTGTGTACGGGGCTTTAGTGTCAGTTCACACTGATCCGACCCGACTTCAGGCGACTAATGCCGTCGCCCGTGCACCGCGACTTTGGCGCGGCTTGCAACACATAATTGAAGTCAATGCAAGTCGCTCCTATTAGAACAATTCCATTGCACAGCATGGACCGCTACTTGTCAGGCGACCAAGTCGCCTGACAAGTCAGGACAGTGTGAACTGGTGTTCTATATATAATTGCTTTTTAGTTTGCTATCAACTGTTATATTGTGGCTTACCTAA
This sequence comes from Pelophylax lessonae, assembly GCF_965119305.1. Lineage (NCBI taxonomy): Eukaryota > Metazoa > Chordata > Amphibia > Anura > Ranidae > Pelophylax > Pelophylax lessonae. Next base: position 239,598,170 of record NC_138775.1, on the reverse strand, counting down.
ACAGGCAAGCCATTGCATAGATCTGCCTTTTTAACTCCAGGGGAACCCCTGCTGAAACCAAATCATTGATCAGTGGGAAGCATGACTCCATCTGTACTGGTGATTAATAACTACATTTTTAGGAAAGAGGCAGGGCTTAACACTGGATGTTTTTCTGCAAAATGCTACTTGCCTGGCTCTTGGACTACTGCACTCCAGTGCCTTGGGGTGGGCTTCACTTATTGTCAGAATTTTTTAACCCTTTTGGAAGATGCGCTTTGCAAGAAAGGTAGCAAGTAGAAATTTTGAATGCGTTTAGCGCTTGTTTGTATTTTGTCTTTGAAAAAAAAAAAAATTCCTGATAAAAAAAAAAAGATATTGCATTATTTTTTTAAAACCAGGCTCAAAGCAATGTGAAAACCCTTTGGTGGCCCTGCAGCGACAAATGTTGGTAGGTTCCCACACATTTGTGAGTTATGAGATATGTAATTGTATATTAATGCAGGGATTACTTTGAAGTCCTCATGTCTCATGTTGGTGGAATTCAGCCCACTAAGAAAATGTGTTCTCCCAGGAGTGGGGGGGGGGGGGGCTATGGGGGCCGTGAAAGAGCACAGGGATTATTGTTAGCAGCTACACCCGCTGCCAATAATTACGTGTGTGTGTGTGTATATACCCAACCTGCTGATTGCACCCAAGTCAATCGATGGATCATCTCGAGTATAGCCAGCCGTCTCATGTCTCTCTTCAGCCCACTGAGCAGTGGCGGCTGGTCTATAGGGGCGCCCCCCCCCCCCCCAATCTCCGTGGCCAAATAAAAAAAAAAGAAAAATTTTCAGCCCACTAGGGGTGCCGGACTAACTGGTGGCTATGGGGGGTGGGGTTTTGCACCCCACGTGCTTGCAGCAAGCGGCCTTCTGGGGGTCACCGGGGCGCAGAGCAATGCGCCCCGACAGTCCCCACTTTCCGGATGTCCTGGCTGTGATTGGTCCAGTCTCCATCCTGGACCAATCATAGAGGACATCCCGGGTGACGTCGCGTGGGGGGCGGTGCGTGCGTTAGTCACACACCGTCCCGACGTCAGAGAAGAGGGCAGCAGCGGAAGAGGTGTGTGCTGAGAGAGAGAGAGACGGCCAGAGCCCCGAAGTTGGACACCACCTACACCAAAATCTTGAAGGGGGGGCTGCCCTATCATACCACCGACTCCAGCCTCAGGAAGTACTTTGAGGTGTTCAGGGACATCGAGGAGGTGGTGGCCATCACCATCCGGCAGACCGGCAAATCCCGGGGATATGGCTTTGTAAGTTCCCTCTCCGTACACTGTGCGCCGTCCTATACCACCCACCCTGCCTGCCCACTTCTCACCTGGCCCACATTCTGCATCATACAATACGTTATTCTATACCCACCCTGCCTGCCTGCCCACTGCTCACCTGGCCCACATTCTGCATCGTACAATACGCCGTCCTATACCCACCCTGCCTGCCCACTACTCACCTGGCCCACATGCTGCATCAACCACAATCACACCATCAATGGGCCAGCCTGGTACATGATTGGTGGAAGGAGTGCGCCTACCTTCCTGCTCATCAATTTTATACTATTGATTGGGCTACCCAGGATCAAACCTAGATTCCTGCTTGTGTTATTGATTGGGCTTCCCAGGGCCAGGAATAAACATACCTTCCCAATGATCAAATTTATACTGGCATTTTATTCAGGATTCCCAGGGCCAGCAATGCACATATCTTCCTGCTCATCAATTTTATACTATTTATTGGGGTTCCCATTATCACTTGTATTCCCAGGGCCAGGAATAATCATACTTTCCCAGTGATCAACCTTATACTATTGATTTTGATTCCCAGGATCAAACCTATATTATGTTATTGATTGGGAGGCAGCGGGCGAATGGAGGAAGAAGTCGACTTCGCAGCACTCCAGGGAGTCGGGATGGTGACGGGCGGTGCGCATGCAGGACGAGGACTCGGAGAAAGAAGACCTCCACGGCAGTGACACCAGAGGTAAGTGAAGTCCTCGGGGGGGGGGGGTCACGCACGCACGCTGGTCTCCCCATTGAAAGGGGCATGTATACTGGTCACTGCATTGAAGGGGGCATGTATACTGGTCACTGCATTGAAAGGGGGCATGTACGTTGGTCACTACATTGAAAGGGGGCATGTACGTTGGTCACTACATTGAAAGGGGGCATGTACGCTGGTCACTACATTGAAAGGGGGCCTGTACTGTGGGGTTTGTGCTAGGGGGCCTGTACTGTGGGGTTTGTGCCACTCTCAGTCAGTGTATCCCATAATAGGGTATCTCTCACAATATATCCCATAATGGGGCCCCTGATCCCTATTATGGGATATACTAGTAATAATGGACCCCTTAATATGTGATGTATTGGGAGAATTTATTCACGCAAGCAAAATACAGGGGACAAAATGGGTGGAGTCTATAAGGGGTGGGGCTTCTTAGAAACGGGAGGGGTCAAAATGGAAGGGCGTGGTCTTGCGCCCCACCATCTTAAAACTTCACCAGCCGCCACTGAGTAAATGTATTCTCCAAGGAGTGGGGGGGGGCTATGGGGACCGTGAAAGAGCACAGGGATTGCTAGCAGCTACACCCACTGCCAATAATCACATGTATATACCCAACCCGCTGATTGCACCCAAGTCGATCGATGGATCTACTCGAGTATAGCAAGCCTGCCCATGGATAGATCTCATATCTCGCACCCGAGCCAAGCTGCAGCTCTGTGTCCATTCATACATGGAGCTGCCGCTCAGACCCTGCCCCCTCTCTCTCCTGATTGGCTAACTGACTTTGACAGCCACAGCCCACAGGAGCCAATGGCCCTGCTGCTGTTTCTCAGCCAATCTGGAGGGAGAGTCCTTGACTGCTGCTTCACATAGAAGTCTTTTTCTCTTAATGCATTGAATGCATTAACCACTTTACCACCGGAGGATTTTGCTGTCTTACGTCCAGGCCACTTTTTGCGATTCGGCGCTGTGCGACTTTAACTGACAATTGCGCGGTCGTGCGACGCTGTACCCAAACAAAATTTATGTCCTTTTTTTCCCACAAACAGAGCTTTCTTTTGGTGGTATTTGATCACCTGTGCGATTTTTTTTTTTTTTTTTTTTTTTTTTTTTTTTTTTTTTTTTTTTTTTTTTTTTTTTTTCGGGACTGCGACATTGTGGCGGACAGATCGGACCCTTGACTGACATTTTTGACACTTTTGGGGGTACCAGTGACATTACTGCAGTAATCAGTGCTATATATGCACTGTTACTGTAAAAATGACACTGGCAGGGAAGGGGTTAATTTTATTGGAGAGGGAGGGGTTAATGTATGCCTGGTGCTTACTGACGTGTGGGGGGGAGGTGACTGAGTGACACAGGGACAGATCCAGGGTTCAACTATGCTGAACCCTGTGATCTGACCCTGCCTGTCACTTAGGAGATCCGCCCACTTGTGTTTACACACAGCGGGCGGATCTCCAGACTCGATCGCCGCTGCTCCTCCCCTGGCCCGACTCCCGCTGTGACTGAAAACAGCGGGAGCGAGCCTCCGGCGGCGCGCGCCGCCCACAAGGTCTACGTCGCTGGACAGGAACGAGCCACTTTGCTGCAGTAGCAGCAAAGTGAGCGGGGGTAAAGTGGTTCAGATATTAAGTTAAAAAAAACCTTCTGCCCTTTCAACTGCTTTAAGGGGGGCAGTTGAGGGGGCGACAAACATGGCTCAATTGGGCATTTTCGCCAAGCCCCCCCCCCCCATCCACAAGTCTAACCGAGGCCTTGAAGTAGAATTAAACTTTTTTTTTTTTTTTTTTTTTTGCTGACAGGCCAGGTATTTCTGACAAAAAAGATCATATTGGACTCTTCTGTCATAAATGCTTGTCCCGGCATGTCAGCAGTAATGTACACTGAGCCATACATGCACAGCTAAGCCTACATTAAAGGGTTGTTCACACTGGAACTCGGGTCAGAAAACCTACATTCCATGCGCGTTTCCTGCACTTCTTTCAAAATGCACTGGGTGTGCAAGCTGCTGCAGGTTTCCATGTATTTAGATTGACACCCCCAAACGCAGATCACAAATGCATTGCGTTTGCCTGAACCAGATTGCATTATGCCACAATACCATGCAACTCGGTTGCAGTGTGGTTTTAAAAGTAGTGCATGCATTACTTCTGGTGCGATCCAGTGCAAAGGAATAGGCTGAAAATCGCAACGCACTGAGTCGCATTGGAATCCCACAGGAACGTGGACCATATTGTGTGATTCAGGTCTAAAACGGCCTTTAGCCCTGGTTCACACTTAATGTGATGCGGGAAATGCAGCGAATCCTGTGTTTCCTGCACCGCATTGCAATTGCATGGCGTCCATGCGATCTGCTGCGGGTGTCAAATGTTAGAATAACAAAATCAAAAGTACAGTCAGCGCTACCCTCCAATAAGTGCTACAATGAATTTGTTCATAATTTCAATCCATTAAAAACTATTTATCGTCGGTTCACACTATGGCGAAACGACTTCGGGGCGACTTAATGAAATCGCCGTGCACCGCGACTTCGGCGCGACTTGAACCGACTTCACATAATGGAAGTCAATGCAAGTCGCTCCGACTTCGCCCAAAAGTAGTGCAGGAACCTTTTTTCTGGAGCGACTTGAGTCGCTCCTATTAGAACGGTTCCAATTGCACAGAATGGAGCACGACTTGTCAGGCGACCAAGTCGCCTGACAAGTTGGAACAGTGTGAACTGGCACTTTGTGTACTAAATATGAGAATCCTAAAAATATTAATAAAACGGTATCTGCTGTGACACCGATTAAACTAATAAAACTGTGATGGTAAAATTAACCAGATAAACAGAAAAATAGTGCAGCGAAACAGATCGCAAAATGCAGTGCAATTGCCAGAATTGCATCGCATGGGCAAATGCGATACAGGTGCAGAAAAAAACAGGTCCTGCACCATTTTGGCACGGATGCAATGCGAGTTGAGCCATAAAAAAAATGTATGCCCTCTGTAATTTTTTTTTTTTTTTTTGCCACGAGTATCCCGTGAGATTCCCCTTTTTTTCCCGTAACCTAGCCAAAGGAGGAAATCCCTTCAAAATGAGGGAATCCCTGGTAGTCACCAGTATCACTAGAATTAGTGTCACCATTGGAAGATTTCCCCTCTATTCCTGTTCTGGTGACAACCCAAAATTTGGGAGTTTCTCTTAAAGCGGATTTCCGGCCTCAATTGTCACAATTGATTTTGTGCCATCCGCTTGCTGAGTGACACCTGACCGTAGGCGGCCGGCCGCTCCTCTCATTGTGTTATTTGCAAACGGGAAATGACACAATGATAGGCGGAGCCCAGCGTGGACAGCGCCATATTTAAAAAGATGTAAACAGCCTATTGCCAGTACTTTGTTTGTTGGAGAGAGAGAGAGGAGTCACAGTGTTCGTCCGTAATCATACTGCAACAAAGCGGTATGTGTAATGGTGGTTAAAGGGGGCACCGTCTTATATAGCAAAGTGGTTAAAGGGGGCACTGTCTTATATAGCAAAGTGGTTAAAGGGGGCACCGTCTTATATAGCAAAGTGGTTAAAGGGGGCACCGTCTTATATAGCAAAGTGGTTAAAGGGGGGCACTGGCTTTTATTGTACTGTGGTTAAAGGGGGGCACTGGCTTTTATTGTACTGTGGTTAAAGGGGGGCACTGGCTTTTATTGTACTGTGGTTAAAGGGGGGCACCGGCTTTTATTGTACTGTGGTTAAAGGGGGGCACCGGCTTTTATTGTACTGTGGTTAAGGGGGGCACCGGCTTTTATTGTACTGTGGTTAAGGGGGGCATCGGCTTTTATTGTACTGTGGTTAAAGGGGGGCACCGGCTTTTATTGTACTGTGGCTAAAGGGGGGCACCGGCTTTTATTGTACTGTGGCTAAAGGGGGGCACCTGCTTCAAAATTTACTGTGATTAAAGGGGGACATATAGTTCTATATTTGTAAACAGACAACCCCCCCCCACCACCACCACCACAAAAACAACCCCGCCACCTTCCTTCCCTAGATTTCCCTGTGTCTTTTTTCATAATTACAGGAATTAAAGGGGCACCAGCATCAAAATTTACTGTGATTAAAGGGGGCACCTGCTTTAAAAAATGACTGTGATTAAAGGGCCACATATACTTTTACATTTGTTCTGTCTTTACCAAACCCTAAACACTGACCCCCCCCCCCATCCTCCCTAGATTCCCATGTTTTCTTCATAATTACTGTGATTAAAGGGGGCACCGGCATCAAAATTTATTGTGATTAAAGGGGGGCACATATACTTTTTTTTTTTTTTTTTTTTTTGTCTCCATCAAGCACACTGAATTTACTGTTTGTAAATTACAGATTTTGAGGGACAGGCATAGCACCTCAGCATACACTGATTGCATTACGCCATTGCAGGTAAGCACTAAAAGAGACCACAAGATCATTATTTTTTTTTTTTTTTTAGTATATAAATAAAATTCTATTATGTCATGATGAATTGATTTTTATTTTATTTTTTTTTATAAAAGTGATTATTGCATTAGAAAAAATTATGAATCAAAATCTGCATTTGCAAATGTTACTTATAATTTTTGGTCTCCATAAACCACACCCTACCACCTCCCTCCAACCTCACCTCCACCACTATTTTTATTTCTCTTTTATGATTTATACCCACTCCCTCACACACTCCAATTATAAATACAGCACCCCCATTTTTACTGAGGCAATTGTAGTGCCAAACTGATAGGGGGACACTCCTTTTAATTTTAGTCATTTACATACTTTGAATGCTCTGTTATTTTCAGATTTCGAGGGACACGCATTGCACCTGAGCATACACTGTTTGTACTACGCTACTGCAGGGGCGGATCCAGAGTCTAATCTCGGGAGGGGCACTGTCATTTTTATTTTTTCTACTACTAGGGGGTGCTTTCTAACTGTGGGGGGGGGGGGGGTGGGCTTGTAATATCAACACAGAGACCTGTGTTCCTAAATAGGAGGAACACAGGAGCTCTGCAGTGATTCCTGAGACAACGGTCTGCTGCGTTGTTCTCTCTTCACAGGGAGCGATCGCGGGTGCCCAGCACCAATCGCGGCTGCTGGCCCTGCGCCTCAGCTTCCCCACTGGCAAGTGGGCGCGCGCGCCCCCAGGATTGCTCCCACACACCACCGTACAGGTACAGCGATTTGCAAGAACCTGCTGCCATATAACTGTGGCGGCTGGTCGGCAAGTGGTTAAAACAGTGACACTGTTTTAAAGTATTCCATGCATCCGCATGCCATTTATTTGTATTCTGAGAGATGGGTGCAGTGTCCTGATATGACATGCTGGTGCAGGTCCATGAAAGCACCCTGCATGCACACCTGGAAGCATGACATATTGGGACACAGTGGCTGTGGGTCTCAGTAGAAATAAATGGGATGCTGGCACAGGGATATATGCAACACTTTATACATCCTAAAGCCAGTAAATGACAGCCCTGCATGTTAGACTCATGTCTGCAGCACACCCTGTGTAAAGGAGGCAGAAAGATTATTTTCACACTCATTCTATATCATCATGACCATCACACAATACAGGTGCTGTGGCTCAATGCATCTGTACTGTGTGATTATCATGATGATAATGATGATGAAAGCATTTAGCTGCTGTATAACTCCTCATGGTGGCTGGGCAGCAGCAAGGACATGGCATAGGTGAAGGGGGATGGGTGTGTTACTGTACCTTTTTGGAGACAAATTAATTCATTGCAGTCTAGACATTTTCCTCACTGCCCCTGTGTGCTGTGAAGACCTGTCACTCTGTGTGTTCACACACAGACGCAAACTCCTGTGTCTCCAACTAATTCCCCTTTCAGCCTGAGCCCGCCCTCTCCTCTCTGCACCCATTGGCTGCAGGAGTCAGGCAGTGATGAGGCTGCTGATTGATATCACTCCACCTGGCCGGAACTTTCATTTTATTGTCGCAAAATTCGGCTCCTGGTGGTATTAATCCACCTGAGCAGGGAATTAAAAAAAAAAACTCTGTCTATGAAACAGCATCCTGTGCCCCTCTAAATGAACTGATGGGGCTCAGGGATTATATTTTATGTCTCGTGGGAGCCGGGGAAGCAGAAATAAAGTACCTGCAGCTGCATTGAGATAATATCTCTGTAAACGTAAACCTGGTACTATTTTCTCGGGGGGGGGGGGTCAATTGACTCGATGCCCCCCCCCCCCCCCCTGGATCCGCCACTGCAGGTAATCAATAATGGAGATACATTTTTTAGTTATATTTTGTAATATAAATAAAATGCTATTTAATGTTGCTTTTTTATTTTTGGTTTAACGATGTGTATTTTATCAGATTAGAAAAATGTTTTAAACCTGTTTCAAATTAAAAAGTGTGTGTGTGTGTAATTTTCAACTAAATAACATACACGGAATATATTAGTAAAAATTGTAAATCAAAAATGATAATATTTAATTGGCAATATTTTATTAATTTTAGCAATGATCATAAAGGCACGATAAAACATGTAAAAGAATATTTTACATGTTTAGAAAACTTGTATATTCAAAAAAAAAATATCTATCTATATACATATACACTGATTTTTATATATTTAACATTTTATACGATCTTTATAAAAATATATCAACCTACTTTTCTAAATTTCTAATAAACCAGTTTTATTCGCATTGAAGACTATGAGCAAACAGTAACATAATTTATGAAGCCATTGAATTTTTAAAAGGAATTAGGACAAAGTGGAAACGCCAAGCTCTGTTTAGGTAACTGTCATAATGAAGAGATGCATTGTAGAAAGTATCTAATACAAACGTTGTTGATTATAGAAATGCGGAATTGCTTTGTCAACACCTGCAGTCATGGCACTGGGCGTAAATCGACACCAGCCAATATTTCTTTCCATTTGTTTCCTAAACAACCTAATCGCATCCAAGTGTGGTTAGCAAATGCTGAAATGGATGAAAACATGATTCCTGAATTTACAAAATTAATCTTGGAAGACCGAAGAGGAGACAAGTTCAGAATGTTCCATGCATTTTGAAAGGGATTGTTTTGTAATGAAAGGAACGCAAAAAATGTTGTAGCCAAATGCAGTCCCAACCCTTTTTCAAAAAACAAGTGCAAGGAAAGTTTCCGATGACAGCTGGGAAAAAGACTGTCGAAAAGGAGAGGGTCTGAAGACCCAAGCGGTGAAGCATCCACTTCATTACCAGTCAACACAGCTGAGTGGAGTGTACATGTGCTTGTCATCGCTCCACTCAGAAGATGAGACACCGCACTGATGCAAGTACACAAACTGTTGACTTCGCATTAGAATGCGATAAATCAGAGGAGAGCCATTTTAAAATGGCAAAGGAGCAAAGCATAGTTCTTGATCATTTGTATGCGAAAGAATTTTCCTCTGGTTTACAGCCTCGGCATGAGTCCACACCTCTGAAAGAGTTATTTCCATATTCATCGCACAGCAATGTCCCTGTCCAATCTATGGACAGTGAAGGTTTCTTAATACCATCTCCTTCTGTTAACATTGCTGCAACACCTCTTTATTTCTTGCAGGAAAATGAGTCAGTGATTTACCCTTCCCAAGCTTGATAAAGGGGGGAAAAAAAAAGAAAATTGAAGTATGAGGAGAGGACTCCAGCTTTCACGTCTGACTGTGATACAGCTGAAAAATGATGTAGAAGTTTGGAGGCAGTTTGGAGGATAATGGAATTATTGGAAGGGCAAGCAGAACCATGTGAAGATCCTACAACATAAATCAAGGAAAATAAATTCGTAGTGTTTGAAAGTTGCCTTGATAGGATCTTGCTGACAATGGAATGTCCACACAAACCTTGCGTTGCTCCCATTACAAAATTTGAAAAAAGATGTTGGATCCATGGTACTTGTATATTCTACATGCCAAGTAAACCATTGTTCAAAGCTGTGGCAGAGTCAACCGAAGATTAAGCATATTGCCGCAGGGAACATCATAATTGCAGGATCGTTGGTTCTTGCTGGATCTAGTTATTCAAAATTTAAAGAGCTATGAGATTTACGCGGGAATTAAGATGTTTGTAAAATCCTTGTTTCACTGCAGTCAGCAACGGTTTATTTTTCCAGCTATCGACATACACTGGAAAAAGGAGCAAGAAGAGGTCCGGAACATGGTACAGGAAAAAACGTTGTTCCTGGTGGGCGATGGACAATGCGATAGCCCCGGATTCCCAGCAAAGTATTGCACATATACATTTATGGACAGAGTATCGAAAAAAATTGTCTATGGAAGTGGGGCAGGTCACCCAGCGCACTTCCTCAGTGGCCATGGAAAAACTTGTTTTTTTAAAATGCTTAGACAGAATTCAGGAGAACCAGTTGGAAGTGCATTTTATTGGCACAGATCGCCATACTGGCAATCGGAAAGTGTTAAGCAGTCCCCAGTATCAATCACCAATTTGACATCTGGCACTGTGTCAAAAATATAAAGAAAATTGTTGCAAGTGACCAAAAAAGGCATACCGACCAATTACACGTGGATTGGGCCGATTCTGAACCATTTCTATTGGTGCAGTCGCATGTCCAAAGGAGATGGGGATTTTTTCTAATCAGATGGCAGTCAATAATGCATCATGTAAAAAACAAACCTATATGGAAAGTTAGAGAGGAGGAATATGCGTGCCTACACAATGACATTAGTGCTGAAACCAAGAATGTTGAATGGATTATAAAGAACAGCCCAGCATATGACGCCCTATCTGACATAGTGAAGGATCCCCAAATCAAGAAGTACATACCACATCTTACTCATTTTTGTCAGACCGGTGCCCTAGAGACCTTCCATAGCATGATGCTTAAAAAAAAAAAAAAAAGACAAAAATAATTAATTATAGGTTTGAGTCTATAGAGGCTCGGACAAGTGGCAGCTTTATGCCACAACAATGTAGTAAGGAAACCTGCACTTATAGGAAAAAAGATGGAAACCGGTGAAATAGTGCAATGCCAACGTATGAACCTGGAGTTCCCACGTGGCCGGAAGAAATGGATTGTCAGACATGTCTATACGAGAAAATTACTTTAGATCATGTCATACCCATTTTAGGGGACAAGCTAAGTATTTCTTAAATAGTTCTTCCAACATGGAAATCAAAATAAGAGATGCCATGCAATATTGCATTTGAAGAAGACCAGAAACCTCTACTGCCATCCAGCAACATCGTACTAGATTTCCACATTGGAACACCTGAATGTGTGGTGAGTACCTAAAAAGTTAAAAAATAACATAACATCTACCTACACACCACCTACCCACACCCCCCTACACAACACTACCTACCTATAATATTACTAAATCTAAATTATTTAAAAATAAATTGGTTCAATATTACAATCTACTGGCCATGTGTTTTAAAATAAAAGCAAGTTAGACTACTCTGCTAGAATTACAATGTTAAAATAGACATCCTTTGTGTGCAAGTGAATGCGCTGCCTATACTCATGACACATAGAGATTCAAGTGCAATAAATAAATAGAAAGTTATTTGCAATAACAATACAATTTATTATAATCTACTCAAAATCCATTTCTGAGGCTTCATAGTCATTACTATATAAAAATCCGACCTGGGAAGCATTTGGACCAGGAAAAGCATTGTGAATAGCATTCACTGCGCAAGATGGAATCACTCTATGGTTTCCCTTTCCCAAATAGCCGTATATCCACGCAATGAAGTCTGGTAAGCAGTCTTGCGTAGTCTCCCAAAAAAATTTACACGAGAAACAAACTATTTTAATTGAATTGAAATTGGTGAAACATTGCATGTAGAATTGACATAAAAATAAAGGTAAATTTGTACAGCGAACATTTATAAATGATTTTACATGTTTTAAAAAAACTTATTTTAGTTACCAGATATTTTGGGGGAAAAAAATTGATGTAATATATTTGAATTCTAAATACAGTATACCTGTTTTCAGGGTCTATAGAAGGGGACCTTCCAAGATGCAAGCTTTTACTGTTGACTTTTACAATGTTCGGATTGGTGCAGAAAATATGGAAACGTTCGCACTGGGTAATGCAGTCTTCACCCTCTGGTATGCTGCCCTCCACCTCGATATCCTGTGGCCATTGGAATGCAGTTTCCACACCTGCACCAGTCTTTGTTGCCAAGACGAGATGTGTCACCATCCTCTTGACTTTCTGATGTGTGCTGGTAAATCTTTGCAGGATTTGAAGGAAATGCTGGATCGTTTTCTATTGGTGGATATTCATTCTATATTTCACATATATGATGTGGAATGCACAATTTTTTTTTTTTGAAAGAATACTTTGACTAAGTTTTTTTAATAATAAAAAACTGTATTTTCCAGAAATTTCGAGCATGTTTTATTAAGGATATAAGTCATAAAAAAATACAGATCATTAAAGAAATATGTGTAAAGTAATGCTTACTCTCTCCTCCCATGTAGACTTGCTGGAACTGCTGCTGGATGGAGTTTCTTCTTCCATTTCAGTAAATCTAGAATTATATTAAACATGGAAAAAAAATAGTTTTACAGTTTAACTAACTTTTTATTTGTAACAATTATATGTAATATAATTAAAGTTTTATTTGTGGCAGGTGGCCCCTTTAATCAAAGTGCTATTTGAAGCAGGTGCCCACTTAAATCACAGTAATATTGGATGCTGGTGCCCCCTTTAACCACATTGCAATATAGGCGGGTGCCCCCTTTAACCACAGTGCAAAATAAGCTGGTGCCCCCCTTTAACCACAGTGCAATATAAGCGGGTGCCCCCCTTTAACCACAGTGCAATGTAAGCTGGTGCCCCCCTTTAACCACAGTGCAATATAAGCTGGTGCCCCCTTTAACCACTTTTGAATAATAGTGCAGCTGCTGACCCCAATTACACATACCTGTTTGCTTGTAAAAGAAATGCCGGGTGACTCTATCTCTCTCGGTCTGCTCCTCTCCTCCACGTGCATTGCTCTTCCGGGAGGCGGGAAATGGGTTTTATAGGGGCGGCAACTTCCTCCACGCTGCCTTCCCTATGGAAACCCTTACTATGCCGATCGCATAGTACTGGGCATGCGTGAGATTTAGCGCTGCATTCATCTGCCCCATCCAGCTAGAACCAGGAAGCAGGGCATACATTTTCATATATTTTGATGCTTTACCAACAAATATCATTTATGGGAGCTGTCCCTTTAAAGAGAGCCAGTCATGTGCAGACTTCAATAAACTGAGCATTTCTTGTTAAGTGACCCTGTCCCTTCTTGGTTATTGTGTGTTGGGGTCCCCCTTGTCCATGGGGATCCTCTTCCTACTACTCCCTCCTCATTCCTGGCCTTGAGATTCCCTCAAGACCCACACCATTTTTCTCTCTATCCTTGCTTCCTGTACTTTGTCTACTCTTTCCATAGACATGGGGGGGGGGGGGGTGCCAGGTGTACCTGGGCACACCCTTATCACTCTGTGCTGTGCAGACCCCCCCCCCCCCCAATGATGCCCTCTCCTGCAGTGCTGCTGGCTTCCCTCCTCCTCCTTCCACTGCTGCGGGGGATGTTTCAGGATAGAGTGGAGGAAAGGGCTAGTCAGTATGTAATTTACTGGCCCTTTTCTAAATGAACTCGCACTCGCTCAATGTGTCCATAACTGAAGCATAGTAAAATGTTTACTATGTTCCAGTTTGTGATTGAACAGGCTGCTCAGCACGGAGCACTTCCCATGCATTCCCTTTCCAGTGCAGCTGAGGCTGCAGAGAAAGGCATGTGTGTCTGAGCTTTTGGGCGCACACCCTAATACAATGGGCTGTGCACATCTATGAATCTTTCGTCTCTACTCTGCTGTCTATGGATCCTTTCACACTGTGCGCTTTCCAAAGAGGTCCATTCTCTGCTCAGTGGGGGATCGATCTGCCGATGACAGCTCCGTCTCTGCTCTGTGTGCGGAGACGGAACTCTCAAATTCCCCGCTGTCCTCTATGGGGGAATCGGATGAGAACGGACCACCTGTCCTCATCCAATCCCATTTAATCTGATCCTCTGGAAGGATGGAAAATAGGATTTCCATCCATCCGGATTTCAGACAGGATCGGAAGTGGATAGCAGCATGTGTCAGCGGACATGTCTCCGCTGACATCCGCTGCCCCATAGAGCTGCATGGAGGATCTGCCTAAAAAACTGACAGGCGGATCTGATCGGATCGCCCGTGTGAAAGAGCTCTAAGTGTAATTTCTGTCTGCTGCTTTGTTCCTCTATCAGCATGAGTCACTTCTGGCAAGTTTTCCTGACACCGTGTGTGTGTGTGTGGTTGGGGGGGGGTGAGAGGCTGCTTTGTGGGGTATAATGACGACAAACAAAAACAGTAATAACTTTATTAAATACAAAATTTAGATATAATCTTCTTCCATACCTCACCACAGAACCAGTCCACCAAACACCCACTGTCTGTCCTCAGTCCTTCTGTCAATCCTGTGTCTGCCTTGGCCACCACCCTAAAAGATCCAGCCTGCCCTGTGTGAGATGGGAGTGCGCTGTTGTTTGAGGTCATTGGGCACACCACAATAATGCCAGGGGCGTTTCCTGGAGGAGATACTCCGCCTCCTCATACTCATCAGTTTGCACTACAGGTGGCAGTATGAGATGGGAAAATGCTACCCATAACGCTCTGCAAACCGATGATACACAAAACTGCTGAGAAAAGAAAATCTTGGCGTCAATTTTTATGCCCCTCTCAAAGTGCTGCTTGCCAGTAGACCCATGGTAGGGCTGGCCCTGCTTCAATTTCCCTACCTATGAAGCCTTACTTGCTTTGTCTGATTCCTAGCTTCCAGAGTCATACTCAAAGTTTAGAGGTGTTCTCCTCTACAAATATTCTATAGTAAACTCTATTGTAAAATATACTTAGTGCACGACTAAACAAAGCCACAAGGTGGCAGCAAAGTTGCATTTTTCTTTCTTATTACAGGTAACTGCTAATGTACAGTATACAAATATTTAAAGTGACACTAAACTGGTTAAAATAAAGAATTATATTTTATTTTTTACTTAAACTACTTTGCTTTTCACTCAACCTTTCCCATAATCTCAAAATTCCTTTTTGCTGCTGTAATCTGACTCTCTGTTAGAGGGTGGCAATGCTCACTCTCCATGGTCCCACTGAATGTAGGAACATAGCCTCTCTTTTACTTGCTACTGAGATGGACGAGAAACTATAGATTATGGGTTTTGTACTGTGCATAGGACTGTGACCACAACTAGTGTTCAATGCTGGTTTCAAGCAAATGTATTGAGAGGGAAAAGGAGAGGCTTTGTGA
The DNA here is from genome assembly GCF_965119305.1 of Pelophylax lessonae. Classification (NCBI taxonomy): domain Eukaryota; kingdom Metazoa; phylum Chordata; class Amphibia; order Anura; family Ranidae; genus Pelophylax; species Pelophylax lessonae. Next base: position 239,582,846 of record NC_138775.1, on the reverse strand, counting down.
GCTCAACTTAAAAGGAAACAGAGAAACATAGTAGAAAAAGATTTCATGAAAAAAAAGATTACAGGGCCCATATAATATTTTTGAAGAAGAATGGTGATTTCCGGAAAGAAAAATTAATTCATATTCCTCCACAGCTATATATTACCTTGTAAAAATCTACGAAAATTTGGGACATAACTGATGCAGAGAGTAGAGCTTTGGGGAAGATCCAGCACAGGCCGTCTCACTATAGGCTGTTAGTAAATTAGTGTCAGTGGGATGGAGTTGAGCAAATTAGTGTCAGTGGGATGGAGTTGAGCTATGCCGCGCCATCCCTGCAAAGCTAGAGTTTTGGCACTTGGGCTGGTAACTGGCTAACCCAGACAATGGGTAGCTCCTTAATGTAGTAGAGCCCCAAGGACAGAGGTGCTACTGATAATGTCCTATACTGTATGTAGCAGGGAATGTTTCCAATAAAAAACTGTTTACAAAAATCAATTTGGAAATTTACAGTATGTGCATGTACCCCACCGCTGGATGTCACCCCCCCCCCCCTCTATTCCTGCTATCGCCCTATGGGACCTACCAGTAATTCTGCACCTGGGAGGTTTTACTACATCAAACCCAACAGCTCCCTCCGCTACTAATGAATCACCCCTAGAAGAGCAAGCACATTTCTCAATATCGAGCTTGCAATACATCTTCATCAGCACAGATTAGATGAAATCTATCATCAATGCAACTGAGCCAGTAAAAAAACACAATGAAATCTCCAAAAGATACATCAAACCTCATGAGCTGTCATCTGAGATTGTATTTATAGAAAGCAATAAATGTGCAAGCAACCATACATAATCCAATCACGACGCAAAACACAATAATGGCAATACAAGTCAGCTGAATGAGATTCCAGCTTACCCCATGAGTGTTTATTAATGCAGTAAAATACGTTGCCTAGGGCTTTAATGTTCCAGCAGAATTAATCATTTCTCATTACAACCAATCAAAACATATGCTTACCTCTAATACATAGACACTATACAGTATTAGCGTTAAAACATAATATATATACTGTATAAACATACTGTATATACACACACACTAACGGATCTCTATTAGGTACACCTTGTTAGTACCGGGTTGGACCCCCTTTTGCCTTCAGAACTGCCTTCATTCTTCGTGACATGGATTCAACATTGTGTTGGAAAAATTTCTTTGGAGATTTTGGTCCATAGTGACATGATAGCCTCACGCAGTTGTTGCAGATTTGTCAGCTGCACATCCATGATGCGAATCCCTCGTTCCACGACATTCCAAAGGTGCTCCATTGGATTGAGATCTGGTGACTGTGGAGGCCATTGAAGTACAGTGACCTCATTGTCATGTTCAATACACCAGTGGTGGTTTCTAATAATAAGTCACCTCCTCCAACCATCCAAACTGATCTCCAATTTTAAAAAAAAGATGTCACATTCCTAAACAGATAACGGCTCCACAATTTGTCATGGACCCACTTCTCAGAATATTGTTCTTGGGTCATAATCGTCTTCTAATCCTATTAAGGGAGCTACCAACAGGATGAAGTCCATGCCCACCAGAAGTACCGAACAGCACCTTACATCAAGTCTCCCTATCCCCTTTTGGATCAAATGCTCTCCTAGACCCATCAGATATCATGAACCCATTAGTCAATTCCTCTGTGGTCCCTTTTTTAGTGTTAGACCTCCCTAGTGCCAAGCCACAAAAAGAAAACATGTGGCAGAGGATTTAGGGGAAGAGGCAGTCTTTCTCAGTCCAGACCCCAGGAAAAAGAGTACAGTAAAAATTTTAAACCGTTCCACTCATACCCTCACTACTGATAAGATCTCACCTCGGCCAAAAATAAATCTTTGGACACCCTTACTAAAAACCATGATTTGGTCATCAAGCCAGCTGATAAAGGAGAGGGTATAGTGGTACAAAACCGATTGTATTATATCTCAGAGGCTCAAACTTTTGTCAGACACCACTACCTATACCAAATTAAGTGCAGACCCGTTACGTTTGTTTAGGTCTGAGGCCACTATTCTTGTCACCCAGGCCCTTAAAGATCATATAATCACCCAGCATGAAGCCTGTTTTTTGGTCTGAGATTTCCACTACTTTGCCTTTTACCACTTACCAAAGGTCCATAAGAACTCAATCCTCCAGGACGACCCATAGTGGCCGCCATGGAGAGTATCACCAGTGGGTTTTCCCAACATATAGATCAGTTCCTTAAACCAATCGTCCAGTCCTTGCAATCATATATTAGAGACGGTACACATTTACTAGAATTTCTTTGCCCTTACATCTGGGAACCCTCTTATCTATGGGTCTCTCTAGATGTTCAGTCTTTATACATGTCCATACCTCACGATGTTGGAATGTTGGACTTCGTGCTATACAATCCTTTTTATGTGATGATCTTATGCTCAATCTCAGACAGGCCTCTTTTTTATTTTAAAAGGCTAAGTCATTCTGCCTCACTCATAACTATTTTAAATAAAATCTACAGGTTACTGGGACTGCCATGGGAGCAAATTTTTCCCCGTCTTATGCCAATCTTACCATGGGTTTATGGGAGTCCTAACACGTTTTGCAAAACAACCCCTTTTCATCCAACATCGTGTAAGAATAATTTGGCATTTCTCAACCTGGAATTATACCATGTTGGAAACCAAATCCATGTGAAAAATTATACCAAGCCAACAGCAGGGAATTCTTTCCTTCATTATAAAAACTGTTACCCTCCTCGATGGCTTGACAACATCCCTAAAAGTCATTTCTGTAGATTATAAAATAATACTAAGACTAAGAACAATGAGATAGGGATTATTACCCAGTTCCATTCTCTCCATAGGCAAATGTAGCACATCATACGAAAACATTGGCCCCTACTTCTACAGGATCAGCACCTACTACTCACTTTATCTGACAGACCCAAGTTTATGTATAGGAAAGCTCCTAGCATAAAAAGTAAGTTGGCACCCAGTAAGCTTGAAGATAAGCCTTTGCCACCTGGACATTCTCTTCCTACTTTTCTAGCTATAACCAGCATATAGCGATGCAGAAAACCTCTTTGCAAGACCTGTAGATTCGTCCAACATGGACAGAAGGATTTCTGTGTCAAGGGAAAGGCTTATTCCATCAAGGAATTCCAAACATGCTCATCTGACCATGTATTGTACTGCTTCTCTTGCCCTTCCGGCCTCTTCTATGTTGGCAAAACTATAAGGCCTTTGTGAAAGCGGTTTGGCGAGCACCACCGCCTTATCACTGAGGGTAAGGACATACATAGCGTGCCTAAACATTTTCTGGAATATCACAAGTCTACTTCAGGTTTAAAAGTATGGGTCATTGAGGCCATGTCCCGAGATCTTCTCTCTGCGGAATGATTCTGCAAGTTGTGTCAAAGGGAAACATACTGGATTTATTCTCTAGATGTTTCTCTCTCCTGGTGGATTAAATGAAGAGTTGGAAATCAATTCATTACTTTGATTAATATACTCGCATATGATCTTTGAGCACATATACATTCTTCTCCCTTTTTTTTTAATTTTTTTTTTTTTTATTGCGTGTCCCCTAGATGTACTTCCATAGTATGTGTCACTGATCATTGTGCACATGTTGTGTTGTTTTTTTTTTTTATTGCATGTCCTCTAGATGTATTTTCATAGTATGTGTCACTGATCATAGTGCACAGGTTTTTTTTTTTTTTTTTCTGTTGCGTGTCCCCAATATGTACTTTTTATAGTATGTGTCACTGATCATTGTGCATATATATTTAATAATTGATAGATGAATATGATCCCCCTATATATGATACGGCTCTATAACATATATTATACACAATGCAAAAGTCCCGCAGTAGTCTGCATCTTGCATACATTCTCGTCATTTGTATGTCCATTTTAGTGTTCTATTTACTTTTTCCTTTTTTACTAGCATTTATATTTGTTATTCTGGCTTTTTATTTTATTATACTCTTTATTGTGTTTTAGTGTTTTTTTTTTTTTTTCTCTCTTTTTTGTAATATTTTTATAAATTGGTGCCTCCTGTGTATATTATCTGCATATAGAGCACCTGGTATTTGTTTCCGATATATGTTCCTGCCCATACACCCACCCATTACCCCTCCCCTCCACTATATATAGATATATATATATAAGCCAAAGTATGTGGATATATAGATAGATAGATAGATAGATAGATAGATAGATAGATAGATAGATAGATAGATATCTCCACATACTTTGGCTCCTAGTTCCCATAGCATGAAGAAGGAGCCAATCAGAAGCTCCGAAACGCATCCCGCCTCCCTTCTGTCAGATCCGGAGCTGTGTTCCAGGCTGGCCCAGGCCGCTTCCTGCTCATGTCATTTCTGGCCTATGCTTTCCACGCTGGCCTCGGCATAGCGGCCGGCCTGTCATGATTTCTACTGATGATTCCCCTCTGCTGGCCGGATCGGGATCCTTTTCACCAAATTATTTTGTTATAACTTCCTGCTGGATTTTTTTTTTTTTTTTTTTAACTATGAGCCTTTCTTCTACATCCATTGTAAGTGTGTTTTTAATAGCCTAATAAATTGTGTTGTGATACTGCACTTAGAGCCTTTCTCTCCATATTCCTGATATGTACCTGCTGTACCATAAACTTGAATATTAAAGTATCCTGTTCTCTTTGTATTGCTTCCTTTATTATGTGTAGCCCCTGCCAGTCCCTCTGCTTTCCTATTAAAAAAAACCGACTACACTAAGCAGGAGAACACATCATGGTCAGTTCTCTAGCTATGCTGGGAACTCAGTGTGCTCTCCTCCAATGATCAGACTTGTCCTGACCCCCCCCCCCCCTTTCACAGCCATTCACTGGGAAGCTCATTATGCTTAAAGGGAAAATGTTTTGTCTTTTATTTCTATTTTAAACTGAATGAGTTGTTTTACAAAGAGATTGCTTACTATCACTTTAAAAACATTAACAAATTGAAGCCAAACTCCAGCTAATACTTTATAATCAGTTACAACAGCAGTTTTTTTTTCTTTTGGGATAAAGGTTTTACATAAATAAAAGATAATATGTGTAAGCACTCCTGTCAGTAAAAAATGGTTAGCCCCCACTCTATACACTAATACATCTGGAAGAGGGCTTGTTCTTTTGAAAAACGGCAGACTTAATGGATGGATCACCAGATGAAAATAGAAGAAAGAAGCTTAAAAAATAAAATGAATGCAGCCATAAGATCTAGGAATTGGTAAGCTGCAATATACCTAATACATATTTTCTTTTGAGTTTAATACTGCTTTAAATAACTGAATTTTAATCAGCAATATTGTCTAAAATGATCACCATGTTTTATTTTCAGGAATATTTTTTTAATTCCACCCACACATTGGAATAAGAATGTTTGTGGCTTTGTGTGGCCTGTCCTACCTGTCCTTTGCATGCGATAGCTAAAGAGGCGTGACTCAGGAATGAAACAAGGCCCCATGGAAAAACAATGACAGTCACAGCAGCCAATCAGTTTTCATGGTGGAGCGAAGACTCTGATTAGTCAGTGTGACTTCACCAGTGGTGTAGCAGAGTTTTACTCCTTCTGCTGCATTATGTTAAGTAAAAAATACATTTTAGAGAGAGAGAGATCAGTTTTTAATAGGGATGGCTGTTGGGTGGAGCAGGGAACTTGGGTACAAATATGTCTCCATCAACATCTGAACAAAGAGACTAAAGCCTTGTAATCACGTAGAGAATTGTCGGACGATTGAGCGTCAGTTTTTTTTCCGCATTCTAGTCTCATATCCAAAATGAAGAGGTTACTAAAGTTACGAAAATTCTCCTTCAACAGAATACAACTTTGGATGTAATGTATTCTTTCATTTCCAAATGCGTGGTCTTTGTCTTTTAATTTTTTTTTTTTACTGTTCAGACAAATACTGTGCAGATTAAACAAAAATCCTACGTTCTGGTATTGTATTAAAAGAAAATTGTGTTTGTCCCTTCGGATAATTTTGTGATCAGCTCTCGAAAGCTGAACGAACGATCAGATTATTGTACGTAGAAATAAATACACATGTTTGCCATGGATCTTGAATTGAACTTTTATTGCAGAAAGATCACATCACAACAGAATAAGTGCTATAATAAAAAAAAAGGAGGTGCAAACACCTAGTGCATTACCTGTGGTCACCATAAAAAATGTTTTAACAAAATGCCTAAAACATACTCACAGTCATGAAGAGTAAAATCGCATTACAAGACTGCACCACACTTGGACTGGAACATGTCCCTGTAGATAGGACCGCTAATGCATTTCGGGAGTCAAGCTCCCTTCATCAGAGCTGTATTTATCTGTGATATATAAAGTGTCCAGCTGGTAATCGCTACAGCAGTCGCTACAGAGGAGCCTCTAATCCAGGAACGTGTGTGATGGAAATATAGACAAGACAGATTATCGTAGGGTCGCTTTAAAAGCGGCATTTTTGTCTGATTATCTCTTGACTGCTGAGAAGCATAGGCTCATTTATGACCAAATAATAAACTGATACCTTGCCCTCCAAAAAGACATGGAAGCTGATTAGGTTGAAAATAGGGCAAGCCCACAGCTTTATTGAACTTTGCAAGAGTAACAACTTTCCAAATGTGCCAAACAACCGTGCCAGTCATGGTTATACCGTGAGCACCCATAACCATAAACTCACATAGTCTGAGAGGCCTGGCCTTACCATAAGTGCCAGACAGACATTAGACTTACCCAAGAATTTACCAAACAACAATGCCAGTCACAGTTCTACCGTGAGCACCCATAAACCTAAAACTCACATAGTCTAAGAGGCCTGTCCTTACCATCAGTGCCAGACAGACAGACTGACCCAAGAATTTAACTTGAGGACACAGCCCAAAAACCAACATCAATTGCTGGCAAGGTCAAAACTGCCAATAAAGCTGTGACAAAACATCACAAACGGTGGGAGGGTGGTCAGCTCTTATGACAGCTGAAGCTCTTTAGAGCAGTTGGGTGTACCCCAGCGTAGCCTTTTCAGGCGTCACCCAGTCACCTCAGGTCTTTGTAGCCAATCCTAAGGGAGCTACTTAACTTCTTTTTTAGGTTCACAACCACAGTGACACCATGCTTCCAGCAGTCAAGGCTCCCTTTCCCAAAAGGAGGTTTTCAAGGGGCCTTCATTGTGTGTACTAGGCATAACCCTTTAACTCCATCACTTTAGTTGCTATAAGGGATTTTCAGCTTCCTTCTCTTATGGGTTCTCCACGTTTTGGTATAATCAGGGCTTTTTTTCAGCGGGAAGGCGGGGGAACGCAGTTCCAGCACCTCCAGTCTGAATGTATGCAATGGCAAAGGGGTGCTGGGGTCAGCGGTGTAAGCTGAAGGGCCTATTGATGCTGGCTGCTGGGGGATCTATTCTTGCTGGGGTAAATCTATTGTTGCTGGAGGGCATTTTGTTGTGGATGGGGCTATTGTTGCAGTAGAGGATTTATTGTTGCTTGGGGGAACTATTGTTGCCTTGGGGGCTATTTTTGTTGGGGAGGGTCTATTGTTGCAGGGGAAGATTTATTAGGGGGGGGGGGTTGTTGCAGAGGAAGATTTATTGTTGCTGAGGGGATCTATTGTTGGGGGGGTCTATTGTTGCTGATTCCAGGGGATCTATTTTACTGCTTATCTAGTTATCATTAGCAAATTCCATACAAATTATCTAGAACCACAACATGATACTTGGTTCTGTATTCTCTAAAAGGGGGTTACTGGTGGGTGGTAGAGGGTGGAACCAAAGGACAGTGCTCGGAGGTGGGTAGGGGGTGGAGACAAGGGGGCACTCAGAAGGGAGGAGTACCTGCATCTATTCTCAGAGAAAAAAAGCCCTGGGTATAATGATGATCATTCCTTTAGCATTGGAACAGGACTGAGCAGGTTGAAGGTCCCCAAAATTACCAATTTGTTTCTATCATAAAGCAGCTTTGGTCTCACAAGCCTCAGAGATTTTGAATCATAGGAAGGAACGGAGTTGTTTTAATTCTCATGTGGTAATCAACAAACATTGATATGATAAGTTTATGGTAAATTTAGTATTTAAAAGCAATTTTTGACAAAGCAAAATACCTGTGTAAAAAGCTTTTAACTAGAAGCTGCACTTCTTGGAGGACACCATCTCCACAGCAGCTTACTAGTTCCAGGCCAGTGAAGCTGATCCTATGACACCTCAATGGGGATAATGGGCTGGCTGGCAGTGGTCAGTAGTCATCAATATTTGTCAGACATGCTGGTAGGTTAATTGGATCCTGTATAAAAAAATTGGCCCTACTGTGTATGTATGTGAGTAAAGGCCCGTACACACGTACCGATCGTCGGCATACAAACGTCGGCAGACGAAAGATCTGCCGATTGTACGCTTGTTAGTATGATGCCTCCGACAGCTGTCTGCGCACATTCTGCGGACAAGAGTCTTTCTTGCAAACATTAAAATTTTTGTATGCCGACACCAGAACGGACGATTGTTCGCCAGTCAGTACAGAATTCTGCCGACAGACCGCAGATTTGCAAGACTGGGCATGCTCAGAAAAGAAAAAACATAGGGAAAGTTAACCATTACATGACATTACTTCTGCAGTCGGCTGTAGTCGGCGGACAAAATTCTTGGGCAGTCTTTGCACTTTTCAACAGACACCGACATCCCGGGGAGAAAAGACGAACGTTTGTATGCCGACGATCGGTACGTGTGTACAGGGCTTTAGGGACCTTAGATTGTAAGCTCCTTGAGGGCAGGGACTGATGTGACTGTACAATGTATATGTAAAGCGCTGAGTAAATTGACAGCGCTATAAGTACCTGAAATAAAATAAAATATTCTTACCTCAACATAGTGGACTTCTCCTAAACCACAGGCACCCACTACCCACTGGAGGCTTGGGAAATACAGTAAAACCTTGGTTTGAGAGTAACTTGGTTTGAGAGCGCTTTGCAAGACAAGCAAATATAAAAAAAAAAAAATTTGACTTGATATACAAGTAGCGTCACGTCACAACTGAGTATAAAAGAGAAGAGAGGCGTCTCTAAGTGTAGCAATATGGTTACATTTAATGAAGGTTCAATATTTAGCAGCTCACATGGTTGATGATTACAACAGGCACATCTGTCTTCCCAATCACAATTGCAGACTGACATCGGTGAGAGTCGGTGGTTCAGAAGATGATCTATGACATGTGGACAGCTTTACCCCGGATGCCTGCATACTTAGATGTGCCTCTTTAATCAATCAACCATGTGAGTTGCTAAATGTTGTACCTTCATTAAATGTCCCCATACTGCTACACTTAGAGGCGCCTCTCTTCTCTTTTATACTCTGTAGCTGCTGCTGGATTTTGCTTCCAATCCCCTTGTGGAGGCGCCATTTGTGGATGGACATTTTATGATGACACAACCTATCACATTGCTATAATCTTTGTATATAGACTATAAACTGAAAGATTTGTGAATAAATAGTTGTGGAACGGATCATCTGAGTTTCCATTATTTCTTATGGGAAAATTTGCTTTGATATAAGAGTGCTTTGGATTACAAGCATGCTTCCGGAACGAATTATGCTCGCAATCCAAGGTTTTACTGTAATTGGAAAGTGAAAAAAAAATATTCTCCAAAAGAGAACGTATCAATAGAATGAAAAGGTGCGATTAAATTGTTATATATTTGACATGAATAGACAAGGTTGTGTTTTTCACAGTAATGTCATTGTCAAATTTAGTCAGAGCCTTTCACACTGAGGTGCTTCTAAGCTGTCCATAAAATGCTGAGCACTTTTTTTTTTAGACATTTGCGGTTCGCTTTTTTGAGAACACGTGACCCAAAAACTGCTCCAAAAAATTTTTTTAGGCAACATAGAAGCGTTTTTAAGGCGCTTATCATTCATTTCAAAAGAGAGGGGCATTTTTGAGGCATTTTTTTTAGCTCTCTAAACATCGCCAAAGAAGCTGCATGCCAGATTTTTTTCACCGCCGGCCAGTGCACCGCCCCAGTGTGAAAGCATTCATTGATTTAATTGGAAGCATTTTTCATGAGCGTTTCAGGTGCCTTTTTTTTTTTTTAACGGCAAAGCGCTTTAAAAACTCCTCAGTGTGAAAGGGCTCATAGAAATTGGCTCTTCTATCAGAGTCCCCATACAGAGGCATTTACTTTGTGGAACATTCCTATACCTTGCAGTTATAATTTTCTGCCACAAGGTGACGCTGTTTCCATGTTTGATGAGGAATACAGAAGTTATTAGTCAGAACAGTCTGCATTTGGAAAAGTAGAAAATTGTTTTCGAATAGTATTTTGTTGAAATTTAGGCAAGAAGATCGCATATAAGCTAGAGAGCCGGTTCACACTGAGGCGATCCGACTTCGAGGGGCGACCTGTGAAGTCGCGGTGCACTTGCAGGGACTTCACATAATGGAAGTCTATGCAAGTCGCTTCCAGGTCGCCCCAAAGTAGTACAGGACCCTTTTTCTAAGTCGGAGCGAATTGTGTCGCTCCTATTAGAACGGGTCCTGTACTACTCAATGGCGAGCGACCGACCTCGACTTGTCAGGCGACTTGGTCGCCTGACAAGTCGCGCTAGTCTGAATGGGCTCTAACTCTAAAATTCCTATAATTTTAGGGAACTTAAATTCCCCAATTTGGAAGTAGTGTTTCCTTTAACCCTACCTATCCTAAGGGGTGTTCTATGCTGGATATATTCCACTTCATTGTTTATTATAAAATAGCTATAAGGGCTCCTTCACACAGGCGGCTGGGGGGGGGGGGCAGTAAAAACAGGCGGCAGAGCCTCTGCATTTTTACGCCCAGGCTGCAGAGTTTTACAGGAGGCACCGGCTGCCAAACTCGCCTATTGAGTTTAATGGAGCCGTGACACAACTGTATGCAATGCACACAATTTCTGCCCCGTACTGTGGCATTACAGGGGTCAAATCCGATGGTAAGTAGGCAATATAATACTGGGGAACGGAGTCCCTTCCTAAAAATGGAAAAAAAAAACCCTTTTTCTTTAAAACTTAACGCTCCAAGTGCTGATCTTTAACCACTTAAGGACCGGAATATTTTACCCCCCTTAACGACCAAGCCATTTTTTGGGATACAGCACTGCATTACTTTAACTGACAATTGCGCGGTCATGTGACGCTGTACCCAAATAAAATTGATGGCCTTTTTTTCCCCACAAATAGAGCTTTCTTTTGGTGGTATTTCATCATCTCTGCGATTTTTATTTTTTGCGCTATAAACAAAAAAAGAACGACAATTCTAAAAAAAAAAAAAAACAATGTTTTTTACTTTCTGCTATAAAACTTTCCTAATAAAAAAATAAATAAAAAATAAGTGTATATTGATTGGTTTGAGCAAAAGTTATCATGTCTACAAACTAGGGTAAAGATTAATGTCATTTTTATTTTATTTTTTTTTTTACTAGTAATGTCGGCGATCAGCGATTTTTAGCGGGACTGCAACATTGCTGCGGACAGATCGGACATCTAACTGACATTCTTTTGACACTTTTGAGGGGACCAGTGATATTACTACAGGAATTAGTGCTACAAATATGCACCGTTACTGTACTAACGACACTGGCAGGGAAGGTGTTAACACCAGGGGCGATCATAGGGGTAAATGTGTCCCTAGGGGGTGCTTTCTAACTGTGTGCCGAATGAACACCAGAGACCTGTGTTCCTAAATAAGAGGAACACAGGATCCCTGTGTTCATTACTGACAGAACAGCGGTCTGCCGTGTTTACACAGACAGCCATTCTGTTTCCACAGGGAGCGATTGCGAGTGCCCAGTGGGCATTGCAGCCTCCGGACCCGCTGATTGGCTCCCCCTGCAGCCAATCAGCGAATACTTCAGGCTGTGTGCACACGCGCCCCCACTAGTGGTTCCGCAAAATGACGTAAAATGATGGTGCCATTATACTTTTTTGTTATAACTCCACACTTTATAATATACTGTAAAAGTGTGGAGCGAGATAAGGGACTTTAACCGCTTGCCGACCGCCGCAAGTACATATACTGCTGCAGTCAGCCCCGGCCAGGCAAAGTGACGTACCGGTACGTCACTAGCCTGTGAGCCAATAGGGGGCGAGCGCGCCGCCGGAGGCGCGCTCCTGCCCCGGCTCGTTCCCTAACAAGTCCGCGCGTGTGACCGACGGACCCGATGTCCGCCGGTCACTCGCGATCGTCCACTGTGAAGGGAGAAAGGCAGGCCGCTAATGTAAACAAAGCCGCCTGTCATTCTTCCCTGTGTAACAGCAGAGATCTAACGGTCCTGCTATGTAGGACCGTAGATCTCTGCTGTTACATGTAAAGCCACATCCCTGCACAGTTAAGCCCCGTACACACCTACCGAATGTCGGCCGAACGATCGGCCGTCTTTTGTCCGGTGCTGTCCTGTCGGCTGAAAAGTGCAAAAGACTGCACACGAATTTTGTCGGCCAACAACAGCCGACTGCAGAAGTGATGTCATGTTCTGGTTAACTTTCCGTGTGTTTTTTCTTCTCTGAGCATGCCCAGTCTTGCTCATCTGCTGTTTGTCGGCCGAATTCTGTACTGACTGGCGAACAATCGGCCGCTCTGGTGACGGCCAACAAAAATTTTATAGCCTGCACACCCGATTCTGTTCGGCCGAAAAGTCGCTGTCGGTTGTCGGAAGCATCATACTAACAAGCCGACAATCGGCTGATCGTTCGGCGGCCGAATATTTACGGCCGACAATCGGTACGTGTGTACGGGGCTATAGAAACACGCCCCTAGGGACACACTTAACCCCTCCTTCTCCAATAAAGTTAACCCCTTCCCTGCCCGTGTCATTTTTACAGTAACAGTGCTTATGTATAGCACTGATTACTGTAGAAATGTCACTGGTACCCCCAAAAGTGTCAAAAATGTCAGTCAAGGGTCCGATCTGTCTGCCGCAATGTCGCAGTCCCGCAAAAAAAAAAACAACAAAAATGACAAAAATCTTTCCCTTAGTAAACGCAATAATGTTTGCGCAAACCAATCAAAATATGCTTTTTGTGATTTTTTTTTTACCAAACATATGAAGCAGAAAACAAATTGGCCAAAAATGTTAAAAAACTTTGATTTTAAAAATTTTTTGGGGGGGAATTTCATATAAAAAAATGTGAAAAATATTGTTATTTTTGCAAAATTGTCGCTGTTTTTTGTTTATAGCGCATGATCAAAAAATCGCACAGGTGATCAAATACCACCAAAATAAAGCTCTGTTTGTGGGGAAAAAAAGGACGTCAAATTCGTTTAGGTACAGCGTCTCACGACCGCGCGATTGTCCGTTAAATTCACGCAGTGCTGAATCACAAAATAGGGCCTGGTCAGGAAGGGGATAAAATCTTCCGGGGCTTAAGTGGTTAAATGTGCCGTATGTTTACATATCAAAAGAAACCCAACTATAAAACATATAAACTTTATTTTATTACATACAAAAATACCAAAAAACTTTTTACCTTTACAACCACTTTAATTGTAAAATACAGTGATTTGCTACTTCAGATTGGTGGATGTAGGTAAGGTTTTCAGCAAATATTACTTTACATTCATTCATTGTGTTAGAAATAGGGTGACTACTAGTAACCATTAGTCCCCACTACAGATGTCGATTACTGTGGCTTGATTCCTCCAATCCGCCCATCACCGGTGCTTTAAAAATGTGTTAAAAGATTTGTTGGTGAAAATGTGGCAAATATATGCAGTTCTTTCTCGCATTCTGCTTAGGTGTCTAGTCTACTTTAAATCTTGGTTTGATTTGTGTATATCTTCCAGATCTGTGCAGTGATCCAGTGTGAAACTTTCCCTCTGTGCAGGAGCTTCCTGTAATCAAGACCGGCCACTGCTGCTCTTTCTCCATGTGCAGGGGGACTGGTCTGGTCTCCGCCCCCTTCCTCTAATTTTCTGCAGATCTGCTCTTTGTACAGAATATGTACAGCACAGTGATGATGTCAATGCTACTAACTTTACAAGTTAATAACTGTATTTTTAAGGTCAATAGGCACACACAAAGTAGAATTCTATTGTTTGTGGCTATTGAAATATAACTAAAATAAAACAATTTTTTTTCGTTTTGGATAGAGTGCAGAAGAATTTGAATATCTGTCAGTTTTTATTGCTGGCTGTGTCCCCGTTTGGGAGATTTGCCCTATCTATTTCTCCTCCTTGTGTTTAGTTATCACCAAAAGTGAAAAGAAATGTAAAATTTTGGGGTTTTCCCCCCCAAACAGAATTCTTCCAATAGGGAAAATAGTTTTGATGACCTTGGTGACAACCAGGGATTTCCTCACTTTGGAGGGATTTCCTTGCACTTCCTATTTTGGCTATGGGACAGGAAGTGGAGGAAAATCTCCCCAGGGGGTTAGGACAAAATAAAACTTTACAGAAGTTATAGCCCTCCCTTACTCCAAAATGCATCAAAAATCTAAAAATATATCCAAAATGACAACAAAAATTGCCTTTAGTTCTACTTTAAAGCTTATGTAAACCTTCACCTTGTAAAATAACCTATTCAGTTTTAAAAAGAAATGAAGGACAAAACATTTGTGTATAGATATTTAAAAAAAAATGTAAATGCATTTTTTTTCCCTTTTTTTTTTATAAGTGATCACATTCCCTCTGTTCTCAGCAGCACAGAGAGGTGAGGGAGGAGAAGCAGCAGCACAATGATCTGCCCAGTGATAGGCTGGGTAGGGGGTGTGTGAGCAGAAATCTGAGCATTGGATGAGAGCAGGCTAAGTTCCCTGCACAGCCAGATAAATGACCATGATGTGCTCTCATGTCTGGAGTGGTCAGTTTATAATAGAAAAGCAGATGGACAGGCAGGACACCAGGAATTTCACACAAAGGAAGCAATACAAATGAAGCAGGATACTTTCTCATACAAGTACATGGTACAGCAGGCACAATCAGAAATATGAAATGTTGGGTTTACATACTCTTTAGGAATATACAGTATATAAAGGAAAGACTTTGTGCTCGGAGTTGGGCTTTAGGGTCCACTATACACGAGCCAGTATTCACAAGCGCTGTGACCTATATGAGATTTGCAATAATCAGGCAATTGTGGGGCTTCTTTGCAAGTGATAACAAGCTCACATGGGTAAAGGAAGAACTAATTATTGCTTGCTAGAACTTTTCAATGAAGGGAAAACTTCACACTAGTTCAAAGACCTTTTACTTTTCTCAGTAGAAATGGAAATTAATTGCTTGAGTGTCTTAAAGTAGAACTATAGGCAACATTCTTTTTCCATTTTGGATAGACCAGGGGATGGCTATAACCAGGCCTGGACTGGGAAAAAAAAATAGGCCCAGGCATTTTGGACGGAGCAGCCCATGACATGTTAACCTGTCCCTTCCCCACTCTCCATCCTGATTGATCACCCGGGTGAAGGGAGGGGGGAACCTATCAGAGGTGTGGGGAGTGGGGGGGGGCAGGAAAAAGAATGGGGGGGGTCCGAGAGCACAGGGAGGAACCTGGAGAAACCAGGGTGGAACGAGAGCACAGGGAGGAATCTGGAGAACCCAGGGTAGGACGAGAGCACAGGGAGGAATCTGGAGAGCACTGTGGGGGGGGAAGGGGGACTGGAGAGCACAAGGGGGTCTGAAGAGCACTGGGGGTAGGGGGGGTCGGAGAGCACAGGGGGAGAAAAAACACAGGGTGGGGCAGAGAGCATGGGGGGGGGAGAGTAGGAGAGCACAGGGGTGGAGAGCACAAGGGGGGAGGAGGAGAGCACGGGGGGCCAGAGAGCACTGGGAGGGCTGAAGAGCACTGGGGGAGAGTCAGAGGGCACGGGGGGAGGTGGAGTACAGGCGGGGGCAGTGGAGAGCAGGGGGGAGGCGGAGAGCTTTGGGGAGCTGGAGAGCATTGGGGGGAGGTGGAGAACACAGAGGGAGGCAGAGAGCACGGGGGGAGGGGGAGAACACGGGGGGGCTGGAGAGCACAGAGGGGGTCTGGAGCACTTGGAGAGAAGCTGGGAGCACTGGGGGGAGGCGGAGAGCACAGGGGGGGCAGAGAGTACGAGAGGTGAAGGAGAGCATGTGGGGGAGGCAGAAAGCATGGGGGGCAGGCGGAGAGCATGGGGATAGGCAGAGAGCATGGAGAGCACTGGGGGGGAGGTGGAGAGCACAGGGCAAAGAGCACGGGGGGAGGCGGAGAGCACTACGGGGGAGGCGGAGAGCACTGGGGAGAGGCGGAGAGCACTGGGGGGAGGTGGAGAGCACGGAGTGGAAAGAACATGGGGGGCAAAGAGCATGGGGGCAGAGAGCAGGGGGGCAGCAGAAATAAGCAGGATAGGAGGAGTGGTGGGGAGGTTTCTGCATATGAGGGCTTAATGGCTTTCTTGATTGCTTTCAGAGGCTGCAGAAAGAAATGGAGAGAATGATCCTTCTATATACAGCAACCCCCACACACCGCTCCTCCTATCCAGGTTACTGGGGGGGCTGCACTCACATTCTCCCTGATCCGGCTCCATGGTGTCTGCGGCCAGTAAGTCCTCTACCTCCTCCCCCTTTCATAGCTATGCCCCCCCCCCCCGGCGCCAACGGATGAACTATGCTGGCAGCCGTATGGCCGTGGAAAGGCCGAAGGTGTCTCCTCTGGCCCTTTAGGTTTATGTTCCCCCCCACTGCCGATGCCTGAACTAAACTGGCAGCTCGGCGGCCACAGAGAGGTCGAATAAGCAGCGTGGGCTCAAAGAGCAGAGTACATTTCATAGCTGAAGTGGAAGGTTCCCACCATTTTGCAATAATGACTGGAACCTTTGTGTTGCCACGGGCAACCTTTCAAGTGCACTTCAATTTTCATCCCACTCTCCCTGTCTCCTGCAGAGCTGGCCTCACACTTGGCTTGGACATTTGAATAAAGTCCCGGACACAAAAATGGAGATTTTAACCGTTTTCTTCGGCCCGGTAACCCAGGGTGAAATCCCGGATGAGCCTCCAAATGTAGCACAATTCCCAGCTGTTTTGCTAGATGTGGGTCCCCCTGGGTCACTGCTAGCAACAACAGCACATTTAAGCATGTTTCTCTAAATGTAAGCACTGAGACAAGAACCAGTCCAGTATCTTTGGATTTTTAGGTTTATTTAGGAACTTGGATGGGAGAAGGGATGAGTGGGATACTCCTGCAACTGAACCATGCACAATTTGACGGGGACTCTGAATAAATGCTGCTTGACGCTGGTTAGCGCTGGCTTAATGCTGGTTAAAGCTGGCCGAATGACAATTAACGCTGACTTGACTCTGTAACTTCTCTTGTTGCTACGGAAGTCCCTTTTAGCTCCCTGAGGTACTCTCCCCTGAGGTAACTACTTGTACGCCTTTGCTGTACTGCTGAACGCTTCAGGGCCCACACAGGCGCCCCCTTTCGCTTCCCTATCTTCAGGGCTTTGAACACTTGGCCGTGCTCTTCAATCAATTTTAAAGGTAAGATTTTATCTATAATTTACTGTAATGTGGGGTTAGTGTTAGTGTAATTGGGGTTAGTTTAGGATTAGGGGGGTGTTTTTAGGTACAAAAATGTGTATGTGGCCGGAACTCCACTTTAATATATATCTCTATTAATTATTTGTGCAGAAACATAATATTTAAATCACAATACAGAATACTTTTTAAAAAAATGAAAGTGCAATCAGTGCAAAAAATGTGCATGAACAATAAGTCCTTTAAAGTGCTGGTTATCTTATTCTTCCAGTGCCAGTGTGTTCCAACAAGTGCCGTTGCGCTCCTCTCCTTATGTGCCCTTACCAACTAGCTATGGGTCAAACACCTGTATTTCAAAAATAATCCTCCCAGTGGCAAAACCTTTTTTTTCTTTCTTTTGTGACTCTGGAAGGCAGGGCCACTGATAAGGCAGTACTGCCAGCCCTCCTGTACTGGGCCCAGGCATCAGTTCAAAAGAGGGGCCTGGCACCTGCGGAGGAGGAGGGCCGGCTGTATTATGTTATTCCAGCCACCAATCCTCTTCTTTCTATCCCTTCAGTGCTGCCAGCTTCTTGTCCTCTTTCTCTCTCTGACTGCACTGCAGGAGGATTGGTCCCTGCACATATGCCCCTTACATCTGCTGTCCGGGCCCCCCATTTGCCCCTTTCCTCCGCAGCACTTCTGGTTTCCCTCTGCTCCTCTCCTGCCAGCAGCTACTGGGGGCACAAAGGGAGATGTTTTTTTCAGAAACAAAAGTGGGGTAGGGGACCGTTAAATATGTAATTTACTGGCCCCTTTTTATGAATGAACACAGCGAACGGTTGGTACCAATCCCTGCTGTGTCCATTCATCCTGAAGCATAGTAAACTGTATTTATTATGCTTCAGTTTGTGAATGAGCAGGAAGCCTCAGAGTGTTTCCTATTCATTCATCTGTGCTGCTGAAGCTGCAAAGAAAGGGACTGATAAATCTATGTCCTCAGTCACCTTCAGCTGGGAAGAGCGGCTCCCGGCAGGTAGCTGTATGGGGCCCTGTGATTTCTAACAGCAGCCCTGCTGGCAGGTAGGTCAAAGAACCTCATAAGAGTGTAGGGAGACAGAATCAGGAGAAATTCATAGTGTAATTCTGTTTTTGTTAAAAAAAAAACATATAAAAGCCAGTTGTTACTGTTACGAGACATTTTAATATTTTTATGACTATGTTCTGTTTTGTGTATGTCAAACATTCATGTTGTATTACTTTGTATATTAGTTCTACACAATAAACCAGATATATTTCAACATTGAGTGTCATGACTATTGGGTCCACCTCGTATAAAGTCCCGCTGGGCAATTCTCTTTTTGTATATAAAAGCCAATTGCGCACTTATAAAACTCTCCTCTTTCATGTGAGCATGTAATGACGCCGTTCTAGAATTCATAAGTCACGGATTGCGTTCCAAATAGCAGACATGACATAACCAGAAGTTTCCATCTACTTAATGCATTTCACTCCACCCAGGAAGCGTCCTCAGAAGCTGGAGGATTCTGGTATCTGATTCTATATTTATATGGTTAGCACCTCCTACTACACCCATCACTAATTCCTCCTTTACCTATTACACCCATATTTACTCCTTCCTGTTTGCTTGATTATTTCCCTCCCATGTGCAGTAACTTCCTCCCAACACTGCGTGACTACATTGTATGGATTTTCTTTTGTGTCACTTTTAAATATTTCTATGACTCTACCTCTTGTTTTGTTTCAATATTTTTATTGAACATTTTTACAAAAAGTAGGAAACATAATGTAGACAATTGAATATCACAAGGTTAATACATTCTTAAGCGCTAGTACATTTCCCAAATAAAGGGTTTGTAGTGTTAATCAAAGAAAATAATTTGTAGGACGGGGGAACCCCTCTTCATGGAGATAGGACTTCCCACTATCCATTAAAAAATTGCATTGTCAAAACCTTTCAAGCTTTCAATACTAGAAATGGAAAGAAAAGGGAGAATAGGTAGAAAAGAGGACAAAAACATTTAAAAAAAAAAAAAAGAGGGGGGGGGGAGATAGAGGAGGGAAGGGGAAGACCCAGCGCTCTGGTCCACGCCAATGACTCTACCTTTCTATCTTTTTGCCACTTACTTTGTATGTAAACTGTTTCAAAGCGCCATCACACATCTCCACATTCACATTATTAGAGTCATAACTAACATAATAAATGTGCAAAAATGTAAACAACAATGAAAATAAAAAAAAATAAAATTAAAATTAAAAATATGTTTTTAAATATATTTAAAAATTATTCATCATAATTTTTTTTTTCTCCAAACAAATGTTGATATGTTGCTATCAATTTTTTATATTAATAAAAACACAATTGTACATATGAATGTGCATGCGACTCTTAGAACTTTTCTCTGTAAAAATATATAAAACCTCCCCTTGTTTATCCATTGTTCTTACTCTTTGCTCTGTACTACTTTTAGATGCTCATGGATGTTTTATTTCATATTTCTTATTATGAATTTTGGTTTCTATTCCCTAATAATTGTGTATGAAACAATGTATATCTATTTCAACTTTTAGACCCACAGGTGTCATAGTTTTGAGCCTGTGGATCCAAAATGTTTAATTTTGTGAAATGGCCTGTTTTTTTATGAACCCCCTGCCAATGATCATCAATTCTATCTATTGCACAATTTTTCAGGTCATGGATCTTTATTATGATGTTTTCTAAAATATTCTGACACGCTATGATATTTAAAACCTTTTTTAATATTGTTTATGTGTTCTCTTAATTTGACTCTCAATTCTCGGGTAGTTCTACCCAAGTACTATAACCCGCACTCATTCTAATAGATAGGTGATGTGCATGGTACAGCACGTGATACAATTTTTAATCTCAAATGTCTCTCCTGTATTATTAGATTTAATCTGTGTGATTTTTCTGTTGTTATTTTTGCATGTCCTACATGTCATGCATCTTCCGTATCTGATCTAAAAATGTAATGCTTTGCGTGGTGGGTCCAGGATACTTTTGACCAGTCTATTCTTTAATATCGATGGTCTTTTATATATGAATTTGGGGCCTTTAGAGAGGATTTTCTGGAGTTTAGGATCTCTACATAGTATTGGCCAATGTTTTTTAAAAGCTTTTTCTATCTCTTTGTACTGTCTATTAAATTCCATTTTAAATGTTATAATCCTTTGGTTGTTTTTGTTTGGGTTGTAACAATTGTTCTCTATTCATGTTTTGTACTTGTTGCTTTATTTTTCCAATTTCTGTGCCTTATATTCTTTCTCCATTAATCAATTTGTAATCGTATCTGCTTGGGATACAAAATCACTTTGTCTTGATTAGCTGGCTGTTAGGTATGGCTTCCAACCACCTAGGGTGGTGGCCACTTCTTACCGGAATGTACCCATTTCGGTCAGCTTTTTTAAATGGGTTTTTGTACCCTGTTTTTCCTCCCAATGGAATATTTCCAAATCTAGGTATTGTACCTTATCTTTATCATAGTTAGCAGTGAAAGATATGTTATATTTATTTTGATTTATTTTCTCCAAAAAATGTCTTCAAATATTTTCTGATCCCTCTCAAATTATAAAAATATCATCAATGTATCTGTAATTTGCTTTTAATTCTGGTCTGTATTTTCCACGTATTTCTTAATTTTCCCACCTGCTCATAAAAATATTAGCTACCGTCTGGGCATATTTTGCCCCCATTGCCATGCCCCTTTTCTGGGCAAATCCTGGCTCCTCTGCATGTCCAGGAGTGAAGTTACCCCAAGCCGACCAATGAAGATGGCAGAAGATGCCGGCAAGCGACAGGACCGTTGAAGCAAAGGTAAGTTTTGTTCCACTTTAATACTTTTTTTTAAAGTGCAAATTAACCCATACCAACTTGATGTAAATTGCCTCCAGCAGTCCTGTTCTTTCTGGAGGCTTTGAAGCCCAAAGCATTAAATCATAAAGCACAACTAATCCCATTGATTTAATGGTTTCAAAAAACAGTTACATTCCTGGAATGTCGGGATTGCTAACTGCCACATTTGCTTGTGTCTCTAACTAAACTGGCAAACCATCAAATGGCTTGTGTCATAACTAATCACATGTACAGCACCATGGCAGTTGCAGATCAAACAGAAGCAGCTTCCTTGGCTGTAAAGGATAGGAGGGTTTATTTTGGCTAAGGCTGTCAGCAGATTGGCCTCTACAAACTCAGCAGTGACTAAAGATGCCTAAAATGGAGAGCAACTGAGCATGTGCAGAGCAGGATTAAAGCGTGTATTACTGGATTTTAAAACAGTGCAGGCATTTATTTTTATGTTTTACATAGATTTACCTGCAAAAGGGGCCAGCCTGAAGTCATCTAGCATGACTTAAAGCGGAGTTCCACCCAAAAGTGGAACTTCCGCTTTAGGGAGTCCTGACCCCCCGACATGCCACATTTGGCATGTCATTTTTTGGGGGGGGGAGCGGGTACCTAGTTTTGACAGGTACCCGCTCCCACTTCCGCTCGGAGCGCCGCGGCGCCCTGAGCGGAAGTTCTCCTCTCCCCCTCCCTCCCTGCAATCTTCTGGGACACGTCAGAGGTCCCAGAAGATTGCCGGCCAATCACGGCGCGCAGCGCGACTCGCGCATGCGCAGTGGGTACCCGGCTGTGAAGTCGCAAACTGTAACAGCCGGGTGCCCACAGCAGTGATGCCGGCGCCGAGGGAGAGGATCGAGGCTTCCGGCGGCCGCATCGCTGGACCGTTGGACAGGTGAGTAAATGGCTGGAACTCCGCTTTAATTTTCTGGCTAAAGTTCCACCTTAAAGCGGAGTTCCACCCAAAAGTGGAACTTCCGCTTTAAGTGGTCCCGACCCCCGACATGCCACATTTGGCATGTCATTTTTTTGGGGGGGAGCGGGTACCTCGTTTTGACAGATACCTGCTCCCACTTCCGCTCGGAGCGCCGCGGCGCCCTGAGCGGAAGTTCTCCTCTCCCCCTCCCTCCCTGCAATCTTCTGGGACATGTCAGAGGTCCCAGAAGATTGCCGGCCAATCACGACGCGTAGCGCAACTCGCGCATGCGCAGTGCGTACCCAGCTGTAAAGCCGCCAACTTTCACAGCCGGGTGCCGACAGCAGTGATGCCGGCGGCGCAGAGCAGAGAGGGAGAAGACGGCGCATCGCTGGACCGTGGGACAGGTGAGTGTGTGGATAGGCTGGAACTCCGCTTTAAGTTCAAATTTTCTAACACTTGTTATCCAGTCATGGCAGTTTTATTTTGGAAAAAGGTTTAAACCATAAGAATGAAACCTGATTTTTGTTATATGGCTTCTCCCCAAACCCAGTAACTGCCATTTTTGTTGGACAGCTTGGCCTGTTAAAGCAGAACTAAACCCTTCTATCGTTTCCAGCCAAGGAAGCTGCCATCTTGGCCTCTGTTTGATCTGCAACTGCCATGGTGCTGCACATGTGATCAGTTATGACACCAGTCATTTGGTGGTTTGACAGTTTGGTTGAGAGAACAAGCAAATGTGACACCATTACTGACATGCCTGAAATTTATCTCCTTTTCTGAAACTGTTAAATAGATGGGTTTAAATGTAGGGGCGGCAACAAATCTACTGGCAGGACTAATAGCTACTAAATATACACTATATTGCCAAAAGTATTGCCTTTACACGCACATGAACTTTATTAGCATCCCAGTCTTAGCCTGTAGTGTTCAATATTGAGTTGGCCCACCCTTTGCAGCGTTGACAGCTTCAACTCTTCCGGGAAGGCCCTCCACAAGGTTTAGAAGTGTGTCTATTGGAATGTTTGGCCATTCTTCCAGAAGTGCATTTGTGAGGTCAGGCACTGATGTTGGACGAGAAGGCCTGGCTCTTAGTCTCCACTTTAATTCCATGAAATTGTCCGGAATGTCTTGGTATACTGACGCCTTAAGAGTTGCCTTCACTGTAACTAAGGGGCCAAGCCCAACCCATGAAAAACAACCCCACACCTTTATCTCCCCTCCACCAAATAATTTGGACTATTGTGACTTTTTTTATTTTGCCCATAGTTACTTATTATGTATAAGTTGGTTCGGTAAGAGTGATTAATCCGATGCCCTGAAGAAAAATTTAGGACAAAAGCAGATCTGTGATTGTAATTTTGTTTGTCTATTTGAGGATGCAGTTCAGTGTACTGTATGTAGAGAAGAGAACAGGGACTGCAGCCTGCAAAGATGCCGGTATTTTGCATGGCTGTCCAGGGAGCATCACATCTAATTTACAAAGAGTACTACAATTTGTTAAGGCATTTTTTATGTCTCTCTCCTTTCTCCCTTCCTGCCTTCCTTATTTCCTCCCATAAGTGGAAATATCTCATTATAAGCTCTTTATGGTTCCTTGTCAGCTACAAGAAGGCAGCAAAGCTAGTTTGTGGAAAGGAGCGATAATCACTACGGTTTTCCTACAAGCTTCAGATATACTTGTTATTTTCTATCCTTTCTTCCTTTCCTTCCAAACTCTTCCTTCCTATTTTATTATTATAATTATACAGGATATATATAGTGCCAACAGTTCCCCCTTTACAGTATAATGGGAGACAATAGAGTTACAATACAATTTAAAACAAGATGATTAGAAGGGCCCTGCACCCTAAAAGGTGGGCAGAGTAGGAAATAGGTGATCAGATTGGAGTAGGGAGCTCCAGAGATGTTAAGTTGGCCATAGCGGATGTTAAGCAGGGACCGGACGAATTTTGATCCATACGTGGCCTTTCCCACTCAGTAGAAATCAATCTAACGATCAACCTCTGTTAAATGTTGGAAAACATTTCTGGAAAATTGGCTGCAGCCGCAGATCAGTGTATTCTGACAGTGGAGAAGTCCCGCTGTCAGAATACAATGGCACAGCGGGGAGGATTCCTCCAACCACCTCGGTTGCAACAAGCCATTATTTTCAGTCCAGTTCAGGTCACTCTCTGATGGTCTCCTGGTCGGATATCAATGTCTTGTGGCTCTTGTCCTTTCATTCCACATAAGGTCAGCTGAGATGACTTCAGATTGCTGGATGGAAGTGTGTCACTGGCCAGATCAAATCACCCGCTGAAAATAAAGGGGGGAAAAAAGCCTAAAACAACAAAACTATTACAGTCACCTCATCAAAGGATTGTTATTTGATATACTTGCCATTTATGAGAAGGAGTGGAGGAAGTGTATAGTCCAGTTATTGGGATTTCTGTTTAAACTTTTATTGCCTATCTGAAATATGAGAAGCAAGTTGGTGAGTGCAACTAGATCTGGTGGAAGAAGATTCACTTTGGACTTTGATATTTATAATTTATTATTTTTATTTCCATATTTTTGTCTTCATGTTTGGTGACACTATGGACTTTGTTATGATGAAGCACCTTTTGATACACGTATTGTTTTCACAGCGCTACTAGTAACTAAGCACTTTTGTGTTTCTTTTACTGTTTAGTATTTATATGCCCTGCCCTGTCCTCTAAAAAAAAAAAAAACTGTTTGTTTTTTAGTTGACCTTAGAGTGTTTGATTGTGCCAAATGAATTAGATCCTGGGTACAGAATGATTTAAATGGTACTAACTAACACAGGTCGTAAGTGATTGCAAAACTTACAGGGCAGCGACTGCTGCAGGAACACTCTGGGAGTCTAGAGGAGGATCTGAGCCATAATCATCACTGGGGGAGCAACTACAATACCCATTTACACCTGAGAGCAGGAGGGGTTCATACAAAAAGGAAAGCCCAGGAAAGAGTGGGGCAGTTGGGGAGCAGACCAACTGGAGTATGAACAGACAATAGGTGCTGTGTTGTGCTTGCTGAGTGGTTCCTGTGCTGAGTTCGCAGGACACTGCTGTACCTAAGAGCCAGGACTCTGGGCTGGATAGTGTTCGCTGCATGATCAGCTGTTCTGATGCTCACCTCAAGACAATTGCTGTGAACCAGGCCGTCATCGCCCAGATCTGCTGAGGAGGTCACCATCCCACCAGCTGCCACCTTTGGTCAATTACAGGAAAGGGGGCCCCCCATTGTTCATACTACCAACCACCTTTAGAGGATTATTGAGGAAGGAACTGGTGAGAGGGTAACAGACCCGCTGTTAAGCTGCATCCATCCACAAATGACTTACAGTCACAGACCCCACACCTGCTGTTGTGTGAGTTGTTCATGCTGTTCTAGGCAGGGCCTAACACAGTCCAGCTGTTTGTTCTGTCACTGTGCCTACCAATACGTCTAACTGTAGTGTATTAACACAGACAAGCTGTACAGGTTGCTTCTTTATTCACTGCACATCAGCATGCAACTAACTTCAGCCACACCCAGCTCCCAGACATATACATAATTGTAACATTTTGCAGACAGCAACTTAACCCGTTGCTTACCATACTACATTCCCTCCTCTCTTTGAATAAAACATAACATGCACAATGTATTAATAAGATTAACAAAATGCATGGATGAACAACTAAAAATTTAAACTATAAACTCCTGACTATACACATAGTCCTTAAGGTAGGCCAGTGGATTTGTTGCTCGTTTTTCTCTTGGCCATTCCGATGTGGATGGTTGTGGATTGAAGTCTGGATCACTGGCAGTATCATCACTACTCTTTGCCTGTTCGCCATCTTCCGATACTTGACCTTCTGACTCAATAAATTTCTTCACAAATGAGGAATTACGCACTTTTGTGTGTCCATCTAAATCCTCTAAAACCACTTGAGTACCTCTTTTCTCCTTTACAACATAAGGCTCAGGTTCAAAGGACGGAGCCAGTTTGTTAAACCGATCACTTTGAAGCAACACCTTATCACCCTGTTGAAGGCCACTAGGTTGACAATGGCTGCGGTGGTTTGCATACTGTTCAGCCCGGATCTTCCTTTCCTCATCAATATGCCGACAAGGTTTCTGACTTGTAGGAGGACCCCCAATGTCTGGCAATTTTGTCCTGAATTTGCGACCACAAAGAAGTTCCGCAGGACTAACGCCAGTGACAGTATGCGGAGTTGTGCGATAAGCCAAAAGAAAACGCCACAGTTCCTTTTTCCAGTCTCTTCTCTCTAAATGAGCAATCCGCAAAGCTTTCAGCAAGGTTCGATTCTGGCGTTCCACTTCCCCGTTAGCCTGTGGCCAGTATGGAGTTGTACGATGATGTTCAATAGCATTTGATTTCAGATAATCCTGAAATTCCTGAGAAGTAAATTGGGCACCATTATCACTCACAATCCGTTTAGGCAACCCATGAGATGCAAAAATGCTCTCCAACCCCTCAATTACAGTTGATGATGTAGCTTTAGTGAGAACTACCACCTCTTGCCACCTTGAATAATAGTCCACAACAACTAAAAGATGGTGTCCAGATGGAATGTCGCACAGATCAATGGCTAAATCTTCCCATGGTCCCTCAGGTAGAACAGTGTGAGTTACTGGTTCTGGTTTAGGTTTGCTGCCCACCAACTGACATGCTCGACATGAAGAAACCAAACGTTCCACATCCTTGTCAATTCCTGGCCACCAGACTTTCTCACGTAATCTTTGTTTGGTGCGTACAATGCCTTGATGGCCCTCATGGACTAAATGTAATGTACGTTTCCGTAAATCTTTAGGCATCACAATACGATTGCCACGTAGAACTAGTTGTCCTGCAATACTCAGCTCTTGTTTGATTCTGTGATAGCTTGGGTCACAATCCACCCAAACCCCTTGTCTTACACATTTTCTCAACCGAGCAATTTCCGGATCCACAGATGACAATTCTTCAACCTCCTGCGGTGTCAATGCCTGAGGCATGGCGTTAGTAGCCACAAAACGAATGTACTCTTCTGCCAGGTTATGAACAGGTGCAGAAGACTGAGGCAATCTGGAAAGTGCATCTGCCGCATTAGTCGGTCCAGGTCTGTACCGCACTGTAAAGCGATATGGTAACAATCTGAGAACCCATCTCTCAATTCTGGCGGATGGTTTTGAGCGTGGCGAATATATCACTTCCAGAGGCTTGTGGTCTGTGATGATTTCAAAATCAAGGCCGTAGAGATAGGTGTGAAACCTTTCACATCCCCAAACAACAGCCAAAGCTTCTTTCTCGGTCTGAGAATAACATCTCTCTACATCAGTGAGGGATCTGCTTGCATACTGAATAGGCCTGTAATCGCCTGTGCATTGTCTCTGAACCAAGATGGCGCCTAACCCCACAGGGCTAGCATCGACAATAACTTGGGTGTGTGCAGTAGGATTGAAATAAGCCAAAGTTGTGGCTCAAGTCAGCCGTCTCTTAAGTTCATCAAATGCACCTTGTTCCAAAAAGCCCCACTTCCACGGGACTGCTTTGCGAGTCAACACTCTCAAAGGTTCACTGACAGTCGCCATATCTGGAATAAACTTGGCACAGTAATTCACTAGCCCTGTCAGCAACAGGTGTGACCAGAAATGTGTGGACTGACACAGAGAACATTAGACATAATTAAGGTGTAAAGAATATAATTTATTTAAAAATAAGTGAATAACACAAATGTAAACGCACCTCCAGAAAACTATAACTGTGTAAATCCAATCAGATACCCAAACAATAGTGACACACAGCAAACAACTGCTCAAACCAAATATATACAAAACAGGATAAATGAATAGTAATAGTAACAGAGCCGGGGTAATACACGGGAGATCAAGCAGAGGGAGCTGGGAGCAAGACAGAACAGAGAGAGGGTTGCAGGAGACGGAGTAAGCAAACAGGAAGGAAGGAATCAGGCTGCAGGGTCAGGATCAGAGTCCAGGATCAGGATACAGGGACACAGGCATGCAGGTCAGGCGCACATGGAGACAATACCAAGGCAGTGAGAAGAAGCATACACAGGGTTTAAATATACTTCCTGCAACCAGCATCAGGTGATGACTGATTGCATAAGATGTTCGCTTCTGACTACTGAGAGACACCCGCTGGTGGACACTGGAACTGCAGCTTATGGATCTGGGAGCTACAGTGCCACCAGCAGGTGAGCTCTTTCCTGACAGTACCCCCCCTCTAAGGAGCGGCCTCAGGACGCTCCAAAAAACCCTAGCTAAACCAGTCCATAAAAGACAGTCATTTGCTGCACAAATCCAGAGCAAAAGTTCCTTGTAGGCTGAAGAAGTGCCGGGTTCCAAGCGAGATGCCCCATTGCCAAGATCCAACAATAGGCAAAGTGTCCCACCGCCTGGGTCAGGTGACTGACTGGGTATCCCACCGCTGAGGTCAAGCAACTGGCTGGGTGTCCTGCTGGCCAGATCCTCTGACATGTACAGAATTTGATACTTCAAGTCCCTCAGAACAGCAGGTACCCCATTGCTGGGGTCCCACGAGTTGCCTGCAGACTTAGCCATGGGGTCATGTGACAATACCAGAACTCTGACACAGAAGTGTCTCGCCATAACCAAGTAGCTTGCCTGGTTTCCAGGACTTACTCTGCACTTCAAAAGCCACCTAGGTATCTCTGAGGCACTGGTTACCTGACCCGGGTCCCCTAGTGCACCCAAAGCTGGGGCAAGCGCATCCGGATCATGGAGAGGCACAGATAGTACCCCTCCATTCCCCAGGAGCTTACCATGACTAGGGCCATGAAGGCAAATGCAGCTACTAGTTACCATGGGCATGTCCGGACCACCAGGCTTTGGAGCCATAGGAACAACACTCTGCCAGAGGGACTCAACCGAGGCAACCGACAAACGAATCTCAGGCCAAACAGGTAACCCATATAAAGCATGCGAGGACTCAGAGCTTTCAAACCCATTAGCAGGTGAACACTTTGTTTTTGCATGACAGTCCAACCGAGCAGCTGGTATTGAGTCAGTAGAACCCGGCTGGGTGGTAAGTAGAAGAGAAGTAAGATCAGGCTGGTCAATGGTAAAAGGATCATCAGACGCATGCTGGACATCAAGCATGGGATCATCAGGCTGGACATCTGTCACCGGATCAGAGGCAGAAGAAGGCAGGTTGTCAGACAGCAGATCCCTAGGGGTAGACGTGTCATCGAGCAGCAGACCATCAGAGGCAGGCAGGTTGTTAGGGACAGGATGTCCAGAGACAGGCTGGGCATTGGGCACCTGCCCCTTTGGCTGGGCAACAGGGACCGAAACTTCAAGCTGGGCAACAGGGACCGGAACTTCAAGCTGGGCAACAGGGACCGGAACTTCAAGCTGGGCAACAGGGACCGGAACTTCAAGCTGGGCAACAGGGACCGGAACTTCAAGCTGGGCAGCAGGGACCGGAACTTCAAGCTGGGCAGCAGGGACCGGAACTTCAAGCTGGGCAGCAGGGACCGGAACTTCAAGCTGGGCAGCAGGGACCGGAACTTCAAGCTGGGCAGCAGGGACCGGAACTTCAAGCTGGGCAGCAGGGACCGGAACTTCAAGCTGGGCAGCAGGGACCGGAACTTCAAGCTGGGCAGCAGGGACCAGAACTTCAAGCTGGGCAGCAGGGACCGGAACTTCAAGCTGGGCAGCAGGGACCGGAACTTCAAGCTGGGCAGCAGGGACCGGAACTTCAAGCTGGGCAGCAGGGACCGGAACTTCAAGCTGGGCAACAGGGACCGGAACTTCAAGCTGGGCAACAGGGACCGGAACTTCAGGCTGGGCAAAAGGGACCGGAACTTCAGGCTGGGCAAAAGGGACCGGAACTTCAGGCTGGGCAAGAGGGACCAGAACTTCAGGCTGGGCAAAAGGGACCAGAACTTCAGGCTGGGCAAAAGGGACCAGAACTTCAGGCTGGGCAAAAGGGACCAGAACTTCAGGCTGGGCAAAAGGGACCAGAACTTCAGGCTGGGCAAAAGGGACCAGAACTTCAGGCTGGGCAAAAGGGACCAGAACTTCAGGCTGGAGCAGTTCGGCTGGCGTGGAAGTAGGCTGGAGCAGATCGGCTGGCGTGGAAGCAAGCTGGAGCAGATCAGCTGGCATGGAAGCAAGCTGGAGCAGATCGGCTGGCGTGGAAGCAGGCTGGAGCAGATCGGCTGGCGTGGAAGCAGGCTGGAGCAGATCGGCTGGCGTGGAAGCAGGCTGGAGCAGATCGGCTGGCGTGGATGCAGGCAGATCGGCTGGTGTGGATGCAGGCTGGAGCAGATCGTCTGGCGTGGATGCAGGCTGGAGCAGATCGGCTGGCGTGGATGCAGGCTGGAGCAGATCGGCTGGCGTGGAAGCAGGCAGATCCGCTGGCGTGGAAGCAGGCAGATCCGCTGGCGTGGATGCAGGATGGAGCAGATCCGCTGGCATGGATGCAGGCAGATCGGCTAGTGTGGGAGCAAGCTGAAGCAGATCGGCTGGCGTGGAAGCAGGCTGGGGTAGATCCGCTGGCGTGGAAGCAGGCATGGATGCAGGCTGGAGCAGATCCGCTGGTGTGGATGCACAATTGGATAGTGGCAAGATTTTGCAAGTTGGGAAAAACTTTCGTTTCTTTTTGGGTTTTGCCACTGAGGTTCTGCATGTGAACACAGGGCTGTGAGTAGGGGGAGCAGCTGGTAGCAAAGAAAAGCTGGGGGATTTTGAAAAAGAGGGAGCAGTAACTAAGGAGGATTTCTGAAGGATTGGTGCAGACAGTGGAGAAGAGGTAAGCTTCAAGGAGTTAAAGGCAGGGTAGGTGCAGCAAGTGGGAACAGGGTACAGACATATGGTTGGTAGAAGGGTAAACTGGGCTGCAACTGTGGTTGCTGTGGGTGATGGAGAGAGAGATGTTTGAGCAGGCAGGTGTCTAGCAGTAGGAAGGGGTTGTTGCAAACTGACTGAAGCTGAGTGCAATATATCTGACCATGCTTGTAATAACGGTTGAACAAGATTCAGTTTACACTCTGCCTGTCTGACAAGAGACTGCACTGCATTAATACAATCTACTAGCACCTGTTGGGAACATGCTGAATAGTGCTCAAAGAAATAAGAGGAGTCATCCTCCAATAACCATACCAGTGATTCTACCTGAGCCATACTAAAGGGGGGAGAAAAGTCATCACTTTCTTTAGGAATACTGGACAAAGCCAACTCTGCACAAACTTGAATCAATGGCTGAACATCATCAAACAGCATCCTGCCCTGATCAACTAGGGAATGAGCAAGACGAATGCATTCTAACAGCTGGTCCCTGGCCCACTCCTTTAATATCTGGCAGCAGTATTCCTTTTCCTCTGTCACCAGCAAAGAAAAGTAAATTACCTCCTCAAGATGCATCTTGCCACAAACAACAGAGCTAAGATGGCTTCTCTGTGCAGCCACTTCTGGTCAGGACTGGCCTTGGTATTCTGTCAGCAACAGGTGTGACCAGAAATGTGTGGACTGACACAGAGAACATTAGACATAATTAAGGTGTAAAGAATATAATTTATTTAAAAATAAGTGAATAACACAAATGTAAACGCACCTCCAGAAAACTATAACTGTGTAAATCCAATCAGATACCCAAACAATAGTGACACACAGCAAACAACTGCTCAAACCAAATATATACAAAACAGGATAAATGAATAGTAATAGTAACAGAGCCGGGGTAATACACGGGAGATCAAGCAGAGGGAGCTGGGAGCAAGACAGAACAGAGAGAGGGTTGCAGGAGACGGAGTAAGCAAACAGGAAGGAAGGAATCAGGCTGCAGGGTCAGGATCAGAGTCCAGGATCAGGATACAGGGACACAGGCATGCAGGTCAGGCGCACATGGAGACAATACCAAGGCAATGAGAAGAAGCATACACAGGGTTTAAATATACTTCCTGCAACCAGCATCAGGTGATGACTGATTGCATAAGATGTTCGCTTCTGACTACTGAGAGACACCCGCTGGTGGACACTGGAACTGCAGCTTATGGATCTGGGAGCTACAGTGCCACCAGCAGGTGAGCTCTTTCCTGACAAGCCCAAGAAAACTGCGTACTTCTGCAGGGTTTTCAGGATTTCTGGCATCAGACACAGCTTTATTTTTACAGTCCTCCGGACCAATGCCCCTGTCAGACAGCACATGGCCCATAAAAGTCATTTTATTCATTTGAAATGTGCATTTCTTCTCATTTAATGTTAACCCTTTCTCCTTCAAGCGATTTAGCACTGCACGGAGACGTTCGTCGTGCTCCTGTGTGTTTGTTCCCCACACAATTATATCATCAGAAATGTTATGCGTGCCTTCACAACCATGTAGCACTTGCTGAATCACATGTTGATAGGCCTCCGGTGCGGACGATACGCCAAACATCAACCTCTTGTATCTAAAAAGACCTTTATGGCTTGCAAATGTAGTGATGACTCTAGATGCTGGGGTCAATTCAATCTGATGATAACCCCATTTCAAATCCAGTTTACTGAAGACACTTGCCCCATTCATTGCATGCAGAACATCTTCAATAGTGGGAATTGGATGTCTCTCTCTCTGCACAGCTTGGTTAGCACATCTCATGTCCACACAAATCCGAATATCTGTGCCCTTTGGTACAACAACTAACGGCGATACCCACGGAGTGGGCCCTTCCACAGGTTCAATAATGTCAAGGTCTAGCAGCTCTGCCAGTTTGTGCTCAACAGGTGATCTCAGGCTATAAGGAAGTCTGCGTACTGGCTGTGCAATAGGCTTTACATGTGGATCAATGTGAAGCTCCAACTGAAAATCCTTTAATTTTCCAAACCCAGAGAAGCAATCTTTAAATTCCTCTTTCAATGCAGAAATAGCAGGAGACACCATATTCACTCTTGCGCTGCCTACATCACGGCCAATCTGTAACACCCCTAGTGCCATTGCGGTTTGACGACCAAGCAGAGGCGACCCTGTGCCATCTACAACATAGAATTCGGTCTGCAATGGAGGACCAGTCTCATGTGTTTGAACAGAGGTATAAAATTTGCCTTTAAGTTGCAGTGGTGTACTGGAGCCATAAGTATAAATCTGTTTAGTGGTGTTACACAATTTAAGGTGATTTTCTCTGCCATTAAGACTGTGCCAAGAAGCCAAGTCCATAACATTGCATGTAGCTCCAGAGTCAATCAACACTGACACATCCGTATTTCCAATCTTAATGGTTAATGTCCCAGCTTGCAGAGAACACAGGGAGAATATAAATTCACAGTCAGGAGCACTCTCTTTATCCTCAGCTATAACATTTACTTGTGCAGATTGTCCTTTGGTTTTGTTATCTCTGGTTGTACTTCTACACACAGCTGCAAAATGACCTGTCTTTCCACAAGCATAGCACATTTTATTCTGTACCACAGTGCAGTCCTGACTTGTGTGTCCCGCCCTGCCACATTTATTGCAGGTGATATGTAAAGTCCTCTTTGGAAAACTCTCTTTCCTACTCCAGATATTCCTATTATTATAGGTAGGTTTGGAGACTGTATTGACAGATGCAGTGTTCTTGGTTTCAATATGCAGAGCCTGGAGCTCAGACAGTTCAATGGCTCTTGCAATCTCCTGCAGACTGGTAAGTGTGAGACTAGGTTCTCTCAATAATCTCCTCCTGAGGTGCACAGATGTGCATTTCTCTATGACCTGATCTCTGATTATCTCCTCAGTTACAGTCCCAAAATCACAAGACTTTGCCAGATATTTCAGCCTAGTCACATAACTGTCTGTGGTTTCTCCCAGTTCTTGCACAGCCTGTCTAAACTTATATCTTTCATAGGGAATATTTTTCTTTGGCTCAAAGTACTCACTCAGTCTATTCATGGCTGTCTCATAGTCTGAATCTTCCCCTGTTGCTCCCAGGGTTTCAAAAATGTCCTGAACTTGAGGTCCAGCTAGATGCAGCAGCATGGCTCTCTTCTGAGCAGGTGCAGTCACTCCTGTGGCTATAACATAGAGCTGAAATCCCTTCTTCCACTTGTCCCAGCGCTGTAAGAGACTAGTGTGGTCTCCAGACACATCAAACGGTCCGATAGCCGGTAAATCCAGAAAGCTAGCCATCCTCGTCGCCAAAATGTAGTGTATTAACACAGACAAGCTGTACAGGTTGCTTCTTTATTCACTGCACATCAGCATGCAACTAACTTCAGCCACACCCAGCTCCCAGACATATACATAATTGTAACATTTTGCAGACAGCAACTTAACCCGTTGCTTACCATACTACACTAACTACTGCAGCCATGCCCACCATTACATTCATCTATTGCAGCTGTGCACTTCTTGGCACCTTGCTAGTGCAACTGGGCCTGCCTCTCCTAAGTATCCATCCGCACCAAAAGAGTACCCTCTTTCATTAAGTCAACCTCCTAAAAACATTGCTGCAATACCCACTTTATTGACAAAGACTCATTATCCTGTGCATCTACGTTCTTAAATGGCCACAACATAGCCGGCAGAAGATCCATCACAAAGACTCATTCAAACCCTTTCTAACCTGAGGGCAGAATTGCGTTGAACTCTAATTCTTTTTATTGCAGGCCTAAACCTAACACCTTTGTTTGAGAGCTTACAAATGGCATAGTTGGTCTTTATTTGTTACTCTATTTAGTCACTTGGGGTGTTTCATCTCATATGGAGAGCTACTGTTTGTGCTTGGGGGGGTCACAATATATGCTGGAGTTTGTAATATCTTCAAGTAAACCTGAGAGGTCAATCATAGGCACTATTGTGTTCATACTGATTGACATCCATGTGCCAATGTATCCTGTTATACCGTACTTTTAGGACTCAAACCTGCAAATACAGTCTGTTTGTCTTTTAAAGAGTTGTGAGTATAACTCTTGTGTGCCTGCTGGGGCTTACAGAAATGCATACTGTATTCAGTGCTGGACCAGAGCCAGCGGCTCCGGCGGAGGTAGCACTACATAACAATGATTAAGTAAGTAATATTTTGTCTACATTTTTTTTCTAAAATATGTAAAAGGGCCCCAGGCTGAGAAGAGAGTTAAGTGCAGAGTGATTTCAGGTGCTTCTGAGTAGCTTTTGCCATCTCATTACCCGGTATGAGGAGGAAAACAGCTCAGATGCAAACAAAAGTGGTGTACACAGGTCAAGAGAAAAAACACACATATATATATATATAAAATGATGTTTTTCAGACAGACCCAGAGGGTTTGTTTTGCAAATATATCACAGTAGCAACAATGTATTGTTTGGTAGAAGGAATTGCATGCTTTTTGGAATAAATTGCATATACCGTACCTCAGGCAGTCAGCCGATTCTGTGTAACTGGAGAATAAGAATACTTTATTCCTGGGATTAATCAGTTATCTGAGTACAACTGCTGTATATCAAACTTTAATCCTGGATCTGCTCAGTTCTCTTTTACTGGATTTCTACAATCTGTCAGCATCAGTCATTGATCTGTCACACAGTCCTTGGTTTATCTGCCACAAACTTGACACAGCGCTTCATAGAGAATAATGGCTCTATCTATCTATCTATCTATCTATCTATCTATCTATCTATCTATCTATCTATCTATCTATCTATCTATCTATCTATCTATCTATCTATCTATCTAATCTATCCTGATCTTTTTTTTTTTTTGTCAATTTCTTTTTATTGCTTTTTAACCACTTGCCGACCGCCGCATGACTATTTACTGCGGCGGTCAGCCCCTCACAGGCAAAGCGACGTAAGACTACGTCGCTAGCCTGTGAGACTCTAGGGAGCGATCGCGCGCCGCCGGAGGCGCGCTCCCGCTCGCTCACGTACCCCCCCCCCCCCCGCGCGCGTGTGCCCGGCGGACCCGATGTCCGCCGGGCACTCGCGATTGTCCGTTACAGCGGGAGAAAGGCAGGCGGCTAATGTAAACAAAGCCGCCTGTCATTCTTCCCTGTGTAAGAATGGAGATCATACGGTTAGGACCGTTGATCTCTGTTCTTACACCTCAAGCCACATCCAATCACAGTTAGAAGCACGCCCCTAGGGACACACTTAACCCCTCCCGCTCAAATGTTAACCCCTTCACTGCCAGTGTCATTTTTACAGTAACAGTGCATATGTATAGCACTGATTACTGTAGTAATGTCACTGGTAACCCCAAAAGTGTCAAAAATGTCAGTCAAGGGTCCGATCTGTCCGCCGCAATGTCGCAGTCCCGCATAAAAGTCGCAGGTCGCCGCCATTACTTGTTAAAATACAAAAAACAACAAAAATTACAAAAATCTTTCCCTAATGCCTCGTACACACGTACCGATCGTCGGCCGACCGATCGGCCGTCTTTTGTCCAGGGCTGTCCTGTCCGCTGAAAAGTGCAAAAGACTGCACACGAATTTTGTCGGCCAACAACAGCCGACTGCAGAAGTGATGTCATGTGATGGTTAACTTTCCGTGTCTTTTTTCTTCTCTGAGCATGCCCAGTCTTGCAAATCTGCTGATTGTCGGCCGAATTCTGTACTGACTGGCGAACAATCGGCCGTTCTGGTGTTGGCCAACAAAAATTTTAATGCCTGCATGACAGATTCTTTTCGGCCGAAAGTGTGCTGTCGGCTGTTGGAAGCATCATACTAACAAGCCTACAATCGGCCGATCGGTCGTCGGGCGAATATTTACTTGTGTACGAGGCATTAGTTAGTAAACGCAATAACTTTTGCGCAAACCAATCAAAATACACTTTTTTCAATTTTTTATTGTGACGGTAGTCACTTTGGTTGGAGGTCCTGTGGAACTCAGCTTACCTTAGAGGGGTTGGGAAAACCCTCTCTCTGCCCCCTAGTCTCCTCTTATGTGTAAGTCCCCTGTGTCTATTAGGGGCACAGGGTGACCAAGAACCCCAGTTGGGTCTGCACTAACCAGACTCGCTGTAAAACCACACCGGACTCAGCATTTGGTGTTATCCCGGCTATCCTGGGTTCTGTATGTGTGGTTTGTGTTGAACCTATGACAGCAATATTTAAGAACAATATTCCTCAAAGAAATATATAAAGATGAACAATTTCAGACTGTTATAATATTGGAAATGGTGTCCCATAGACCTCTGCTAGATAGGTTGAGATGGGGTGGGGTTTGTTATGGTTAAGTTCCTGCATTTCTTTGTTCTATTGTTGTTCTGTCTGCCTTAAACCTATTATGGGATATACATGTGTATGTGTATTAGCTTCTAGAGGGGAGGAGGGGATTTCTCCAGCAGCCCTTCCTAGACTGTCTGTTGGAAAGTTGAATACACCTGTGTGTCATGTTACAGAATGTAGTTCCCCGCCCAGTGTGTTGTTGTTATGCAAAGAGGGGGAGGGGGGATTGTCCCCTGAGTTGTGATCTTTTGTGCCTGTGTTCAATAAAGTGTTAGTTGCTTTTCAGAGACATACAAGCTAAGTTCAGGCTAGTTTTTGTATGTAGGGCAGCTGGAATATCTCCATCTATGTCCAGACTGGAGGAAGCCACATACTGACGGAAGACCACAAGCACGGTGTGGGTCGACGGTTCCGTTACATTTATTAACAAACATATGTAGCATAAAACAAATTGGCCTAAAATGTTAAAAAAATTTTGATTTTTACATTTTTTTGGGGGGGAATTTCATATAAAAAAATTTGAAAAATATTGTTATTTTTGCTAAATTTACGCTCTTTTTTTGTTTATAGCGCATGATCAAAAAATCGCACAGGTGATCAAATACCACCAAAAGAAAGCTCTGTTTGTGGTAAAAAAAAAGCACGTCAAATTCGTTTAGGTACAGCGTCGCACGACCGCGCAATTGTCCGTTAAAGTCACGCAGTACCGAATCGCAAAATAGGCCCTGGTCAGGAAGGGGGTAAAATCTTCCGGGGCTTAAGTGGTTAAAAGAAAGAAACTTGCCAAGCAGGGTGGAATATACAAAAACATCAAAATCACTGCCCCCCCCCCCAACTCCCTTTCCCTCCCCAACCAGGTTCACCACCCTACAGGCAACTCCACCATCCCAGGATGTAAGTCCCCCTTAGGGGACGGGAATGCTCAAAGCTATAACACATACAATAAAACACATAAATAATAAGATCTTTAAGGAACTGACTACCATTTGTCTAAGGCACAGATCTTTTCCTGTTCAACATTCATGATTTTTAACCACTCGCCTACTAGGCACTTTCACCCCCTTCCTGCCCAGGCCAATTTTTAGCTTTTCTGCATGCGCAGA
Source organism: Pelophylax lessonae (assembly GCF_965119305.1). Classification (NCBI taxonomy): domain Eukaryota; kingdom Metazoa; phylum Chordata; class Amphibia; order Anura; family Ranidae; genus Pelophylax; species Pelophylax lessonae. The sequence goes on along the minus strand of NC_138775.1, from coordinate 239,544,387 downwards.
AGTTCTTTTAAGTGCAAAACTCCATGTAGCGGCAGTTTCAGGATCTTTAGCCATCTTGATTGGCCAAGCTGGGGTGACCTAACTTCTGCGCATGTACATGAGAGTTCAATCATTCACTGAGGTGTGCCAAGGATGTACACTGAGCTGCAATTCTAAAGCATCTTGCGAAGAGGGAGTACATCAGCAGCTGTACCTGTGCTCAGATACCAGCGCTCCCAAGCTGCTGCTCACAGTGTCAGCAGTGCCAGATGAGACACATTAGCCTGCTTGACCTCCCATGATAGGGGGTGCATGCTCTTTGGTAGGAGTATATCCTTATATGTGGTGACATTGAACCTGCATGGTGCCGGGATTCTGATTTTTCTCTTCTGATCTTGGAATACGAGACAATATCCTTATTGTCACCTATTCGGGACTCTTTGTTTGTTTATATATTGCTTAGCACCCTCCTAGGTAGGTGCTAGAAAAAATAATAGTTTGCTCTGCCTGCTTCACAGGGGAGCCTGATCTGTAGTTATGCCTGTTGCATGTGTCCAGTGGGTGATTCATCTGGTCTGAGGGAGTGTCCCCACTGTATCCAATAGGGGAGCCTGTTGGACAGTGGAGGAAACCCAGCCAGTAACACACAGGCTTTTGTGGCTGTCCCAGTGGGTTGGCACAACAGTGGTGCATTCTGGGATACGTCATAAAAGCCAGGGGCACATGTGACAGGGTGTCTTTGGGAGGGAAGCCAGGTCCCAGGAGGAGGGTGACGACTCTCTCTCCTCCTGTCTGCATGGAAGATAGTCACAGGCAGTCGGCCTTGTGAGTCAGAGTGTGTTGCTGAGCCAAAAGGTCCAGGAAGCTGACAAGTGGAGCTGGAAGCAGAGTGGCCTTGGGAAAAACAGTGTCCGTAAGTACCAGGGAGCTTGCCAGGGGTCTGCCTAGGAAGGGGACCACTCCAGTAGGGTGTCAGTGGACAGAAGGTCAGCGCACACAATCAGTGAGAAAGGGTATGCCAAGTTAGACCCTGAAGAGTAACCTAAACAAGATTACATATTCTTTATCTTCACTTCAGTGGCAAGGTGAAGCAGCGGCCTTGCCGCATTCTACAGTCAGTTGGCCTCAGTAATTGTGCTTAGTTCAAGTTGAAGTATCCCACTCATCCCTTCTCCCATCCAAGTTCCAACAAAAACACAAAAAAAACAAATCCCCTGGACTGTTCATTGTCTTAGCCAAGTATTTAAAGAGATATGTTTCTACAGATTGTTGCTATGGGTGACCCAGGGGAATCCAAGAAGTGTAATTCTCAGCAGCTCCCTAGGGGGCAGTCCTGATTTTGACACTTGGACTAATTTTTGAAATTTTGAATATTTGATTTATAGCGCAACACTTTTATGCATATTCTTTTATTGTGAAAAATAGCTCACGTTAGTGGTGCAGCTTCTCATTTTGCAACTGTGTTTTTTACCATGAGTGGAATATTTTTCTTGTTTTTGTTTTGACACTGTATAGTCAGACCTTATTTAAAAAAAAAAAACAGTGGCCAAGAAAAAAAAGAAAAAACTATCCAATTGGGTGCATTTATTGTATACTCTAGGACTGGTCCCTTAAGGCCCCGTTCACATCGGGGCGACGCTACTTCGCACCGCGCCGCGACCTCGGAGCGGCCGCCACGGACTTCATAACATTGAAGTCTATGGCGGTCGCCTCCTGGTCGCCCCAAAGAAGCTCCGGACCCTTTTTCTAAGTCGGAGCGACTTGTGTCGCTCCTATTAGAACGGGTCCGCAGCTTCCCTATGGGAGGCGACCTACGGCGACCTGTGAGGTGACCAGGTCGCCTCACAGGTCGCCTCAGTGTGAACCGGGGCTAAGAGGTACTATGTGTGAAGTGGCAGAAACTTTTTTTATAGCGGACCTGACTCAGGTCTGAGACTGCACAGGGAATGTATCTCGCTTGTGATCTTTAATCATCCCTGCAAGAACACCTCAGTATGATTGCACGGTGCTGCCTTACAGAAGCAGAAGACGAGAGAGGGAACAGTAGACAAGTTAAGGGAAGGAAAAGTAAGGGAGTAAGAGCCAAGTGTAGTTAGGGGAAAGGCAGGGATTGGGGGGCAGACAGGTGTGGAGACAAGCCTCCAAACACCTAGGGTTGTATCTGGCATTTATGGAATATTATAAATTCAACTAGTGCCATGCTTACAAACAATTTCAAATTCCTTGATTGTTTGAGATCAGATAAATTATAATCTACTGAAATCATACAAATGTGCAAATATTTATTTATAAACATTTGTGCACAAATAAATATTCAGCATATATATATATATATATATATATATGCCTAGTGTAATCCATATATTAACCACTTCAGCCCCGGAAGATTTTACCCCCTTCCTGACCAGGCCTTATTTTGTGATTCGGCACTGCGTTTTCTTAAATGGACAATTGCGCGGTCAGGCAACGCTGTACCCAAACTTTTTACCAAACCCAAAAATTTACGTCTGTTTTTTCCCACAAATAGAGATTTCTTTTGGTGGTATTTGATCACTTGTGCGATTTTTAATTTTTGCGCTATAAACAAAAAAAAGCGACAATTTTGAAAAAAATAAAGTATTTTTCTTTTTCTGCTATATAACATTCCCCCCAAAAAAATTGTAAAAATCAAAATTTTTTTACATTTTAGGCCAATTTGTTTTCTGCTACATATTTTTGGTAAAAAAATTTGCAATAGGCGTATTTTGATTGGTTTGCAGAAAAGTTATCGCGTACTAACTACGGGAAAGATTTATGTAATTTTTATTGTTTTTTTTTTTTGTTTTTTTTACTAGTAATGGCGCCGATCTGCGATTTTTTTATTTTTTTTTCGGGACTGCGACATTGCGGTGGACAGATCGGACCCCTAACTAACATTTTTGACACTTTTGGGGGGACCAGTGAAATTACTACAGTAATCAGTGCTATAAATATGCACTGTTACTGTAATAATGACACTGGCAGGGAAGGGGTTAACACTGTGGGTGATCAAGGGGTTAAATGTATGCCTCATGCTTGCTGACGTGTGTGTGTGGGGGGGGGGGGGTTCTGTGACAGAGACAGAGATCGCAGGTTCAGCTATGCTGAATCCTGGTATCTCTCCCTGTCTGTCACAGAGAAGATCTGCCTGCTTTGTTTACATAAGCAGGTGGGTCTTCTCACACTTTCCCCGACGATCAGGGTTCAGGGAAGGGAGGCGGCGATCGCCTCTCCTCCTCCAGCCCGACTCCCGCTGTGTCTAAACACAGTGGAAGCGAGCCTCCCGTCAAGACAGCTAGGTCTACGTCGCTGGACTCAGGGGAGCCACGCTACCGCAGTAGGATTATTGTGAGCAGTCGGCTAATAGTTAAAGTTAAGGTAAGTAAGGGAGGGTTATAACCCCTGTCAGATTTATTTCGCCGTCTGTGTCCCATTGTGGAGATTTCCCTTCACTTCCTGTCCCATAGCCAAACAGGAAGTGAGAGGAAGTCCATGCAAATTAAGGGAATTCCTTGGGGACCCCAAGGTCACCAGAACTAGTGTCCCCATTGGAAGATTTCCCATCTATTACTTTTCTGGGGACAACCCAAAATTTGGGATTTTCTTTTACTTTCACTTTTAACGATAATGGTAAACATGACAAATAGAGAGGGTAAATCTCCTTAACGGGGGTACAGACAACAACAAAACATGACAGGTGTTCTAATTCCTCTGCACTCCATCCAACACTAAAAAAAAGTTTTGTCTTTAGTTATACTTTAATAGTCCAAAATCAAAAAGAGGAGGGAAAAAACACTGTGTCCAGTGAGAATAATCCACCACCTGAGAATAAAATGGCCACTCATCTTAAATAATGGAATTATGGAATATTGGTTCTGAATCAAGAAGAACTTAAAAAAAATGACCTATACAGTCCATGTGGCCACATACTGTAGAGTATGTGGGGTAGCTGTCATGGTGTTTGGCTACCAATTCCTCTTTGTGCAGAAAGCAGGTCAGTTTGACGCACTACTCTGCCAACGTCTCAGAATTACATTCTTGACTGCAACTAGGGAGGCATGAATAATGAGCAATGGAAGGGGACACGGAAATATGTGTACCTAATACCATATCGTAGACATGAAATATGCAGGACCAGAAGTCATGGATCGGTTGGCATACCACCATATATGTAGTATTGTTACACAGGCCCTTTATGTCAACATAAAAGTTTTTCATATTTTAATAATTGTGTACTCAGGTCCCATTCCCAGGGAATACCAGATAGGCATGGGCAAGTTGTATGCCAAAAATGTATGATATAAGGTCAGTAGATTTCTCTTTGATGATTAAAACAGAGTCAGATCACAGTGAAGAAAGGCTTTTCTGGTGAGTGAGATGAGGAAACTGTGAAGTTGTAAGTATTGCCACCACTAACTGTGGCACGGTGGCAGACTAAAAGTTAGCGCAGAGAGGGAGTTTTAGTTCTTTGTTACAACTATCTTACTTTTTAATGTTCTGTCCATCCCTTTTCTCTATTTTATGTTTTTTTTTTTCTTTTTCTGATCTTTTTTTAAAGGTTCATGCGGAGAGAAATATCAAATGTTGCACAAGTTCTTTTTATGAGGGCTATAGGGAGCACAAATGTGGAGGCGTTGACTTGTAAAGTGGTTGTAAGCTCCAGCAACCTCATGTCCCCAGTCTCCCAACAACTCCTATAGCATGTCTGCAGTGTTTTTATGTGTGGCCCTTTGGTGATCCCAAGGGCCACACTTGAGGCCCCCTATATCAAGTAAGTTGACCAATACTGGTCTAGGCCGATAGTCTAGGAGTGCTTCCAGCCCATTCAAAATGAATGGCTGGCCTTAACACAGTGCAAAAATGCATACATTCATTAAACATGGAATTGTGTGAATGGGCCCTAATACAACAAACTCATCTTCTGTTTTGCTCCGTGCAAGCTGTAATGCAGTCAGAATGATGTAATAGATGGGGAAGACAGAAACAAAATTTCTTAGGGTGTCAGTTTTTGGACCGTGCAGTAACTTTTTACATATGTTAAGGAACATCATTATATACAATATAGTGACTTCACTATGCCCTTGTTGTAAAAAAAAATACCTGAATAAAGCTTCCGCTTGTGTTTGACACGGTGAAGGATAAAGACTTAACAAGCTGTGTTCTTGATTTATGCTGTTTTAGGCAATAATGCCGCTTCCAAGTTACTTTGCCATATACAGAGATTTATTCCGGAATTAAAGAGAATTAATGAAATCCTTGGATAATAAGAAATTTCATCTTTTGTAACCAGAGAGCGCTAAAACACAGGCTTATTGTGGTACAAACACAGGAGGAATTGTTCACATTAAGCCGCTTGTGGTCTGTCAAAAGGAAATTATTGGATGGGTTCTGCCCCTTGTGTTCACCACTGGAAGCTTGCTACATCCGTATGCCTGAGATTCAGCTTCTTACTGTAGGGGTCTCTAAGGTGGCTATTGAAGAATTACAAATCCCAGCATACCCTCCAAGCCAGGAGAAAAACACTGGAGACTGGGAAAAGTCCTTTCCTAATCTGCATACTTTAAACATACTTTCATTTGCGTATTTAATTTATATTGCAGAGACTAAAACAGGAGGAGAGGGGAAATTGGCAACATCTTTTCAATAGAAGGTGAAGAGAAAACCTGAGGTCTACCTGAACAGAGCTGAGAGTTCTAGTAGAGAGACCTCACATCTGGAATTCCAATTTTTTTTTAAGTCAACAAGTCATCCAGGGCAGCAGAATCTGTCTATAGGTCAAATATCTATATTAAATGGATTGATACTTTAAATGAGGGTGACTTCTGTAGTGAACTAGGCAGCATTTGTCAGGTTTTAGTGACCTTCTGCCCCTTGGTTCTGGCTCCAACTAGAGGGCAGAACTGTAGTGCAGGAGAATGTAATTGGGCAAGTAAGCACTGAACACCAATAAAATCGCATAACTATTTTTAAAGGTGTAGCACCCCCGAAGGAGCCGCCGAATGATTACACCCTCTATGTATGACCTGGGCTCCAAACACCTAATACTGGGTCAACCACTCTGACACACCCCTGGCAAGGAAATAACAACACTAATTTACATGGAGCTGTAAATATATTCAGCATACACAGGATAAAAAATCCAGTAAGAAATAGCAAAATACAAACCCCCCTAGCCTAGCACTATACAGAGACCAACAACGCTAAAGGGGACAGGACAGACAATGAACAACTGGACCTGGTACTGATACCAATTTGTAAATCAGCTTAAACTGTAGCAGGGACACCAAGGGTAAGTGGTGAAAACCAGACTGTAGAACAAGATCCCTATTTGACTATGTCGTCACCAACTCTTCTTTACATTACCCTGATAAGTCCAAGTCTGCCTGCAGGTCATTACAAAGCAAATTGATGACGGATCCCCCATGTAAGGAATACCAAATTCAATAATATCCTTAAATGGAACAAGAAAAAGAAAAAAAAAAGAAAAATCTTGTGACAGAGAACATAATTTATATTCTGCCGGCATTGTTGGGGTCCTTACGGTTGTGCACTCTGATGGAATTCACTGGTTCCTTCCTAGAAACAAAAAAAATCAGTAGGTCTTAAGCAGATTAAACTATCTAGTGCTTATGCAGATTACTGTCAGTCAGTTTCAGTAGTATAGCAAGTTCAAGTCTGCACGAGGAATTCACGCAGAGTATCTTGGATTGGACAGTGAGTGGTATCAGGTGTTTTCACATACACCCGAAGAGGTATAAGAGGCCCACACGGAAAGACTTTTTGTTTCAGTTTGATTTTAACAAATCCTAATCCCCCCTTAATCCTGCCATTATGATTGTGCATTTTGGGAGGTAATAACATAGAGGGCATGAAAGTTAAACCTCAGTGTTTTAATGAAAAGGGACTTAACACTGGTAAAATGACTTTTCTGCATTGCTGCCTTGGTATAGTATGGATCTGTGCCAAGATTCCTGTGGTAACCAACCTCGCTTTCTATATCATGAAAAGGAGAAACAAGAAAAGATTTTTTTCTTCATGGGAGAGTTTATCTTTCTTCCTAACCTTGTGATAATTGGTGTTGACAAATTTAGCTGCGAGCTAGAGACAGAATAATTATCAGTAAGAGTTGGGTACAGAATACACACATTATTATAATATTTACACACCAACCTCGGTACTTGTAGAATCCTCTAAGGACAGTTGATATGTCAGATGTCGGACCAGGTGACTACTGTATCATGAGAATTAGAGGTTGGGTTACCTCCAACTTGTAGCTGAGGAACTCATAGCCATGTAGAGACCCCTGGGGCTTGCCAGATTGTGAATTGCCATGTGGCTAAACCTGCAGCAACCTTACAGGAGGGTTACCTGGTTCACCTGTATTTGTACAGACACTTAATGTGCAGTAAGTTTTGACAGGTCAGTCTCACAACGCTCTAGGACAGTGGTCACCAGCCTTTCAGACCTCACGGACCACTAAACTCACAATTTTGAATCCCACAGACCATTTACATGAATTTTACATGCCCATAACACGCAATCCTCTAGCTATCTGCCCCCCATAGGCGTGCGCACAGGGTGTGCCGGGTGTGCCTGGGCACACCCTAATCACCTAGGGCACATTAGCATTATCGCTCTGTTTGCCAGTGAGGAGATGGGGAAAGATCTCCCTCGGACCTGCTCTGCCATAAGAGAAGTGCCACACACTTCTATTTCACTTTGCCATCAGGGAGAGTAATGTATCGAGGCCATGTACATGTAGGCAAACACATGCATGTGTATTTAAACTTTGGGGTGCACACCCTAATGCAATAGGCTGCGCACACCTATGCTGCCCCCCACCCCCTGGATCACACTGCTGCCTTATACACACAATGCTATGGCTCTCTGCCCCCCCCCCCCCCACACACTCTGCATCACGCTGCTGCCTTACACTGACTCATCATTGAATCTCACCTCCTTATCCAGTTGTGTGCTCGAGCGCCATCCTCCCTTCTACAGTCTGTGATCAGCTCTGCCATTGGAAGTCCCTTCACCTCTTGCTCTCTGCATGACTCCTGGCGTCTCCCTCTGAGTTCACAGGAGCCAGAACTACAGAAGAGACCTGGGGTATCAATGCGCTTGCACAGTATTGACTGTCAGAGCGCATTGAGAACAACACTGGAAGCAACATTATACATTCGCCACAATGTTGATTTGTGGCAGAACCCCTGTGGACCACCAAAATGTTCTCGTGGACCATCAGTGATCCACGAACCACTAATTGGCAACGGCAGCTCTAGGACAGACGTGGAATACTAAACGCTCTGCCTGACATCCTAAGGGCCACAGGAAAAGATACCAGTGCACCTGTCCTTTCTGTTCACAGGAACCGACAAGGGTATATGAACCCTTCATGATTTACACTGCATCATACTCACCCTAGCTATCCCAAGAATGGAATATCTAAACTTGTTTTTAAACTTGTTTTTCTGCTTTCTTTACTAAATGTAAAATATCATTATAGGGTCCAAAAAATGTTAAAAAAATGGCAGTTAATGGTCCTTAGCCATTAACTGCACCCAGAACTATTCTCCTAAAAGACTAGGTTAGGTCTGGAACTGGGGCCTGTTTACATGTGGTTCTCTTACCATCACCTGTTGAAGTTCTCCATAACTCCACTTTTACCGTATACCACCCCACCAGCAACTGCACCCTCAGTATATAAACTCTACAAAGGGGAATAGAGAGCTAGTCCAAACTTGCTAGAGAGACAGGGCAGAGACCCACCATAAAAGAGATACTAACCTCCTCTTGCATAATTATCCAACATACACAATGCTACTAACCAGCAGAGCCCCACCAATAAATAGATACTAACTCCCTCTTGCATATTTATCTAAAATACACAACCCTACTAACCAGACTGTGGATGGAACTGGTGGAGACAGACTGCAGAGGACTATTCAAAATAATGGTATGGGCCACGTGTCTAAAAAATTGTCTCGAAAGAGCACCAAAGACAATATTCAAAGTTTGTCTTTATTGTTTAAAATAAATTGGAAGGTAACAAATTTAAGGGGTCTAAGAACATCTCCTTCTTCAGGGCTCCAAAGTTGAAAAGTCAGGCTAAAATTGATAAGTGTTAATTTATCACAGCAGCTGTTTATCCACAAGGAACCCAACTGTGAAAACCAGTATGCAAGTTTGCACTGGAGACCTCATACCGTGCAGCCACAGGGGCACACAGAGAATGGTTTTCTGGTTTATAGAGGTAGAGGTGAATGCCCATATGGCAGGCTTTTGCTTTTAGATGTTACCTTGTCTGACAGGTTCACCATATCAGGGACTCCATAGCGCTTTGTACGCTGTGACTCTGGGGGCTCATAGGTTACACAGAACTTTGCTTTTGCTCTGTGGCTGACAAGAGTGGCGAAGGAATGAGAAGGGAAGTTTGATGTGCCGAGGAAGGCTTTATGGTTTGAATAGGCAAGCACAGGTCCACTCTAGGCTTTCATGGCAGAAACATTCTTTCTCTTTACCTATGTATTTATATATTTACGGACAGACTTGTTCCATCCTTACTCTTCATCTAAAGCCCTGTACACACGTACCGATTGTCGGCCGAACGATCGGCCGTCTTTTGTCCAGTGCTGTCGTGTTGGTTGAAAAGTGCTCAAGACTGCACACAAATTTTGTCGGCCAACAACAACCAACTTCAGAAGTGATGTCATGTGATGGTTAACTTTCCGTGTGTTTTTTCTTCTCTGAGCATGCCCAGTCTTGCTCATCTGGCTTTTGTCGGCCGAAATCTGTACTGACTGACGAACATTCGGCCGTTCTGGTGTTGAGCTACAAAAATTTTATAGCATGCAGACCAGATTTTGTTCGGCCGAAAAGTCGCAGTCGGTTGTCGGTTATCATACTAACAAGCCGACAATGGGCCGATAGGACGTTGGCCGATTATTTACGGCCGACAATCGGTACGTGTGTACAGCCCTTAACTCTTGCAAAGTGCCCTCCAATGTGTCCGTAGGAAAAGAAGCAGAACAAGGCCGTTTTTAAGGCTAGTACACACGGGCCGAATATCAGCCAGTATCATCCAGTTCAAAAGAAACCATCCGACATTAGGCCCATGTGTACAGTAGTCTTTCCAACAGAAACCCATCTAATGACTGGCTTTTATCTAACAGACATGCTGGAAAACCAGTGCTTGCAGCCAATGGCTGTGAGTGGTGATCGGTGTCTTCTGGCAGGGAGGGGCAGTCCGCCTGTCAGAACACAATAGCACATATTTACATATTTAGTCAGGTTGAAAAAAGACACAAGTCTATATAGCACAGCAGTGGAGATTGCTGTACTAACATCGCTTCGGTTAGTACAGCAATCTGTCAGTTTGGTTTTTGTTCAGCCCGTTGGGTTGAATGAAAAAAAAGCCCCCCGTGTGTACCAAGCATTAGAGCTAAGATCAGCAGAACTAAAGAGTAGCTGCTACTGCTATACACATTAACTTAATGTTTACTACTCTCTGGGTATTTGTATGATCTTTATCTCTACTCTTGAAATGACACACTGCCATAGAATCCAGGTAAAGCGGAAGCTGGCTTGCCTTGCTTCCTGATAACGATAACCTCTCTCAGGTAAATGATGATAACTTCAATCCAAATTGTCAGCCTATCAGATAAGTAGAGATTAGATGCAATTCTTGCATCACACTTGGGTTCAGAAAATATTTACTATCTCTTAATAGTCACTTCCACATTTAGGACTGTTATGCAACCACATGTGGTCAATGACATGACAGTTAACTCTTTCATGCAGATGTTTTTTTTTTTTTTTTTTTATGCAATGTATAGTTCTTTTTCTTATGTAAAGTAAATATACATTTATGCTCATAACTAAAAAAAAAAATAAATATACTACAAATAATGTTTTTTTTTTTTTTTTTTAATTTAACGTTGGTACAAATAAATTATTTCATAGTTTTTTTTTTTTTTCATCCAGCCAGCAGGCGGAGCGGTCAACACATTTCAAATGTTTACCACTACCACTTTGAAACAAGTGACAACAGAAAAAAAGATCCAGTATTCCATCGAGTCTGCCCATACTTTAATATTTTTTTTCTTGTTTGTTTTTTTATTTTAATTTATGTTTTCTTTCAATAACATTTTTGTCTAAGGCTCGGTTCACACTTGTGCGATGTGGGAAGGCTGCGAATTCACAGCCTGTTCCCGCATCGCATCTGCACATCTGGCAGTTCACACTGCCATATGCGATACGCAGGGGGTGTCAATTAAATGTTAACGACACCCCCAGTTTGATCGCATATCGCAGTGCGATCTGACAGTTCGCACAGGATCGGATCGCACAAGTGTGAACCACTGTGCAATCCGATCCTGATGCGGCTTTTGTCCAGAAAGGCGAAGCCCTGCTTGTTTGCTCCCCCCCGCTACATTTGTCACCTTTCAGGCAGGGAGGGGGGAGCGGGTACCTGTTTTCGCGGCGAGGTCCCCCGGACGCTTGGCCCCCCTCTCTTCTTTCCTTCCTGCCAGGCCATTCACAAAGCGCAGCATGCTTTGCACATGCGCAATAGGGAACCAGCTTTTTCCCTTACAAGGAATGGGCTGATGTGCCAACATTGCGGGATCTCTGGACAGATAAGTGTCCTAATATTAAAAGTCAGCGGGTACAGTATTTGTAGCTACTAACTTTAAATTTTTTGGTGGGGGGGCCTGGAGCTCCACTTTAAATCGTAACTCCACTTTTGTTGAGAAAAAAACATTCCCCTCTGGGTGATCTCTGTACATTATAAGGTATTTAACAAACTTTGTTGCAGATTCCTACCTTTTGTTATTCTGAAGTAATCCCTTTTTGTTCCTCTGTGCTGAGTGGGTCCAATGGGAGTGGTTTCATAATTATCTATCAGTTGTGGCAGCTGCAGAGCTTTAATGAGGAAAGCTGCTGGGCCTGCATCCCTTTAGACGTGTTCCTATTGGGAGTATTTCACCAAAAATGACATTTTTGTTGCAGTGGATGCCAGAAATCTGACTTGTATTTTAGGCAGACTTCTGGGAAAATTGGTGAGCCAATCACACAAGCAGGAAATGATGTTTCTGGGGTGTGGTCAGTACACATTCTGTGTACAGAACAGCACCAGGCAGCCATATTGCATTTTCAGAAAATTACAACAGCTGCAGATTGAAAAGGAAAGGTCATTTTTAATAACATTCAATTACAATATGATTTGTGTCGCAATTTTATACGCTATATATATATATGTTTTCTTTATTTGCTATTTTTTCCCCCCACGAAAGTGGAGTTACCCTTTAAGGTGCACCTGGCTTTAATCATGCAGTATGTTCTATGTCCAGATTTTGCACTGGGGCAAAGAGAATTTTAACTTTTCCCTGAAGTTGGATGTCTTTGCCAGCTATTTATTTAGATATAACAGATATGAATATTTCTCTAATTTCATAAGATATTCTTTTTCTGGAAATCAAATGGAATGAATTTGCATATAACTGCAGATAATATAAATTTTGTAAAAACACTTCCTGCCAAACCATATAATCCTTTGATGTGAATATTATTATATATGGTAATCTAGTAACAAAGCTTTTGTTTGCCTAATGCTGTTGTCTTGATGCTCCGCGGGTTAATGGAAGGGATTTGCACTTCTGTTCATATGACTACAATTTCAACATCACACGCTAAGCAAGGAAAACATTTAATAATGTTAGTCTGAAATAATCACACATTTAATTGTGGGAAAAGCAATTGCTGCCTCTGTCACATCATCAGACAGAATGAATATGACCTTGAGTTGTACCTGTAACCTGCATCAAGGATGGAGGGGTGGGAAACCATCTAATTATTCACTAGGGACCACTTTTGCAAAACAAATGTTTGTGATTATGTGGAATGTATCATGTCTTTGTATATTTTTTATTTATTATGATCAGGACTAAGAGAAAAAAAATTCTTAAATTGTCAGGTAAATATAAAATGGTATAAAAATATATTTAAATTTTTATGTAGCCAGTACATAAAGCTCTGGTCTCCTTGTCTTGTATTTTATTGGCTATCCTTTTCTGTTTCTTTTCTTACAGAGTTGCAAAGAAGGAAAACCCCCAATGGGACTTTTTAGGTCTTAGGGCTCTTTCACACGGTCCGCCTCCGTAGGCGGATCCATGCTGCTCAGCGGGGATTGATCCGACGATCCCCGCTGAACCGGCGGATGACAGCGCCGTCTCCACTTGCAGTGCGGAGAGGGAGGTGTCACAGTTCCCGCTGCTCTCTATGGGGAATCGGATGAGAGCGGACCGCATGTCCGCTCTCATCCGATCCGATCCCTGAACGGATGGAAAAATAGGGTTTCCATCCGTCCGGATTTCACGGACAGGATCGGATACGGATGGCAGCGGGTGTCAGCGGAGGTGTCTCCGCTAACATCCGCTGCCCCATAGAGCTGCATGGAGCATCCGATCAGATCCGCCTAAAAAACTGATAGGCGGATCTGATCGGATCGCCCGTGTGAAAGAGCCCTTAAATAGTAGTTCAAATGCTTATAGAAGCAATGAGGTGATAATCTTTATGTAAAAATTTGAATTTTATTTTACAAAGATATAAAAGAGGAAAATGGGGAATACAAAAGATGACATCAATATACAAGACAACATGTGGGTGGCTAGCCCTAAAATGACCTCATCATACAAGTATATGGGTACAAAAGCAAGGAAACATATGATAATAATGAATACACCCCAACTCTTGCTTACAGAGTTGAGGAGTTCAAGCTGAAACGTACACACATGCGTGAATAAGTCAGTACAGCAACTCCTCTCTCTGTCTCTCTCTACAGCTCCATCCATGATTTCAAATAAAGACAGAGTGTCTAAAAGAAAACAGTTTCTGCTCTGCACACTCTTTTAAAAAAGATAGTGCTCTGGGAATCCTTTGTCACCTGAGTTCCTTTTAAAACCTACCTGCAAAAGAAAAATAATGCATATTTGTCTCAACGTAATTGATAATGCAGAAAGAAACACAGAAAGGCCAGGAAATGCTTCTGACATCAAAACTAGATTACTGGGCTGTTTGATTGTTTATAGAGTCGAGGAGCTCCCTTTGAAATGTACACACATATGTGAATGAATCAGTACAATTAATGACTTTTCTCTCCGCCTCTCTCTACAGCTCCATCCAGGGTTTCAATTAGATGCAAGGTATGCACATGCTTTAAAAAAAAAAATTGTGCTCTGGGAATTCTTTATCATCTGAGTTCCCTTAATAACCTACCTGCAAAAGATAGATAAGTAAAAAAAGCTGGTTATTCACAGCAACCAAGCAAATGCATATGTGTCTGATCATAACTGATAATGCAGAAAGCAAACACAGAATGCCAAGAAAAGCCTCCACCATTTAGAATGGATTGCAGAGTTGTATGTTTGCTAAGAGAGTTGAGGACTGCAGCTCAAGTGAATGAATCAGTACAACGCCTCTTCTATCCATCAATCGCTACAGCTCCATCCAGGGTTTCAATTAGAGGTAGGGTGTGCACACTCTATAAAAAAATATAGTGCTCTTGGAAATCCCCTTTATTACCTACCTGCAAAAGGAAAATAAGTAAAAAAAAAAATTATTTTTAGATTATTCACAGCTATTAACTAAATACATACCTATTTGAATATGACTGGTAATGCAGAAAGCAATGACAGACATTCTAGAAAATGCCTATGGCATAACGGAGTTCTAAAGTCAGGAAGATTTTTTATATCTATGTATTATATGCATTAAGATAAAAAGCCTTCTGTGTGTAGCAGCCCCCCTAATACTTACCCGAGCCCCATCTCTGTCCAGCGATATCCTGGGACTCTCCCTCCTGATTGGCTGAGATACAGCCGTGGCGCCTTGGGCTTCCACAGCTCTCAATCAAAGTCAGTGAGCCAATCAGGAGAGAGAGAGGGTAGGGCTGAACGGCAGCTCCGTGTCTGAATGGACACATGGAGCTGCAGCTTGGGTCGGGGTGCCCCCATAGCAAGCTGCTTGCTGTGGTGGCACTTGATAGGAGGGAGAGAACAAGAGCACCGAAGAGGAACCTGACAGGAGGAGGATCTGCGCTGCTCTGTGTAAAACCGCACAGAGGAGGTAACTATAACATGTTTGTTATTTAACAACAAGACTTTGCAATCACTCTAAGCGCCGGTTCACATTACCGCGAAGCTACTTGCAGGGGCGACCTCCGAGATCGCGGTGCGAGCAGCGCGCCGCGACCTCGGAGCGGCCGCCACGGACTTCATAACATTGAAGTCTATGGCGGTCGCCTCCTGGTCGCCCCAAAGAAGCTCCGGACCCTTTTTCTAGGTCGGAGCGACTTGTGTCGCTCCTATTAGAACGGGTCCGCAGCTTCTCTATGGGAGGCGACCTGCGGCGACCTGTGAGGTGACCAGGTCGCTTCACAGGTCGCCCCAGTGTGAACCGGCACTAAAGGCTTTGTAAATCCTCAATTTTTTAAAAATAAAAATAACAAACATGCCTATACGTACCTGCTCTGTGCAAAGCTTTTGCACAGAGCATCCACAATACTCTTCTTCTGGAGTTCCAACCAGTGTTCCAGGCCCCTCCTCTTCATTGGGTGTCCCCATGGAAAGCTGCTTTCCATGGGAACACTCGTGGGCTCGCTCCTGAGTCCCACTGCTGCGCCTACTGCTCCAGTGTACCAGCTTTTCATTGACAGCAGCAGGAGCCAATGGCTATTAATCTGTCCAATGAGAAGGGTAACAGCGGCTGGAGTCGCTGCACTCATGCACATCGCTGGATTTGATTGGGCTCAGGTAAATGAAAAGGGGGGGTAGTGGTCGGGTGGGGGGAACTTCAGCACAGAAGGTTTTTTACCTTAATGCATTGAATGCATTAAGGTGACAAACCTTAGAAATTAACAACCACTCGCTAAGATCGCCTTAAAGGGCTGGCAGAAATGGAGGTAAGGGGTTAATATTGTAGTAAAAATTGCAGTATCCCAGAGAGAGGCTAAAAACATTTTCTGAAAACATTAAATACTAATTTTGTAAGAAGTGTAACTTATTAGATGGAGAATTGTTATAGGAGCTTTTTCATTTTTTAAAAAAAATCTGGCAGGGGTTATAACTAGTGATCGACCGATTATCGGCAAAGCCGATATATCGAGGGCCGATATGCACTTTCCCTGATATATCGGAATCGGCGGCACCAAGGTGACTGATATTGCCGATATTTCGGGAAAGTGTTGTACCGGAGTGATGCCTGCAGCTAGAGGCATCACCCCGCTACCGGCATCCATAGCCGACAGTCGGCTGTCTTGTAATGACAACCGATGCAGCTGAGAAGCCGCTCGGCTGTCATTACAAGCATAGGTGTGCGCACAGGGTGTGCCAGGTGTGCCCAGGCACACCCTAATCACCCTGTGCAGCACAGATTCCCCCTACTGCCCTGGCTCCCCTCCCCCTTAGCCCCACAGCTCTTCCGGCTTCCCTCTTCTCCAGCCAGCTGTTGTTGTTGGCATGTTTTAGGATGAGTGGGGAAAAGGGCCAGTAAATATATAATTTCCCGGGCCCCCTCCCTTTCTGAATGAACATCGTGAGTGATCGGTAATGTGTGTTTGAGCTTTGGTGTGCACACCCTAATGCATTAGGCTGCGCACACCTATGATTACAAGGAGTGGGAGGGGACGTCCCAACCCCCCCCCCTCCTGCCACCTTCCGTGGCTCGCCCGGGTCTCCCATCCCACCGGGAGACCGGGGCAACCAGCCTGCACAGCCGCCGAAGACCCGATCAAAGCCACATTCGGCTCTGATCGGGTCTCCATGCAAAAAATGACAGCATTCAAAACAGCCAAACTTGTCATTTTTGAATGCTTTTAAGTGCAGAGGAGGGGTTTGGGGTCTTTTAGACCCCCAGATCCCTCCACAAGAGTACCTGTTATGTGATAAAAAAAAAAACTGAAATGTACGAAAATATCAGCCAATATCGGCCGATACCGATATGCAATGGCCAAAATATCAGTATGGGCAACGAAAAACCGATATCGGTCAATCACTAGTTATAACCCTCCATTGCGCTATCCAAAATGAAAAAAAAAAAGTTTTTATAGTTCTACTTTAAAGTACTTAGGGCAGAAGAAAAGACATGAGAAGGCCACATTAAATATAGATTTGACATATGTGTTCTAGACAGTACTGGAAAAACTGTAAGCTATATCCAGGGTACTTGGTGAACATTAACTTTTATCCATAAATACATATCTACATTTATTAACAGATTCCCATCCAGCCTATGGGGTTATGACGCCGGGGGCCGGCCTCTTGTCAGTGACACAGCTGATGACTGATTAGTGTACTGGCCAGCTGCCGGTATCATGTGACCACTGTAACCACTGTAAACAATCACAGCGGGTCACATGTCAGTTGTAAACAATAGGTGGCTTCCTTTCAAGCCATCCATTGTGTATCATTATGTTGCTAGCTGTGATTGGTCACAAGGATCACATAGTACAGACTGGGTATCATTATGTTGCTAGCTGTGATCGGTCACAGAGATCACATAGTACAGACTCAGATATAGTTCAGATATATACCATAGTTTGTGGACTGTTTAACTTTTTTACAGACAATTATATACACTGGTTCGAGGTATTTTCACCAAGGAAACGTAGCAGAATAATTTTTGGCCTAAATTAATGAAGAAAGATTATTATTTGCAAAATTTTATAACAGAAACAAAGAAAAACATGTTTTTGTTTTAAAAAATGTTGGTATTTTTTAATTTAGCAAAAAGAAAAAAAAAACTCAGTGGTGAATAAATACTAGCAAAAGAAAGCTCTATTTGTGTGAACAAAATTATAAAAATTTAGTTTGGGTACAGTGTTGCATGACCGCGCAATTGTCATTAAAAGTGCGACAGCGTTGAAAGCTGAAAATTGGCCTGGGGCAGGAAGGGGGTAAAAGTGCCCGGTATTGAAGTGGTTAAAATACTGACACCCTCCCCTCAACTGCACTTCATGACTGTGGCAATTCACAATGTTGTCATCTTTCTCCCAAAATCTGCTTTGTACTGGCTTCCCCTGTGTGAGCGATTCCCCCTTGACTTCTATAGGGCCATCTCCAGAGAAATGTGAAATAGAAGTCTATGAAGATCAACTGCACAGTTGAAGCCAGCACAAAGACAATTTTAGCCACATGTGGACACCATTGTGGAGGTCCTAGCCGTGGGATGATGGTAAGAATCCATCTAGGTAGGGAAAGAGGCTTTGCTTTAGGTTAGGAAGAGGGGAACAGAAAGTGGCAACTAAAAGATAAAGCAACAAAACTTTATTTGCTGCAATATTCACCTTCAATCCAGACATTTTCTCTAGAGTAGTTGTCTCTGCTGTTAGATGTCCTTAGTTTGATGACCAAATCCACTTTCTCTGAGCCCGTGTCATCCTGAACCTGCCTCAGGCTATGGTTTGACAGTGAAAAGAGAAGAAGCACAGTGATTAGCTAATTTCTCAGTCACTCTGACCTCTCTTCCTATCAGCATGCTTCTTTTCAGCAAGTGAACTGATTGGCTTCTTGCACTGCTTCTTCCTCTTACACTCCGGCCCTGTTGTACAGGGAATGCAAAAGTCTGGTAGCAGGTCAAATTCAAGTACTTACACTGCTTGCATTAAAAAGTGCAATTAAACAGTATTAATGAATAAAGAGTTGTATTATTTGTGTCTTTTAGATCAGCTTTGAAGCCTTTAACCAAGATCACTTTCTGCATATTTAACATATCCAGAAAATACCCTTGGTTGTGAAGGTTGTGAAGGTGCTGCTAACAATGAAAAAATAGAAGATATTAAAAAGCTTTTGCTTGCATAATAAGGTCAGCCAAAGCATTGCGATATAAAAGAAAGGTTCTTCCTCCTTCCTCTTCTCACCAAGGACATTACTCAGCTATGAAGACACATAGATCACTCTGAAAAAACTTTTCCTCCTTCCTGTATTGACCCATGATGACTTACAGTTGCAAAGAACCCATATAGATTGCTGCTGCTAAAGCAATATTATTACAAACAGCATTATATTTTAAATTACAGCTTTTGAATTACCCCCTACTTGATAAACTACCCATGCTAAATAAATGTATTTAAGGAAACCAGTAAACCTAGGAATAGGAACATGCTTCTTTTTTTGTTAGCTTGCCCCTTTCCTTCAGGTCCTTACTCCTTCCCAAGCCTTTTCTGACACTTTGCTCCAATGTGTAAAAATCTGCTTTTAATTTTTTTATTGCTAAAAAATTACTTAGAACCACCAAACATTATATATATATATATATATATATATATATATATATATATATATATACAGTGTACATATATATATTAGCAGAGACCCTTTAGAAAAAAATGGTGGGTGTTGCAAATTTTTATGTCCCACAGTGTTTGTGCAGCGGTTTTTCAAACGCATTTTTTTTGGGGGGGAAAAAAAAACACTTTCATGAATTAAAAAAAATAAAACAGTCAGCCCAATTTTATTTGCATGTGAAGAATGATGTTACACTGCGTAAATAGATACCTAACCAGTCACACTTAAAAATTGCATCTGCCCATGGAATGGCGGCAAACTACGTTGCTTAAAATTCTCTATTGGCAACCCTTTAAATGCCTTTACAGGTTACCAGTTTAAAGATACACAGGAGGTCTGGGCTAGAATTATTGCTCCCACTCTGACGTTTGCGACAATACCTCACATGTGTGGTGCGATCACCATTTACATTTGCATTTGCACGTAAGCATGGTTGGATGGGGGAGGGTTGCTTTAATTTTTTTTATTATTATTTATTTTATACAAAAAAATGTTTGTACACTTTTTTTTGTACTAACTTTATTGCTATCACAAGTGATGAAAAACATCCCTTGTGACAGCATGGGCCATGACAGGTCCTCTTTATGGAGAGATTTGGGGTCTATTAGACCCCAAATCCCTTCTCTGGCCTCCCATGCAGCTGATCAGACACAGATCAGTCTGATCGGCTGCTTTCCTGGCCGCTGGTGGCCAGGTAAAACAAAGTTGCGGAGCTGGAAGTGACAAACTACTCGTCACTCCCTGTTTCCAGGGTTACAGAGAGAGGGGAACAACATCAGTTCCCCTCTCTCTCTCTGTACAGGGTAGCCATTTCCGCTGTCCGCATCGTTTCTGGGCAGCGCAAAGGGACCAGAGAGCACGGGAGAGGTGGCGGGAGGGGGGTGGGAACCCATTCTGCCACCGACAGAAGTGATGAAGTGGCTAATTAGCAACTCAGATCACTCCTGCATTAAAGAGAATCACCAGCTGAAAAGAATGGTCCTGGAATAATAACTGTAGGTACAGGCATCATCCTGGTATAACCACTGAAACTCAAGGAAGTACAGGAACGTCCTTGGGTGGAAAGTGGTTAAAAAAAAAAAAAAACGTATTTGCTGGCTGACTGGCTCACCAAAGCCATTGAGGCCTGATTAGGCGCATGCCCATGCAAAATCTGGTGCAGCTCATCCAATAACAAGGCATGCCAGATCTCTCACATCGCAGATCAGGCTAAGTCACCCTGGAAGGAACTGGTGATGTTGCCTATTGAAAACCAGGTAGTGAAAAAGAGTGTAATTTAAACTACATTCTTTGGCTCAACAAATTAATTTAAGGAAATGCATGCAAAGCTGCCTTCAGTTATTATGAATGACTAAAGGCTCAGGTGATTCTGCGGCTGTGCTGCTCTGCCTTGCTTCCTAGTAAATGAGTCATTCATGGCCAGGGGTGACATGTATGCCTCAACAATGTGTAGTAAGCATGAATAGTGCAGATGCAGAATGACCTCTGCATTCTGAAGGAATGACTGTACATAGTATGCTTCATAACTTATATGCACATAAGTGCATGTATATCTGTTGAGATGCATTACAGACAACTTTTTACAAACAATCTTGCTGCCAGCTTTCAGCCAGTAATATCCTGCATAAAATCTATGTGCTTTAGGCCTAAGAAGGCAAATCCATACCTCCTGTAGCAGCTGCACTCAGTCTTAGTCCGTAGGGTTCAATATTGAGTTGGCCCTCCCTTTGCAGCTATAACAGCTTCAACTCTTCTGGGAAGGCTGTCCATAAGGTTTAGGAGTGTGTCTATAGGAATGTCTGACCATTCTTCCAGAAGTGCATTTGACAGGTCAGACACTGATGCTGAACTAGAAGGCCTGGTTCGCAGTCTCAGATGTAATTTATCCCAAAGATGTTTTATTGGGTTGAAGTCAGGACTCTATGCAGGCCAGTCAAGTTCCTCCACCCCAAACTCGCTCATCTGTGTCTTTCTGGACCTTGTTTTTTTTTTATTGGTGCGCAGTCATGTTGGAACAGGAAGAGGCCATCCCCAAACTGTTTCCACAGAGTTGAGAGCATGAAATTGTCCAAAATGTCTTGCTATGCTGACACCCTAAGAGTTCCCTTCAGTGGAACCAAAGGGCCACCCCAACCCCTGAAAAACAACCCAATACCATAATTTCCCCTCCATCAAATGATTTGGACCAGTGCACAAAGCGAGGTCCATATAGACATGTATGAGTGAGTTTAGGGTGGATCAAATTGACTGGCCTGCACAAAGTCCTGACCTCAACCCGATAGAACATCTTTAGGATGAATTAAAGTGGAGACTGTGAGCCAGGCCTTCTCGTCCAACACCAGTACCTGACCTCACAAATGCGCTTTTGGAAGGATGGTCAAACATTCCAATAAACCAGTGATGGTGAACCTTGGCACCCCAGATGTTTTGGAACTACATTTCCCATGATACTTAACTACACTGCAGAGTGCATTAGCATCATGGGAAATGTAGTTCCAAAACATCTGGGGTGCCAAGGTTCACCATCACTGCCCTAGACACACTCCTAAATCTTGTGGACAGCCTTCCCAGAAGAGTTGATGCTGGGATAGCTGCAAAGGGTGGGCCAACTCAATATTGAACCCTACGGACTAAGACTGGGATGCCATTAAAGTTCATGTGCGTGTAAAGGCAGACGTATCAATACTTTTGACAATATAGTGTAGGTGGACTCCTGTCTGCTTTCATTCGCCCACCCATAGAGATAACATAGGTCCCATTTTTCTCCAAGATGGGTGGTTGGATAAAAGCATATGTGCCTCCACCAATAATTAGTTAAGTAAATCAGACCGAATGCGGCTTGCATCCAGGTCTGCTTTTACTGACCTGAATGGATGTGGGCAGATATAGGCAGACTGCCAACTGCTTATATCTGCCACCCATAGGAATGACATAGATCCCTTTTTTCTTCATTACAAAATGGAGGAAAATTCGTAATGGACGCACGTCACATATGTGACATTCGCTAATGTTGTGATCTGACTCGGCAGTGGAAACATTTAGAATCCCCTGCTTGGGACAAAACAAAAGGCACTTGAGTAAAAGGGGCCTTGCTATTAGGGTCTGAACTTTTTTTTTCAAAAAGTTTTGGGATAATGCTATTTAGATATTTTTATAAGAAAAATCTTATCTTTTTCAGTAAAGAGGAGAAAACAGCATTTGTCCCTAGCCCTAGCATCAGGCATGGCAGTTCTGGAGCTTGCCATGATGTTTACAATATTAAAATGAAAATGCATACTTATTTATTATACCACATATCAAAGACTAGTTAATTAACATACTATTTAATCAATTTTACACATTTTACATTTTAATCATCCCAAGCATGTAATTGGGGATATTACTAAAATGTATCCATACAGTATACTGGGAATGCCATAACCTGTGACTCCAGCATTTCACATGATTGAAATCCTATTTCATAGACAGCCCTTTGATATTGCATTTCTGCCACTTCAAAGGCAAAATGAGCCCATGCCACAGTAAAGTAATACACATTTACTTGAAAGAAAAACAGATCACAGTGTTGGGGCCATAATCCTTTAAGAGAAAAGTTTCAAAGTAAAGGTATTCCCAGGAAAATTGGTTGCGGAGAGCAGTCAGTAACTGCGGCATTCTTCTGAAGTGCAGTCATGAGCAACGTACGGGCCCATGGAGATGGGATGCCTGGTGCTATTCTACGAGAGATAGCTGAGGTTACATATGAGGGATGTGCGAGGCATCGAGCTGCATCATCTCTTTCCTTAAGTCTAAGGAATTTATTTCCTGAAATTTCAGCAAAATTCAGGAGATTTCAGTAAAATTTTGCCATTTTGGAGTCAATGGAAAAGGCAGCTTGCAAGTACTGCATTCGCTTTCTTATTTTTTTTTTGGCTAAGTACATTTTCTACAAGTACAGAAAAATACCTGTTGATCCCTGGTGGAAATCCAATGTCCTTGCAACTTTCTGTGCACTGGACTGATATCTTAAATGTTTTCCGCTTTCCCAGCTATTGTCTGTAAAGCACACAACGCTTTTTCTCAGTGTAATAGAGATGAGAAAAGGGGCAAGTGTAGTCCCAATCAGGAAAGTATCCTAGGGTGACAACACCTCTACTCCATAGGTATTTGACAGTTAGTAGCACTTTCACCCTGGGACAGGAAGTGCATTACTGGCAATATCATTGGGTGAAAATGAAGGAAAAAGTGCCCTAAATGGAGCTTAAGTTTGGTTGCTGACTTTAAAAAATCAGTTATTTACCAGTGCCTGGGGTCCAGCACTGTACTCCCACAGCAGGTTCTTCTCACTGCTTTTGGGTCCCTGGTGCCACCATCTTGGAGTCGGCTGCGGAACCCTACTGCTCAGGCGCAAACTCGCACAGTGCTTTGTGAATGGTCCTGAAGCCTCCAGGGACACGTCAGGGGTCCCAGGAGGCTTCAAAACCATTCACAGAGCACTGCACGAGTTTGCACTTGAGATGCAGAGTTCCTTAAGAAGGTGGGAGGAGGCAGGGACAGGGATGCCTAGATGAGGATTGTGGAAGTGGAAGCAGTTACCAATAAGAACCAGTACTTGAATAAAAAGAACTAGAGAGCCCAGATCTAGACACCAAAGTGGCAAGATACTGGCTACTCCAAGTAAAAAATGAATGGATATGTTGAGGGGGACTCCTGACAGATGAGCACAGAGTCATTAACCATATATTGACCACATATTTGACAAATCCAAAATAATTTTATTAAATTGTTAAAACAGATTAAAAAGAGACAAAATTCCTCATCATAACAGATACAACATATCCATAGTAGTCTCAACCAACAGCGGGACGGGTCTGACGCGTTTCGCCCTTAGGCGGGCTTTCTCAAAGACCACATTGAGCCCCAGGTAGACTATTACAAAGAGAAGATATGTTATTAGTTTACAAAAATACAAACATTTTCATGTACATTTCAAACATATTACAATTTATCCAGAAACAATTTTCCCAATTGTATTTGATATATTCAAAATATGAGGTTTACAAATATCATATTATGCTCACCAATCTATAAATGATGTTGAACAATGATGCTGGAGGGCCAGGAGATCCGGTCATCGATCATGCATATGACTCCATACCCATCCTCATAGGGTAAAGGCAGGAGGGGCAAAAAGCTCAAGGATACCGAGAATTGGGGCTATCCCGAAGGACGAGGTGTCGAGTCCGGCACTCTCCCGAGACCACTATTAACCCACGTGCCAAGTGATCAAAAAGAGGATCCTTTGCAGGAATTCGTATGCCTATGTTTATGCTAAATACAAGACATCTAATTGTAAGTGCAATATCAACTGTTTTTTGAATAAATCTCAAGGTGAATACACTATTAGTCCTCCTTTTTCCTTTAATACACGGTGGTTTTGTGAGCTTGTGAAGAAGGAGGAGGCTGTGTTTCTTGCTGGTACTTGTTGCCATCTAGTGGAGAAAGAAAGGTAGAGCGGTTCTACATCCCACTTCAGGATTTTAAAGAGGAAGCAAGGCGGTGGTTTCACTGAACAAGTGCATACCTATTACCATCTGGTAAGAGGCTAATTCTTGATGATTTACACGTGGTGTTTGTTCACAAGGAGATTGGATATTTTTTCAGCACAAGAAAATATAGTTGCACCTTATTTATTTCCGTTTGGTAAGGATGAATTTCACTCGGTGGTGGATACACGTATTATTTGGATAGAATACAATTCTACTCACCTGCACAATATTTATGGACACTTATGAACTTTTATGTTTATGCACCAAACGATTTGTATTATTAATTGGCTTCACAGATTGATATATATGATATATTTACCTTTGTTGATTTGGTTCACATATAGTTATATGTTATATATTCATTATTTATTTGTTGTTTAGCGCACCCCACACTACATATACATTTATCCATATTCAAAAGCACTGAATACCGGGAGCAGCTTCAACACACTATCAGCGCACCCATCCCCCCTTACAACTTTGAGAAAGCCCGCCTAAGGGAGAAACGCGTCAGACCCGTCCTGCTGTTGGTTGAGACTACTATGGATATGTTGTATCTGTTATGATGAGGAATTTTGTCTCTTTTTAATCTGTTTTAACAATTTAATAAAATTATTTTGGATTTGTCAAATATGTGGTCAATATATGGTTAATGACTCTGTGCTCACCTGCCAGGAGTCCCCCTCAACATATCCATTCGTTTTTTACTTGGAGTAGCCAGTATCTTGCCACTTTGGTGTCTAGATCTGGGCTCTCTAGTTCTTTTTATTCATTATCTTTCTAGGATTGGAGGACTCCTGATTATTCTGTATACATCCATGAAGGCATCTCTTTTATTACTATATCAAGAACCAGTACTTGCTCCCCCCAAAAAAGCAGGACTTAATTTTTTGAGTGAAGTTCTGCTTTAATAAAGAATAATAAACTATGGCAGAAACTAAGGACTAACAAATTGCAATATTTGACATTTTTGCTTTTTGGGTTTAGATACATTTTAGGATATTTGCACACAGTACTGATATTTTAACATCAGAATTCCTGCCCAAAATTTCTTGCGTTTATTTTGCATGTGTTTGCAAGCTTATCTACTGTACATGCATGAGCATACATGTAAAATAATTAAAAGGTTTTAATCTTTTTGAAATTACAATTTTATGGGCTTATTTAGAAGAGCCAGCGATGCAGATTTCTATAATTTTTTTTCTTATCCTGCCCCGCATTCTACTGACCTCTGTACATTGCCCTGCATTCTACTGACCTCTGTACGCTACCCTTTATATTACTTATACTGACCAAAATCTAACCCAACCAGCCAGGCCTAAAACTAGTCGAGCAAGTCAGCCTGCAGTACCAGTTGTTCTGCCTTCATGATGAACTCCTGCATCTGCCTTGAGGTGAACAATTATAACCAGACATAAAACAAGTTGTGAATGAAAGTGAATGGCAGGTTCTGAAGCTAACATTTAGTCCCTTTCACACTTACCCTCCGTTCACATTTGATTTAACATTTGACGATTTGACATACGTATAAAATCCTATGCCAAATTGGTGCCTATTGCTGGCAATGGCACGTCTGAATTGGTGCCGATTTTGTGGCGCCACACCGACAGTTCCTGCACCACTTTTGGCAACGTTGGGGGTTTTTCAATAGACATCTATGCATGAACCTTCACAGATGTCTCCCAAATGGCCCCAAAAGTCGGACTGAAATGCCGGTTTAACTCGCACGTTTCAAACCCGCATTCAGTGTGAACCGTCCTAGGCTAAGAGTCAGATCAGGTCTGCCTGTCAGTTTTTCAGGCGGACCTGACTTGACGGTTCATTCACCCCCAATGGACCGGTTGGTGCAAATGGACTTTTGTCTGTTTAAACCCACCTTCCTCCGATCCGTTCAGCTAAAAAAAAAAGAGGAAGGGGATCTGTATTTTTCCGTCTAGGCAGATCGGATTAATGGCATATTTCGCTATCCATTTACACCTGGCCGCCTAGAGAGCAGAGCAGGCTTTGTCTGTGCCCACTCTGCAGACATGGAGTTGTCATCTGCCCGCGCTGCTCTGATCAGCAGGGGATAGTTGGACACATCCCATGTAAAACTGGTCTTAGCCAGCTGCCGACAGTCCGCCACAGTTATACGCCGGCAGGCAGCTGCTACCAGGCAGATCGCCGTAGCTGTACGTCGCTTTCGTACACACGGCTAGGGGGCGAGCACAGGCCGCCAGCGGGGAGCTTCCAACCCCACTCATCAGTGGGAAAGCTGATGCACGGGGCAGGCGGCTCCGATTGCCGCCTGACACCTATGATCGTTCCTCGCTGAGAGAGAAGGACGGTCGGCTGTTGTAAACACAGCTGACCGCTCTTCTCCCTGCAATGATCATAGAGCCCATGTGATCCTTCTATATAGAATCACATGTTTCTGTGGATATTTCAGAAGCCATGCCCCCCCCCCCCCCCTAGTTAGAATCACTTCCCTAGGCTCACATTTAACCCCTTGATCACCCATAATGTTAACCCCTTCCCTGCCAGTGTCATTATTACAGTAACAGTGCATATTTTTAGCAATGATTACTGTAGTAATGTCACTGGTCCCCCCAAAAGTGTCAAAAATGTCAGTCAGGGGTTCGCTCTATCCGCCGCAATGTCGCAGTCCCGCAAAAAATTGCAGATCGCTGCCATTACTAGTAAAAAAAAAAAAAAAAAACAATAAAAATTACATAAATCTTAGTTAGTAGATGCGATAACTTTTGTGCAAACCAAACACCTGTGCGCAAAAAATAAAAATTGCACAGGTGATCAAATACCACCAAAAGAAAGCTCTATTTATGGGGAAAAAAGGGCATCAATTTTATTTGGGTACAGCGTCGCACAACCGTGCAATTGTCCGTTCCGGTCTTAAAGTGGTTAAGGTAGGATCCTACCTACCTTAACCTTAAAGTGGTTAAGGTAGGATAAGCTTTTTATATATTTACAAAACAAAATAATAGAGACTTTCAAAGTGTTACATCCAGAATTATCAGAGAAAGAAAAAATGGATCTGGAAAGGGGAAAGAAACTCCCCACTGGGCTCCAATATATGCGCTCTTTATTGGCACACCATGAGACAATAGTAAATAAAATTATAGGTATATTACACACCTCATTAAAATGTCACATCACATAAAAAGAGAAAGAACATGTTTCCAGGGGTTTATACCCTAGAAAGTTAGAAATATGTACAAATACCCTCTACTGGATTGGTACAACGTCTAGCCTGGATTTATGCATGCATATACAGTACAAAATTCAATAAATGTTGTACATTCAGGCTTCTCCAAATTCAGATATCTAGGGTATAAACCCCTGGATATATGTTCTTTCTCTTTTTATGTGATGTGACATTTTAATGAGGTGTAATAATCATATAATTTATTTTACTATTGTCTCAAGGTGTGCCAATAAAATCTGCATTTATTAGAGTCTGGTGGGGAGTTTTTCCCCTTTGTGGATCTCATTCTTTATTTATTTTATATTTTTAAGTTGACATTAGTTTTATTAGATTGTTCTATGTTTTCTCCGTGCCGTTCTTACTTTTTTTTTTTGCGGACCTAGCTAGGTAATTTATCTTTTAAAAACAAAGGGTATGCCTGTCCCTGCTATACATGGATTGACATTTGACCGGTTCAGCAGCGACCGGCCCAATTCTGACCAATGTGTGTCTGTGTGTGATCTGTGTATTATGGCAGCGAAGAGTGCACCTGTCCCGGCAGTAAAGATTCCTAGATCCCCCTCGTTCGTGTGGATGGAAGAAAAAAAACTACCTGTGTATAGCCAGCTCTACTCTAGAAAAGGGGATAGGGTAACCGACACTCTATCACCAATGATAAAAGGGGTGAACATTTTTTTTTACATATTATATAAAAATAACCTCAATTCAAGTTTTTTTCCAAGACATGGCACTCTATTGGTTAATCAGGCCTGCAACACACATTGCAGCGGTGGTAAACTACCACTTTAAACTCGTACCTACAGCTATGATTACACTAAGGCTTATCTCTAGATAGGGTGAAAATTTCCTAAACATGTGCCATTTACGAGATATTCACATCAGCAATAGCCAACGATATTACAGGCACATGGGCTGTAAAGCTCTGCATACAAGGCACACCCTGCATTGCAGAGCACCATACTACTATCATGGCTCTCATATGCATGTGCGGGATTTTTGAGCTTTTGGAGGGGACTGCAGGCTAGCCTCTTGCCTACTGACTAAGGGCCCTGACTTGTGAGGGAACACTGCTCTTTGTGGGGTGTATTCTTGGGGGACCCTTGGAGTAATGTTACTTTGGATTCAAGTGCACATCTCCCCAAGACACACAGACTCTGGAACTCTAGGCCTAGGATCCATGTTAGAGGCCTAGCGGCCTATTGCCAATAGGGGACTGCTCCGCAGAGTCAAACTCATGGCAGATGCTAATGTCATCAGCTCAACCACCTGTCTTCCACAAATTGTTGATTGTGCTGATTAAATCACCTATTGTCTACTGTGGGGGGTGTGTTATAAGAATATGTATTGTACTTCATGAGCTTGATGACGGCAAATCTGCTAGTTAATTAGCTCAAGTTAATTAAATCACTGCCATCTATTAGTTGCTAGTTGGAAAGTAGAATACTGTTTGTGTTGGTTGTTCCTTAGATATGTTAATTTTATTTCTGTACACAATTTCCTCTGCATATAATAATGTAATCAGGCACCTGACCTGGTGTGGTATATATTCAGTGTGAGTTTTTTCAATAAATGTACCAGATCTTATACAAGCTATTCGCGGCTAGTTTTGTATGGGGGCAGCTAGAATATCTGATGTCTAGGTTCAAGACTGAAGGAAGCGGTATTCTGACGGAAGCCCACAAGCATATTGTGGGGTCGTGGTTCCGTTTCACTGATTAATTAAATGGCTGTAGAATGTGAACCTGGAAAGAAGACCAGGTGAAGATTGGAGTACTGGCAGTGGTGACAACAAGCTGCTGGAGAGCTCTGTTTGATAGGTAAGTCTGTCATAATGTGCTGGAAAGCATTGCATTAAACTGCGGGGGCCCAGCTATTTTTTGTAAGATTTTACTACCATCTTAAAATTATTGTAAAGTCTTTTTTTTTTGCTTAAAAATAACAAACATATTGTACTTACCTCCTCTGTGCAGTGGTTTTGCACAGAGCAGCCCCAATCCTCCTCTTCTCGGGTCTCTCGTTGCTGCTCCTGGCCCCTCCCTCCTGACGAGTGCCCCCACAGCAAGCAGCTTGCTACAGGGGCACCCGAGCCGAGCTGCAGCTCCATGTGTCCATTTAGACATGGAGCCCTGGCTAGGACCCGCCCCCTCTCTCTCTTCCTTGGCTCAACGACTTTGTTTAACAGCAGCGGGAGCCAATGGCACTCCACTGCTGTTTTAGCCAATGAGGAGGAGAGTCCTGGGCAGCTAAGTCTTTCCTGCAACTTTGCTGGATAGAGATGGGCTCAGGTAAGTACTGAGGGGGGCTGCTGCACACAGAAGGTTTTTTATCTTAATGCATAGAATGCATTAAGATAAGAAAAAAAAAAACATCTAACTTTTCAACCACTTTAATGCATGTTGTTTGTGTGTTTCAGCACAGCACAATGCACAATAACGCACTACCATGTGTTGTGGTGTACACTATTGCCAAAAATTGAGCATGTCTGCATATGTTTTTTATTTACATCTTTGTGCATTGCCATCCCTTTCATTTGAAAAGGTTCCCTTACAATGGCTGTAAACCCTTACATTTACCCAGTGAAATGACTGACCTCAGGTGATACAGAGATGAAACAAATTCCCCCACATACGCTGTACCTGTTTATCTGCTATCTTTTATTCTCGACATCATTTATAAGTCCAGAACTTACAAAGCTTGCCTGAGTAGAAATGGGCCAAACACCCCCAGGTTTGGTTCGCGCCAGAACTCTCGAACATCGCAAAAGTTTGGAACCCCATTGAAGTCTATGGGACTGGAACTTGAAAAATCAAATGTCTCTATTTTAAAGGCTTATATGCAAGTTATTGGTCATAAAAAGAGTATGGGGGGGGGGGGGGGGGCGACTACAGCCCTGGGGGACATGTATCAAGGCAAAAAAACCTTTAAAAAAAGATTGCTTTTAAAGGAGCAGTGATTTTGATGATGCTTAAAGTGAAAGAATAAAAATGAAAAATTCCTTTAAATATAGTGCCTGGGGGGTCCCTTTAGTCTGCCCCTAAGGTGGCGCATCTGTACCGTGTATAGAACATGCTGCAGCAAAACTGACATTTATAAAGAAAAAAAATGATATTTAAATTGATTTTCCCTGCAAGCTTTCTCTATTAAGGAAACAACAGCTTGGGGAGCTAGTCTGTATGATGAGGCCACAATTTAGTGCACTCGGAACAAGATTTAAGATTTTTTAGATAAATTCTGGTGTCTCTTTGGCAGACTTTGGATGGAAAAAAAAAGTTTTGCACCACAGTGAGCAAGCCTTATGTAAAGAAGGCAAATTTTACTACACTTAGCCCAAGATTAAAGGAGTTGTAAAGTCTCAAGGTTTTTCACATTAATGCATTCTCTGCATTAATTTGAAAAACCTATGGAGCTGCAGCTGTCCCCCCAGACCCCCCCCCCTCCTTTTTCTTACCTGAACCCGATCTTTCCAGTGACGAGCACGAGACCTGGCAGCTCAAACCGCTGTTTCGGGTCTTCATTGGATAGACTGATAGCATCAGGAGCCATTGGCTCCTGCTGCTGTCAATCAATCCCCTGTGCCACCTTGCTGGTAGGATATTGCTAAGACACTCCTAACTAATCACACCATCCCTTGCTTACACCCACTATTACAGGAGCAAGCTCTCAAACCCCTGCACATACTGTAGGTGGTCCACTGTCTCCTCCATTGCCGCATTGCTGAGTTTAGAACTACTGCAACAGGCAAGAGAGAGCACAAGTGAGGGAGTTTGAATTGGCTGGGAGTGTCTTAGCAATGTCCTAGCAACAAGGCATGATGCCATCTCTGAGAATTTTCCAGCCAGGTTTCCGAAGGTATGTAAAAGGCCTACTCCTATGATAAATGGGCATTCTTTATCTCTGTTCAAGGCTGCACAGTGTATTTTTATCTACAAGTGCCAAACTGGATGCAGCAGAGGGATTCGTGGTGCTCTCTGTGGGGGGAACCCAATGAAGAGGAGAAGCCAGGAGCGTTGCTTGGGCACCCCAAAAAAGGAGGATCAGGGCTACTCTGCGCAAAATCCTTGCACAGAGCAGGTAAGTATAACATGGTTGTTATTTAAAAGATAAAAAAAAAAAATGAACCTTTACAATCACTTCAATAACTTTTTTATTTTTAGATAATATCTAGTGACCCTTTAGCAGACAAAAGTAACAGGTGCAAAAAAATTGGGCTTTGGGTGTTGATGGTGCCTTCACACTGTAACCTTCTATAGGTACTCTTGGTGAAAGCAAGAATTAGGCTTTGCTGTAAAAAATTTAAATTTGACGCCCCTGTCACATAGTTGCGGAGAAATTGGTCTTTTGGCGTTAATGATACCTTCATGTCTGTGCATCCACAGGAAGCAAGTGGCTGACCCTGTGTTCAAATAATCCAGCTGATTCCTCCATGCATGATGCTGGGGCTATAGGCAGGAGTAGCTGTGGACAAGGAGGCAGAATAAGCTGCTCTGGCAGCTGCAGTGGACGACGCACTAGTGTCAGCTTGGATCATAGAGGATGGGGATGGTTTAGTAAGCCAGTCCACCACCTCCTCTGCATTCTGTGGCTGGATAGCACAGGCAGCATCACTAAACAGAGGAAATGATGCCCTGCCCGAGAATGGACCACGTCCACATTTGCCTGTGGACAGACGCTGCCGGCCCCCTCATAGTGTCATAGGAATGTCTGCCTCTCCTTATTGGCCTCCCAGACATGGTAGGGAGGGCTTATTACCCAATCTTACTAAAAACTCCGAAATGTGTGCTTGGATGTACTTTACTGAATGAAAAGTACAAAGAAATGACAATTCAGACCCATTTAATTTTTTTATTGTGGACTGCGACTAGATACAAAAATCACTTAAAGTGGATGTAAACCCTCACATGTACCCAGTGAAGTGAACAGCCTCAGATGATACACAGGGATGAAACAAATCTCCCTACATATGTTTTACATGTATATCTGCTACCTTCAGCATTCTAGATTCTTTAGAAAGTAAACATTGTGTTAGAAATTCTACTTCCTCTTTCAGCAGTGGGAGGGGGGGGGGGGAGTCTTGGAATATACTCTGTGACAGCTGATTGAAGGAAAGGCACACCCCCTCCACATAGGCAGAGGAAGACAGAAACTTGCATAGCTGTGCTGTGAATAGACCAGCTCTCTTTCAACTTCACCCGTCTTTCTTCCAGGTTCGCGGCCTCCAGCCCTGTGACTGGCCGGAGCCGCAATGACGTCATTCCAGCTAATGAGCATGGGAGCCACTGTTCACGGCACAGGACTTGGAAGGAATGGCATGAGTGGCCATTCCTTCAGAGCGCAAGTGATGTCACTGGCTGCATGTAATGTAAATATCTCCTAATCGGTACAAGTTTAGGAGATATTTACACTACCTATAGGTGAGCATTATTATAGACTTACCTACAGGTAAAAGTCAGGAAAGGAAGTTTACTTCCTCTTTAAGGCCTGACCTCCCTCACGCCTCATCAATGAATCACGCCGGCAGGAAGAGGTTAATGGAACATATTTAAGACCCCAGGCACACCTAGGATAGCCTGAATGTGTGTTTGTGTGCATTTTTTTTCTGTTCTTCGCATGTTTCCAGGTGTCATTCAGTTCAAGGCCCGACAAACAAATAAAAAACAAATCCTGCACCTTTTGGCTGCTGATTTTGTTCTGCACATTTGTGGCATGTTTATAGTGCACATGAACACATATCCGCTGTCTGCGTTTGGGGTACCATTAAGAATTAATGACACAGCAAGTGCAATGTGTATTTTCTGCACCTTCCTGGAAGGTGCAAATGTAAATGCAGCCCTAACGCACGCAAAAACATGTTATTGCAACCAGAAAAGTGCAAACCCAGCCTGTACTGACAGAAGATTATTGGTGGAGCTCTTCCTCTGTAAATGCTGGTTGCCTGGCTGTCAGACTGCTCTATAGGGCAGGGCTGTCTTAATGAACAGGCACACCTGGGCACTACCCAGGGGCCCCAGGTACATAGAGGGCCCATGATCAGGGCCAGGAAAAAAGAGGGTGGGTGCTGTGTTGGGGGATGCACTGACGGTTTGTCCGCTCTTCTTTGACAGGAGTACTTGCAGTGTTTTTTCTACCTCCTGCAGGTGGCGGAAGAGAGCCGTCACTGAGACTGAGAACTCACCTCAGTCTCAGCACAGTAGATGATGTCATGTATGGGGACACTGTGATGGAGACACCTGATGTATGGGGACACTGTGGTTGGGACATTGTGATGGATGGGGACACTGGGATGGGGACATTGTGATGGATGGGGACACTTGATGTATGGGGACACTGTGATGTATGGGGACACTGTTATGGGGAACCCTGATGTATGGGGACACTCCGATGGGGATATTGTGATGTATGGGGACACTGTGATGGGGAATTGTGATGTATAGGGACACTGTGATAGGGACATTGTGATGTATGGGACATTGTGATAGGGACACCTGATGTATGGGGACATTGTGATGTATGGTGACACTGTGATGGGGATATTGTGATGAGGACACATGATGTATGTGGACACTGTGATGGAGACACCTGATGTATGGGAACACTGTGATGTATGGGGACACTGTGATGGGGACACCTAATGTATGGGGACACTGTGATGGGGACACCTGATGTATGGGGACACTGTGATGGAGACACCTGATGTATGGGGACACTGTGATGGGGACATCTGATGTATGGGAACACTGTGATGTATGGGGACACCTGATGTATGGGGACACTGTGATGGAGACACCTGATGTATAGGGACACTGTGATGGGGACACAGTAATATATAGGAACACTGTGATGGAGACACCTGATGTATGAGGAAACTGTGATGGGGACACATGATGTATGGGGACACTGTGATGGGGACATTGTGATGTATGGGGACACTGTGATAGGAACATTGTGATGTATAGGGACACTGTGACGGGGACATTGTGATGTATGGGGACTTTGTAAAATGGGACACATGATGTATGTGGACACTGTGATGGAGACACCTGATGTATGGGAACACTGTGATGTATGGGGACACCTAATGTATGGGGGCACTATGATGGGGACACTGTGATGGAGACACCTGATGTATGGGGACACTGTGATGGGGACACCTGATGTATGGGGACACTGTGATGGAGACACCTGATGTATGGGGACACTGTGATGGGGACATATGATGTATGGGGACACTGATGTATGGGGTCACTGTGATGGAGACACCTGATGTATGGGGACACATGATATAAGGGGACACCGTGTTAGGGACATTGTGATGGATCGGGACACTGTGATGGGGACACCTGATGTATGGGGAAACGGTAACGTATGGGGACGATGGAGACACCTGATGTATGGGGACACTGTGATGGGGACACCTGATGTATAGGGACACTGTTATGTATGGGGACACTTTGATGGAGACACATGATGTATGGGGACACTGTGATGGGGACACGTGATGTATGGGGACACTGTGATGTAGACACCTGATGTATGGGGACACTGTGATGGGGACACCTGATGTATATGGACACTGTGATGGGGACACAGTAATATATAGGAACACTGTGATGGAGACACCTGATGTATGAGGAAACTGTGATGGGGACACATGATTTATGGGGACACTGTGATGGGGACATTGTGATGTATGGGGACACTGTGATGGGAACATTGTGATGTATAGGGACACTGGGATGGGGACATTGTGATGTATGGGAACATTGTGATGGGGACACATGATGTATGTGGACACTGTGATGGAGACACCTGATGTATGGGAACACTGTGATGTATGGGGACACTGTGATGGGAACACTGTGATGTATGGGGACACTGTGATGGGGACACCTGATGTATGGGGACACTGTGATGGAGACACCTGATGTATAGGGACACTGTGATCGGGACACAGTAATATATAGGAACTCGTGATAGAGACACCTGATGTATGAGGAAACTGTGATGGGGACACATGATGTATGGGGACACTGTGATGGGGACATTGTGATGTATAGGGACACTGTGGTGGGGACATTGTGATGTATGGGGACACTGTGATGTATGGGGACACATGATGTATGGGGTCACTGTGATGGAGACACCGATGTATGGGGTCACTGTGATGGGGACACATGATGTAAGGGGACACCGTGATCGGGACACCATGATGGGGACATTGTGATGGATGGGGACACCTGATGTATGGGGAAACGGTGACGTATGGGGACGATGGAGACACCTGATGTATGGGGACACTGTGATGGGGATACCTGATGTATAGGGACATTGTGATGTATGGGGACACTTTGATGGAGACACTGTGATGGGGACACATGATGTATGGGGACATTGTGATGGGAACACCTGATGGATGGGGACACTGTGATGGGGACACCTGATGGATGGGGACACTGTAATATATAGGAACACTGTGATGGAGACACCGGATGTATGAGGAAACTGTTATGGGGACACATGATGTATGGGGACATTGTGATGGGGACACATGATGTATGGGGACACTGTGATGGGGACACATGATGTATGGGGACACTGTGATGGGGACACCTGATGGATGGGGACACTGTGATGGGGACACCTGATGGATGGGGACACTGTAATATATAGGAACACTGTGATGGAGACACCGGATGTATGAGGAAACTGTTATGGGGATACATGATGTATGGGGACACTGTGATGGGAACATTGTGATGTATGGGGACATTGTGATGGAGACACCTGATGTAGGGGGACACCTGATGTAAAAGGACACTGTGATGGGGACTCTTGATGTATGGGGACACTGTAACGTATTGGGACACTGTGATGGGGGACCCCTGATGTAGACTAAGAAGATAGCACTACTATAGGACTACATTCATACTCAGCTACACAGCCTGAACTCTCCTCCATCCTCCTGTAGTTCTCAGTGCGAGTTTCCTTTAAAAACAAAGCGCTGAGCCTGCAGCCACGTTCTATCCCTGCTATCAGACAGAAATGGTTAATAGTGAGTAGCCTTTCCTGTGCTCCTCCCACTAGAGGGTGGATCACAGACACAGGATGACAGGAGCCACGCCTTTCTCCACAGTGCACCTCCTGACCACGCCCCTCTCTGTCAATCCTTACGTGTAAGCTTCTGCAGGTTCTCGATCTGTCCGCCCCCTGGCTGGACACGCCCCGTGGGCGGGGCTCTGCCAGTCAGTGCACGGGCTGCCGGCTCCATGCGCCCCGGGTCCCAGCGGAGGCAACATGAGGAGCGGCTGCAGCAGCGGGGCCATCCCGGGCCTCCTTCTGCTGCTGGTGTTGGGGAGCCGGACTGGCAGAGGTAAGAAGGAGGGGGGAGCGGGCGGTATGGTTCGGGGTGTTCATCCTCATTGTCCTGTCCATGGTTCGCCCTCCATCTCATCCAGGCCGGGCTACATCAGTACCAGAGCGCTGCATCCCATCACCTGGCCTGTCCCCCCTCCCCCCCCTCCATCATCATCACCCCCCTGTCACTGCCTGATAATCCCCACCGACACCCCCAACATAGGTCTGTGCTCCCCCCACTGTGTCCCCATCACCACTTTCCACCGACCCCCAGATCACACACAGCCCTCCGCAATCTACAGGAATCCTCTTCTTCACCTGGCTCACTGCAACTTCCCCCAACAAGAAGGCAGCCAGTCCAACCCTCAGCCCTGCAGGTCAGCTGACACAGAAAGCAACTCATCTTTGTGGCAGCCAGGCAGCTGGCATTTTCATGGAGGAGTTCAGTGGTGTCAGTGTGTGTAATATTACAGCACCGGCTTCCTGATGGTACCCCACAGCCCCAACACATCCTCTATAGTATCTGGGGGGCGGTAATAGAGATATGGGGGGCAGAGGAGGGGGGGGGGGTCTGTGCAAATTGGAGATACTGGACAACTGTGCAGCATGTACGCATCTCACCCTAGTCACCCCGATATATATGTGTCTCATCCTAGTCACCCCAATATATTCATCTCACCCTAGTCACCCCAATATATTTGTCTCACCCTAGTCACCCCCACATATGTGTCTCATCCCCACATATATGTGTCACCCCAACATATCCGTCTCACCCTAGTCACCCCGACATATCCGTCTAACCTGAGTTACCCCGACATATCCGTCTCACCCTAGTCACCCGATGTATCCGTCTCACCCTAGTCACCCGATGTATCCGTCTCACCCTAGTCACCCGATGTATCCGTCTCACCCTAGTCACCCCAATGTATTCTTCCCACCCTAGTCACCCCAACATATCAGTCTCACCCCGATATATTCGTCTCACCCTAGTCACCCGATGTATTCTTCCCACCCTAGTCACCCCAACATATCCGTCTCACCCATGTCACCCCAACATATCCGTCTCACCCGTGTCACCCCAACATATCCGTGTCACCCCAACATATCCGTCTCACCCTAGTCACCCCAACATATCCGTCTCACCCTAGTCACCCCAACATATCCGTCTCACCCTAGTCACCCCAACATATCCGTCTCACCCTAGTCACCCGATGTATCCGTCTCACCCTAGTCACCCGATGTATCCGTCTCACCCTAGTCACCCCAACATATCCGTCTCACCCTAGTCACCCCAACATATCCGTCTCACCCTAGTCACCCCAATGTATTCTTCTCAGCCTAGTCACCCCAACTTATCCGTCTCAGCCTAGTCACCCCAACTTATCCGTCTCACCCTAGTCACCCCCACATATTTGTCTCTCCCTAGTCACCCCAATGTTTTCTTCTTACACTGGCCACCCCAACGTACTCTTCTCCTCCACTGTAATCACCCCTCACCCTGTACCCGTTTCATGGCTTTTTACTGCCAGCTTGTGCCCATCTCACCAGCTGCTGGTATCCTGTTATTTCCAGGCTGTCAGACTTTCACTGCCAACCTTGCTCTGGATCCCCGGCTATAACTTGTAATCCTCACAAACTCCAAGCATGCAGCCTGCCTTTCAGCTGTATCTGGTCAGGCAATGCAACGATTGATCGCGACGCTGAGTTTAATGACCCATAGCAACCAGATTCACTTCACAGTAACCCATAGCAACCAGATTCACTTCACAGTAACCCATAGCAACCAGATTCACTTCACAGTAACCCATAGCAACCTGATTCACTTCACAGTAACCCATAGCAACCAGATTCAGTTTATGGTAACCCATAACAACCAGATTCAGTTTATGGTAACCCATAACAACCAGATTCAGTTTATGGTAACCCATAACAACCAGATTCAGTTTATGGTAACCCATAACAACCAGATTCAGTTCACATAAGCTAAGGGTAAGATTTTGATTGGTTGCTATGGTCCAGAGCAGCTCTTTTCGTTCCCTTAAAGTGGTTGTAAACTGCTGCCCATTTTTTTTTTTTTTTTGGGCACCTGGAAGGTAAAGCCATAATGTGCTAGTAAGCATCGCATACTAGCACATTATGTTAAACTTACCTTAAAACAAAGGCCTCCTGTGCTTAGAAGTCAGCGTTGGAGGGGCTGCAATCTTCACCCGTCTTGCTTCCAGGTTCGCAGACTCCGGTGCTGTGATTGGCCAGAGCCACAATGACGTCACTCCTGCACATGCACGCGGGAGCCGCCGTTCACGGCACAGGGCTCTGAAGGAATGGCAGAGGGTGACCGTTCCTTCATAGCGCATGCACCAGTGATGTCACTGGCTGCATTTAATGTAAATATCTCCTACATTGTGCATGTTTAGGAGATCTTTACACTACCTATAGATGAGCCTTATTATAGATCACCGATAGGTTAAAGCAAAAGATGGAACTTCACTTTCACATTAATAAACCTGCGTGTCGTATTTTTGCTCTGCATTATTCTGCACTTTGCTTTACTTGGCTGGATAATGCCTATCTTCACCAGCCTGGACCACATCCCCTGGCCAGCATTCTTCTTGCTTTTGAACCCTGCCTACTTAGAAACAAAAGAGTGTTGGCAGAAAAAGAGCACGTGGTTCATCAGGTCTGCCTATTTTATCCATATCTTTATGTAAGTGAAGTCTCCAAAACTGGTCACAGTATTCTAAATGAGGTCTAACTAAATCAGGACCCCTTTTCTCCTGTTGGTGATCCCTTCAATGATAACTAAAGACCTATATAGGAAGATCAGGACCTCCTTCCTCCTGCTGGTGATCCCTCTAGTGATCACTAAAGATCTATATAGGGGAATCAGGACCTTCTTCCTCCTTCTGGTGATCCCTCTAGTGATAACTAAAGATCTATATAGGAAGATCAGGACCTCATTACTTCTGATGATGATCCCTCTAGTGATAACTAAAGATCTATATAGGGGAATCAGGACCTTCTTCCTTCTTCTGGTGATCCCTCTAGTGATCACTAAAGATCTATATAGGGGAATCAGGACCTTCTTCCTCCTTCTGGTGATCCCTCTAGTGATCACTAAAGATCTATATAGGAAGAGCAGGACCTCATTACTTCTGCTGATGATCCCTCTAGTGATAACTAAAGATCTATATAGGGGAATCAGGACCTTCTTCTGGTGATCCCTCTAATGATAACTAAAGATCTATATAGGGGAATCAGAACCTTCTTCCTCCTGCTGGTTAGAACTATAGATCTATATAGGCAAATCAGAACCTTCTTCCTGCTGGTGATCCCTCTAGTGATCACTAAAGATCTATATAGGAAGATCAGGACCTCCTCCCTCCTGCTGGTGATCCCTCTAGTGATCACTAAAGATCTATATAGGAAGATCAGGACCTAATTACTTCTGCTGGTGATCCCTCTAGTGATCACTAAAGATCTATATAGGCAAATCAGAACCTTCTTCCTGCTGGTTAGAAGAACTATAGATCTATATAGGCAAATCAGGACCGTCTTCTTCCTGCTGGTGATCCCTATAGTGATCACTAAAGATCTATATAGGAAGATCAGGACCTCCTTACTTCTGCTGATGATCCCTCTAGTGATCACTAAAGATCTATATAGGAAGATCAGGACCTCCTTACTTCTGCTGATGATCCCTCTAGTGATAACTAAAGATCTATATAGGGGCATCAGAACCTTCTTCCTCCTGCTGGTTAGAACTATAGATCTATATAGGCAAATCAGGACCTTCTTCCAGCTGGTGATCCCTCTAGTGATCACTAAAGATCTATATAGGAAGAGCAGGACCTCCTTACTTCTGCTGGTGATCCCTCTAGTGATAACTAAAGATCTATATAGGGGAATCCGGACGTTCTTCCTCCTGCTGTTTAGAAGAACTATAGATCTATATAGGCAAATCAGGACCTTCTTCTTCCTGCTGGTGATCACTAAAGATCTATAAAGGGAATCCGGACCTCCTTCCTCCTCTGGTGATCCCTCTAGTGATATCTGAAGATCTATATAGGGGAATCTGCACCTCCTGCTAGTGATGCATCCTGAAGGGATCCCCAACTCTAGGATATCCTGATTTATCTCCAGTCCCATCATCTACATACTGTCAGTCTTTAGTAAATCACATCATGATACCTAAACATCTCATCATCCCAAGTAGTACCCATCTCACTCCTGGCCTCATCACATAAAACACCTTCCTGCCACCGGCCCACTCACTGCTTGGCTCTCTCCCCAGCGCTTTCCCCCTCCGACTGCGAGGAGAACCAGTTCCAATGTAAAAACCAACGCTGTATCCCCAGCCTGTGGAGATGTGATGAGGACGATGATTGCTCCGATAACAGTGATGAGGAGGGCTGCCGTGAGTGCGGGTTCTGGGGGGGCATTGCTGTTATCTCTGCTTTTTACTGTTCTGCTGGTTGGAGACCATAGCTGTGGCATCATCTCTTCGGAGGCAGAAATTGGAATGATTTGTTTGTCAGTTGTCCATACATATGCAATGCTCGGGATATTGAGGTTTGTGTCCATGGAAGAGTTGTTGTGGTCAGCTTCTTTTTCTCAGGCAGAGATTATGAGAACGGCAAGGTTTTCTATAACATGGTACATAAGAGCTACTCAAGCCCCGTACACACGTACCGATGGTCGGCTTACAAATGTTCCTCTTTTCTCCCCGGGATGTCGGTGTCTGCTGAAAAGTGCAAAGACAGCACAAGGACAGCACAAGAATTTTGTCCGCCGACTGCAGAAGTGATGTCATGTAATGGTTAACTTTCCCTGTGTTTTCTATTTTCTGAGCATGCCCAGTCTTGCAAATCTGCGGTCTGTCGGCCGAATTCTGTACTGACAGGCGAACAATCGTCCGTTCTGGTGTCCGCAGACAAAAATTTTCATGTTTGCAAGAAAGACTTTTGTCCGCGGATTGTGCGCAGACATCTGTCGGAGGCACCATACTAACACGCGTACAATCGGCAGATCCTTCTTCCACCGACGTTTGTATGCCGACGATCGGTAC
The DNA here is from genome assembly GCF_965119305.1 of Pelophylax lessonae. Classification (NCBI taxonomy): domain Eukaryota; kingdom Metazoa; phylum Chordata; class Amphibia; order Anura; family Ranidae; genus Pelophylax; species Pelophylax lessonae. Next base: position 239,501,904 of record NC_138775.1, on the reverse strand, counting down.
GTGTGTACGGGCCTTTATGGTCAGATCTGAAATAGTTCATCACTTCCATAAACAGAATTCTAAATGAAATGCTGAGTGAGATTGGACACTAAAATTATCATTGACCGTTCTGGCCGGTATCATGTCTTCAGCCACCTGGAAATGTAGAACAAACTCCGAGAACAGGTCTTGTGGGGGATGGACATTGACTGTTAGTTGACTTTGGCAAATCTCCTATCCACCTGGAATTAGCCAGAAGTAAATGGGCATGTTTAATTCACTGCCTCTATGGCCATAAACATGCACACTGGGCAATAAGACCATGTGTTCAACGTTTTCTGGTGGTCCATTATTGCCTGCATGATTGGCTGTTCTCTGTTTATGGCCTTCTTAACGGCATACACTCACAAGTTCCCTAACAAGGTACCAGGGACCATGTAAAATGCTAATAGGGACTGTGGGGGAGATTAAAGCCCCGTACACACGTAGCTATCGGCCGTCTTTTGTCCAGGGCTGTCGTGTCTGTTGAAAACTGCAAACGACTGCACACAAATTTTGTCGGCCAACAGCAGCCGACTGCAGAAGTGATGTCATGTGATGGTTAACTTTCCCTGTGTTTTTTCTTTTCTGAGCATGCCCAGTCTTGCAAATCTGCTGATTGTCGGCCGAATTCTGTACTGACTGGCGAACAATCGGCCGTTCTGGTGTCGGCCAACAAATATTTTAATGCCTGCACGACAGATTCTGTTTGGCCGAAAATGCGCTGTCGGAAGCATCATACTAACAAGCCTACAATCGGCCGATCGGTCGGCGGCCGAATATTTGCGGCCGACAATCGGTACGCGTGTACGGGGCTTTACTAAAACCGGTGCACACAGAATCTGGTGAAGCTTTGCATATTAACCAATCGCCTTCCTGGTTTTATTGTCAAAACTTAAAGTGGTTATAAACCACAGACATTAAATATGAACAAAGCCTATCTCTATAGTGTGTACTTCTCTCAATTAGGAGTGTAATGCCTCGTACACACGCAACGATTATCGGCCGACCGATCGTCCGACTTTTGTCCAGAGTGGTGTTTTGTTGGTTGGAATGTGCCTAGACTGCACAGGAATTTTCTCGGCCAACAAAAACCAACTTCAGAAGTGATGTCATGTGCTGGTTTATGCCCCGTACACACATGCAGATTATCTGAAGACTTTTGTCTTCAGATTTACCTTTTCTATGTAGTGCAAGGGCCTGCCGGATTGCATACAAATTGAAAGTGTTTAGGTTTGACCTCATATTATATGGTTTTGGTAAGTCTGCAGACAAAAGTCTTCAGATAATCTGCACGTGTGTACGGGGCATTACTTTCCGTGTGTTTTTTCTTCTCTGAGCATGCCCAGTCTTGCTCATCAGATTTTTGTCTGCCGAAATCTGTACTGACTGACGGAAAATCGGCCGTTCTGTTGACGGCCAACAAATATTTTATAGCCTGCACACCAGATTTTTTTCGGCCGAAAAGTTGGAGTCGGTTGTCAGAAGCATCATACTAACAAGCCGAAAATCGGCCGATCGGACATTGGCCAAAAATTCCCGGCCAATAATCGATGCGTGTGTACGAGGCATTAGTGTAATTTCTGTCTGCTGCCTACCGTATATACTTGAGTATAAGCCGAGGCACCTAATTTTACCACAAAAAAGTGGGAAAACGTATTGACTCGAGTATAAGCCTAGGGTGGGAAATGCAGCAGCTACTGGACCACCACGAGACACAAAACAGGGGCTGCGGGCATGGTACGGGAGATGCATGAGAATGTCCTGTACCATGCCCGCAGCACTGCATGAGGAAATGCAGGGACTGCGCAGGAGTCTCACTTACCTGTCGTTGAGGCACCTTACATTTTAAAAATGGCGCCGACACATCACCGCGCATGTGCCGCCGATGCTCGGGAAAGCCCGTACACGTTCGGCTATTCCTGGGCAGACGGTGCATGCGCGGTGACGTGTTGGCACCGGGCAGCGCCATTTTTAAAAGGTAAGTGAGACTGTGACTCGAGTGTAAGCCGAGGGGGGGGCTTTTTAGCATAAAAAAACATGCTGAAAAAGTCGGCTTATAGTCGAGTATATACGGTAATTCCTCTGCTGCTATCAGCATAAATTACTTCTGACAAGTTTTTCTGACACCAAGAGAAAAATGGTGACAGGGGTGGGATCTCCAGCTGAATGACAGGCTCAGCTCTGTTCCTGTGAGCTGTGTGAAGGGGGTGTGTCCCTTCCTTCCAATCAGCTCTCAGAACTCTCCTCACTGAGCTCTGCAGAGTGTAACTTCAGCTCTCCGCCCCCTTTGTTCTGAACTCTCAGACAACCTTTATAAATTCAGCACTTTAAACAGATGAAGAGAAGGCAGCATAGACTGATACAACTTATGTAGGAGGATTTGTTTCATCTGTGTATCACCCCAGGCCAGTCGCTTCACTGGGTGTATTGGGTTTACAATTACAACCTCTTTAATTAAACAAGCTAAAGTTAGAAGATAATTGATTATTATTCACAGCTGCACCAGATTCTGCGTCTGCCAGTTTTAGTAAATCTCCTCCAATGTGTTCAAAGCACACATAGAGAATACAATGGATGTGGGTGTCAGTGCTGGACGGTGTTTGTACAGATAAAGTTACCTAGTGACTGGTGTGTGCTATCAAATATCATATTCGCTATTGTTATCGATAGGCCCTATAATGTGCGGCGATGCATACAAAAACAGAACGCACGTCAATGCATCTCACAGATGTTATCTAGCACCCAACAATGGCTGAGCTGTGTGCATGCAGTGATGTGCTTTCAAATGATAGGAATGGGTTCTAAGGAGGACCTGTACTGAAAATACCTAGGCTGCTGCTGCCTTTTGAAGATGCTAGTTACCTGGCTGTTATACAGATCAAAAAGATTTCGGTACTTTGATTTACTGATTTGCACCAAGTATTCTGATCAAAGGCTCTGTAGCTGATCTACTAAAACTGGAGAGCGCAAAATGTGGTACAGCTGTGCACAGAGACCAATCAGCTTCCAGTTTTTTTCTCAGTCTTATGCCTCGTACACACGATCGGATAATCACATGAAAAAAATCGCTTTTGAATTGATTGCATGATAATTTGATCATTAGTACACAGCGTTCAAAAGCTGATCACGACATTTCGTCCAACAAAATCCGAAGGGACAAACACAAAAACTTTTGTCGTACGATAGCCTAGCGAACTGCAATTGTCTAATCAGTACAGCGTGCGTCTGCTAAAAATCGATAGACAAAGACCACGCATGATCAGAATCACGAAAAAGCCTGGCTGCCATTTTTGTTTTTTGCACTATCCGATACATAGCTACGCAACCAGGAAGCTTTTCCAGAATCGTACGAAAAAAATCATAAGTTTTTGTACGCATTGTTGAGTTGATTCTAGTATCATGCAACAAAATGTGAACGATAAGTCGCTTCCGATTATCTGATCCGATTATCTGATCGCTTGTACGAGGCATAATTGAACAGGTTGAAGCTGCTACCATGCACAGCTACACCAGATTTTGCACTCTCCAGTTTTAGTAAATCAACCCCTCTGACTTCACTAGATGCATGCTTGTTCTGAGTCAGTGATTCCTAAAGTATTGAGGCTAAAGGGAGCCTGAGGAATTGGCATTTTCAGGAGGACAGCAGTAGCAGCCTGTGTAGATCCAGTAAGTAGGGTTGTCACCTCATCCCTTTAATCCAGGACACATATTAATAACACAGGTTCTGAGGCTGATATAATGCACATAAGGCACCAAGTGAGTTTAATTAGCACCTTAATCAGCCCCAGAACCTGTGTAATTAATGTGTGTTCTGGTTTAAAGGGATGAGGTGGTAAGATATCTGAACACGGGGAAAAGTCACTTCTATGTACACAGATCTGTAGAACCGTTTGGCTGGTTTTATATTTTCTGCATTGTATGTGTTCTCAACACGCCTTTTGTATGTGCTGTCACTGTTATTGATAATGCCTGCCAATGCATCAATAAACGGTCAACATCCTTCCAGACGGGTGTGAACTAGTACTATGTGTAGCACTACTCCCATGGGAGCTGCTGAAAGTGGGTTACCCATAGCAATGACTTGTAAATCCTTATTACTTTAAGTCCTTGGCTCAGTCAGTAAAATGTCCAGGGGATTTGGTTTTTGTTGTTTTTATTGTAAAACTTGGGATGGGAGAAGGGATGAGTGGGATACTTCAACTGAATAAACTATGCACAACGTAAGGACTTCTAGCTATATTGAGTGTGGCAAGGCCACTGCTTCACCTTGCCACTGTAGTGAAGTACTGGATAAATGAACTGTATAGTGAATTACTCTTCAGGGTTCTACTCAGCACCCCTTTACTCTTGCTTACTGTGTGAGCTGACCTTCTGTCCTCTGACCTACTGGAGTGGTCCCCCCTTCCTGGGCAGACCACTTGGCAAGCCCCCAGGTACTCGCGGACACTGTTTTTCCCAGTTGACTTCTGCCAGCAGCTCCACCGTCGGCTTTCCAGGACTCTCAAGGTTCAGCTCCACACCTGGCTCACCAGGCCGACTGCCCATGACCACTTTCCTCAGGCTGCAGGAGGAGAGAGACAGCCGTCACCCTCCTCCTGGGACTCTGCTTCAGTGTTAATTTCGTCGACTAAAACTGACTAAAACGTTTTCGTCAACTAACACAATTCAGATGACTAAAACTAAAATGGCATTTTAGTCTTAAGACTAAAATACGACTAAAACTAAAATGGCATTTTAGTCAAAAGACTATAACTAAAACTAAATCAAAATTTGCTGCCAAAAATTAACACTGGTGCATGCTCAAAGCATAAATAATAACATATTCGATTTTTCACTCCATGACCAGCAGTAGTATATAATGAGTTTGGAAATTGTAGAGAAATGCTTAAATAATGCATTACAAATTACAATTGAACTACACCCATTTGATTATAGATGACTAAAATGAGTTTTAGTCGACTAAAATGTAGGGCGTTTTAGTCGACTAAAATATACTGGAGTTTTAGTCGACTAAATACGACTAAAACTAAAACACTTGCAGAAGACTAAAATAGGACTAAAACTAAAATGCCATTTTAGTCCTAAGACTAAGGCTGGCCATACACTATACAATTTTCTTGTTCAACTTTCCTTTAGATTTACCAAAACCATATAATATAAGTTCAAACCTGAACACTTTCAATTTGTATGCAATCGGGCAGGCCCTTGCACTACATAGTTGAAGGTAAATCTAAAGGAAATTGAATAAGAAAATTGTATGGTGTATGGCCAGCCTAAGACTAAAACTAAATTGAAATTTGCTGCCAAAATTAACACTGCTCTGCTTCCCACCAAAGACACCCAGGTCACATGTGCCCTTGGCTTTTATGGTCAATCCCAGGATGCACTGCAGTGGGGTCCTCCCACAAAAGCCCATTTGCCACTGGCCAGCCAGGTTTCTTTCACTGTCCAACAGGCTCCCCTATTGAATACAGTGGGGACACTCCCTTAGACCAAGTGAATCACACCTGGACACATGTAGCAGGCATAACTAACAGATCAGGCTAGCCTGATAAGCAGAATGGAGCATAACGATGCTTTGAACCTAGCACCTATCTAGGAGGGTGCTACATATGTAAACCAATGGCTAACCTGGGTACGTTTGTCAATGTGCGTTAAAAGGCGTAGATATGACTGGGCCCTGTCACTGAATACTGTGATGGGAAAACTGCCAATTGCAGCAAGCCTATGAAGAGGAACCCTAAATTGATCCATTGTGGTGCGTTACATTTAGGCAGCCCATTCATTACAAATAGGCTGCTAATGCACCACGACGGATGAAAAACACACAGGATGCTTCTTTTCAAAACACAGTGCACTGCAACACACAGTATGTATATTGTGGTGTCATACCTTGTACTCTACTGTACTGTGTGTTGGGGATTACATTCACCATGAATGACACTGCTTCTTCCTTCCTCCAGATTTATATAGTGCCTACAGGTTATGCAGCGCTTTACAGTATAACAGGGAGACAGTATAAAATACAAGAGGGTTTATAGGGCCCCGTTCAGAAGAGCTTGCAATCTAATACGGTGGGGCGAGTGGTACAAGAGGTTGTAACTGGGAGGGTGGTGAGCTGATGGAAGTGATAAAAGATTATTTGGAGACATGATGTGCTTCCTTGAAGAGATAAGTTTTCAGGGATTGCCTGAAGGCAGCCAGAGTAGGAGACAGCCAGACAGATAGGGTAGCGAGTTCCAGAGGATAGGAGAGGCTCTGGAGAAGTCCTGGAGATGAGCATGGGAGGAGGAGAAAAGAGAGCTAGAGAGCAGGAGGTCTTTAGAGGAGCAGAGAGGATGGGTTGGGTGATATTTGGAGACGAGATTGGTGGCAGAGATGTGAATGGCTTTGTATGTTGTTAGTATTTTGAATTTGATGCGCTGGGCGATCGGAAGCCAGTGAAGGGATTGGCGGAGAGGGTGGCAGACACTCTACGGTTGGTAAGGTAGATAATCCTGACAGCATCATTCATGATAAACTGAAGAGGGGATAATCTATGGAGTGGTAGGCCTGTCAGAAGGAAGTTGCAATAGTCAAGGAGAGAGATAACAAGGGAGTGAATGAGTAGCTTGGTGGTTTCATTAGGTAAAAAGGGGCAAATTTTAGAGATGTTATTTCCAAGCACATAGACGTGTTTCCATACATTGTCGCAGTGCACATTAAGGCCCCTTTCACACTTGTATGACTCCAAAGTTGTGCAACTTTGATGCAATTTTGGTTGGGTGCAACTTGGATACATTGTAGAACATTCAGGGGTATGACTTTCATGCAACTTCTGAGGGTTAACATTGAAGTCTATGACCCTTAAGTTGCATGAAAGTCAGACCAAAGTTGTGCATGAACTGCTTTGAAGTTGCTACAACTTTAAGTTGCGCATACATGAATGGGTATCATTGGAAAACATGGGAAACGACTTGTAGTACAACTCCTGATGTCCAAAGTCGCATGACAAGTTGTGCAACTGTGAAAGGGGCCTTAAGGAGTCATTGCCACAACACACTATTGTAAATGATCCTTTTGGCCCTTTTGGCCCTTTTCACACTCGTGTGGCTTGTCCTGCGATTTGGGATTGTAAAGTCACATGACAAGTTGTACTCCGTGATTTCCAATGAGTACCATTCATATCTGTGTGACTTCAAAGTAGTCCCTGCACTACTTTGGTCCGACTTTGATGCGTTTTGAGGTCAATAGACATAGGCATTGCTACAAGTCCAGTCAAAATCGCGGTAAAATCACGCAACTTTTAAGTCGTACAAGTGTAAAAGGGGCCTTTGTAGTATAATCACCATCGTACAATCTCCTTTAGATTTACCAAAACTATGTAATAAGGGGTCAAACCTAAACAATCCATTGATGTGTTATGGTACATTTTTCTTCTCTTCACCTTTTAAGGGCCGGTTCAAGGTACCTAAGGGGTTAATCCTGCGCATTGTGTAAACAGGCTGTTTTGATCCTGTCTTCTCTGATCTTCCACTGTCCCTATTCCATCTCCTGATAGTACCAAGCCTTTGGCGTCACTCTGCACATGCTCAGTTCAGTGTGTATTGCGAGTGTTTTTTTTTTTTTTTTTTTTAAATTGGCCAATCAGCACTGTCCAGACAGAGGGTCAGAGGCCCTGCAGACTCATAGAAGAGTCAGAGTAGAATGAAAACTCCTCCTACATGCTTTAACCTGACACTGATGGAAGTCATAGGAGTGCTATATACTGCTGATGTGAAAATGTATTTAGAAGTTTATATTTACTAAAAAAAAAAAAAATATATATATATTGCCATGTTCTGTGTACTGTGGGAGAGCAGATATAGTAAATGCAGGTTCCTGGGTTTAGTAACACTTTAACCTTTGACAATAAAAACCTGGAAGCTGATTGGTTTCTATGTAGCGCTGCACCAGATTTTGCACTCTTCAGTTTTAGTAAATCTGCCCCACACGGTCTGTGTTTGGGGCCGCGCATGTGCATGGCTGTCCAGTTGGGAGCAGCGGCTGTGTCCCAGTTGACATGAATGGGACTGACTGCATGGAGATGCACAGAACACGGTGCGGGCAAACGCAGACCTTGCACGGGTGTGCGCTGGAGAATGAGACCTTATACTGCAATTATTTAGAATGTGACCTGAACTTTATATACTGTATAGTGTTCTTTGTATAACACATGCTGATTTATATTGTAGAATACTAACATACTCTTCCTGCTCTGTATAATCTGGTGCCCATGATGCATACAGTGTATATAATCTGGTATTCATGATGCATACAATATATATAATCTGGTGATCATGATGCATGCAGTGTATATAATCTGGGGATCATGATGTATACAGTGTATATAATCTGGTGTTTAAAATGTATATAATGTGGTGCTCATTATGCATACAATGTAGATAATCTGGTGATCATAATGAATACAGTGTATATATTCTGGTGATCCTGATGCACACATTGTATATAATGGTGTGTTTATGATGCATACAGTGTATATATTCTGGTGCTCATGATAAATACAATGTATATAATGTGGTTCTGATGCATACAATGTATATAATGGTGTGTTTATTATGCATATATTATATATATATGGGGGGGGGGGGGTATTGTATAACGCAGCAATGTCTGTATCACTGGAACTTGTAGCAGTGAAGCTCCAGCAGGCTGTGTATTGTAATGGATCTTTGTGTGGTCTCGGCTGTCATTGTGTAGCGCTGTGTTTGCTATCAGTGGGGATGTGATGTGTAGTATTGATTGCAGCATGCATTCTCTGTTCTGACACCTGTGGAATGCTGTCTGCACCTTTTTCCTAGCACCTGTCAGTGTCCAATCTCCTCCCTGATCCACCTTTCCTCCTCCATCGTCTATCAGTGTTTATATCAGAGGCACTGCATGCAGCCGCTCTTTATGAATGAACATTCTCCCCTACAATCCATTGGCTGCGGCTTAGCATCAGATGTAGTCACATGTCAGGGAAGTGACCAGTAGGAAAGCAGGGAGGGTGCGCACACCCCTGACCCTGTGTACTAGGAGGTGTGGCCTGGATTAACCATTGCCAGTCTTCCTTAGCTGCTCCACACTGGTCCTGGTGTATTGTGTGTGTGTGTGGCATCATGGCTGCTGTTGTGTATATGGGGGGTTTGGGGGGAAGATCTGATACATAAACCTTGAAGATCGCAGATTCGCAGCCTCTGTCGGTTGTATAGATGCGCACCGCAGTGTCTGGAGGAAATAATACGTGTGATGCTTTGTCATGCTGTCTAGGCATTGCTTATGTCACACCCCCCCTCCCCCTCCCCCCTGTGACACATTTCTCTGTAATGCTTCCACATATGTAACCAAAGTGATATGGAGGTTGTCACTTCCTGGTTGTCAGGAAATCGGGGGTTTCTAAAATAATGACCTTTAATGTTCTATTCATCGGAACAGGTTTTACGTACCAGACCTCGTGTATGCCGGGCATATAGGGCCCTAGGCGTTCAGGGACATATGACCACCTGCATTCCAGACATGAGGGGGGGATTTATTAGAACTGGCACAGCTGTGCACGGTAGCCAATCAGCTTCCATTTTCAGCTTGTCCAAATAACCTTTGACAATGCGGCTCGAGTCACATAATCGCATCCAATACGCATAACAAGTGACTGTGAACCGCTTCCAATAGTCAGTTCACATGTGCAGGCAGCCATGGTGTGTTTTTGGGTCTGGTCCAGGTGCAAATTCAAGGACACCTAATGCCTCGTACACACGTACCGATCGTCGGCCGACCGATCGTCCATCTTTTGTCTGGTGCTGTCCTGTCGGTTGAAAAGTGCAAAAGACTGCACACGAATTTTGTCCGCCAACAACAGCCGACGGCAGAAGTGATGTCATGTAATGGTTAACTTTCCGTGTGTTTTTTCTTCTCTGAGCATGCCCAGTCTTGAAAATCTGCTGATTGTCGGCCGAATTCTGTACTGACTGGCGAACAATCGGCCGTTCTGGTGTCGGCCAACAAACATTTTAATGCCTGCACGACAGATTCTGTTCGGCCGAAAATGCGCTGTCGGAAGCATCATACTAACAAGCCTACAATCAGCCAATCGGTCGTCGGCCGAATATTTACGGCCGACAATCGGTACGTGTGTACAGGGCTTAAGCCGACAGAAAGAAACGCGCTGGACTCCAGACTGCAAACTGCAGCCACATATACACTATATTACCAAAAGTATTGGGACTCCTGCCTTTACACACACATGAACTTTAATGGCATCCTAGTCTTGGTCCGTAGGGTTCAATATTGAGTTGGCCCACCCTTTGCAGCTATAACAGCTTCAACTCTTCTGGGAAGACTGTCCACAAGGTTTAGGAGTGTGTCTATGGGATTGTTTGACCATTCTTCCAGAAGCGCATTTGTGAGGTCGGGCACTGATGTTGGAGAGAAGGCCTGGCTCACAGTCAACGCTCTAATTCATCCCAAAGGTGTTCTATTGGGTTGAGGTCAGAACTCTGTACAGGCCAGTCAAGATCCTCTACCCAAAAATTCAGGATTCGCTGCATTTCCTGCACCACATATATGTGAACCGAGCCTCAAACAATATAAATGTGCAAAAATGCAGCAATAGTAGTGAGACTGCTCCAACAAAAGTATTTTTAGATGTATATATTACAATGGTAATGAGACCATTTCACTGACAACTAATACAAGTACTTCATATATAAAATAGTGCAGCAATAGGTGTGAGACTCTTCAAGAAAAAAAAAAGTCCAGACTAATGGTAGTAATGAAACTCTTCCACTGTTAACTAATAAAAAGTAAATCTACATCCAGGAACACGCATGGCCCTGAACAAAAGTACCACCCAGCTGCCACGTATGCGCATCCCTTTCACACTAGTCACTTTTTCCATAATTATCAGAAGAAAAAAGCATGAAAAATGCATCCCTTTAACCACTTCATACCCGGGGCCAATTCTGACACTTCACTCCTACGTGTAAAAATCGACTTTTCTAGCGCAAAAAAAAAAAATTACTTAGAACCATCAAACATCATGTATATATTTTTTTTTTTAGCAGAGGCTCCATATAATAAAATTATGGGTGTTACAATTTTTTATATCGCACGGTATTTGCGCAGACGTTTTTCAAACGCAATTTTTTTGGGGGGGGGGGGGAAATACACTTTTGAATGATTAAAAAATACACAATGGATTATAAAAAAAGAAAAACGCACTATTTAATTAATTTTTTTTTTTTTTTAATCACTTTCCGCCCGCCCTATAGCTGATTGACATCGGGAATGTGGTTGTATTATCCTGACCGGACGTCCTATGACGGCGGCAGGATAATACAGCTCTGCGCGCACCCCGGCGATCGGTGATGCGAGGTGTCAGCCTGACACCCTGCATCTCCGATCTCGGTAAAGAGCCTACTGACGTAGGCTCTTTACCTTGTGACCAGCCGTGTCCAATCACAGCTGGTCACATAGTAAACAGGAAGAGCCGTTGATCTGCTTTCCTTAGTTCGTGCCTGACAGGCATGAGTAAAGGAGCGCCGATCGGCGGCTCCCCTGACAGGGGGGGTCGGCACTGGTAATCAGATCATTGATTACCAGTGCAGACCCTCGGGGGGGGGGGGTGCCACTAGAACCACCAGGGATGCCCACTCATGACCCCAGGGATGCCCACTATGGCCACCAGGGATGGCAATCAGGGCTCAGGGCCCCCCCCATTGCCCTCCCCATCAGTGCTGCCCACAAGTGCCCATCATTGCCATCTATCAGTGTCGCCCACCAGTGCCTATCAGTGCCCATCAGTGCCGCCTATCAGTGCCCATCAATGCCGCCTATCAGTGCCCAGCAGTGTCGCCTATCAGTGCCCACCAATGCTGCATATCAGTGCCGCCTATCAGTGCCTCCTCATCAGTGCCTGTCAGTGCAGTCTCATCAGTGCTCATCAGTGCAGGAAAAAACGTATTTATTTACAAAATTGTATAACATAAACAAAAACTTTTTTTTTTTTTTTCAAGCTTTTCGGTCTTTTTTTTATTTAGCAAAAAGGAAAAAACCCAGAGGTGATCAGATGCCACCAAAAGAAAGCTCTATTTGTGGGGGGGAAAATTACATAAATTTGGTGTAGGTACAGTGTTGCATGACCGCGCAATTGTCATTCAAAATGCAACAGCGCTAAAAGGGGAAAATTGGCCTGGGCAGGAAGGGGGTGAAAGTGCCCAGTATTGAAGTGGTTAATGTGAAAGGTTCAGTATCTATTTACTCAGCATAACATGACGTGTCACGCTTTAAAATTGCGTCTGACCATGGAATGGCGGCAAACTTTGTTGCCTAAAATTCTCCATAAGCGATGCTTTAAATGCCTTCACAGGTTACCAGTTTAAAGTTACACAGGAGGTTTGGTTCTAAAGTTATTGCTCTTGTTCTGATGTTTGGGACAATACTTCGCATGTGCGGCGCGATCACGGTTTATGTACACATGCGTTCGCACTGATAAAATTTTTTTTTATTTTATACAAACCTTCTTTTTTTTTTTTTTTTTTTTTTACACTTTTTATTTATTTTTTTGGGGGGGATTCGTTTTTTTTTTTTTTTTTTTTTTTTTTGGGATTAACTTTATTGCTATCACAAGTTATAAACAACATCCCTTGTGACAGCATGGGCCTTGACAGGTCCTCTTTATGGAGAGATCTAAGGTCTATCAGACCCCAAATCTCTCCTCTGGCCTCCAATGCCGCCAATCAGATACAGATAAGTCTGACCGGCTGCTTTTAAACACAGAGTTTGAAAGTGACAACCTACTCGTCGCTTCCTTTTTTGGGGTCACAAAGGGAGCAGAACAACGTCAGTTCCTCTGTCTCTGTTCCGTGCAGCCATCAGCACCAGTTGCATCGCTCAGCGATTGGCCGGCAAAGCCTGGGAAATGCAGGCTCTGTGGGTGCAGCCATCATCCCGGTATAACCAGTTCAACCCGAAGACGTCCTAGGGATGGGAAGTAGTTATCCTATGGAACTCTTCACATTGGTCAGTTGGGTTTAAGTTGCATTTTTAAAAGTCTTGCTTGGTGCATGTTAAAACAACGCACCAATACGTACCTCCCTATTGAAATAAATGGAAAAAGCATCAGAAAACACATGTGGTTTCATTTTTGGTGCATTGTATTTGAGTCCCATATCCTGGTTTCACAGGAGCATGCTGATGTCTGGCAACCATAAAACCCGCTGGGAACGTAGCAAAACCACGGCAGAAATGCATATGCGTTTTTACCGCGGAGCAGTGTGCAAGCAACCCATTTCTGCCTGTCATAGATTTTGCACCTGTGTCTCCTGGGCGCCTGAAAATTCAGGATTTGACGCACATGGCTTCTGGTGTGAACGCACTCTTAAAGTGACAGTGCGCTTTTCTGTATCTATGCAGTAGTAGCTTTGTCACATTAGGCTTGTTTCTTCTTTGGACTACAGAAGACATCCCTCTCTCCTCATCTTCATTAAAACATGGGAAGGGGGAACTTGTGTACATACAGTTCGGATTAAAGGCCCCTTTCACACTTGTGCGACTTGTCCTGTGACTTGGGACTGCAAAGTCGCTTGATAAGTCGTACTCCATGATTTCCAATGAGTACCGTTCATATCTGTACGACTTCATGTTGCAACTACTTCATAGTAGTCCCTGCACTACTTTGGGCCGATTTTAATGCATTTTGAGGTCCATAGACATAGGCATTGCTTCAAGTCCAGTCAAAATCGCTGACAAATATGACACCTAACTGACACTTTTGACACTCTTTGGGAACCAGTGACACTAAGACCCCATTCAGACTAGCGCGACTTGTCAGGCGACTTGTCAGCCTGACAAGTCGCAGTCGGTCGCCCGCCATTGAGTAGTACAGGACCCGTTCTAATAGGAGCGACACAAGTCGCTCCGACTTAGAAAAAGGGTCCTGTACTACTTCGGGGCGACCTGGGAGCGACTTGCATAGACTTCCATTATGTGAAGTCCCTGCAAGTCGCGCCGCACGCTGTGCACTGCGACTTCACAGGTCGCCCCTCGAAGTCGGATCGCCTCAGTGTGAACCGGCTGTAATAGAGTGATCAAAGCTAAAAATATGCATTTGGTCTGGCCCTCCTTTTTATTGGTGGATGGTTTTTAGCAGATGACAGCCAGGCAGTTGACATTTTCAGGAGGTCTGCAATGGCCTGGCCTGTATTCCTCTCCCTGCGGGTCCACTGGATAGCGCTCTGTGCTGCCTGTGTGAATGAGGCCTAATGTGCGTGTCAGCAGATCGCACCGTCTACACGGGGAATGTCATTTCCATTCACACCGCCTGCACTGAGTGCTGAAGGAACATAATCAGTCTTATTCAAAGCAGACAATGTATTTTCCCATCCTTGGGCAATGCGGGATTAGATTGAAGTGTTCTGCAGCTGCAGCGTCTCCAGACATTTCCAGACCTTTTACAGAAGGCAGTGAAGTTATATAGGGAGGGAGAGAGGTTACAGAGATGTTAGATTGAATTATTAATGGGAGCGTCGCTCGTCTCCTGACTGGGTAATGCTAATTGGTGTTGGGCTCCCTGTGCTTTCTTTATGCACAGCACTGACAGTGAAGGGGGGGGGGGGGGGGGGTTCTGTAGTTCTGGATGCACTGCCTGTGCACTTATAGTGACGCTGGGTAAACACACTTTCATCACTGCCATGACACCGGGCTTCTATTAAAACTGCTTTAAAAATGAATACAAGATTGTGTTTAGGCTTCAAAAAGTCCAAGAGAATGGCGTGGATGCTATGCTGCGAAACACTTGAATTGGCCACAGACGTTCTAAGAATTGTTATATTTTGCAGTCAGTCAAAAAATAGTTTGTGTGTACGGTAGGCACCACATGTCACCATGCGTCATGTGTCACTAAAATGGTTGCAAACCTCCGACATAAAATATAAACAAAGCATATATTCCTCTGTGTCTCAATCCAGGACACAAATGCCTCGTTTCCACTGAGCAGTACGGTTCGGTAGGCAATTTTTGCCGTTTCCATTATCAAAAGTTGGGAATGGTACCCTACTTCCGAACTGTACCGTACCACTTTTTTGGGACCCTTTCGTTGTGGTACCAACAGGGTGGAGCTACACTCTGCAGAACGTGGATTGGTTGACAGAGTATCGTCTCTTCCGCGGGCGCCATTTATAATGTTTACGGAAGCAATACAAATGTGCGCAGGGAAGCTTGGTCGACCCAGGAGGTGCAGATCATCCTGGGTATCATCAGTGAGGAAAAGGTGCAAAGGGAACTCGATGGCATGGTGAGAAATGAAAAGGTGTTCCAGTATGAGAGGATGGCTGAAGAGTAGGGATGCACCGATCCGATATTCGGATCGGATATCGGCGCCGATATGGCCATCTTAGATGGATCGGGGGATCGGTAACATTGACCAATACAATGGCCGATCCGGTTTTTGCTTGGTAACGGCTCAGCCATCCCTTACTTGGTGCAGTAGTAGTATGGGATGGGAGCCGCTACTTCCTGTATAGGTCCGGCTCACAGGCGGAGTGATATCAGATGCACTCCGCCTGTGAATGGAGGAGCCGTACACATGAAGCAGCAGCTTTGCTCTGTACTGCACCCGCTTGTTTTGTGTGTAGCTCCGGATCGGTATCAGTGATTTCACAACGCCAGATATCGGTATCGGGTCCAAAAAAGTCGGATCAGTGCATCCCTACTGAAGAGGGGTTCCGGCGGACGCCCGAGCAGTGCTGCATTAAATGCAAGAAGCTACGGAGCAAGAACAAAATCTGCATGACTTCCTCCATTGTTGTTCGCTGTGTAGATTTCTTTTTTGCGCAAGAATTCTCTACTTTCTGGCATACACCACGCCTATCAAGTGACGTCAATCACTACTTTCTGGCTACATCATGCCTATCATGTAAGGGTACTGTTAGCGGTGGAAACGCAAGCCTGATCAAGGTGTACCGTTCCGATCTGTACCGTTCCGAACCGTACCGCTCAGTGGAAACAAGGTATTAATGTCCTTTCTGTTTGCTGCCTCACTCCTCTATTATCTGCATGAATCTCTTCCAACAAGTTTTCCTGACACCAAGTGATAAAATGGTGACAGGAGGGAGCTCCAGCACACAGCCTGTGATTAGCAGCCTCAGCTCTATGTGGAGGGGAGGTTTCCCTTTCTTCCAATCATCTCCCCTTTTCCTGCTTTCTGATAGCTCAGACAAGTTGTATAAATTCTGCACTTTGAAGTGCTGTAGAAAAGAGATGACTGCAGATAAACAGGTACAACTTATGCAGGGGGCTTTGTTTCATCTCTGTATCACCTGTGGCTAGTTACGTCACTGGGTATATGTAAAGGTTTAGAATCCCTTTAAAGTTGAAAAATGAGGAAACTTTGGGATGTACTTAACCACTTGCCGACTGCCTAACGCCAATCTACGTCGGCAGTCAGCCCCTCACAGGCAAAGTGACGTAGGGCTACGTCACTAGCTTGTGAGGGTCTAGGGAGCGAGCGCGCGCCCCCGCTCCTGCGTGGTCACGGACCCCCCCCCCCCCCCCGCGCGTGTGACCGGCGGACACTCGGCGATCGGCGGGGGAGAGGGAGAATGTCAGGCAGCTTGTGTAAACAAGCCACCTGTCATTCTCCTTGCTGTTAAGACACTGATAACTCGGATCTAGTATGTAGATCCGTTGATCAGTGTCCTTACAGCTGAAGCCACAGCCAATCACAGTAGAAAGCACGCCCCTAGGGATACACACAGACCCTCCCTCCCAAATAAAGTTAACCCCTTCACTACCAGTGTATTTTTACAGTAACAGTGCATATATATAGCACTGATTACTGTAGAAATGTCACTGGTAACCCCAAAAGTGTCGAAAATGTCAGTCAAGGGTCCGATCTGTCCGCCCCAATGTCGCAGTACCGCAAAAAAAATCGCAGATCGCCGCCATTACACTTTAAAAAAAAAACAACAAAAATGATAAAAATCTTTCCCTTTGTTAGTAAACGCGATAACTTTTGCGCAAACCAATCAAAATACGCTTTTTGCGATTTTTTTTTTTTTTTTTTTTTTTTTTTTTTTTTTTTTTTTTTTTTACCAAACATAGGTAGCCTAAAACAAATTGGCCGAAAAAGTGAAAAAATTTTGATTTTTACATTTTTTTTTTTGGGGAATTTCATATAAAAAAAATGTGAAAAATATTGCTATTTTTGCAAAATTGACGCTCTTTTTTTGTTTATAGCGCGTGATCAAAAAATCGCACAGGTGATCAAATACCACCAAAAGAAAGCTCTGTTTGTGGGAAAAAAAGGACGCCAAATTTGTTTAGGTACAGCGTTAAAGTCATGCAGTGCCGAATCGCAAAATACCCCCTGGTCGGAATGGGGGTAAAATCTTCCGGGGCTTAAGTGGTTAAAAGCTCCCCTCGCCACTCCCTCACAGCGGCTCACTGACCGCTGACTGCATGCTAAAACCTAGCAATTCGCCTGTGGACAGTGTGAACTAGACCTTAAGATTTGGATGGAGTGGAAGGTTTGACCATCTATCAAGTTTTTACACACTGGGGGCACCCTTGCCCAGGTCAGCGCCAACTCCAGACCAGGCAAAAAAAGGACAGCATGCAGTACTCTTTTCAGCACGGCATTGGGTGTTGAAATCCATTGCATCTCACCCTGCTTCGGCCATTGGAATGTAATGGCATGTCACTCGTAATATTTCAGTAAAGTTATAAAAAAACAAAAAAAAAAAAAACCCAAAAAATAAAACTGTGCATTCAGCGTTGTTTCCTCCCAACTCACGCCAGCAGCCGTGCAGAATGCATTCTGAGCATTCTTCTCTGGGCACTCGCTGCCCTAAACGTTAGTAACCCGAGGTGCACCGTCCAGCCGCAGCAGCTGTCAGCCTCTTGTAGAGCTTGACATGCTGCTGGCAGCGATGCTGGACAGTCCTCTGCCCACACCTAAGAGCAAGGGCCTCCATGCATCGTGGCTAAATGTCCAGTGTGTATGGGGACTTCTATGTAATGTAATGGTACCATGGTTCTGTACCCTATTTCCTTCTTCAACCATCTGTTCCTAAGGTCCCAATGATTTGCTTTATGAGAACCGATCCAAGTGCAAAGCAGGGGATTAAAGAAGAAGCCCACAAAATATTCAACAACTCCACTGTTAGGAGCAGCATTTCAGTCCCTGCCCCAAAGAGCTTACAATCTAAGGTCTCTAACTCGCATCCATACACATGGGGTAGCACAAAGGGAGTCATCAAAACTAAATAGACTCAAAATATAAACCAACAATATTTATTGTGGAAAATATTATAATTTGGCCACAGTGTTTAATCTAGGGATAAATTTAGGCTGGTCATACACTATAACATTTTCTTGTTCAATTTCCTTTAGATTTACCTTCAACTATGTAGTGCAAGGGCCTGTCTGATTCCATACAGATTGAACGTGTTTAGGTTTGACCTCATATTATATGGTTTTGGTAAATCTAAAGGAAAATTGATCAATAAAATTGTATAGTGTGTGGCCAGCCTTAGACCTATCTCAAACAATCTTTAACTGGAATCAAGCCATTCTGGCTATTAACCACATAGCAGATAAATCAAGACCGTGTCCATCCAGACTATCCTGGATGACTAATCCCCACTGAAAAAACACCATGGTGATTTTAATTAAAATAATATGGGAGGGTGGGGGCCGTGTTCCAGTCCTCTTCTTCAGCGCGGCGAGCGACTCTGCAGCGTCTGTCTGGCCTCTTATCTGCTCCAGCTGCGCGGGTAACTTGAGCCCGCCAACCCTGTCCAGTCCCGCACCTGTTGCTGAGCAGGAGCTGCCATTGCTGTAGCCAGTGGCAACCTGTGAATATAATTAGGGGCAGGAGAAGAAACACCTGACCCCCCCCTTTGAGCTGTCCCATGGGGTCCCACTGAACGCTAGGGACCCTTACATAGTAGGGCCACTTTAGACAGGATCCAGTTAATCTTCCAGCATGTCTTTGCAGTGTGGGAGAAAACCCATGCAAACACAGGGAGAACATGAGATTTGCAGGCAGTCAGTGTCGTGGTTGGGATTGGAACCAATGACCCTATTGCTGCCTGGTGGGAGTGCTAACCACTTAGCCACTGTAGGTTACACTTAAGGCCCATACACAAGATAAGTAAAATTTCGTCCGACGAACGATCTGCTGATTTTCGGATCGTTAGTATAGTGCTTTCAACAGCTGATTGCAAATTTTCGTATGACAAATATAATTTTGAGCGCACACGAACACCTTTTTCCGATTTTCGTTTAATTAGTACAGTTTTTGTCTGAAAAAATAGTAAGAGCAAGACTAGGCATGCTGGGAAATGAAAGAATACATACAAAACAATTCAACACATGATATCCCTTCTGAAGTTGAGATCTGTCGTTGAGAATTTTCGTATAAAAGTAATCTCTTCACTTTCCATATGAGACTAGCATGCAACAAAAAAAAAAAAACGAATGAAAATTTGTCGGATAATCCGATCGTGTGTACGAGGCTTTTCCTCCGTGTGCTTCTGCTGGACACGCTGCTGTGACTTCTCCCCTCTTCCTGCATGAAGGCTTCTGATCCGGGGAATAATGTTTAAACGGAAGCGATCATCTCTGTAGAAGTCTATGAGGCTTACTACTTCAGTTCTAATAATGCGGAGCGCTGACAACAGAAGCCTGCAGGCAACAGCTGAACTGTGGGGAGATCCAGCTGTATGGAGAGAGAAGTGTAACCTACAATCATATGTTCCCAAGTGCTGCTGGGATATTAACCCCCCCCCCCTTTTTTTAAAAAAAAAAAAAAAACATTTTAGAGTATAAGATTTATGGTTACACAAGATGATTGGTCATCTTTTTAAAAATTACTCTTTTCTTGTTAGGCCAGTCCCTAAACCACTGGCCACCCGCTTGTGGGTGTCTCCTTTAGGTAGCTACTAGCTGCTAAAGAGACACCCGTGCATGTGCACGCCCGTTCATAGACACGCATAGCACCTGGCAAGCCACACCTCCATCCTTCTCCCAACAATTTGACTAGCGGCAGCCGGAGCCTATCACTTCTCTGCCCACAGTACCCTTCTTCACAGCCCAGAAATGTGGGGAATGGGGCAGGATGTCTTAGGCCAGCCATACACCATTCGATTCTCAATCTGTATAGCAGGAACCGACCAAGATTTGAACCATTAATGGGCAGGCTGAATGTACCAAGTTGATCAATTTGGGTACAACCAGCCTGCTGGATTCTCTTGAAGTTATCAATATCAGCTGCTATAGCCGCTAGCGATAATCACTGTCTTCTCCCGGAGGGGCCAGCATCCCCTCTGCTATAGCCCTTTGCGGTAATTGCTGTCTTCTCCCAGCAGGGACCGCTTGCCCTCTCCTGCTATAGCTGCTAGCAATAATTGCTGTCTTCTCTCGGAAGGGCGGCTTCCCCTCTCTGCTATAGCCGCTTGCGGCAATTGCGGTCTTCTCCCGGCAGGGACAGTTTGCCCTCTCCTGCTATAGCTGCTAGCGATAATTGCTGTCTTCTCCTGGAGGGGCGGCTTCCCCCCCTCTGCTCTAGCCGCATGAGGTAGTTGCTGTCTTCTCCCGGCAGGGACAGCTTCCCCTCTCCTGCTATAGCTGCTAGCGATAATCACGGTCTTCTCCCAGCAGGGACAGCTTCCCCTCTCCTGCTATAGCTGCTAGCGATAATCACTCTCTTCTCCCGGAGGGGACCACTTCCCTCTCTGCTATAGCCGCTAGTGATAATCACTGTCTTCTCCCAGCAGGGACAGCTTCCCCTCTCCTACTATAGCTAGCGATAATCGCTGTCTTTTCCCAGCAGGGACAGCTTCCCCTCTCCTGCTATAGCTGCTAGCGATAATCACTCTCTTCTCCCGGAGAGGACAGTTTCCCCTCTCTGCTATAGCCGCTAGCGATAATACTTGATCGATCTAACAATTTGGGTACAACCAGCCTGCTGGATTCTCTTGTGATGATCGCTAGCAGATATGCAAAAGTCCAGGCTTGTAGTGTGAATGTTGAGGACTGGATTAGGACAGCCCTAATTTGAATCCCATTTGTTAGCTTAGCTATGCTCTCCTATTCAGATCCGCACATCATCATTAGGAACGTCCAGAATGACATATTTTACACTGCGCCATCAGACATGTTATTAATACCTGCTTTGTGGCTGTAAGCACCAGTTAGTGAGATTCCAGTGTAAATGTAGAGAAGTCTTCTTCATAATTAGCATATAGGAGCTCGCGGCTTTATATTTGGAATCCTGGCAGAAGATGAATTGCTAAAGCTTTTTTGTGTCCTGTAGTAAGCATGATAAATGAATAGGTGTATGACAGGCTGGAATTGCACCTATACAAAAATGTTACTCTAAAGCTTTGTTAACACTCGCATACATTAAGAGAATTATTGGTGGTGCCGTACTTGGCTACCCTGGGGAATATTCTGATCTCGGCGTTCTGCCGAAATAGCCAACTCCTATAAAATCTCCAACCACGTCACTTCAGGTGCGACAGTCGCGATCAGCTGGCTTGACGTCGACACTTCTCATGCACAGATTGTCAGAGGTCGAGGAAAATTGTAGAACACCGCCATGTTGGTACACCTAAAACAATTCTAATTCTCCGTCCTATTGGTAAACTCGGGTAACCCAGAGCCGCTCACTGGAATTTTATTATAACATGGCAGTCTGTTGGCAAAGACCCTTTTATAGAACTATAGAGGAAGATCAGGTGCTCCCGAGTTTACCAAAAGGATGGTGAATCCTAAATGTTTTACGTATGTACCGCCATGTTGGTACACCCAAAACATTTCTGATTTACTCTCCTATTGGTAAACTCGGGAGCAGCTGATCTTCCTCTATAGTTCTATGAAAGGGTCTTTTCCGACAGGCTGCCATGTTATCATAAAATTCCAGAGAGCGGCCGCTGTTTACCTGGCAGAACACCGGCTTCCTTTACTGATGGCCTAGGCTCTTAGTCGTGTGATATATGTTTAAAGCAGAACTACTGTATCTGAGCACCACAAGCTGAAAACGCTATTTCATTTATTTTTACTATTCGGAGCAAACCCACCCATCCATCCATGTCTCCATGCTTTATTTTGTTGAGAAATCAACTTGAACTACTCCCTAGCATTTCTAGTTGTGGCCATCTTGAGTAAGGGCAGATGATTCATGTAGCATTTACTTCCTGGAATACATCTGCCCTTAGCTCAGGCATGCATCCCTTCTCGGGATGAAAGGAGAACAAATGCCCATATAGACTTCTGGGAAGTATGCTATCATTTTGTCCTAGGCCAGAAACCAGGAAACTGAAGAAATGTAAAAAAACAAGTATACAGTATACCTTCCTATCCATGTACTAAGGCTCGCAGCATGCTGATGTGCTGTAAGCAGGATATCACGATAAATGTAATAATTAATTTCTATTAGCCGCAGTGTAATGGGGTGGTTCGTGCTGCGTTGAACTTCATGCTGTAATTTTTCACTGCACCACTGCCCTGATGTGATGGAGAACAAGACTTTTTGCCTTGTCCACTGTATGTATCAAATTTTAGTTCCTCTTAGTAAATGTTGGCCCTTCCTGTATGTAACTTACTATTTCAAAATGTCACACCACATACTGTTTCGAATGTTACTTTGGCTAACCGAGTCCTTGTAACTTTGGCTCCGTTTCAGGTCCGAATTTAGCCAAAGATTTGGGCCTGATTCGACCCTGAAACGGAGACCAGGGACGCACCGGACCTCTGCTGTCAGCCGCATCCAAGTGTGAGCTTGTTTTCAGCCACTTTCTACTTAGACGCACTTGCTCCATAGGGTGCTTATTTCTCTGGACCAGTTTTTTCAGAGTACAATGGTGAACTGTGCCTCCGTAAGAAGTGAGTCTGCTTGGCCGCTTGTGGTTTTCCTCTAGGGGCATGGGATAGGGGACATTACAGGAGTACAGGTGGGAGACCGCGGTCACCTTGCAACAGGACGTGCCTGACCAGGCATAAAGACCTTCAAGGCAGGATCACTGCCAGAAAGTTTTTTTTTTTTTTTTCCTTAATGCAGAGAATGCATGACGGTAAAAAAACCTTCTACCTTAAGGCCCCTTTCACACTTTTGCGACTTGTCCTGTGACTTGGGACTGCAAAGTTGCCTGACAAGTCGTACCCCATGATTTCCAATGTGTACCGTTCATATCTGTGCGACTTCAAGGTAGTCCCTGCACTACTTTGGTCCGACTTTGATGCGACTTGAGGTCCATAGACGTCAAGATAACACAGGCATTGCTTCAAGTCCAGTCGAAATTGCGGCAAAGTCGCACGACTTTCAGGTCGATCAAGTGTGAAAGAGGCCTTAGAACCACTTTAAAGTCTTTGCAGTTTTACATTATGGAGCATTATTCTGAAACTGTTCGATAATTTTTAGGTACAACTTCTCACAGATTGGTGGACCTCTGCAGATCTTTACTTCTGAGGCACTCTGACTCTTTAAGATGCTCTTTTTAATACCTAATCATCTTATTGACCTGTTGACAACCTAATTTGTTGCAACACGTTCTTCCAGCTTTTCCTTGTTAGTACCATTTACTTTGCCAGGTTTCTGTTGGCCTGTCCCAACTTTTTTGAGATGTGTTTCTGCCAACAATTTTAAAGTTACCTTATTTGAATTATTATTATTATTTAACCACTTGCCGACCACCACAAGTACATATACTGCAGCGTTCAGCCCCAGCCAGGCAAAGTGACGTATGGGTGCGTCCCTAGCCTGTCACTGGCTTGTGAGCCAATAGCGGGCGAGCGTGCGCCCACCCCGGCTCGTTCCCTAACAAGTCAGTGCGTGTGACCGGCGGACCCGATGTCCGCCGGTCACTCGCGATCGTTCGCTGGGAAGGGAGAAAGGCAGACGGCTAATGTAAACAAAGCCGCCTCTCATTCTTCCCTGTGTAAAAATGGAGATCAGACGGTTCTACTATGTAGGACCGTTGATCTCTGTTTTTACACTAGTAGCCATGTCCAATCACAGTTAGAAACACGCCCCTAGGACACACTTAACCCCTCCCTCTCCAATGCAGTTAACCCCTTCCCTGCCAGTGTCATTTTTGCAGTAACAGTGCATATGTATAGCATTGATTACTGTAGTAATATCACTGGTACCCCCAAAAGTGTCAAATGTCAGTCAAGGGTCCGATCTGTCCGTCGCAATGTCGCAGTCCCGCAAAAAAAAATCGCAGATCGCTGCCATTACTCGTTAAAAAAAAAACACCAAAAATTTACAAGATTTACAAAAATCTTTCCCTTTGTTAGTAAACGCGATAACTTTTGCGCAAACCAATCAAAATACGCTTTTTGCGTATTTTTTTTTTTTTTTTACCAAACATATGTAGCATAAAACAAATTGGCCAAAAATGTTAAATGTTGATTTTTTTTTTTTTTTTTACATTTTTTTGGGAAATTTCATATAAAAAAATGTGAAAAATATTATTTTTGCAAAATTGACGCTCTTTTTTTGTTTATAGCGCATGATCAAAAAATCGCACAGGTGATCAAATACCATCAAAAGAAAGCTCTGTTTGTGGGGAAAAAAGGACGTCAAATTCATTTAGGTACAGCGTCGCACGACCGCGCAATTGTCCGTTAAAATCATGCAGTAAAAAATAGCAAAAGAAACCCCTGGTCAGGAAGGGGGTAAAATCTTTTCCGGGGCTTAAGTGGTTAAAATGGTACCGTTTGTGTTTTCTATTGTGAATACAATTATGGGTTAATGAATTCTGTTTTTATGTAGAGTTTACACAGCGCCCCGACTTTTTTGGAATTGGCGTATGATTTTAGTGATTGGGCTTAGGCACATGGCAGTTATTTTTGCTAAAGCAAAACATTGCAAATAAAAAAAAAAAAAAAAAAGTCTCCCTTTTTTCTTTAACATTCTTCTGCATCCTGAAACCTTTCTAGAGTGAATGAGTTGTTACGACTTCTGGCCATGTTCCTGCTGTGCTTACAGAATGCAGAACGCAGTGTCTCCAAATACAATGGGCTTCTAAAAATGGTCTTCATGGCACCTGTGAAACAAACGTAATAATGTCAAACTGCGCTAGGCAAGTTCTGGGAGCCAAAATGTCCTTCAAAGGGGTTAGTCCTCCAAAATTGGTATTTAAACCAACCCTGACGGGGTGGAAAATATTCCTGAAGGAGGTCCGTACTTGCCTCTCTGGTAGGAGGTGAGTGGACTATTTGCTAACCTGAAGAGCTAGCGTTCTCTTCTGTTAGAAGCCCCCTCCTGTTTTGGTTCCAAACCCTGATCCCTGCGTTACTAAAGGACACCACTCTGCAAATAGGAAGGGTTCCTACTTTTTGCTGGATTTTGTATTTATTTTAAAACTGTGGAGAAGGTAACCTGAAAAGCCTGAAATGCATAGAGATGGATGTGCACACCCAAATCTCCCAGATGGACAGGAACAGGGTCATATAGGACACCAAGGACCATGAAGCCCACCTATAACTAAAGAATGACATCTAGCTGGTTTTACCCTGTAAGCCATAAAGAGCTTGTGAAATAATATCTATCTATGTAGCCATAGTCCACAGCAGAATACATTTATCATCAGTTCCTGACCTTAAAGTATATTTATAGAACAGTTATCCATTAATTGATAATTTTAATAATTTTTAAAGTTGACCTTGAGTCATATTTTTCATCTTTCCATCTGTTAAATCCTCTGCCCTTGTTTTAACTTTTGGATAGGAAGACCTATATTTTCTGCCAGTAAATTCCACTTTGCAGCCCACTTCCTCTTTCTTGTCTGGTAATAAGCCTAGGCTAATGACATCATGCACAGCTCTGTCAGACTCTCGTGTGAGGGATTAGTCATAGGAGAGCAAAGGAGATCTGCTGAGCAGGAGGGGGCTGGATTAGGGCAGAGATAACAGGAGACTGCAGAGATCCATGAGTATTCATCAAGAATGGAGAAATGTGCAGGCAAGCAGTGGTGCGAGTGTGTCTATATATATATATATAGGTTTATGTATGTATGTGTATATATGTGTATATGTATGTGTGTGTGTGTATGTATATGTGAATCAAGGAAGTGAACCTGCAGCAGCTTCAGCTGCCCACAGTTTAAAATGGCTGCAGCCAGACTTAGTGGAGGGAGATTTCTGCAGCATATTTGGCAAGTACAGAATCACAATATACAGTATCTCGCAAGTAAATACACCCCTCACAATTTTGTTAATATTTTATTAAGGTAGTGGGAGTGTCATGGTCTGTGGCTGCATGAGTGCTTCCGGCATGGGGAGCTACAGTTCATTGAGGGAACCATGAATGCCAACATGTATTGTGACATACTGAAGCAGAGCATGATCCCCTCCCTTCATAGACTGGGCGGCAGGGCAATAGTCCAACATAACGACCCCAAACACACCTCCAAGATGACCACTGACTTTCTAAAGAAGCTGAGGGTAAAGTTGATGGACTGGCCAAGTATGTCTCCAGACCTAAATCCTATTGAGCATCTGTGGGGCATCCTCAAACGGAAGGTGGAGGAGTGCAAGATCTCTAACCTCCACCAGCTCTATGATGTCGTCATGGAGGAGTGGCAGAGGACTCCAGTGGCAACCTGTGAAGCTCTGGTGAACTCCATGCCCAAGAGGGTTAAGGCAGTGCTAGAAAATAATGGTGGCCACACAAAATATTGACACTTTGGGCCCAATTTGGACATTGTCACTTAGGGGTGTGCTCACTTTTGTTGCCATCGGTTTAGACATCGATGGCTGTGTTGTGTTATTTTGAGGGGACAGCAAATTTACACTGTTAGACCCCATTCACACTAGCGCGACTTGTCAGGCGACTTGGTCGCCTGACAAGTCGCGGTGGGTCGCTCGCCATTGAGTAGTACAGGACCCGTTCTAATAGGAGCCACACAAGTCGCTCCGACTTAGAAAAAGGGTCCTGTACTACTTTGGGGCGACCTGGAGGCGACTTGCATTGACTTCAATGATATGAAGTCCGTGCAAGTCGCGCCGAGGTCGCAGGGCACGCTGTGCACCGCGACTTAACAGGTCGCCCCACCAAGTCGTGTCGCCCCTGTCTGAACGGGGTCTTATACAAGCTGTACACTCACTACTTTACATTGTTGCAAAGTTTCATTTCTTCAGTGTTGTCACATGAAAAGATATAATAAAATATTTACAAAAAAATGTGAGGGGTGTACTCACTTTTGTGAGATACTGTATATAAAATGATATGCAAAGTGGTTGGAAGCTTCAGAATGGCAAAGATTGTTTGTATTACAAATATGTAAGCAGACTGCAGTTCCTCCTTTTTTAAGTATATTTCAACATTTTAAAATCCTTCTTAAAAAATATTTTTGTAATAAGTTGCATACGGTCCAGATTTACAGTACAGTGGTTTCTGCTCAACATGTTTCACCATGAAATGGCTTCTTCAGGAGTATTTGAATTACTGTACACAGTATCACTATGAATGGAAAAAAAATACAATTCAGAAAAACATAAATGTTACACAAGACTATGCAACCATATAGAACTGCATTAGCATACAATAAATGCATAGACAACAGACCAACAATAATCAATGAATCATTGATTAGGTTATGACTTTTGATCTCTACTGGCCTCCTTTAATATCTTCTCAGTATCCTATTGTTTTCTGCAGCATATTTCCAGACAAAAATGTAGCATTCTCAGGCCCTCGTTTCCTCTATTAGGTTTACGGTTTCTGACAGTCTCCTCAAGCATTACATATATTGAACATTATGTGCAGCCCTTTGGTGTTGTCAGAGGCCGCATTTGAGGCCCCCTTTAGCTCATAAGTTGAAACCACTGCTCTAAAGCCTTGGCTGAGGGACTAGTTCTTGGTGAGTTTACGGACTGACATAGAACAAATAAAATGGCATCCATGTGTAGAGGATGAGCCGAGTTTAGCCCCATTTCTTGCTGCACCTGCTATAGTGAATTCTTTACTAATTTTTAATTTTCACTACAGGACAAAAGGCTTATCTCCTATATCCTCCCTTAAGAGGATTTGCATTGACTTGAATTAAGAATTCAGATAGTTTTCCGTTTACATAAAGATTTGGCGATTCCATTCTCTATTTATGTAATCCAATTTAATGTGTGCTTTTATAATAACCTTGCTGAATAATTTAATCCAATAGGGATTAGGAAAGTGGTGCACAGTGAACATGTACACCGCACGTGTCATTAGGACAAAACCTGGACGGTTTTCGCATCCCCGCTCCTTGAAGTAACTGAGGAACTAGGACAGTAATCTGCAGCCAGCATGCTGAAACACATCCGTGTGTTGCCATGCCGAGGGATGTTTTGTAATATTTCTGGTAATCATTTTAGTGATTCTAGGAATAATTTACACTGAAAGGTATACTCCAGACACACTGGCAAATCTGTATTTAAAAAGAAACCTAAAAAAAGACCATTTCCATTTTTAAAATTACAATCGATCCGAATTTTGTGTGCAACAATAGGCAAAGTAGAAAAAAAAGACATATGATTGATTTGGTCAGTGGA
This sequence comes from Pelophylax lessonae, assembly GCF_965119305.1. Classification (NCBI taxonomy): domain Eukaryota; kingdom Metazoa; phylum Chordata; class Amphibia; order Anura; family Ranidae; genus Pelophylax; species Pelophylax lessonae. The sequence continues at coordinate 239,473,326 of NC_138775.1, read as the reverse complement.
GTTAACACAGCAGTGTTTGGTTTCCCAACGTAACATAATTGTATTGCCTGTTGATCCTGCTATTAGCTCTTTTTATTTGTCCTTTTTCTGAACGGGCCAAGCTGTCCAGCAAAATGGGGGGGGGGGGGGGGGGTTACAGTTACAGGAAGTCTCCCAGTTGCTAAGTGGTCAGAGCAACTGTCAGCCAACCAGCAGGGTACATGGACTGCAGAAGATTGGATGCGGAGAAACTTTCACGCCAAATTATCCCACTGGGCCTTGAATGCAACACATCAACGATGTCACTGAAATCCACCTTTATTGCACAGATGATCACAACAGCAATCACAAAAAAACGCTACTCCCTCTAACGCGGTTCACTCAATAGGACGTAGTTGTAAAGATGATGACTAAGCCCTAGTGGCTTAAAGAGGTTGTAAACCCGATTTTTTTTTTTTTTTTTTTCTCCCTGAAAGAGAAACGCATATGAAATACTTACCTTAGGACGAGCCCCCGCCGTGCCGCCCGCTTACCTCTATGACGGGCGACATGTTCAGTCGCCCGTCTTCTGGGATCGCGGCATCCGGCCATCTGATTGGCCGGAGCTGCGGTGACATGACTCGCGTGCGCGGGACGGTCACGGCACGGTGGCTCTGAAGGAACGGCACCAGCGGCCGTTCCTTCAGAGCGCATGCGCCAGTGACGTCACTGGCTGCATGTAAGGTAAACTCCTAAACGGTACATGTTGTTTAGGAGATATTTACAGTACCTATAGGTAAGCCTTATCATAGGCTTACCTATAGGTACAACTTGCAGAGGAGGGTTTACTTCCTCTTTAAAGCGGAGTTCCAGCCATTTTTTGTGTTTTATATTAAAAGTCCCCAGCTACAAATAATGTAGCTGCTGACTTTTAATGAACACTCACTCACCTGTCCCACGATCCAGTGATGCGGCCGCCTGAAGCTTGGCTCCTCTCCCTTTCCCCTCCGCGGCACCAGCATCCCTAGTGTGGGCACCGGTTGTGACCGCTTGCGGCTTTATAGCTGGGTGCGCAGAGCATCATGAATAGCCTGGCAATCTTTTGGGACCTGTGATGTGTCCCAGAAGATTGCGGGTTAAAACGATTCTACTCAAAAGTGTATCTAGGCTCATCATTTTTTTCTGTGCTTGACAGGGCGGGGTAGGGAAAGAACCCCTGTCAGGTTTTATTGCTGTCACCAGCCCAGCAAGGGAGTTCACTCACCGTTGTCACCAAGACTAAGGGCCTATTCCCACCAGCAGCTGTGTTAGAATACAGCCGCAGGGGTGCAGTGTGATGATGTCCATGTGCCGATCCTGGCATGTTGCACTGTTTAGTATTTCTTTGTACCAACTTTATTGAAATGTTTCAAAGTGACATTTTATTACGTTCAATTGGTAGCAGAGCAGTGCAAAGCGGTTGATTGTGTAACAGCGTGCTGCACTGAAAAAAAGTACTATGTGCTTTACTTTAAGGCTATAAGCTAAAAAAAAATACCCTAAAAGCGCTAAACGAAAAATGCTTAATAGCATTTTTGTGCAAGCTTTTGGGAGAAGTTAGGAGCTTTCAGCTTTTTTTTTTTTTGCTGGAAAATCTCTCTCAAAAAATTAGTTTTTTTTTTTTTTCTGTTCCTAAAAGCTGAGGCTTTAAAAACCCTTCTAGACTAAAATCGTGTGCATTACCACATAGGATAACACTTATCTAGAAGCAGAAAAAAAAAATGCTCAAACTGCTGCTAGTGTGCATGGAACCTCAACACACACCAGCAGCATGGCTGTCCGATAGGAAAAAAAAAAGTATTTTGCCTAGTCTTGCATGGGGACAGTAGTGGGCATGGGTGTCTAACGCTGTCCCAATGCACTTGTGAACCAGCCCAGAAAGGTATGAGATAATGCAAAATTGTCACAAGAATAGGAGTAGAGGGGGAAAAAATCTTTGATTGGAACTCTTGTTCTGGTGACTATCTGGGTCCTGTTCACATATACACGTTCATTAAAGTGCATCAGATAGTTTGAAAAATGGATGTTACATAGTTACATAGTAGGTGAGGTTGAATAAAGACAATAGTCCATCCAGTTCAACCTGTGTAGGTGTGTGTGGCTGTAATCATCTCACATACCCCTGAATGTTCTGATCCTTGAGATGTACGTCTAAGGCTGCATTCACACTTGAGCGTAGCGTTTTTTACCGTGATTTTTTCAGGCGTTTTTCATTGACATCTATCAAAAACGCTGGTAATCAGCCCAAAAAGAAGCTCATGTACTTTTTTCAGCTACAGGCATTTTGCAAAACGCTCAGATGTGAACAGGGGCCATTTAAATGAATGGGTTTTACTTGTTGGGCGTTTTGGAAGTGTTTCTTTTGAGCGTTTTTGGAGCTAAAAACGCCCAGGTGTGAATGGAGCCAAAGAGTCTTTTGAAAGCCACCATACTTCCCGCAGAAACCACCTCTTGTAGTAGAGAATTCCACAATCTTGTAGCCCTAACAGTAAAGAACCCCCCACGTTGCCTGAGGTTAAAACGCTTCTCCTCTAATCGCATTGTATGCCCTCGAGTCCTCATGCAATCCCTTCGACTGAACAGCTTTTTTTCTATGCTGAGATCCCCATTGAGATATTTATAAATTGCTATCATGTCCTCCCTTTAGACGTCTCTTCTCCAGGGAGAATAAATCAAGCGATTGCAGATGCTCTTCATAATTAAGGTCCTCCAATCCCCTAATCAGTTTAGTTGCCCTTCTCTGGACTCTCTCCAGCTCCAACACATCCTTCCTGAGGACTGGCGACCAGAACTGGACAGAATACTCCAGATGCGTTCGGACCAGAGTTTTATAAAGTGGAAGGATTATAGTCTTATCTCTGGAATACATCCCTTTCTTTATGCATGCTAATATTCTGCTGGCTTTGGCAGCTGCCGCTTGACATTGCATGCTATTGCCTAATCTATCATCAACCAAGACTCCCAGATCCTTCTCGAATGTGGATGTGTATTGCCTTCCATTGGCATGCATTTTTGTGTGTGTTTTTTGCGTGTTTTAATGAATGTTGATGCACATTAAATTGCTTTGGGTCTTTGTAAGGGAAAAAATTAAAACTTTTTCTTTTCAATAGATGTGCATAGTGCTGTACGTACGTTGCATTGTGTTAAATGCATACATGTAGCATTTTAACACAACGCACCACACTGCACGTGACACCAGCGTTGTGGCATGCACAGGACACAGAGAAAAGCATTGTTTTCTAGATGTCCTTGAAGTGACTTGCATTTTTCCCATTCAGTAAGATGCAGGCCAGTGCGGTATGTATGATCAGGGTCTAAGGGGGGAATTCCAGTCATGTTTGAGGGATTTAATCTCCCTTTCTGTGCATCCTTAGGACAGGAAGTAAAAGTAAAGCTTCTCGATGGGAAACGGATTGCAAAGCATTGAGAGATACACTACAGGCCTTGAAATACTTACAGGAATTAGTTGGCTTGCCTGGGGCTCTACATTTTCATTCAGACATTGCTTTAGCGCACCAAATCCCCCCTCCCCCTGTCATCTAGTGATCTAAGAACCCCCTTTGCTTACCTGTTTGTAATTCACGAGAGGCATTCTCAGACCCGCCCACTGTTTGATTTTTGCTGCATTTAAAATACAAAGATGTATCGAAATGTCAGTGCTGCAAAGTTTTTCAGCAAGCAATTACATTCGGACCTGCCCTGGACGTTTGAATCTGCAGAAAGTGAAGATAAATAGCTCAGGATGGAAAGAGCAGACCCACCTACTACACACAAGAGATGCTATTTGGAATCTGGCTGCAGGGGAGTAAAAAAGAACCAAGATTAAGGTCAAATGAGGAAACTACCCAATTTTAGCATTATTACGGCGTTAATTGGCTAGCGATAGCAATTCACTGATTGGTTTCACTTCTTTCCTGGAATTTCTCTTGTTTCACTAATGTTCTATTTGTGGCAAAGAACCCAATTTCAGCATTTCTAAAGCTGGCCATAGATGGATTGAAGTTTGGTGGGTTCAGCAGGGACCAGACGAATTTTGATCCCTGTGTGGCCGCTCTTGCTCAACAGAAGTCGACCTGATGATCGACTTCTGTCAAATGGGCTTGTTGGAAGACTTTTCTCGATCGGTCAATTGGCAGTAGCTACTGATTAGTGTATTCTGACAGCAGAGGAGTCCTAATGTCACAATACAATGTCTCAGCAGGAAGGATTACTCCTTCCATCTTGCCTTGTGTGGATGGGGGAATCCGTTTGTTGGGTTTTAAGTCAAACTATTGGCTGATTGGGGGGGGGAGCAATCCATCTATGGCTAGCTCAATTCAGTGCCAGACCTTCAGTGGCTAGCAACTACACCTACTCTTGTGGGGATGGGGGCAGGGGCTGATTGGCAACTTTTGGCCCAGAGGGCAAGTACAAACCAGAGACTCATGGTGCAGTGACTCGGCCCCCTCCCACTCTCCCCGGCCTTCTTCTGACCTCATTCTAAGCTAAAGCTCTGCTCCAGGTACTCTCTACCCACTGTCTGAATCCGGGTTCCCAACCTGGCCAGCAGGGGGCGTTTGGATGGAGCTGGCCGGGGGAGAGAGTCTACAGTGGGGCATGGAACCGGCTTCTGCTCAGACACAGTTTACACCTTCCATGCTGGGGGGGACCTGCGCTCTGTCCTTTTCTTCATCCTGCAGTCAGTAGGTCAGCAGCGGGGACTTTTTACTTCTCTTTACCAGGAATCATTTAGGCATGTCTCTGGCAGAAGCAGCGTAACCTTTTTACAGGTCATCAGGGTGGCCCAGGGGGCAATTGCCCCCCTTCCCCCCTGGCCCAGTCCTCCCCTGGATGGGGGAAATACCTGCACTGAATCTTCCTGATTGATCACCAAAGGTCCTTTTGATCTAAGTTGTGTCTGCTAATGCCCCGTACACACGTGCAGATTGTCGGCCACGACCGATCGGTCGATTTTCGGCTTGTTAGTATGATGCTTCCAACAGCCGACAGCGCACTTTTGGCCGAAAAGAATCTGTCGTGCAAGCATTAAAATTTTTATATGCCGACACCAGAGCGGCCGATTGTTCGCCAGTCAATACAGAATTCGGCCGACAGACAGCAGATTTGCAAGACTGGGCATGCTCAGAAAAGAAAAAACACAGGGAAAGTTAACCATCACATGACATCACTTCTGTAGTCGGCGGACAAAATTCTTGTGCAGTCTTTTGCACTTTTCAACAGACACGACAGCCCGGGGACAAAAGACGGCCGATCGTTCGGCCGACGATCTGCACGTGTGTACGAGGCATAAGTTCATAGACAAGTTTGATCATGCAGATTCTCTCCATACACACTTGTCATGATTTTTCTACTGACTATGTTGGAGGTCTATAGACAGTTGGCAGTCACCCAATTAGCTAGACTGTGTTGCGATCTGATGTCTACCGGAGAACCCACAAATATTGCTACCCAAGGTTTTTGGGAGCACTAGCATCAAGCAGATGCTGTTTTCCCCTAAAAGGCCAGTCCTTGTAGGGTTTGCAATGTGTCTTTAATGCCTGGCCAGCACAGATGCCTGAGGGCTTTCACTTTTTGCCTGCATCAACTGCAGCATCTGTGGGTAGTTTTTTGTTAGGTTTGGGCTTTGGTCTGAAGAGTGTTGGCTAGATAGCAAAGCAAGACCCTATAGTGCATGATCAAACCATAGCTAATCCAATGGTTCCAGAAGGATTCCTTTGCTACAATACACATGTGCCAAATATTGGACAAAACAGTCATTTTAACCCGGATGGTAATTGACTACTGTATGGGTAATCTCCACTACTAGAGGTCAGTTGGTCAGTGTCTGAGTTTTTAAATGGCCAGGATGAGGACATGTAATCACGTGAAGGCCACAACTGTGTGTTATTGGAGGTTTCTGTACAACTGCTGAACTGATACTGACCATCATATCTGTCAGGTTTGCTCATCAGTGCGACCGTTCGTATCTTTTACACCAAGAACAGTGTCAAAGCATCTGATTTGCTTGCGTTGGCCAACCTAAATATAGAGACCCTGTCACCAGACCATTCATTTCAACAGCAATCTTCCTATAACATTTTGTGTGCATTTAATTTATTTTAGGTATGTTATTTATGAGATATATATCTATCCAAAAGCTCTGCGACTCCTGCTGGGCATCACCATCTTGGATGCTATACCAGCAGATTTAGAGCTGTCACTTGGTGTTGCTAAACCCACAACTGTAAAATCAGTGTGTGTATACAGTAAAGCGTGCTTGTTATACTCACTGTGGAACCTAAGAGGTTAATCCTCTGCATTGTGTAATAAGTCAGTTTGATCCAGTCTTTCCTGATCCTCCCTTTTTACTGTCCTCAAACCATCTACAGATAGTAGTAAGCTGCACATGCTCAGTTTGGTATGTATCGCTAGAAATTTTTTTTCTCTTGGGAGGGTGAATGTGATCAGCACAGGGCCAATCCACATCGTCCAGACAGAGGGTTAAGCCTCGTACACACGCAACGAATTTCCGTCGTCCGTCGTCGTCCGTCTTTTGTCCAGAGTCGTGTCTGTTGGTTGGAATGTGCTCTAGACTGCACACAAATTTTGTCGTCCGGCAGAATTCTACTTCAGAAGTGATGTCATGTGTTGGTTTGCTTTCTTTGTGTTCTTTCATCTCTGAGCATGTCTAGACTTGCTCATAAGATTTTTCCCTGTCGAAATCTGTACTGACTGCACGAAAATCGGATGTGTTTTGACAGAGGACAAAAATTTTATAGCCTGCACACCAGAATTTTTTCGCCCGAAAAGTCTGAGTCGGTTGTCGAGAGCACCATACTAACAAGCCGAAAATCGGCAGATTGGTCGTCGGCCAAATCCCCGGCCGAATTTCGACGCGTGGGTACGAGGCTTTACTGGTCCTGCATCCTCATAGGTCAATCATGGAAAAATAAACTCCTCCTACAAGCTTTAACCAGACACTGATAGAAGTCACAAGACTGCTCTAACTGCTGATGAGAAAAGGTATTTAGCAATTTAAATTTACTAAAACTATTGCATTTCCATGTTCTGTGTACTGTGGGAGACCAGATATAGTGAATGCAGGGTCCTGGGTTAGTAACACACTATAGTATTCTTTTTCACTTTTCCCGTAATAATAAGGTTATGTAGGGAGGAAGTAGGCATGGAGTAGCTGGGCCAACACAGACAGTGATTAAACATTCCTAGAGGAAAGGGCTATGATGTGCATGAAGGGAGGTGGCTGTGCTACGGAGTTGATTCTTCCTAAAGTAGTCAAATTGGCTAGCAAGTTCAGGGGCAAATTGCAATTCAGTAAAAACTGTTTGGGAAAAGGAAAAATCCTAAAATTGGAGCAGCCTGGTGGAAAATGAGAGAAAGAAACGGGGCACCTCACTTTGTCATTAGAAGCATCCATTCTCTTGCTCCAAAAAATGGTCTACTGGCTGCTCCTGAATTTTACATGAATCATCCCCGTGCCACTAGTCAGCTGATGATCAAAGTTTCAGACAGGTTGGGTATCCGTAATCTGGGAGCTGCACTGCATTGACTCCAAATTCTGACATCTATACTTGCCGATGGCAATTCTGAGACTGGTTGATGTGGAATTTGGGGGCCTGCCTAATTAAAACTCCCACACCTCATCGTTTGAAAAGTCTGTTTTTATTTGATCAGCTTGAGAGCTCTGATGTGGCAAAATCTGCTGTTCGTCACGCTCCGGTGAAAGTTATGTCTCTGACTTTAGCGCACTTCAGTCCCCAGCGAGAAACCTTTACAGAGCGTTGTCTCCATTAGTAGGACTTGCTCTGTTCTTAAACCTTTTAAATTGTGTCACCGCCATTAGTGCACTCTAAGCTCCTATCATAGACCCTCAAAAGATGTCATAGCCTTTAGTACACTCAGAGGGTTGAGTGATAGGCTATGATTTCTTTCCTATGTACAGTTTGGGTCTCTTGAGGCTAACACTACACTTCACTAAAGGGCAAGTGAAGGAAGTCCTAGCCTTGGCTGCACAGGACGTGTCTCCTCCTTTTGCTTTTATTATAAAGTGTTCTACCTAGATCAGCCATTCTCAACCAAGGTTCTGTGGACTCTCCCAGAGGTGGCTAAAGCCTCATACACACGCACCGATTGTTGGCCGACCGATCGCCGTCTTTTGTCCAGTGTTGTTGTGTTGGTTGAAATGTGCTCTAGACTGCACACGAATTTTGTCGGCCAACAACAACCAACTTCAGAAGTGATGTCATGTGCTGGTTGACTTTCCGTGTGTTTTTTCTTCTCTGAGCATGCCCAGTCTTGCTCATCTGATTTTTGTCTGCCGAAATCTGTACTGACTGACGAAAAATCGGCCGTTGTGGTGACGGCCAACAAAAATTTTATAGCATGCACACCAGATTTTGTTCGGCCGAAAAGTCGCAGTCGGTTGTCGGAATCATCATACTAACAAGCCGAAAATCTGCCGATCGGACGTTGGCCAAAACTTCACGGCCAACAATCGGTGCGTGTGTACAAGGCTTTAGGAGTTCCTTGAGCTATGGCTGATTTACTTCTCATATGATGTTGTCTGCATACTTTCTGGGCCAATGGTACTTGAAAGAGCCACCTACATGACACCAATGACCTTTTTATCGGTCTGCAAGGGTGGCATCCTGGCCACCACTGTAAAGGGGGGGACATCCTTCTGGCTGACCACCAACGTGAGAGGCATTTTATCTCATAGGCCCCCATGAATTGGGTTTAGCAGGGGGTTCCCTGAGACTTGGAAATTATTTTAGGGGTTTCTCTGGGGTAAAAAGGTTGATAGAGGCTGACCTATATCACTAACTGAATTCTCTGTTTTTGTACTAGTGTTGCTGTTAGCAATCAAAGGGTTACCTGGTTTCAGTCTGGGACAGAACTTGGGTAACCCTTTAAGTTTTTTTTTTTCTTTAAGTTTTTTTTTTAATCTGCAAAGTGCAGTTGTGTACATGGTGGCTTTATGTGTAAGCTGACCCTGAGAGTCTTTGCTATTTGACAGCACTTTTCAATTCCATATGAATAAAGGGAGTTATTAGCACTTGTCATAGTAAATATATGAGAGAAGCCCTTGTTCACACCGGTGCAATTTGTCATGCGATTTCACAGTTCCAAATTGCATGACAAGTCGCACCCCATTGCTGGCAATAGAACTATTCAAATTGCCATGACTCCTCTTGCAACGAATTTGGAAAAGGTTCCTGCACTACTTTTTTCCTGTTTTTATTCCGACTTGCATTGACTTCTGTTAAATTAAGTCGCAAGCCGCAGTGAAATCAGAAGTACAAATCGCACTGATCTGCGGCTTTGAAATTGTGCTGAAGTATCACAATCAAACATTTTTTTTTATTTTTTTATTATTATTATTTTTTTAATTTGGGTATAATGGGATAGGGTTTAAAAGCTTTTTTTTTTTTTTAATGAGGACTGTGTACCCATTGGGGAAATTTCCCTTACTTTCTGACCCATTTAGATCACAGAAACAGGAAGTGATTGGAAATCACTCCCAAGTAGACAGCTTGGGGAAAGGTAAGAACCTCTGATGTTTTCTTTGCTGCTTGTGTCGTTCTGTCATGGTGGATCCTGTTCTCATTTTCTTGTTCTGGTGTAATGGGAATACAATTCTAGTCAAATAAAGCTTCTATTTGTTTAAGTGACACCTAAAGGCAAAACCTACCTTTCTGCTTTGTGTTACGCATGTCACGTATTCTGCAGTATTTCAAACGACACCGAAGCACACAAAGGCAAAGTAGTTCCAATGTGTTGCAACACAGCACAATGCATGGTAAGGTGTGTGTGTGTGTGTGTGTGTTTTTCTAGGATGTTTTGATGCCTTGCCAGCCCATTAGTTTGCATCGTCTGCTTAAAAAATTGACTTCAGAAATTATATTTATTTTTCTTCATCTCCCAACTGGACGACTATTGGGAATAAAGAAATTCACTGTCCTAGCCTGTGCTGCACACAGTCAGAGCTGGTTTCCTCCAGGTGTGGCTTTAGCAACTTGACTTCTGTGTACCGAACACAGGGGGTTTCTCGTTCGGTGTTACCGCAGCAGGAAAATGGGTTTCGGTCCTTTTTAAAGTGTTACTAAATTCTTATTTTTTTTTTTTTATTAAAATAACCTGTTCTATTCACCTGCTCTGTGCAATGGTATTGCACAGAGCAGCCCCAATCCTCCTCTTCTCGGGGCCCCCACCGGTGATCTTGGCTACTCCTCTTTGTGTGTTCCCATGGCACGCCATTTGCTATGGGGCACACGGTGCCTGCTAGCTCCCGAGCTGTATCTCTGTGGAGCCGCGCTCCATAGACACACAGCAACACTTAGCCCCGTCCCCCACTTCCTTCTTACTGCATTTGATTGCATTTGATTGACAGCAGCAGGAATCCATGGGTCCTGCTGCTGTTCGAATCCCTGTGTGAAGAGTAAGAGAAGAGATGCAGCTGTACACAGCACTGGATCTCTCCCCACACCCCCACTCTTTCTCTTCATACAGAGAAGGACAGAGAAATCTATAAAACGTTTATTACCTTACAGGAGATGTACAGCCAAAGCTCCTTTGGCTGTACTTCTCCTGTGGATCACAGGAGTGCAGTTGGTTTTGCACTCCTATGACGTGTTTTCAGCAAACAGTAGGCTGAAGCCCACTGTTGTCTGACATCACATAGCCTGTCAAGGCTCAGGCAAGATCGCGACAGAGTCGGGATCCGCCCATATGCCTGCACCGGCACCCAGCTCAGCTTCTCAGCAAGCCACTGAGAGCCTGAGCCGGCTGCACCCGCTCCCTCCACAACCCAGCACTCCAGTGAGCTAGGGGGAGGAGGCAGAGCAGAGAGCTTGAATTCTGCTCAAGGAGCCCTGAGAACTGAGTGATCGGCGGTGTTTGATTGCTTGGTTCTCAGTGTTAGAGCCTGCAGGGGACAGATGCAGTATCGGATCAATGCTGCATTCACCTAGGTAAGTATGAATAGAAAAAAAAAATCTATTTTTCATGCAAGGAACGCATTAAGGTAAACACGTTTTTAGCTTTAGTATTACTTTAAGGCATCTCTTTAAAAACCAATAGAAGCTTTTTATTTTGACTATAGAAGAACTATAGAGAACGGGATCCACCATGACAAAAAGACACAAGCAGCAATGAAAACTTCAAAGAAGGTAAAATCTTCTCCCAGTCTGTCTACTTGGGACTGAATTCTGTCCACCATTCAGAAAACAGCTTGTATTTTCAAAATGAATACGAGCAGTTCAATGGACGAGGCAGAGATTGTGATGTTATCCTTCCCTCCAAGATGTTCGAGATGTTCTCTGATTGGTGGAATCCTAACAAAGGATAAATTTTGATTGGTGAAAATGCCAAACATGTAACCCCCCCCCCCCCTTTCTGTGTTCAGTATATTGATAGCAAGTTGCTGTAGTAGCATCCAAGGGAGACCAATGCTGACTGTATGTACAGTCTACTATAGTGAATTTCAGCACCCCAGGGACCCTCCATATTTGAGAATTAGATGTAACCAAGCTAGGCGCAGACCGCTTTATTTTCTCATCCATGCTAACGACGTGGATGGAGGAAACTCCACCGCCATTGTATTCAGACAATCCCAGTACCTGCAGCTGCCTGCTTACAGTGGCGGTGCTGATCAGTGTCTGCATCTGATAAGATCTGTCCCTGTTTCTCTGATAGTTTTCCACCTGGCTCAGTTGATTTTAAATCTACTTTTGTGAAGCCAAGTGATGCTTGCAGGGCTGCGACTCAAAATTATGTGAATTCAGCAGGAGTCAGACAAGATTAGAGCTGTGACTGGGGGCCTTCAGAACATTTCTTGGTGTCTGCAAGCACTTTAACTGGATTGTATATCAACTAAGCCTGCACTGGCTTCTAGTTTTCACTAACTGGCTCGCCAATTCTTCCACAGTTTTGTTCACGCTCATCATGATGCTAACAGCTAGATGTTGCTGTTTTGTTTATAGGTGAAAGACGGGGTAAATTAAACATTCTTGTATTGTAGCTGACCCTTGCCATCACAGCTGTGGGGGTGGAGTGAAGGTTTGAAAACACAAAACCCCCAACTTTCCTTTAAAAAAAAAAAAAAACCCACGACATAACATTACGTTAAATTACCAAATCCCTAACTAGGATTAAGGATATTTATTTTAACCATGTGATTTAAATTTTCAAACTAGGCTAACAATTTTTTTCCCCCTTGCTGGAGTAAATTGTATCAAGCTTTATTGGGGTATTCCCAACTGTGGATATAGGATTGCGTATATAGAGGTTTTCTTCTTTTTTTTTTTTTTTTTTTTTTTTTCTGTATTGATTGTACTAGATGGACTAGTCCTTCTTCTTTTTTTTTTTTTTTTTCTGTATTGATTGTACTAGATGGACTAGTCCTTCTTCTTTTTTTTTTTTTTTTTTTTTTATTCAACTTAACTATGTAGCAACAGACACTTTTTTGAAATAAGTCTTTATCCTGGTGTGTAAAATTTTTGGATTACACAATAATGTTTAGTCTCCTATCATGTATGAGAGCCTGTTTACAACATTTGTGTTTTCTTAATGCAAGACAAGGCGAAGCACCTTGTTTATTATGAAGTTAGGACACATCACTGCATCGCAGTGGTGTAGCTGGAAAAAAAAGTACTGCATGCAGTACAGTACAGTTGCGACTCAAACCAGTGCAATGCTACTGTGGTGAATGGAGCTGGATGAAATGTCAGTGTTCTCCCAGGCTCGTGGTGTGAATGAGCCCTAGGTACAACATATTAGGCTCAATTCCCAAAGCTTTAACACAAGGAGAAGAATGATTGTTAGCCATGTGACTGTTTTTTTCTTTTTAAATATCTCATTGGACTTGGCTGACAAAGCCAGCAATAGATGGTTCGAATCTTGACTGGTTCAGTAGGGACCGGCCGATATTCAAACCATGTATGAAAATCCCCCATAAACACGGACTGTGTAAATGGGGGAATTGAGCCGTTTTTCTGTGGTTGCAGGACAGAAAACTGCTCCATCTTTGGTTGGCTTTAAGGTAGTAAAAGTTGAAGGAAAGAAAACTCTTCCCTGCAAGGTAAAGACATAATGTGCTAGTATGAATTGCATACTAGCACATTATGAAAGACTTGCCTTGAAACGAAGTCCTCCAGCGGTGCGCTGTCACCGCTGCAGAGGCTTCCATTTTCACCGGTCTTCCTTCTGAGTTCGCAGGCTCAGGCCACTTATATGCTGTTCCTCCAGAGCGCATATGCCGGTGATGTCACCGGCTGTTGCTCACTAGAATATCTCCTAAATGGTGCATGTTTAGAAGATATTCATTTAACTTGTAATAAAGTTTACCTGTAGGTAAAAATAGAGAATCTAGTACCACTAGAACTCCCTTTTTTGAAAATAAAGATCCTTATTTGGTGTTTGCCTTGCAGGTTGAATCTTTTTTATCATACTGCAATGTTCTAGATGCGCCAAACCAATTAAAATAGCAACATTACCGACACTGAATTGACAATACTTTTTTTCAAAACTATTTTGTGATTGTTGAGTCAAAAAACTGAAAATGGATTGATTCAATGTTGGGGTCCTTTTCTCACAGGCTTTCCGATTGGGTCCGCCTGTCAGTTTTTCAGGCAGACCTGATCGGATGCTCCATGCACCCCTATGGAGCAATGGATGTCAGCGGTGACATGTCCACTGACCCCTGCTGCTATCTGATCCGATCCTGTCCGTGAAATCCAGACTGATGGAAACCCTATTTCCCATCCGCCTGGAGGATCGAATCGGATGAAAACAGTCAGGCGGTCCGTTTTTCATCTGATCTCCCACAGGTCCGTCTCTGCACAGTGAGCAGAGACGGACCTGTCATCCGCCTGCTCAGCAGGGATCGGAGGATCAATCCCCCGCTGAGCAAAACGGAGTATGTCGGGTGGAAAGCCCATGTGAAAGGACCCTTAGAGAAAAAAAAAAAGTGTTTTTGAATATTTGATGAAAATCGGCTTTACACGTAGATAAAATGGCCAATTCACTAATAATAATGTATCTGTTTTCACGGTTTTGGTTTAGGATATCCAACTTGAGTGTGGACACCATCTGGATTCCTGTAGCGAGGTCTCTGCTTGAGTTCTCACGTGTGACCTCTTGCTATGGCCATAATGAGGTGATCTTGACCCCCTGAATTGTAATTTGTTTTACCTTTGTAGAGAGTGCAGTAGAAGCTGTGAACATCCATAGTGAAGCAGGGTAAACCACAAAGGTGGCTACAGGGGAGGTGAATACTGCAAAGGTGGATCAAGCCCACCTACTATATTTCAAACTATAACTGAGACATCCAGTTGAGTGGACTTTCCCTTTAAGCTTTTAGAGCTTTTTGATTTTTTTTTTTTTTAAACTCCGCGTTGGATCTGGAATCGGTCCTCTACATGAGGGAGTCCCTTTTCTTTTGCGTTGAATAAAAAAACATAATCTCAAAGTTTTTTCCGCATTCTTTTCCGCTTTTGGACCTTTTCTTCTCATTTTGACACCATTGATCAAGCCCCCCTACTGTCTCCATTCAGCCAGAAGTTCCGCTTCAGGGTGTGTGACCCCAAATGGCTTTTGTTGAGGCGTGAAATCTCCCAAGTGATCCCTTCTATAGGGTATAGCCACAAAGCCTTCTGTACGGAAGGATTGTGAGTTAGAGGCAACAGCATAACAGAAGCCTGATCAAATCCAGGTATTTAGGGATGCAGCAATGTTTTGATTGTGTTTTACACCTTTTTTCATACAGAACGCTGTTCATTAGTTCTCGGCAGAATTGTCGTTTATTGTGTCTTTTAATTAGTTTTTCTGTTTCACAGATTAGCAAATTCAATTACTCGTTTTGTTCCTTTAGTTAAACCAATTATCATGGGTAGCCCCATCCTTCGACAGGAACGCTTCTGATGCATTTGACATGGGATCTGCCAACAACTCTGGTTTTATACGCCGACGTTTAGGAATAAATTATACGTCACCTTGTCTCTCCAGCGCTTCATTAAGCTTGCACTAAAGTGTTGGCTTGCCGCATTCATGGACTGTTGTCTAAACAGAAACTTTTCTTTACAGCGGAGGGGTGTACAGCTCTTCATATAACCTATGACTTGTTTGACCCTCTATGATCTTAAAGTGTTCTTGTCGGGATAGACGTATGGGAGTCTCCATTGCTGACTTGATTTTAAAAGTGCAGTCTTTGGCGTCTGTCACGCTAATCCTGGCTTTATTACCCGGTGAGTCTATGACCCAGAAGAAGTATGAAGCACCGGCGTTCAGATTTTTGTTTTACTTCTCTGGGTGTTAGCTTGAACCATGTCAATGATTCATTAGATCAGGGGTGTCCAAACTCCATTTCATCGTGGGCCGCATCAGTATTATGTTTGCCCTCAAAGGGCGCGTTGTGTCAGATGTTTTGAACAACCCCCCCCACATCTGATGTCAAGAGCCCCCTCGCCATCAGAAGTCAAGGGTCCCCCATCCTCCCATACATTACAAGGCATCGCCGTTACCTTGTGCTGCCGCCGGTAGAAAGCTGGCTGCGGAGCTGGGAATGAGAAACTGCAGGGTCTGAAGGAGGACCAGAGGAAGTCTGGAGTCAGCTGCCAAGTCTGCTGAATACTGAGACCAGGACAGGCTGAGACAGGGGGGTGCTGTGGCTGCAGGATCTGGTGGAAGAGTTCTGTCCTCCTCTCTGCTGTCGACTGCTGAGACAAGGTGGGGATGGAGATGGGGGGGGGGGGGGTGCCACAGTTTTAGAAGAGGTGTGAGCCTGTGGGCCATGTGTTTGACACACATGCATTAGATAATCAAGATCGTATGACCGCTCTGAAGTCTGTACTTTAAAATAAAAGCAATGTTTGTCTCCTGCTAGGTGCACTTTATAGTAGCACAGATACAGACAACAAATTATTCTGGTTGACTTGTTTACAGGTCCGCTAATCTGCAAATTATTAGTTTACAAGATCAAATTGTAGTTTATAGGTTAATATTGGCATTTTCTTCTGTTAGCACAGTTATCCTTGAAATCATCTCCACACCCCCCATTCCCTTCCCAACCAGCAAGCCCTTAGTCTTTCACACGCACCCATTTCTTCCAGATGTTTATTGTAGAGCTGCCCAGCCTCTGCTGAAAAAGTCTATTGATCATGATGACCTCTTTCTTCTGCGCATATGCAGAACAATCTCCATCAATTCCTATGGAGTGGTCATCTATCCCATTGGTGGATTTCTGTTTCATACTTAGGAATGGGGATTCTTCTGCACATGCTCAGTCCAACCAGTAGACTTTTGTAGCAGTGGCTGTGCAGCTCCCACTGGGCCACACTTTGGCGTTCAGGCAGGAAAAGAAACAGGTGAATAGGTGTTAGGTGAAAGACGTGGGGGAGCTTGCTAATGGATGATAATCAGTGGTCATTTTAAGGGTTACGGAACTAAAGCTTTAGTAAATCTAGTCTGGGGAACGACTCTAGTTGCACAGTTTTTTTGTATAGTTAAGTTACAAATTAATATATAAAAATTGTTATCAGCCATCTCTTTTCCCTTTCAGACATGTTTGCTACAGGTGCTAGTAACCAAGCACCTAGGTTAGTATGTCAAAGCAGGTTGCCCGCTAAATAGAAAATACGTTTTTGTTTGAGCACATTTTTCTCTTTCATCTTTTTTTTTAATAAGTACTTCTGAACAGTTTTGGGTAAATTTCACCCTGGCTCACAAGTGTCTATGGCAAGTACATTCCAGCCTGGAGAGGCCAAGGCCACTCAATATAAGACCTCTTGGGCTGCCCCCAAGCAGCAGCCCTATTTTTGCTTTCAGACGTTTGCTATAAATCATCCCCTCCGGCATTTACTTTATTCTATATGTTATGTAGAAAGCGACTCAGGGCTGTATGTTTTACGTGCTTAAGACGGTGATTTGGGAGGGGAAGCACTCATGCAGGGCAACAGTTCAGCTTTTTATCTGCTGGGACATTATTAGCAGTTCCCACATCCATCCAACAGCGAGTAAGAAACTCCCCACCGGGATAAATAAGGATTGAAGGAGATGGCCTCTGCGGGTGAGCTAGCAGAGAAGAACTTCTGGTAAGAGCACAGAATATAGAGTAGGAAATATGCACAAGTGCTCAGAATTTTGGTGCATGATATATAACTCCTTTGAGACTTCATATGCATCTAGTTACTTTACATTACATTCTCAACATTTCCTCATCTAATGCAGCCTTTGTCAACCTTTTTACCCCAGAGGAACCCTTGAAATTTTCAGGTCTCAAAAAAACTTTATTACCCCAATTCATCGGGGTCAATGGCAAAATTGCCTCTTACATTGGTGGTCAGGAGGAGAAATGCAACTCTTACAGACCCCTAAAAATATAAATGTTGTCATGCTGTTGGCTTTGCCAAGTTGCGTTGGTCCTGGAATTTTGCAGGCGCCATTATTTTGAGGTCAACCATCTACACGAACTCGAAGCAACCTCTGAAAGAACCCTAGGATTCCTCAGAACCCTGGTTGAAAATTATCGAACGGCTGAGTTATACTTTACAGTAAACCAGGGACAAACTCTGGCAATTGAAATTGAACGTGTGATCAACATGTATGTAGCACTCTCCTGGATAGGTGCTAGAGAGAGAGTATAGTTTTGTATCTTTTCGGCTTACCAGAAAGATTGCCAGGTAAATCTATTTTGTTCTCTGCCTAACGGAGCGCAATATCTGCTGGTGAGGTCTGCTCATGGTGCTCAGGTGCAGCTCAGTTTGTCTGAAGTGTTTCACACTGGTCCAATCAGGAAGCATATTGGACAGTGGGAGAAAACCTGACAAATGAGTGCACAGGCATTTAGTACAGCCCTGGTGATTGGCAGAGGAAAGTGTCTCGTGCATGCTGGGATACTGTATAAATGCCAAGGGCACATGTGCGCAAGGTCTTTCAGCTGAAGAGCGGGGTCCCGGAGGAAAAGGACGGCTGCCCCTCTGTAGAAGTTGCCATGTGGCCTCAGGTGGTCAACCGTTAGGACCTACGAGTTAGAGGAACTGACCCTGGAGGTCCTGCACAGCTGACTGGAAGGGAGACACTGAAAAGGATCGGATTCTGCATACAGTGAGTACAGATGTGTCAAGGGGCCTGTCCTGAGGGGGGCTATCCCTTCAGCTAGAAGAGAAAGTAGATGTGTGTCCTGAAGATAATGTAGTGCATAAAGTCTGTTGCTGGAGAGAGAGCAAGAAGACTTAACCCATTCCATACAAGTGGCAGTATGGTTAAAGCCATGAGACTGCTTCCACAAGTAACCTGGTGAGGACAATGGATAGTTGTCCTTATCTACTGTAAATCGTTTAAGTTGGAGTATTCCACTATTCCCTTCTGCCATCCAAGTTCCACAATAAATACCAAAAACCAAATCCCCTGGACTGTTTATTGAGTAACGAGCCATTGGGAGTAAGGATGGATGTGTGAACTGTCCCTAAGTTACTGTCTGCAGGTAATCCGAGGGAGACCCAAGAAGTCATCACACAGCAAACCCTATGGGGACAGTGCAATGTAAACCTCATGTCAAAATGTATTTTATTTTATTTATTACAGGTACTTGTATAGCACCGTCAGTTCATTCAGTGCTTTTTGCTTTTACATATAAATTTTACATTCACATCAGTTCCCTGCCCTCAAGAAGCTTGCAAACTAAGGTATCTATCTCACATTCATACATAAATACTAGGGCCAGTTTAGACAGGAGCCAATTAACCTACCAGCATGTCTTTGGAGTGTGGGAGGAAATCGCAGTATCCAGAGGAGCCCCACGCAGGCACAGGGAGAGCATGCAAACTCCAGGCAGGTAGTGCCATGGTTGGTATTCAAACCAACAACCCTAGTGCTGCTAGGTAGAGGCGCTGACCAGGCACATAGACAGTTGAAGTTATGTGTAGGAGTCTACCGAGTATCGGGGGCCGGTATTCGCTTATTTTGAAGAATCCATATCGGTCACAAACTTACCAATGTTGCTTTAAGGGGCTGTGCCAGGTTGATGTCCTGGCTTTGTTCAGATCTTTGGACAGCTGGCATTTGTGCCTGCCGCTCCGCCCCGGGTCTCCTGTCCCACTGGAAGGCCCGATCGACTAGCCGGCACGACTGCCGGCTGTCCGAAGACCTGAACAAAGCCAGAACCGGCTCTGATCGGGTTTCCAATGTAGTAACCCAGAAGCTATGTCATGACAACGCTTCCAGTTACTAGTGCCCTTTAAAGGCGCCAGATTAAAAAAAAAAAAAAAAGACAGTATTCAGAACAGCCAAACTTGGCTTTTTGAATGCTTTCAATTGCATAAAGAGTACCTGTCACTGCCTATTACTGTCACAAGGATGTTTACATTCCTTGTGACAGTAATAAAAGTGATTTAAAAAAAAAAAAAAAAAAAAAAAGAATTTTAAAGGACAGTGTAAAAATAAAAACGTTAAATGTACAGAATATTGGCACCTAATATCGGCTATTAGCCTGAAGAATGGCCGGTAAATCAGCATCAGCCCTAAAAAAGAAAAAAAAAAACGATATCGGTTCATCCCTAGTTACGTGCAGATCTTGAATTTTTTTCTTGCAAGTGGGGTGTGACTCTACCCTTTCCTGTCTCCCTTTAGGTCCTTTAATGTGATGTGCAGCTTTACTGACCAACAGGAAAGCTCAAATTTTTGAATCTTTGAATTTGCATGTATTATTCATAAATGTGCAAATAGGCCTCATCGTGTAGGTCTACAGATAGGTGTTTTTTTTTTTTTTTTTTTTATATCCTCTCCATGTAATTTTATATCATATGTTCAGTTTCAGACTTGTGACAGCTGTGCTTGTATATCTGCATTGGAGCCCATATGCATTAGGCAGCATTGCCCAATTCATAGACAGGGCAATTTGCCGTATGTCCTATTGTTTGTTCACACCAACATGCTAAAAATAAAGTAACACAGGATGCAGTTTTGCACAGTGTTACAATACATAAAAGTAAGTAAATGTTAGGGCCCCTTAACACTGATTACTTTTTTAGTTAAGTAAGTTAAAGCGGAGTTCCACCCAAAAGTGGAACTTCCGCTTTAAATAGTCCTAACCCCCTGACATGCCACATTTGGCATGTCATTTTCGGGGGGGGGGGGGGGGGAGCGGGTACCTAGATTTGACATGTACCCGCTCCCACTTCCGCTCGGAGCGCCGCGGCGCCCTGAGCGGAAGTTCTCCTCTCTCCCTCCCTCCCTGCAATCTTCTGGGACATGTCAGAGGTCCCACAAGATTGCCGGCCAATCACGACGCATAGCGCAACTCGCACATGTGCAGTGCGTACCCGGCTGTGAATCCGCAAACTGTCACAGCCGGGTGCCCACATCAGTGATGCCGGCGCCGCAGAGCAGAGAGGGGGAAGACGGCGCATCGCTGGACCGTGGGACAGGTGAGTGTGCGGTTAGCCTGGAACTCTGCTTTAAGTAGAAGATTCTGCAACAGAGTAGTGTGAAAGCAGCCAAAAACACAACTTACCAGTGTGAAGTGTTCCACAGGATTTAAAGGGATGCATTTTTCTTCTGCTTTTTTTTTTTTTTAACTGAAAAACTGATCAGTGTGAAAGGGCTTTTATTTCATGACATAAGGCCCCTTTCACACGATTGGACCGATCAGGTGCGCCTGTCCGATTTTCAGGCTGACCTGACGGGCCACCCATTCTCCTCTATGGGGAGGCATATGTTAGCGGACATGAAACCAATCCGACAAGATCCTCTGAAAACAGATGGATGGCGATACATTCA
Organism: Pelophylax lessonae; assembly: GCF_965119305.1. Classification (NCBI taxonomy): domain Eukaryota; kingdom Metazoa; phylum Chordata; class Amphibia; order Anura; family Ranidae; genus Pelophylax; species Pelophylax lessonae. Next base: position 239,452,560 of record NC_138775.1, on the reverse strand, counting down.
CCATCCGTCCAGTGAGTCGGATCGGATGAAAACGGACAGCCTGTCCATTTTCATCGATCTCCCCATAGAGTAGAGCGGGACGCGAACAGGTCCGTCTCTGCACAGAGAGAGAGCGTGGACCCAGCGGGAATCAACAGAGCGTGGACCCAGCGGGAATCAACAGAGCGTGGACCCAGCGGGGATCAACAGAGCGTGGACCCAGCGGGGATCAACAGAGCGTGGACCCAGCGGGGATCAACAGAGCGTGGACCCAGCGGGGATCAACAGAGCGTGGACCCAGCGGGGATCAACAGAGCGTGGACCCAGCGGGGATCAACAGAGCGTGGACCCAGCGGGGATCAACAGAGCGTGGACCCAGCGGGGATCAACAGAGCGTGGACCCAGCGGGGATCAACAGAGCGTGGACCCAGCGGGAATCAACAGAGCGTGGACCCAGCGGGAATCAACAGAGCGTGGACCCAGCGGGGATCAACAGAGCGTGGACCCAGCGGGGATCAACAGAGCGTGGACCCAGCGGGGATCAACAGAGCGTGGACCCAGCGGGGATCAACAGAGCGTGGACCCAGCGGGGATCAACAGAGCGTGGACCCAGCGGGAATCAACAGAGCGTGGACCCAGCGGGAATCAACAGAGCGTGGACCCAGCGGGAATCAACAGAGCGTGGACCCAGCGGGGATCAACAGAGCGTGGACCCAGCGGGAATCAACAGAGCGTGGACCCAGCGGGAATCAACAGAGCGTGGACCCAGCGGGAATCAACAGAGCGTGGACCCAGCGGGAATCAACAGAGCGTGGACCCAGCGGGAATCAACAGAGCGTGGACCCAGCGGGAATCAACAGAGCGTGGACCCAGCGGGAATCAACAGAGCGTGGACCCAGCGGGGATCAACGGAGCGATCCCCGTGGGAATCAACGGAGCTATCCCCACTGAGCTAGCGGAGTCCGTCCAAACAGATCCGCCCCATGTGAAAGAGGCCTACATTTCAAAAATGAAGAGATTAAACGGTGTAACATTTCCTTGCACCATCTTATACAGCGCACACCTGTGTGTGCGCCATTTACAGAGAATAAGCCTTGATCAGTTGTCAGTTTCAGAGGAACATTTTGCTTTATGAATGGTAATATTTAATAATGTACATTTTGGTTCTAATGGTCATTTTATGTTCATGTTCATGAAGCGGGTTCAGCTCGCAGATCTGTATATTAAACTTTGGACGTGCCTTGAATCTGAAAACAAGCTGTTGGTCTGGTTTTACGGAGTGTGTTTTTATAAATTTCCCCGTGTCCTGTGTGTGACCGGATTCTCGCTGCTGCCTTAGATAATAACATTATTTTTGGCATGCACATGAAACGGTGTTTTCCATGCTGGAAGTGGCTCCCGATCACATTAAGAAATATTGCTTTCTCCACCTTTTTGTTTGCTCCCAGCTTGGAATCTAAACATCAGTAGGTGTCCCGGGGAGCTGTGACCGTTGTTTTATCCTGCGCATCGCAGGAGCTGATGTGAGAACATCCAAGTTCCAATCCAGTGCCTTAAAAATGGCTTTGTAGGCGTATTCAGATATTGTGATGAAGAAAGTTGGTGATGTGCAAAATGGAGAGTATTATATATAGCAACTAATCAGAATTTATTACTTTCCTTGCCCCTAATGCAGACTTCAAAAGAATCTGTGTTCATCGGTATTATCAAGCCTTTTATTTTAAGATATGTACCTCTTCCTTGCCATTGATATAAAAATTAATAAATAAATAGAAAAAACCTGTTTCTAGATTCTTTGCATATGGGGCCTCATTCACCAGGAGCATTGTGGGTGTTTCAGTTAATTAGAGATTGCAGAATTTGTCTTAACCAAACTATTTCTGACGCTTGTTGCTTACAAGTTCAAATCAGAATTTTTTGCTAGAAAATTACTTGGAACCCCCAAATGTTATACAAACCCGATTCCAAAAAAGTTGGGACACTACAAATTGTGAATAAAAACAATGCAATGATGGGGGAAGTTTCAAATTTTATATATTTTTTCAGAATACAACATAGATGACATATCAAATGTTTAAACTGAGAAAATGTATAATTTTAAGGGAAAAATAAGTTGATTTTAAATTTCATGGCATCAACACATCTCAAAAAAGTTGGGACAAGGCCATGTTTACCACTGTGTGGCACCCCTCTTCTTTTTATAAGTCTGCAAACGTCTGGGGACTGAGGAGACAAGTTGAGAAGTTTAGGAATAGGAATGTTGCCCCATTCTTGTCTAATACAGGCTTCTAGTTGCTCAACTGTCTTAGGTCGTCTTTGTCGCATCTTCCTCTTTATGATGCGCCAAATGTTTTCTATGGGTGAAAGATCTGGACTGCAGGCTGGCCATTTCGGTACACGGATCCTTCTTCTATGCAGCCATGATGTTGTAATTGATGCAGTATGTGGTCTGGCATTGTCATGTTGGAAAATGCAAGGTCTTCCCTGAAAGAGACGACGTCTGGATGCGAACATATGATGTTCTAGAACTTGGATAAACCTTTCAGCATTGATGGTGCCTTCCCAGATGTGTAAGCTGCCCATGCCACACGCACTCATGCAACCCCATACTATCAGAGATGCAGGCTTCTGAACTGAGCGTTGATAACACTTTGGGTTGTCCTTGTCCTCTTTAGTCCGGATGACATGGCGTCCCAGTTTTCCAAAAAGAACTTAAAATTTTGATTCATCTGACCACAGAACAGTTTTCCACTTTGCCACAGTCCATTTTGAATGAGCCTTGGCCCAGAGAAAAGGCCTGCGCTTCTGGATCATGTTTAGATATGGGTTCTTTTTTGGCCTATAGAGTTTTAGCTGGCAACGGCGTATCGCGCGGTGGATTGAGTTCACCGACAATGTTTTCTGGAAGTATTCCTGAGTCCATGTTATGATTTCCATTACAGTAGCATTCCTGTATGTGATGCAGTGCTGTCTAAGGGCACGAAGATCACTGGAATCCAGTATGGTTTTCCTGCCTTGACCCTTAAGCACAGAGATTGTTCCAGATTCTCTGAATTTTTGGATGATATTATGCACTGTAGATGATAATAACTTCAAGCTCTTTGCAAACTCCTTTCTGATATTGCTCCACTATTTTTCGCCGCAGCATTGGGGGAATTGGTGATCCTCTGCCCATCTTGACTTCTGAGAGACACTGCCACTCTGAGAGGCTCATTTTATACCCAATCATGTTACCAATTGACCTAATAAGTTGCAAATTGGTCCTCCAGCTGTTCCTTATATGTACATTTAACTTTTCCGGCCTCTTATTGCTAACTGTCCCAACTTTTTTGGAATGTGTAGCTCTCATGAAATCCAAAATGAGCCAATATTTGGCATGACAATTCAAAATGTCTCACTTTCAACATTTGATATGCTATATTACATTGTGAACAAAATATACGTTTGAGATTTGTAAATTAGTCCATGGCTTTTTTACTCACAATTTGTACAGTGTCCCAACTTTTTTGGAATTGGGTTTGTATATATATTTTTAACCACTTAAGCCCCGGAAGATTTTAACCCCTTCCTGACCAGGGCCTATTTTGCGATTCGGTACTGCGTGACTTTAACAGACAATTGCGCGGTCGTGCGACGCTGTACCCAAACTAATTGGACGTCCTTTTTTTCCCACAAACAGAGCTTTCTTTTGGTGGTATTTGATCACCTGTGCGATTTTTACTTTTTGCGCTATAAACAAAAAAAGAGCGTCAATTTTGCAAAAATAACAATATTTTTCCACATTTTTTTTTATATGAAATTCCCAAAAAAAAAAAAAAAATGTAAACAAAATTTTTAACATTTTAGGCCAATTTGTTTTCTGCTACCTATGTTTGGTAAAAAAAAATAGCAAAAAGCGTATTTTGATTGGTTTGCTTGGTTTGCGCAAAAGTTATTGCGTTTACTAACTAAGGGAAAGATTTTTGTCATTTTTTTTTTTTTTTTTTTTTTTTGCGGTACTGCGACATTGCGACGGACAGATCGGACCCTTGACTGACATTTTTGATACTTTTGGGGTTACCAGTGACATTACTGCAGTAATCAGTGCTATACATATGCACTGTTACTGTAAAATTACACTGGCAGTGAAGGGGTTAACTTTTTTGAGAGGGAGGGGTTATGTGTGTGTGTCCCTAGGGGCGTGATTCTAACTGTGATTGGCTGTGGCTTGAGGTGTAGGAACAGTGATCAACAGTCCTACATGGTAGAACCGCATGATCACCATTCATACACAGGGAAGAATGACAGGCGGCTTTGTTTACATTAGCCGCCTGCCTTTCTCCCGCTCTAACGGACGATCGCGAGTGACCGGTGGACATCGGGTCCGCCGGTCACACGCGCGGGGGGGCCCATGATCGCGCGGGAGCGCGCCCGCTCCCTAGACCCTCACAGGCTAGCGACGTAGCCCTACGTCGCTCTGCCTGTGAGGGGCTGACTGCCGACGTAAATAGTCGTGCGGCAGTCGGCAAGTGGTTAAGAAAAGACTCTGGAGAATAAAATGTCCGTCTTTGCAATATTTTATGTCACACGGTATTTGCGCAGCGGTCTTTCAAACGCAATTTTTTGGGAAATAATGCACTTTACTGAATTAAAAAAAAAAATGAAAGCCCAAATTTTTTTTCTTGGAAGATAGAGTAACATTATCCTAAACATATACAAAGTAGAACAATATTTTTTTCCTTTACCTCTTATTGTATCTGGAAACGAAAGGAAAAGGAGGATTAATTCTAATCAAAGAGCTCAAAGAGCAATATACGCTAATACCCATCATACTATTGGTGAGTAGGGACCCAGGAGGGGAGCACAGAGTGAATCACCTATAGATGTTTGAAGCACCAGCACTTTAAAAGCACAGAAGGATTGTTCATCTGCACTGTCACTTTACCAGCAAAAAAGACATTTTTTTTTATTTTATTTTTCATATTTGATATTCATTTTTTTTCACATTTGCACTTTATTAATTATATATTTTATTGTATATTCTATACTGCAACCAGAACATATTGATTTAGCACTGGCACTTTGTAGAAGTGCACTTTGTTATTCAACAATTGTAAAAGATGTCACGCCAAGTAAACAGATACCTAACCTGTTACGGTTTAAAATTGCGCACACTCGTGGAATGGTGACAAACTACGGTACTTAAAAATCTCCATAGGCGACGCTTTAAAACATTTTAACGGTTACTAGTTTAGAGTTACAGAGCAGGTTTTTTGCTAGAATTATTATCTGACGATTGTGCCGATACCTCACATGTTTGATTTGAACTCCGTTTACATTTGCAGGCGCAAATTACTTATGCATTTTCTTTGGTGTGCGAGCACGCCGGAACGGGGGCGCTATAAATTTTTTTTTTTTTTTTTTTTGTCCTACTTATTTTATTTTTTTCACTGTCCCTTTTAAAAAAATCTGATCACTTTTATTGCTGTCATAAGGAATGTAAATATCCCTTTTGACACGGATAGGCAGTGACAGGTACTCTTTATGGGGGGATCTGGGGTCTAAAAGACCCCAAATCCCTCCTTTGCACTTCCAAGTATTCAAAACGCCAAAATCTTGTGTTTTTGAATACAGGTACGTCGGTTTGCGGGAAGTGGTTAAAGCAGAAAGGCCATCACTGGTATGCTTGGAGTGAGCCTTGTTCACACAGGTATACTTAAAGCCCAACTCTCATGCACTGGGCTGTTCTTGGGTCAACTGCTTGTTTTGTCCAGGGGAGAGGAGAAAGCGGTTTATTCACCCGACCCTCCACTCCACCAGCAAACGGCCCTCCCCCATGATCCAACGATGGACTGTTCCAGTAGGTCTATGAGACTATAGAAGTTTATAGGAACGGTCCACCATTCAGCTTAGCTGAAACACAAGATCTCTTTTACTCTCGAACAGAACAGAGGCTGTAAAAACACCTGTGACTCGGCTCGGGTGCCCCCATAGCAAGCTGCTTGCTGTGGGGGCACTAAACAGGAGGGAGGGGCCAGGAGAGCCGAAGAGGGACCCGAAAAGAGGAGGATCCTGGTTGCTCTGTGCAAAACAACTGCACAGGGTAAGGTAAGGTAAGTATATCTTTTGTTTGTTTTTTGTGTTTTTTTTTTTAAAGTTAAACTTTACAATCCCTTTTAGGCCCCGTTCACACTGGGGCGACGCTACTTCCCGGGACGACCTCACATGTCGCGGCGCGCTGCTCGCACCGCGACCTCGGAGCGTCCGGCACGGACTTCATAACATTGAAGTCAATGCAGGTCGCCCCAAAGAAGCTCCGGACCCTTTTTCTAAGTCGGAGCGACTTGTGTCGCTCCTATTAGAACGGGTCCACAGCTTCTCTATGCCAGGCGACCAGGTCGCCTGACAGGTCGCCCCAGTGTGAACGGGGGCTTAGGCACTGTTCACACTAGGTCGGATCAGACTTCGGGGCGACCTGTGAAGTCGCATGCAGCGCGACTTCGGCGTGACTTGCACGGACTTCATAAAATGAATGTCTATGCAAGTCGCTCCAGGTCGCCCCGAAGTAGTACAGGACCCTTTTTCTAAGTCGGAGCGACTTGTGTCGCTCCTATTAGAACAGGTCCTGTACTACACTATGGGACGCGACGGTGCGTGACTTGTCAGGCTGACCAAGTCGTACCAGTGTGAATGGAGACTTAAATCACATTGCTAATTTCATATTGTACTTGTAGCCTAAATAGTGAACTTTGCACTTAAACCTGTAAAGACTTAGCTCTGCCAGTAAGTTTTGGGTGTTGTGTCAGTAACTTTCAATCTGGTAGGTTGGCAACACTGCATCTAAGGACCGGTACCCTGCCCTATACATTTTTGTTCTTGGGGTCAGATGGCCTTTAGGCCGACCTTTTCACACGTATTTGTAAAATGAATAGAATTTCACTTTATCGGAAAACTCCTGTGACCTGAAATCTGATTGGAGGTTGTATCTTGCTGTGCTTTGCACATTTTAATGTCTCTTCATGTTTACTCTGGGTGATTAGTTGTGTTGTCTGGAGTGTGATTCAGCTGTAAGCCTTATGACTGCGCACATTTCATGCTAAGCTCCTCTGAGTCTGGGGATTTGTGCGGGGATCACGCTGCCTTTGTCACATGTGAATGATGACGCGCTCTAATACAGACTTCTCTGGTTTGTCTAAGTGAAGCTATTTTGAAAATTAAAATTAACCACTTAAGCCCTGGAAGATTTTACCCCCTTCCTGACCAGGGCCTATTTTGCGATTCGGCACTGCGTGACTTTAACGGACAATTGCGCGGTCGTGCGATGCTGTACCTAAACAAATTTGACGTCCTTTTTTTCCCACAAACAGAGCTTTCTTTTGGTGGTATTTGATCACCTGTGTGATTTTTTTTTTGATCATGCGCTATAAACAAAAAAGTGCGACAATTTTGCAAAAATAACAATATTGTTCACATTGTTTTTATACGAAATCCCCCCCCCCCCCCAAAAAAAAATGTAAAAATCAAATTTTTTTAACATTTTAGGCCAATTTGTTTTCTGCTACATATGTTTGGTAAAAAAAAAATCACAAGCGTATTTTGATCGGTTTGCGCAAAAGTTATTGCGTTTACTAACTAAGGGAAAGATTTTTGTAATTTTTTTTTTTTTTTAACGAGTAAAGGCGGCGATCTGCGTTTTTTTTTTTTTTTTTTTTTGCGGGACTGCGACATTGCGGCAGACAGATCGGACCCTTGACTGACATTTTTGACACCTTTTGGGGTTACCAGTGACATTACTACAGTAATCAGTGCTATACATATGCACTGTTACTGTAAAAATGACACTGGCAGGGAAGTGGTTAATTTTATTGGAGAAATAGGGGTTAAGTGTGTCCCTAGGGGCGTGTTTCTAACTGTGATTGGATGTGGCTTTACATGTAACAGCACAGATCAATGGTCCTACATAGCAGGACCTTATGATCAGTGCTGTTACACAGGGAAGAATTACAGGCGGCTTTGTTTACATTAGCCGCCTGCCTTTCTCCCTTCACAGCGGACGATCGCGAGTGACCGGCGGACATCGGGTCCACCGGTCACACGCACAGGGGTGTCCGTGAACGAGCTGGGGCGGGAGCGCACCTCCGGGGGCGCGCGCTCGCCCCCTATTGGCTTACAGGCTAGTGATGTACCCATACGTCACTTTGCCTGGCCGGGGCTGACCGCTGCAGTACATGTACTTGCGGCGGTCGGCAACCGGTTAAGAACGCACTATTGGATGCAGTAGATGGACTGCTGCCCTTAGCTGTAGCATCCCGTAGGCCTCATGCACACAACAGTTGTAGGTATAAAAATATCCATAGTATAAAATCCTCGCAGGGTTTAATTTGCACCCAGGAAGCTGCAAGTGACGCATACAGCGGACTATAGAAACAAATGGCATTACGCTGTTGTACTCGGATCGCACTGATGCTTTGGTGTGTTAGTCCCGGTTCACATTACTGTATAGTGATGACAGACATCACATCCGCATGTGATTCGGAGCGCACTGCATTGAAAATTACATGCAATGTCTGTGTGATGCAAATTCAGCACAGATTGTATGGCTGAATTTGCATCGGATTCGGACAGAACATGCACAGGACCCAAGAAAAAAGAAAGTAAATGCTCCTGTGCTTGAGAGGTGGTAGTGTGACTTATGGAAACTGGAAGTCCACTACCACAAGCGCCACATGGGCTGTGCTGCCACTCTCAGCAGGTCAGGGGAAACCCAAATGGTACTCTAGAAAGAAAAAATAAAGAGGGCGCATCCGCCTAGTGCATTACCTTTGCAAGAATAGTTTTTTGGTTCCGCAGCAGAATCGGATCTCATGGTGGTTCATACCAATGCGATCCGATTCATGTCCGAACTGACCGTTCCCACTGAGATATGTGAACTGATCTGGGGGTGTCGTTAACTTTGTATTGACACCCTCAGTGATTCCCATATGGCAGTTTGAACTGCCTGTGATTTCAATGCAATGCAGGAACCCGCAGTGGATTCGCAGGGTTCCCGTTCCCGCATCGCATATACAGTGCTTTGCGAAAGTATTCATCACCCTTGAACTTTGCGACCTTTTGCCACATTTCAGGCTTCAAACATAAAGATATAAAACTGTAATCTTTTGTGAAGAATCCACAAGTGGGACACAATCATGAAGTGGAACAAAATTTATTGGATATTTCAAACTTTTTTAACAAATAAAAAAAACTGAAAAATTGGGCGTGCAAAATTATTCAGCCCCCTTAAGTTATTACTTTGCAGCGCCACCTTTTGCTGCGATTACAGCTGTAAGTCGCTTGGGGTATGTCTCTATCAGTTTTGCACATCGAGAGACTGAAATTTTTGCCCATTCCTCCTTGCAAAACAGCTCAAGCTCAGTGAGGTTGGATGGAGAGCGTTTGTGAACAGCAGTTTCAGTTCTTTCCACAGATTCTCGATTGGATTCAGGTCTGGACTTTGACTTGGCCATTCTAACACCTGGATATGTTTATTTGTGAACCATTCCATTGTAGATTTTGCTTTATGTTTTGGATCATTGTCTTGTTGGAAGACAAATCTCTGTCCCGGTCTCAGGTCTTTTGCAGACTCCATCAGGTTTTCTTCCAGAATGGTCCTGTATTTGGCTCCATCCATCTTCCCATCAATTTTAACCATCTTCCCTGTCCCTGCTGAAGAAAAGCAAGCCCAAACCATGATGCTGCCACCACCATGTTTGACAGTGGGGATGGTGTGTTCTGGGTGATGAGCTGTGTTGCTTTTACGCCAAACATAACGTTTTGCATTGTTGCCAAAAAGTTTGATTTTGGTTTCATCTGACCAGAGCACCTTCTTCCACATGTTTGGTGTCTCCCAGGTGGCTTGTGGCAAACTTTAAATGACACTTTTTATGGATATCTTTAAGAAATGGCTTTCTTCTTGCCACTCTTCCATAAAGGCCAGATTTGTGCAGTATACGACTGATTGTTGTCCTATGGACAGAGTCTCCCACCTCAGCTGTAGATCTCTGCAGTTCATCCAGAGTGATCATGGGCCTCTTGGCTGCATCTCTGATCAGTCTTTTCCTTGTATGAGCTGAAAGTTTAGAGGGACGGCCAGGTCTTCGTAGATTTGCAGTGGTCTGATACTCCTTCCATTTCAATATTATCGCTTGCACAGTGCTCCTTGGGATGTTTAAAGCTTGGGAAATCTTTTTGTATCCAAATCCAGCTTTAAACTTCTCCACAACAGTATCTCGGACCTGCCTTGTGTGTTCCTTGTTCTTCATGATGCTCTCTGTGCTTTAAATGGACCTCTGAGACTATCACAGTGCAGGTGCATTTATACGGAGACTTGATTACACACAGGTGGATTCTATTTATCATCATTCGTCATTTAGGTCAACATTGGATCATTCAGAGATCCTCACTGAACTTCTGGAGAGAGTTTGCTGCACTGAAAGTAAAGGGGCTGAATAATTTTGCACGCCCAATTTTTCAGTTTTTTATTTATTAACAAAGTTTGAAATATCCAATACATTTCGTTCCACTTCATGATTTTGTCCCACTTGTTGATTCTTCACAAAAAATTACAGTTTTATATCTTCATGTTTGAAGCCTGAAATGTGGCAAAAGGTCGCAAAGTTCGAGGGGGCCGAATAATTTTTGTATGTGAACCGGCACTCAGTGAAAACACATGTATGCAGAATTGACATGTTTGGGGATTACATGTATGACGTACAAGCATACACAGATATTCACTTCTATGGATGTCTGTACGCATCACCTGTTACTCCGTGGGCACGGAAAAACTTTGTGATTTTACGCTACAGAGATTTTAATACCTGGAACCGTCTGTGTGCAGGAGGCCTTAGATAATTTGTTGCAGTGCTGAAGAGCCTGCAGAGAAAGGAACTGATTGCTTGGGATCCATTTATCAGATGTTGGCCTGTACAGGCAAAAGTAATTGAAAGAAGTTAACTACTTGTGTCCCAGCCACTAGGTTGGATTGAAATTGTGGTAGTAATTTTTTGGGTTCAAGACCATATTTTAGTATCATTTACCCAATAGGGTCACTTATCACGGATTCATTGATTTATTTTCACCATTCAGAATATACACAGCACAGGATCACTGCACTCAGCACTTTATACGTTTTTTAACACTATAAAGGTCACATTTATTATATTCGAGATTATTTATTTTGCACCTTGACACCTTTGGAGATGTGTACAGAAGATTAAGTATATTGGCAGCGCCACACACCTCTTTTGAGTTTCCATTTCATACTATATATCTTCGGAATATAGTTTAATAGGTGGGCAGCAGCCATCACTGATAAGGAATCTATTAATATCCTAAGTGCGGATTTATATATATTATAATTGTGTCCCAGCGCCATTTTAAAGTGAAGCTTGGATGAGGGGCTTTTTAAACACACTCATGGCTGTACATTTGTTAAAGGGTAAGGCCCCCTTTTCACATGTCGGAAACGATCGGTTATGTCTGTCCGTTTTCCATGCAGGCCTGATCGGGTCACCCATTCTCCTCTATGGAGAGGCCGATGTCAGCAAACACGGCACATGGAAGCGCACTAATGTGCACCTAGCCTCATGGAAGAGCGGGGGAGGTGTTCTGTAGTCTTGTCCAAGGACAGGAAGTGGGTTTATGGCAGCATCAACAAGTGAAAACAATATAGGAAAAAGAACTAATGCAGCCATGACATCGAGGGACTGGTAATATGCAATATAGGAAATGTTTATTCTTGAGTTGAGAACATGAGCAGTACTTGTAGCAGCCGGAGATCATGTGATTTCGGCTGTCTAGGCTTTAAGAGGAGCTTGGGAGCAGCATATTGTTAATTCTGACATTTGCCGTATTGATTTTTGTGAAGTGTGAATATTAATACTAAGATGCTGGAGGAGAGAATCCTCCGTTTTCTCAGTACAGTAATGCTATTGAAGATGTTTTGCTGGCAGAACTCCTCTAATCCCTTGATGTACTTATCTGTGTCCTGAGAAACTCCGCTGTCTACACCCAGTCACTCATGTTCTATCTGATTATTTTTTTTTTTTTAACTTGTCGTCCCGTAGTTTCCTCTCTTTCGTTAGGGCCAGTTCACACCAGAATCGCACGCGAGGAGCGCGGTGCATGTTCTTGTGCTTTCCCCTGCAGGGCGATTTCCAGCCTATTCATCTGAATGGGATAAAATCTCACCAGATCACACAAAAAGTAAAACGTGCACCACTTCTGAAAAACGCACCGCATCAAATTGCATTGTACAGTGGGACCGTGCGATTTGGTGCCCACAAATGCACTGTGTTTGCGATCTACATTTGGGGTTTCATGAACAGTGTATTGAAACCTGCAGGAGATCGCATAGGAAATGCGTTTTGAATGTGGTGTGGGAAACATGCACAGAACAGGCCTTTCCCACACTGAATTCTGGTGTGAACTGACTCTTAGGGTCCTTTTACACGGTGCGCCGTCCGATGAAGTCCGTTCTGCTCAGCGGGGGGGGGGGGGGGGGGGTGTCAATCTGCCGATCCACGCTGAACAGGCGGATGAAAGCTCCGTCTCTGCTCTGTGTGTGCAGACTGAGCTGTCAGATCTCTGTTGTCCTCTATGGGGAGATTGGATCTGATCCGCCAGACGGATGGAAAATAGGGTTTCCATCCGTCTGGATTTCACAGACAGGATCGGAGCAGCGGGTGTCAGCGGACATGTTTCCACTGACATCCGGTGCCCCATAGGGATGCATGGAGCATCCGATCAGGTCCGCCTGAAAAACTGACAGGCGGATCGGATCCCCCGTGTGAAAGGACCCTTAGTCTTGTGTCCGGTCTGTGTTATCGGCCATTTGCCTTCATCTTCTTTATTTGCTTCTCTTGTACTTTTTAACAATTAAGGCTTCGTTCACACAGCCATGCAAATTTATGCATTTATAGGACATTTTTGAATCCATATAATTGCATGTGATGCTTTGAAATGGTATCCTGCATACTGTGCGTTCTCACTTGGTCAGATTAGCTGCATTTAGAGAAAATTAAAAACCTGTGCCCAGGGGCAGATTAGATACTCTGAACGCATGTAAATACCTGTACACTCACTGGCCACTTTATTAGTTACGCCTTGTTAGTACAGGTGGTCCCCGGGTTACAAACAAGATAGGGACTGTAGGTTTGTTCTTAAAGCGGAGTTCCACCCTGGATTTTTTTTTTTTTTTTTTTTTTAATACCCCCGGGACAGTCAGGGCTAGTACATTCCACAATGGCTAGCCTCTGATCTGTCCCGGGTTGCACTTACCTGTTAGGACAAATACTTACCTTGCAAACGTCTTGCCCAGCGCTGCCATCTCAGATGTGGGCAGCTTGAAGCCAGCGAGATCCCCTTCGGCGTCTTCTTCCGCCTACTTTGGTCCCACGATGCTCTGCGCCGGCCCCGACGTCACTTCCGTGTCGCGCGCGTCATCCCTCTACAGCTTCTGGGCATGCCCAGAAGCTGTTTAGAAGGGGATGACGCGCGCGACCCGGAACTGACGTCGGGGCTGGTGCAGGCGCAATGATTCCTGGGAGCTATGACGTTCAGCTCCCAGGAATCATTGCAGAGCCAGGAAGTGACGACGGGCCGCGGCCGAGGAAGGAGGAAGAAGGAAGTAAGGAAAGTATTTATTTTTTCTTCGCTACGAGGTAAGTAAAAAAAAAAAAAAATATGCGATTATCCATTTCTTTTTCAGGTGACCCGGAGTGAGAAGATGGAGGTAAGTATTAAATTAGGGTGGAACTCCACTTTAAGTCTAATTTGTAAGTCGGAACAGGTACATTTTTTAAGTTTGGCTCTAGCCAAAATAGTCATTTTTCAGTTTTTTGGATAGCATAGGGAAGGGTAACACCCCTGTACCAATTGTTTAGCTGTCTTGTACCCCATTCAGAAGATTTCCCCTCGCTTTCTGTCCCTGTGACAATTGGATTTTGAAAATTTTGGGTTGTTGTGGAAACAAGGATTGGTGATAAAGCTTCAGTGGAGACACCTTTTTCCCATGAGAACTCTTCCAGGAGTGAATTTCCCTTCCTAGGAGGAGATTTCTCCTCGCTTCCTGGTGTCTCCCTCTGTTTGTAAGTCGGATGTTTGTAACTCGGGAACTGCCTGTACCGGGACCCCTTTTTGCCTTCAGATCTGCCTTTATTCCTCGTGGCATAGATTCAACAAGGTGTTGGAAACATTCCTCAGAGATTTTGGTCCGTAGTGACATGATAGCATCACACAGTTGCTGCAGATTTGTCGGCTGCACATCCAGGATGCAAATCTCCCGTTCCCAATTGTTCTCTATTGGATGAGATGTGGTGAGTGTGGAGGCCATTGGAGTACAGTGACCTCATTGTCATGGTGAAGAAACCAGTGGTGAGATGATTTGAGCTTTGTGACATGGTGCATTATCCTGCTGGAAGGAGCCATCAGAAGATGGGGACACTGTAGTCATAAAGGGATGGACATGGCCAGCGACAATACTCAGGTAGGCCGTGGTGTTTAAATGATGGCACTAGAGGGCCCAAAGTGTGCCAAGAAAATACTCCTCACACCATTACACCATCATCCTGAACCGTTGATACAAGGCAGGATGAATCCATGCTTTCATGTTGTTTATGCCAAATTCTGACCCCACCATCTGAATGTTGGAATGTTGCAGCTAAAATCGAGATTTATCAGACTAAGCAACCTTTTTCCAATCTTCTCTTGTCCAATTTTGGTGAACCGGTGCGAATTGTAGCTTCAGTTTCCTGTTCTCAGCTGACAGGAGTGGCACCCAGGATCTTCTGTTGCTGTAGCCCATCTGCTTCAAGGTTCAATGTGTTGTGCGTTCAGAGATTTTATTCTGCATACCTTGGTTGTAACAAGCAAGGAATGAGCAAAAGTATTACACACATCCTCTGCTCTCAGGCTCACTCAGAAACGCACTGCAATGGATAGTTTTTTTTTCTGCTGCCTGGAGATGGGATTTAATAGAGACTTGTGAAAAGTTTTAGCTACAAGAAGCTATTACAAAAGTCAACTGTAGAGGGGTTAGTTACAGATTCTGCTTGTGCCTCCATACTAGTTTTATGGTTTTATATTTTTAATCTCTTCTCATCTTATCCCTTAATATCTCTAGTTTTATGCCTTGGGCTGCATTATGCAGATGTGTTGGCAGAAGCTGATTCAGCATCATTTTATGTGTCGAAATAAAGAGATAACCCTTTTTGTCATTGTTCTTCGGTGAAGCATAAAGCACAAAACCCATTACAGCACTCGCCTTCCTACAACAAGAGGTATTCATTGCATTTAATGATGTAGGTGGTTGTCTTCTTTGGATGACCACATACAATGGATATAACTTTGTAAAGTCTCAGGTGTGTGTGTGTGTGTATATATATATATGTATGTATATATATATATGTATGTATGTATATATATATGTGTATATATATGTGTGTGTGTGTGTGTATATATATATATATATATATATATATATATATATATATATATATATATATATATATATATATATATATATATATATATATATATATATATATAAATATATAATGTGTGTGTATATAATATATATAAAATCTAAAATACCTGCATTCCCAGTGCAAACTTAAAAGCATTCTGTAAACACAAACCCCCCACCCCAAAAAGGCTTTAGTTAGTCCTGGGGAATATCTGCTAAAACCAATTGGTGGTCAATGGGAAAATGCCCATTGATGCCCCACTTACAGTAGTACTTGGAATGCCCTCCAGCTTATGGCTAAAAAAAAATCAACTGATGTCATACAGGTGGCTGTGCCAAGTGGCGTTGGTCTTTGAACAATGCAGTCACCATCAGATGGGAGGTCAATCAGCCATAGACCAGGAACCCTAGGGCTCTAGCTCCATTCTGGGTAAAAACATGGAAAGTCAGCAGCTACAAATACTGTTGCTGCTGACTTTTAATAGGACACTTACCTGTCTAAGGATCCAGCAATGTTGCCCCCCTGAGTTGATTCTTCAATTGGCTTCGGTCCAGGTGCCGGCATCTTCAGTAAGGCAAATTGGCCATAAAGCCTTATACCTTCTCAGCTGGTTTCCTACTGCACATGCGTGAGCCACGCTACGCTTTGTAAATGGTTGCGCAGTCTTCTGGGACCTCTGTGTTTGGAGGAAGAGAATGGGCCGAACGGCTTCATAGATCGCTGCGGCAATCTTACCCGCAAGTGGGAGAGGGTACCTGTCAAAGCCAGGTACCCATCAACCCCCCCCCCCCCTCCAAAAGTGCCAAATTTGGCAGTGGGGTGCAAACAAGCGGCGCTTCCCCTTTTGGGTAGAGCTCCGCTTTTAAGATGGCTGTTCTAGAGTATCATGTCTCACTTATGTATTAAAATAGATGGGAAGGCTACATATAACAAATGCCAATTGGCACTTCTAGCATTGATTTGTCTTTTAAAAGAAAAATGTGGGTAAAGAAACAAAAATTCTACTCCTAGATGTCTGCAGCACTGATCCCAGCTGCATCTGTCCCCTGTCTCTTCTAAGACTGGGAACTGAGCAATCAAACACCACTGATCGCTGGGTTCTCAGCCTGCAGAGTGCTGGTGTTTGTCAGTTACTTGCTCTCTGCTCTGCCCCTCCAGCGCCAGGCTGTGCAGGGGAGGGAGCAGCTGGCTCAGTCTCCCTGCGGGTCACTGAGAGGCTGAGCCAACTGCCAGTCCAGGCATCTGATGTATCCCAACTGTAAAGTCGGAATCTTTTCCTAGCCTGGACCGCAGGCTTTAGACCTCTGTCGACTAAAAACCGGTCACAGCAGTGCAGAACGAACTGCACTCCTGTGATCCACAGGAGAGAGAAGCAAAGCCAAAAAATATTTAATTTAAAAATGATTCTTTTTCTGAAGTCATGTGACTGCTTACCATCTGGTTAATCTTCCATTCGCTTTGGATCGCGGTCATGAACCTTAGAGGGCTGACATTAGTGCGGGAGGTGGCCTATTGCAGGAACAGCAGCGCAGTAGGCCCCCTTCACACTGCGCGTAACAGGAACTTGCAAACTTATATTCCCGCTTGCGCATGCAATTTTATTGGCATGATTCTCACTTGAAACAAGTGTCCCCCCAAAGGAGCACTAAGCCAGGAGCGATTTTACAGTGGTGTTTTGCCACGATACTCGTATGGCAGCCACAGAAAAATCGCACCACATTTGGGGTGCTGTTCCAGATGAATGGCATGGAAACGCGCATCATGCATTTTTTTGCAATTTGGAATTGTGGGCAGAATCACCGTAATTCTGCCCTTGATTCCAAATCGCCCATATGTGAACGGGGCCTTGGACTTGCAGCCTTCTACTGCTTCTGAAGGCTGGCGGGAAGGAGCAGTAGGGATCGGTGTACCTGCGGGAGCTCGTATGCATGTGCCGACAATGCAGAGACATTACCGGTGACATCAGAAAGCGTTGTCGGCCCTTCACCAGAACTCTAATGAACTACTGGGAACTGGCAGGATCAATAGGGAATTACAAAGGGATATGAAAGAAGAAGAAACTTGCCCATGATTTTAATGTTCATGAGATGTAATGTACTATTCACATATGAGAATATTTTGTTTTTGGCCAGAGAAACAATTTTTAATTTCTCTTTTTTACAGAATGAAAAGGGAAGAGTAGAGGCAATTGTTCGCTTTTGCTACTCAGATAAAAATGTTTATCCTGTTCTTTGTTCTAGAAATTTTTTTCTTGTTTTACATTATTTGAAAATCAAATGAACAACAGAATGTTGTCACGTCCAATTGTTTTCAACAGGATATCTTTAATCACTTTTTACCCCCCTTAATGACTAGGCCATTTTTTGCAGACACAGCCCCACTACATAGAAGTTTTTTTTTTTTTTTTTAATTATTTAACGTTAGGCTTTAACCACTTCGGCTCCGGAAGTTTTTACCCCCTTCCAGACCCGGCCATTTTTTGCAATATGGCACTGCGTTGCTTTAACTGACAATGGCACAGTCTTGCGACACTGGAACCCAAATACAATCGATGTCCTCCCCCCCCCCCCCCCCCCCCCACAAATAGAGCTTTCTTTTTGGGATATTTGATCACCTCTGTGTTTTTTTGTTTTTGCGCTATAAACAAAAAAAATAGCTTGGCTGAATCACACGATCATTCCCTGCCTCTCTGACAGGAGAACCGTCTTGCATTGTTTACATTCCAGGCGGCTCTCCTGAAGATCGCGGTAGGCCGGCAGCGATCGAGCACGCTCCTCCCATGGTTTGCCTCCCACTGTGTCTAATCACAGTGGGAGCGCGGCTCCGGCGGCACTCACCGACGAAGCCGCCTGCACATAATCCCTTAGATCTACTTGATTATTTGCAGCCAAGCCACCCTACCGCAGTAAATCTGCGTGGGGCGGTCAGCAAGTGGTTAAAGTGACGTTTACCCATAACTGTTATTTCAGTTGTGGACAGACCCCAATGATTTGAATTACCTGCTGGCTTTATTCTTCCATTTCACTGTAGGAAAGCCGTCAGTAAATGTGTGTTATTTCTCAGTGAAGGCCTTTGTCCTGGTTCCATAGCCTAGAATGGAATTACAAAGAGTAAACTCATTAACCTCGGTGCATCGCCTACACTCAAACATCCCATTAGTGATTTTCTTACCACAATTGTTTTTTACATTATTACTTTGTCCCAATTTCCTAGATGCCCTGAGTGCTCTCTGATGGGCAGCTGGTGGGTGGTAAAGATGAGCAGCTGACCTGCGGTTTTTACGGCCCACCTGAACTATTCTAATACTGTCCTGGATACTTTGCTTTGTGGCCATAGTATTTTTAACTCAGGATGCAGAGTTTGATAGGCAGAACCGCTTGTCAAACTCTCCCATTGAGTTTCAAAGGGCTGATATCAAGTTGGGAAATATAGGGTTAAATCAGGCAGTTAGGAGGCATTATAACGCCTCTTCACTGCCTGTCAAATGCCCTGTGAAAAGCAACCTGAATGCATATGGCTCTTCAGAGAGGCCATAAGTCTGAAAGAGCCCTGAGGCTGGGTTTACACTTATACACTTATACAAATTAGATGCGGATTACCCCTGCATCCAATTCGCATGACAGGAGAGTGTGACCACTCACAATGAAGCCGGTTCACACCTCTCCAGGGCGGCCGTAGTCTGCATTTGGAAAGGGTCCTTTGTGTCTTTGACTCCAAATCAGGTGCAAATTTAGGCAGAAATTTGGGCCTGATTTGCACCTAAATTGGTGAACAGGAACGCCCTGGACCCCATTGCTGTGAGGCGTGGCCGCAACATATGTGAACCCAGCCTAAGGGTCCTTTCACAGAGGCGATCCGCTCCGCCTGTCAGTTTTTCAGGCGGACCTGATCGGATGCTCCACTCATCCCTATGGGGCAGCGGATGTCAGCAGCGACATCTCCGCTGACACCCACTGCTCTCCGATCCGATCCTGTCCGTGAAATCCGAACTGATGGAAACCCTATTTTCCATCGCATGGGATCGGATGAGAAGGGACAGGCGGACTGTTCTTATCTGATCTCCCCATAGAGGACAGCGGGGATCAGACAGCTCCGTCTAGGCACACAGAGCGGAGCTGGAGCTGTCATCCGCCTGCTCAGCGGGGATCGGCGGATGGATCCCACCCTGAGCAGAATGAACCTCGGCGCACCGAGTGAAAGGACCCTTAAAAACTAGCTAAGATGTTGGAACACATGATAGATGGCAAGGAGACGTCCGCTTTGATAGCAAGCACCTGTCTCCGGCTCCCAGCACTTGCCAAAGGCAAGCACCAGCGTGAGGAATGCAGAAGGAGGGTAACGTGTGTCAGCCTCGCCTCTCCCTCTGCATTCCTTGTGCCAAAGAAGATTGTCTCCCCCCACCCCCATCCCCTCCTTTTTACCCGCAATCTACTGGGACATATCATGGATCCCATGTGCGATGGGAAGCAGGCTGCAAGGAGTCGCAGCTGGCTTCTCTTAGTAAACATGCTGGTGTCGGGGACCTGAAGACTTGTGAAGAACCAGTCCAGGTGAGGACAGTGCTGGATCCCCAGAAAGATAAGTGTCCTTATATTAAAGTGTTACAAAATCCACAACAGTAAAATCAGTCTGTATATGAAGTAAAGCTTGTTAAACTCACTGTGGAACCTAATGGGTTAATTCTCTGCATTGTGTATAAAGGCTGTTTGAGCCTGTATGCACAGATCCTCCCCTCCTGCCATTTGTCCCCTGATCATTTTCTAATAACAGAGTTTGTGGAGTCAAGTTGCACGTGCTCAGTTTAGTGGGTATTGCTAGAGAGGATTTTCTTTTTCTTGGGAGAGTGCATGTGATCAGCACAGGGCCAATCAGCACTGTGCAGACAGAGGGTCAGGGGTCTTGCAGTCTCATAGATCAGTCAGAAAACCCCTCATACAAGCTTTAACCAGTACTTGGCTGGACACTGATAGAAGTCACAAGACTGCTATATACTGCTGATGAGAAAAGGTATTTAGCAGTTTGTTTTTACTAAAATAGCTCCATTTCCATGTTCTGTGTACTGTGGGAGACCAGATATTGTGAATACAGGCTCCTGGGTTTAAGTAACACTTTAAAAGTCAGAAGGAACAGTATTTGTAGCTGCTGAATTTAAATTTTTTTTTTTTTTGGGACCCCCATCTCACCGGATTTAGTGTCCCCATTGGTCAATTTCCCCTCTATCACTTTTCTGGGGATAACCCGAAATTTGGGCAATTTCTCTAATATGATCTATCTATGATAACCATTTTCAATGATAATGGTAACCAGGAACATTTGAGAGGATGAATCTCCTTAATGGGGGCACGGGGGCACAAACCGCAATAAAAACTAGCAGGTGTTCTAATCCCTCTCCACTCTTTCCAAAGCTGAAAAAAAAAGTTTTGCCTTTTTAGTTATACTTTAAAGAGGTTGTAAACCCCCGAGTACTGTTTGTACCTATAGGTAAGGCTTACCTATAGGTAGTGTAAATATCTCCTAAACTTGCACCCTTTAGGAGATATATACACTGCATGCAGCTGATGACGTCATTGGCGCATGCGCTCTGAAGGAACGGCCGTCCGTGACATTTCTTCAGAGTCCTGTGCCGTGAACGGCGGCTTCCTCACGCATGCACGGGAGTGACGTCCTGCAGCTCCAGCCAGCAGCACAGATGGATGTGGCCTCCAGCGTAGACGACGTGGGCTTTTCACATAATGTGCTAGTATGCATCGCTGGAACTGGAGAGAGCCCAAATAAGGGCAATAAACTAATAAGGGGATTGGAAGACCTTAATTACAAGGAGCGATTACACGCGCTTAACTTATTCTCCCTGGAGAAAAGACAACTGAGAGGGGACATGATGGTGATTTACAAATACCTCAATGGTGATCTCAGCATAAAAAATAAACTATTTAGTCTAAGAGAGTGTAAAGTCTCGTACACACGCAACGAATTTCCGCCGACCGGGTCGTCCGTCTTTTGTCCAGAGTGGTGTCTGTTGGTTGGAATGTGCTCTAGACTGCACACGAATTTCCCCGCATGACAGAATTCTACTTCAGAAGTGATGTCATGTGTTGGATTGCTTTCTTTGTGTTCTTTCATCTCTGAGCATGCCTAGTCTTGCTCATAAGATTCTTCCCCATCGAAATCTGTACTAATGAGACGAAAATCGGACGTGTTTTGATGGTCGACAAAAATTTTATAGCCTGCACACCAGGATTTTTTCGGCCGAAAAGTCGGAGTCGGTTGTCGGAAGCATCATACTAACAAGCCGAAAATCGGCAGATAGATCGTCGGATGAAAATTCCTGGCTGAATTTCCACTCATGTGTACGGGCCTTTAGAGGACACGTGGCCACACAATGAGATTGGAGGAGAAGCAGTTTAACCTTAAGCTGCGTAGGGGGTTTTTCACTGTCGGGGCGGTAAGAATGTGGAACTCTCTTCCACAATTGGTGGTTTCAGCAGGGAGCATCAATACTTTTAAAAGACTCTGGGACGTGCATCTCAAGGAACACAATATTCAGGGATATGGGAAATGAATATCGTCCCTGACACACACACACACACACACACAAACACACACACACCTACACAGGTTGAACTGGATGGACTGTTGTCTTTATTCAACCTTCACTACTATGTAACTATGTAACATGATGTATTTACTTCGAAGGTAACCAAATAGAAATGTTTTTTCCCAGGCTTTACTTCCCTCTTTAATAGATTACAAATCAAATGTTTATGGCCATGTTAAAACAATCCTCTTAGAGTCGCGGTCCGTCACGCTCCCATTGTGCGGTACAGGAACTGTTCTAATAGGAGCGACACAAGTCGCTCCGACTTAGAAAAAGGGTCCTGTACTACTTCGGGGTGACCTGGAGGCGACTTGCATAGACATTCATTTTATGAAGTCCGTGCAAATCGTGCCGAAGTCGTGCTGCACGCGACTTCACAGGTCGCCCCCGAAGTCGGAGCGACCTAGTGTGAACTGAGCCTTAACCCTGAAGTCTGGAGAGAAACTGACATGCTCGGTAGTGTTGACCTCCTAGGTCCCCCACAGTGTTCAGTGGTTCGTTCCTCTGACCTCCACCTATTACAGGACACAGTAGTGTTGTGGAGGTCAGAGGGAGGAACCACTGAACACTGCACAGACCCAGAAGATTGACCCTACCCGGAGTGCCGGTTTTTCTTTGGACTTCATTGCCGATTTCCTGCAAACAGAGTGGAGTTCTGGAGGCACGGGCAGCAAGAAAGGCAATTATTGACTTCTCTTTCTAGTTATGGCTGATTTCAAATGGAATACCCAGTGACAGGGTCACTTTAGCGTTGGTCCTACTTCTAACCATAAATGATCGATTAAGTTGAAGGAAAATTTTTAGTCTTTTCCAAAACAAGGTCATGATCGCCTACCAATCAATTCCAACAGTTGTTGTATATTGTGTATAGCTAGCATCAGGCAGCACTTCATTAAAGTTGCGTCAGCTGTTTGCCTTCTGTAGCGTATCCCGGATGGCAGCCTTGGTTCCTGTGAACAGTGCCCGCCTATTGTCTGTGGAGTGGGGCAGAGTGAGTAATGTGATTGTGTCATGGCTGCTTTGCATGCATGGAGTGAATCGGCCACCTATATGTGAGGCTTTAGGCTCTATAGATGGATATAGCTATTGATGCGCCTCTTGTACACATCGTTCCCGTTTCATAAAAGGTTTCTTTCCTTTGTTGCGGGAAGCAGTATGCAGCCATGTATGTCATGCCAGAGATGCCAAGCTGGACATGAAGTGGACAAAGACTGTAAGAGTTTCAGCAGCTCCTGAACGCGATCGGACTGCAGAGTGTGAGCTGGAAGAGCAGCATTGTGCACGGGGGCCAAGGAGGCCAGGAACACAACCAGGAGGAGAGGGGGAGGAAGATAATCGTTGCACAAATATATTTTTGTCTCTTCCTTTCATAACCTTCAAAAAAGGAGAAAAAAAAAAAAAGGGTAAAAATCTAAAGATTTAAAGCTCAACTCCAGGCAGATGTAAAAAACACAAATGACCACCGCTGTGTAATCAGTAATATATTATTAACCTAATAAATGTATTTTTAAATGCAAGAGGTGTCAGTACTTAAAGGGGTTGTAAAGGCGCAGATTTTTTTATTTTTTTTTTAATAAAAATAACAAACCTGTTATACTTACCAGCTCTGTGCAGTGGTTTTGCACAGAGCAGCCCCAAACCTCCTCTTCTGGGGTGCCTTGCCGGCGATCCTGGCTCCTCCCCTTAATTGGTTGCTCCCACAGAGAGCTGCTTTCCATGGGGGCCCCCATATGGGGGTACTCCGGAGTCCCGCTACTGCGTCCATTGACACAGACAGTGGGACTCGGGCCCGCCCTCCACTCCCATGTCACAAGATTTGATCGACAGCAAATCTGTCAATCTTGTCAATCTATTCCACATGTGTCAAACACAAGGCCCGTGGGCCGAATCTGGCCCTCCAGATCATTTCATGTGGCCCTCACACCTCTCCTGCAGCTGCAGCACTCCCCTCATCTCTGCCACCCCCTGTCTCAGCAGTCTAGAGCAGAGAGGAGGACAGAACTCCTCCTTCAGATCCTGCTCTTCTCTGTGCAGCTGCAGCACCCCCTAATCTCCACCTCCCCTGGTTTCAGCATTCAAAATACTCCAGCCCACCTCTGGTCCTCCTCCAGACCCTGCACTTTCTGCTTCTCAGCTCTGCCCCCACTGTGATGTCAGAAAGGGTGGGGGACCCTTGAGTTCTGATGGTGGGGGGGGGGGGGGGCTCTTTGCATCTGATGTAGGGGATGGTGGTGCTCTAGACATAGTCTTACAGATACAACCGGTCCTTTGAGGGCTACCATAATGCTGATGCGGCCCACAATGAAATTGAGTTTGACGCCCCTGATCTATTCAATGAGGACAGACAGCGACTGGAGCTGCTGGGCTTGTGCACATCACTGGAATGGATGGGCTCAGGTAAGAAAAAGGGGGGGGGGGCTATGATGGAAGCTGCAACAAAAGTTTTTCCCCTTAATGCATTAAGGGGAAAAACCTTGAGACTTTACAATCCCTTTAAGGCTGGCCATACATTATACAATTTTCTTGAAATTTACCTTCAACTATGTAGTACAAAGGCCTGCCTAATTGGATACAAGTGAAAGTGTTGTTTAGCTTTGACCTCCTATTATGTGGTTTGTGGTAAATCGAACAGAAAATTGTATAAGAAAATTGAACATGTATGGCTAGCCTAAATCTGACCTGTACAGAAGAGCTTAGACTGGGAGAGGGGGGAGCAGTAGTACAAAGAGCCACTCAGTTATGCTGCAGCGATCACGTGCTAACAAAGATCATGCTGAGGAAAGAGCAGAGGGACAGAGCTGAGCTCATCTGTCTGCTGTTTCTTCATATCAAATCCAGGAAAGCGAAATGTCTTCCCTAGCAGAAGAGCTGTGCCCGCACTGTAAGGGTTATCTGCTGGTGGGATCTCCAAACTTACTAATCAAAGGGCCAGGTTTCTGTCCTTCAGAATTTAGGGGGGCCGGACTGTGGCCATTGGGAGTAGAAAGGTGCCAACATCAGTGGGAAAAAAAATAATGCCCCATCTTTTGTTTCATTGGGAATTATTGTGCCACATTGTCGATGTTCATTTAAAGCATCACCTGTGGAGATTTTTTTTATACAATAGTTTGTCGCCATTCCACAAGTGTGCCCAATTTTTAAAGTGTATCAATTTACTCAACATAACCGCATCTTCCACTTTAAAAAAAAAAATATAAAAAAATTGGGGTAAATAGATTTGTGTTTTTTTTTTTTTTTTTTTTTAATTCATTAAAGTGCACTTTTTCCCCCAAACAATTGTTAGCAAAACTGCTGCGCAAATAACGTGTGACATGAAAAATTGCAACCATTTTATTCCCTAGGCTAGGGTCTCTGCTACAAAAAAGTATAATGTTTGGGGATTCTAAGTAGGGGTCGACCGATTATCAGAGCGGCTGATTATTGGGGGCCGATATTCAAATTTTTCAACAAATTGGTATCTGTCAGAAACTTACTAATGTCACCAATATTGGTCAGACCTCCTCCCCCTGTCCCCGGGCGGTGCTCGCTGCAGTCTCTGCCATACTCTGTCAGCGGTGCGCCTCGCATCCCCACTATTCTGACCCTACAGCAGGGCTGTGAAGGCTGCTCTTCACAGAGCTGCAGCTGCGGGCGAGTAGAGAGAGAGTGCATCATCTCTCACCGCCCACATGTGGAAGTTTACCTGCTGGGGAGAGGCTGCCAGAAGTGGGTGGCAGGGGACAGTGGCAAGTGACATGCTGCATCTGGGTGGCAGTGGCAAGTTGCATGCTGCACCTGGCTGGCAGGGGACAGTGGCAAGTTACATGCTGCATCTGGGTGGCAGGGGACAGTGGCAAGTGACCTGCTGCATCTGGGTGGCAGGGGACAGTGGTAAGGGACATGCTGCATCTGGGTGGCAGGGGACAGTGGCAAGTGACATACTGCATCTGGGTGACTGGGGACAGTGGCAAGTGACATTCTGCATCTGGGTGGGTGACGGGACAGTGGCAAGTGACATGCTGCATCTGGGTGGGTGACAGGGGACAGTGGCAAGTGACATGCTGCATCTGGGTGGGTGATAGGGGACAGTGACAAGTGACATACTGCATCTGGGTGGCAGGGGACAGTGGCAAGTGACATGCTGCATCTGGGTGGCAGGGGGCAGTGGCAAGTGACATACTGCATCTGGGTGGCAGGGGACAGTGGAAAGTGACATGCTACATCTGGGTGGCAGGGGACAGTGGAAAGTGACATACTGCACCTGGGTGGCAGGGGACAGTGGCAAGTGCCATGCTGCATCTGGGTGGCTGGCAGGGGACAGTGGGGAGTGACATGCTGCATCTGGGTGGCAGGGGACAGAGGCAAGTGACATACTGCATCTGGGTGGCAGGGGACAGTGGCAAGTGACATGCTACATCTGAGTGGCAGTGGAAAGTGACATACTGCATCTGGGTGGCAGGGGACAGTGTCAAGTGACATACTGCATCTGGGTGATGGGACAGTGGCAAGTGACATGCTGCATCTGGGTGGCTGGCAGGGGACAGTGGCAAGTGACATGCTGCATCTGGGTGGGTGGCAGGGGACAGTGGCAAGTGACATGCTGCATCTGGGTGGCTGGCAGGGGACAGTGGCAAGTGACCTGCTGCATCTGGGTGGCAGGTGACAGTGGCAAGTGACCTGCTGCATCTGGGTGGCAGGTGACAGTGGCAAGTGACGTGCTGCATCTGGGTGGCTGGCAGGGGACAGTGGCAAGTGATATGCTGCATCTGGGTGGCAGGTGACGGTGATGTACAGAATATCATCACCTGATAGCGGCTATCAGCCTAAAAGTTGGCCGAAAAATCAGCATCAGCCCTGAAAAAACGATTATCAGTTGACCCCTAGTTCTAAGTAATTTTCAAGCAAAAAAATCTGATCTAAACTTGTAAACAAAAATTGCCAGAAAAAGCCCGGTCGGCAAAAAAATAAAGTCAAGCCAGTGCTCCCCCTGCCCTAGTATTTGGTTGAGTAATTGTATAAGATTGTGGCTGGAGTCTTTGGGTTTTCCAAATAGTTTCACGTGAAGATAAATGCCAGCAAACCTGAAGTTCCATTGCTCGGAGAGGTACGGCGCGGGCTATACTGGTCTGAGCAGATTTTTATCTGCATAAGAAGTCATTATAATTGGCTTCAGCTCACCTAAACCTTTTATTCTTAGTGTCTCCAACAAATACAAGAAAAACAAGACTTTCCTAGATGTGAAGTTTTCAGAAGTGAGCGTGTTCGGCGGTTCCATGAAAGAAGAAAGCGAATAGTAGATTACACAGATTACAGATAGAAATGTATGAGATGACTCCCTCTCATTATGCTCAAAGTGCTTAGGACAGAATTCAAACATGGTCCGATCCTCAAGGAGCTGCGGAACTCATCGGACATGAAAGACTAAATTACCTGTGTGAAATGAAGGCGAATGATGACCAGATAGTTTATCAAGATCTACCACTGTGATTCAGGTGTATAGAAGTAAGTCAGTTTAGAAAAGTTGGGACTTTACAGGTGCTATATTTTCCACATAAACATTTTTCCTTTTATTAGAAAAAATCATACGTATTGTAAAAAAAAAAAAAATAATCTTTCTTAGAGCCCATTCACATTAGCTGACAAGTCGCGGTCCATTGATTAGCACAGGACCTGTTCTAATAGGAGCGACACAAGTCGCTCCGACTTAGAAAAAGGGTCCTGTACTACTTTGGGGCGACTTGGAGGCGACTTGCATAGGCTTCCATTATGTGAAGTCTCTGCAAGTCGCGCCGAAGTCACGGTGCACGCGACTTCACAGGTCGCCCCCCAAAGTCGTGTCGCGTTAGTCTGAATGGGCTCTTAAAATGAGAAGAACTTTTTCTAGGGAATGCATCAAAGGGCAACTCCACTTTCATGAAAAATAAATAATAAAAAAAAATTGTATATGTAATTGCTACATAAGGCATATTGCAATTATTATAAAATTACCTTTCCTTTTCAATCTGCAGCCACTGTAATTTTCTGTAAAATTCAATGCAATACGGCAACCCAGAGGCATTCTATACACAATTGGTGTATGGAACGCCCCCAGAAATGTTATTTCCTGCTTGTATGATTGGCTTGCTGGTTTCCCTAGAAGTCTACACTAAGATACAACTCAAATTTTAGGCATCCTCTGCAATAGAAATGTTTCTTTTGGTGAGATACTCTACAAGGATTACATACTTCTAAAGCGATGCAGACACTAAAACTTTCCCCATTGGAAGACTTAGAGTGCACCAATTGATTAGAATGAACCAGACTGTCCCATTCGGAACTAGTATTCAAATGACATGGTGGAATAAACAGCTATTTCTTCAGACATAAAAAGGTAGAAGTTTACAACAAAGTTTATCAAAATCCTTGAAATGGTATACCGTTCACCCAAAGAGGATTGTTTGTTCTCAACTTTAGTGGAGTTACTCTCGAAGACCTCTGTGTTAAATTTCTCACAATACGCCTTTTTACAAATTATCTTGGTTGCCCCTCCCATCAGAATGGGACATCTATCAATAAAATATGATGATGTTTTGTGTTGGTTGTAGTGATGGGGCCCAGGAAGATGAAGTGGGACAACTAACTTAAACGTTTCGTGAGTCAGTTGACCCGCTTCATCAGGAACTGCGAAAACTCTGTCATGTAGAAAAGAAAGATAAAGTATCACAGTTGTCATATACTGTATATTCTATATTTTAATGTAATGCATGATTTTACATCATGATTATCGTATCACTTACAAGTGAGCCAAACAGTCAACAAATGCTTGGGCTGTCCAATTCCCTAATGTGTTTTTCCCCAGGAAAAAGCCTCATAGAAGATAAAAGGCAGGGGAGTCTCAACTTGCCATTTATGACATAAGTGAAGATGGGTGAATTTGGGGGATCCACACAGAGGAATGTATAATATAAAGGGGTTGGATAAAATTATGGAAAAAAGTATGGTAAAAGAACAAAATCGTTACCCAATATCGTGTTGGACTGCCTTTAGCATCTAAGACGGCCTGAATTCTCTTGGGAATTGACAAATATTTGGAAAAAGTATAAGTTTACCAGGTTGGTAAATAAATCTACCAGAACCTGGAAATGGGGATTTCAATGTGCCTATATTAAAGAGGTAAAAATCGATACTAACATGAGGAAAATCAGAGATAATCAATTTATTAGAAAATTAACATACAGTAAAATATATAAATATTAATTTTTAGTCATGTAAATATAACAATATGTCTCTAGAATGCATCACGTGACCACTAATGGATCGACGCGTTTTGCTGTAACAGCTTCCTCAGGATCCGAATGGTGTGTGAGCGTTAAACAGACTTTCAGAATATCATGATATCTAAAATAAAACAATACAATCAAATATGCAGCACATATAATGTTTCAGATCAACACTAAATCGTAACCAGAATCAATATAATCAGTACTTCATAGAAAAAAATATATAAGATAAATAAACAAAAAGTAAAATAAATAGGGATGTGGTGAATCATTCTAAGAATTGACAAATATCTCAAGACTTATCTCAGATCATAAGTCTTGGATGGTGGATAATGGAATCTGATATCACTCTTCATGCAAGACCAAACTGGGTCCCAATCCTGCACAATATCCTTTTGTCTCTTTCGGTCAGTTGACCATGTCAACCACACTCATGCTTATCAGATGACGTTTTCCCGGAAACTATATGCTGTCATAACATTTGATACTGTACCTTGCGACACTGCAAATAACTTAGCAATTTCAGTCTCAGAGGCACCAGCTAAGCGGGCACCAACAAATTGTCCTCTTAAACTCGGTGAGCCCTGACATGACACCGTATTACTAGCAACACATGCAGTAAATGCCCAAAGTGAGGCTTCCCACCTGTCAGCTACGGGTCTCATCACACAGCGGAAGCAAAAGAATGTTGGGCCACTTCCTTTTTAAAGAAACATATCGTCCCTTTCACACCTGCAAATCTTTTAGTGTTTCCATAATTTTGTCCAACCCCTACCCTTTAAATCTGTATATCTCTAAAAGGTGTTCTACATCCATCATATTCACTAGATTCACTACCTGTGATCAGGATCTAGATTTTCCTGTAAGGCATCTAGAATCTTGCCTCTGGTTGACTACTCATGAAAAAATATATAAAGAGTCCTGCCTCGTTTCACACAGTATGAATATTCCTGCAGATACAATAGAATAAACCCATTCAGAATTGCCCATTTCCATCTTTTATGTACACACTCAAAAAAGATTATATATATTTTTTCTCATACATTTTCTACTGAAATTGGCTACTTCACTTTACTTAATCGCATTCTATTACACAGGAAGGATCAGTAAAAATGTAATGTTTGAATCATTTAGTCATCCAGTAGTTAAGAAAATGAACTATTCAAAAGAAATGTATGAGGTTTACAAAAAAAAAACATACTCCCCTCTATGCTGCAGCATTGGTGCAATGCAGCAACTGTCCCACGGCTCGAAGACGGATAACGGAGCAATCATGTGACCACTGATCAGAGTTTTTGGTCTTCTCAGAGTGGAGAGTGATGACGGTCAGTCACTACTCTCCACTCTGCCCCTTCAGCACTCTTTAGAGCACCAGGTTGGAGAGGGGTCAGGTGCAGCCAGCTCCGGCCCTCCGCTGCACACTGAGAGCTGAAGTTGGCTGCCAATCAGGCAGTAGGGTAAGTCCCGACAATATGGTCGGGATTCTTCCAGAGCTTGGAGTGACTCTGTGCTATGAGCTGACAGTGGGCTATAGCCTGCTATAAGCTGGATCTTGGCTATAAGCTGGGTCTTGATCACAGGAGTCTACAATGTATGAATATTCACCTCTGTTCACTACTGCTTAGATGCATCTGCCATACTGCTCTCATAAATTCAGAAGGCTGTATAGAATATAGTTACTGGCCATATATGGCTCTGAGGACGATGTAAATATATTCACCACTGTAAGAGTATAGCAAACCAAAAAGCATATGCTGCAGGGTTATTCCAACATCTAATCTAATTATCTCAACCCTGTTCACATACTGTACATCCTTGGCTTGTGAAGTTAAGATCTCCTCCTGCTCCAGGGGGCAAGAGTTCGCCCTCTGATCTGTCTCTCAAAGTTGTTCTAGTTTGTGAAAATGGGAATCTTGTATCTCCCTCAGGTTGGATCTTTGCCCTTCTCCATCACCTTCTCCCATGCCCAACCTTACAATCTATAGCAGTGATGGCGAACCTTTTTGAGCCCGAGTGCCTAAACTGCAACACAAAACCAACTTGTTTTTTTTTCAAAGTGCCAACGCTGCAATTAATAACAGCCACAGATAACGGCAGCAAGGGCCTCTCACCAATCCTTCAAACA
The DNA here is from genome assembly GCF_965119305.1 of Pelophylax lessonae. Taxonomy (NCBI): domain Eukaryota; kingdom Metazoa; phylum Chordata; class Amphibia; order Anura; family Ranidae; genus Pelophylax; species Pelophylax lessonae. The sequence goes on along the minus strand of NC_138775.1, from coordinate 239,421,141 downwards.
CTTCCTCCGAACAGATGTCCACTCACTCTCGGTTGCCCGTGGCAAGGCCCGTAGCTGGCACTGCAGGGGCGGTATTCTTACAGCCTCTCTGTCCCCTGGCTCACAGTGAGCTGTTCCAGTCTCTCTCTCCCTTGCAGCAATGATCTCTTTCTCTCTTCTCTCTCTCTTTCTCTCTTCTCTCTCTCTCTTCCGGGAACTACATGTCCCATGGTGCACTTTTCAACCTCCTCATTGGTGCTTGGCTATAGCCAATGGGAAGGCAGGAGGAATTGCAGTGGGCGGCGATCTCTGCAAGCGCTGATCTGTCCCTCGCTGCTTGACAGAAAAAGCAGGATGAGCAGGGGAAATACACTGACAGCCAACGCTCGCTTCTCCCCTTGTCACAGCGCCGCCACCGTGCGGGGGGAGGGAGGATTAGAGAACCCAGGCATCAGTGGCGGCAGCTTCCCAGTATAGCTGGTGTGCCCACAGAGGACTCTGCGTGCCATCACTGACCTATAGCATTGCTGCCCCACTTGGATTGGTGGATTGTCCTTAAAGATATATGGAGAGTGTAGTGCAAGAAATGATTAGATGGATGTGTCTCATGATCGAGGTCTACAACAACCTTTCTCCACCTTTTTACCGTTGAAGCACCCTTGAAATAATCGGGGCACAGGCAATCCCAAAAAAATGTTTTTATCTACAGCTCGTGACCTTTTTAGCATGATCAGAAAGTTATGGAAAATTGTAAATAAAAAGAATAAAGGATGTGACCACACCTAGAGTATTTGACACCCAGAACTGGTCACTTTACAACACCCCCTGCTCTCTATGACCATATTAATCTTACTATAAAACATAAAATAGCCAAAAATAAAACGCACACTGTGAAAATTATAGTGGCTTACACTACCGGTCAGTGGATAAGTGCCCCTTACTTTGGTAGTGAGAAAATAAATGCCTCCTTACAATGCTGGTCAATGTAGTGCCCCCTTCATTGGAGGGGAGTAGAAAATCCCTGTTACCTTGGTGGTGGATGTAGAAATGTTCACTTACATTGGATCTTGGTGGAAAATTACCCTCTTAGATCGCCAGTTAATGTTGACCCTTTTAAATTGGTGGTGGATAAAAAAAAAAACCCCGCTACATTTTGTGGTCAATGTAGAAGTGTTCACTTACATTGGATGTCGGGTGACAAATTTATTGTAAAAAGGAGATGAACCTGCCAATAATCAAGGAACCCTAAGCAACCTCTGGAAGAACCATGCTTAAGAAAGCCTGGTCCAGAGAGTTCTAACTAGATGGTGTGCAATCAAATCCATGAAGGCTAATGCCTCGTACACACGCAATGATTATCGGCCGACCGATCGTCCGACTTTTGTCCAGAGTGGTGTTTTGTTGGTTGGAATGTGCCTAGACTGCACACAAATTTTCTTGGCCAACAAAAATCTACTTCAGAAGTGATGTCATGTTCTGGTTTACTTTCCATGTGTTTTTTCTTCTCTGAGCATGCCCAGTCTTGCTCATCAGATTTTTGTCTGCCGAAATCTGTACTGACTGACGGAAAATCGGCCGTTGTGTTGACGGCCAACAAAAATTTTATAGCATGCACACCAGATTTTTTTCGGCCGAAAAGTCGGAGTTGGTTGTCGGAAGCATCATACTATCAAGCCGAAAATCGGCTGATCGGACGTTGGCCGAAAATTCCTGGCCAATAATCGATGCGTGTGTACGAGGCTTAAATTATCCAATTTGGATGGATTTAAGCAGTAGTCTGAAAATTAACCTTGACCCATACTTATCAATAGTTTAAATGAAGACACTAGTTCATAAATTTTTAACTTAAAAAAATATTAAAAAAGTCACACTAATGACAAATCATTAGGTTTAGGATATTGCCATTGCTTGTAGGGAGTTTGGGTAGAAGGTCAGATTTGGTAAATTTTCCATAATTCTATGTTAGAACAAACCTGTCAACCTGGGAATAATTGTAAACTGAACTCAGTGGCTGAAATAAGGCAGTGCCATGTGTCTACTTGTACAACTAGCATCAGTAAATACTGCTGAGCCATGGCAGTAAACCTTGATTTTCTAGAGGTCATCTAAGTATGCCCCTAAATCCCACAAGAAAATGTGGGTGCTAATCAGATTCCTGCACAGTATTATGGAATATTATGGAATATGGGGAAGTTAGGGGGTGGGTAGGATTAGACCAGCCTTTTTCAACCAGGGTGCCAATGCCTTAAAGAAGAACATGCTTGTTAACATGGGTTAATTGCTTGTTTTGTCTTGCCTGATCCTACGATCCTCCAGGAAAACTGCCCTCCCCTACATTCAGCAGACATAACGAGTAGGGATGATCTAACTTTTGAAAAGTTTGGTTCGACCAGAATACCCGAATTTCCCGAAAGTTGTCGTTTTTGATAGAGAGCCAATTATTGAAAAAATTATTGAAAAAAAAAATGAGATTTCTTTGGATTTAGTGTCTAGGGGGTCTAAAAAGTGTACCTGTGAAGTTTCAGCTCTGTAGCATGTCCAGAACCAGAAAAGAAACTGATTATTATTCTAAGAATTTCAGTAGCGCAGGGATGGTGTTACCCTCCTTTCACACCCGGGCGTTTTTGTTTCAGGTAATTTTCAGGCGTTTTTTGGATGTTTTTTTGAACTTCTTTATAGGGGTATATATATATACTCTGCAGATTCTGGTTTAGGGGTGTGTGTATATATATATATATATATATATATATATATATATATGTATGTATGTGTGTATATGTATATATATATATATATATATATATATATATATATATATATATATATATATATATATATACACACCCCTAACCCAGAATCTGCAGAGTTCGGTCACCCTGACATGGCAGAGTTCGGTCACCCTGACATGGCAGTTCACCCTAAACTACACTACGGTCACCCTGACACTTAATACTATCCCTACAAAAACTAGATTTTTGAATCTAACTATAGTGGTATATAGTACCCTAACTACACTGCATATCCCTTTCCTCACACTAATAATTGCAAAATGACACTGGAGCTTTTCAAGCAGCAGGAGAAACACAAATGCTTCCACTCTCTTCCACAGCCCCTGTATTACAGTGCTAGAGGTTTGGCTGGGCTATGTTATATACTGGGGGGCGTATTCACTCCTGATTGGCCTCTGGACTCCGTAGTCACTCCAATCACATTACTAGCAGACTCCTGCCCCCTCAATTGGCTTTTACTGATGTTTCTGGGCCAATCACAGGCTCTTAAAGCCCAGTTCCTGTCCCATTGCATTTTGGGCGGTTCTGGAGGCCGAATTCTGAACTTTTACCGCAAAAAGTTTGGAATTCGGCCGAATTTCGAACACCCAATGTTCGGGTGGAACCGATGGTCGACCCGAACCGTTCGATCATCCCTAATAATGAGCAGTTTCTTCAGGGGGTGCCTTGGCAAAATGGCTAAAAATTGCCCAAAAAATGTATACAAGCCTGCTTTCTAGTTGCACCAAGGCACACATTTTCATTGTGCACCATTACAACCTTCTAGCTACCACACCCGAACAACCAGTGACATCAGCTAAGGAGGTCATCGGGTGCCTGCACAGCACCTCCTAATGTTGGGTGTCCTACGAGTATGGATGTTGCTGCAGTATGTAAAACTATTTGTTTTGTTTGTTACATTTTAGAAGGGAATGCCTCAAGATTGTGAATCATTTTAAAGAGTGCCTTGACTAAAAAAAGGGTTGAGAAACACTGGTTTAGGCTGTGGCCTCCTAAAACAGATTTCTAGTATACTCGCTTGCCTTGTGGTGCCTATTTTGCCATCTAGGAAACCTTTCATGGGGAAAAATATATCCGCTATTGTAGCGAAGTTCCAGAAAATGCTAGTTGCCAAACTGCCATTCCAACCCTTTGACTTCAGTGTATTCCAAGTTGCAAGTATGCCAGTCTGATGTCACTGGATGCATATTTGTTCTGGTTAGGCAGAGATATGTAGGCAGTCAGCATTTTTCAGGAAAAGCTTGGCAGAGACGGGGCCTTTATTTCACCCATGATTTGCTTTTATGTGCCCTCATTTTTTAGTTGTTTTTTTTTTTTTCGCTGCTTGCAAAGTGTCTCCTACTTTCTTTTCTATTTTTATGTGCTTTCTCTGCCTTCCTGGTCCAGTGTTCAATTTGGGCTTTATGTCCCTTGATGCCAGGCTCTACTAATACTGCCGTACACATATTTATCATTCCTGAAAACCGTTGTTGCAATCAAGTCATGTCTTTCAAAAACTTATTGTACTTCATTGTTACATTTATATAAAGCAATGATTGTTTTTCATCAAAAAAGATGATCAGCCCTGAAAAAAATAGTCCAAATTCATGAGTTGTGAACCGCAAACAGAGATGATGAAAGTGTCCTGAAGATAAAGGGTATGGTTTCCCCCACCCTATAGTTATCAGGAAGGGTTACCCAATGATGGTGACTGCCTTGTTATAAGGAGGTCAGAAAAAGCCTTAGCCCCTATAGGCTGATAGACAAGCCTCAGGTGGACAACTTTCTATGGCTTGGATATTGCTGTTCCACCCTGAGTCCCTCCATATGCTCCCAATCACCGGATTAGGTAAACCTATATAAGGGGAAAGTAATCCACATAGTGTGTACCGGTAATGTTTATATTTTATTAAGGAGGAAGTAAACCCTCCTCTGACACTTTAACCTATAGGTAAGCCTATGATAAGGCTTACCTATAGGTACTGTAAATATCTCCTAAACATGTACCGTTGAGGAGATATTTACCTTACATGCAGCCAGTGACGTCACTGGCACATGCGCTCTGAAGGATGGCCGGATGCTGCGATCCCGGAAGACGGGTGACTGCACATGTCGCCCGTCATACAGGTAAGCGGGCGGTACGGCGGGGGCTCGTTCTAAGGTAAGTATTTCATAATGAGCTAGTATGCGATGCATACTAGCTCATTATGTGTTTCTCTTTCAGGTTGCAAAAAAAAAAAATTTATGGGTTTACAACCTCTTTAAAGCGGAATTCCGGGCAGAGAAACGATTTTTGGATGAACATACCCCCGGGACAGTCAGGGCTAGCACATTCCACAATGGATAGCCTCTGATCTGTCCCAGTTCGCACTTACCTTTTAGAAGAAATACTTACTTAGAAAATTTCTTCCACAGCGTTTCCATCTCTGTTGTGGGCAGCTGAAGCCGGCGCGGTCCTCTTCTCTGTCTTCTTCCGCGTCTTCGTGTCCCAGAATGCACTGCACCGGCCCCTCTCATCACTTCCGGTGCGGCGCCGCATTCCTAAACAGCTTCTGGGCATGCCCAGAAGCTGTTTAGCAGGGGAATGCGGCGTCGCCCGGAAATGACGAGCGGGGCCGGTGCGGCGCATTGATTCCTGGGAGCTATGACGTTTAGCTCCCAGGAATCATCAAAAAGGTGAGTAAACAAAAAAAAAAAAAAATAACTATCCAATTCCTTTTCAGGTGAGCTCTACCTAGCGGAGGGGCACAAAAAAAAAATCTTTTTTGTGCCCGGAACTCCGCTTTAAAAAAGGTAAAAAAATTCACATTTCAAAAATAATACAATGGCACAAAACAAATGATCCAGCAGGTTAAACCGCATCCAGACATCCGATGCTGACAGGCTCTGCCCTACACGTTTCGTCACACCTGACATATTTACAGGGCCTCTCATATTCCCCTGAAAAAAAGTGGACCTTGCTTCACGAAATTCATTGAGAAGTCCTTATCTGCTGGCTGGATTACAGCTGAGAGAAGTTCTCATCCACTTGGACTATATTTGAGAACCAATGAAAATCTGTGTGTTGATGATGGACCAACATTCGTGTATTGTATGAGAGCTAATATCCATTAATGTTTACTGTAATCAACCATTTTTTTTTTTGTGCTTTTTAGGCCTATATACTAATAAAAGGATGTTTTAACATCGAATTGTTTTGGCAATACATGTGTACCCTAAAATTCTCACTTATTTGTTATTTGCAGAGTTTTAGTAGTTTAAATTGAATGTTAGTACAGCCAAATGTAAATCAAAAGGTAGAGTACTATAGAAGCCCTATATAGGTAAGGTGGCTGTGCAGTGTCTCCTGTAGGGCCCATTCACAAGTGTGGCAGGGACTGCCACTCGTCTGAACAGCAATCCATGCTCAGATCCTTTTTTGTGTGTGGTAGGCAGTGATTTTGTAACAATATGTGGACTTTTGATTTTTGTGAAAGCTTGCAGATATCCATGATAGTTCCACTTTAAGGACAAGTTTGGTAGAAAATAATTATTTTTTTTGCTTTATATTCAGCTTTTCTCTTGATTTTTTTTTTTCTTCCTCCAGCCTCACCAATTTAGACATTTGGCTGTGAAAAGTGCATGACTAAACTACAGAAAGTATGCAATTTAAAGCCATAAAAACGGATTATATTACAAAGAACAAAGTAACAGTGGAATCCTTATGAATGATAACTGTGCACAAAGTTTTATATCTTCATGAAATTGGCTTGGAATGAGTAGCCCTATGGGCATCCTGGATAATGGGTGGAGGATATGGTCTAGTGTTCAAAGTTTTTAGAGAAATTCATTAACTGAAATTCATTCTATAAATTGACACAGACCTCTGTGACTTGAAGGTTAGCTTAGACAACTTGCCGTAATTCAGATGTAGAGAAACTTGGGAGCTGAGCATCATGGGAGAAAAGTTTGTCTGCATTGATAAAATAATTTTCTACAGATAAGTAGAGCTGCACAGTTCTGGATAAAATGAAAATCATGTTTTTTATTTTTTTTTTGCTTTGAATAAAAATCACGATTCTCTAGGGAACATCATATTTCACATTATACAGAAAAGTTGGGCTAACTTTACGGTTTCGTTTTTTTTTTTTTTTTATCTATTGAAGTGTATTTTTTCTCCCAAAAAATTGCTTTTGAAAGACCGCTGCGCAAATAGTGTGACATAAAATATTGCATTTTTGTCTCTAGGGTCTCTGCTAAAAAAAAATATATATTTAATGTTTGGGCGTTCTGAGTAATTTTCTAGCACAAAATATTGATTTTAACAACAAGCAACAAGTGTCAGAAAAAGGTCTAGTAAACCTAGTGGTAAACTGCCCTCATTTGAGGACCGAAGTTCATCCCTTTGATCCAAAAGAACCAAATAATGTTTCTTTTTTATCTCAGTGCTGATCAACTTTGCCTGCTGCCTTTTTTTTTTTTTTTTTTTTTGACAGCTCTGAGCAGAGAAAGGCTCTGCACTTGTTTGCCATGAATCATGGAAATGCCGGACTAGGATCACGAGGGGGATGAATCAAGATTGCGATTTGTGATTTGCGATCTACAGATAAGGTTTTGGTTTCAAACATGGCCACAAGTATAAAGTATAATCATGTCAGTATTTTAGGTATGAATGTCAGGGGGATTGGTTTGATCATTGTGTGTCAATTCTTTGAAATTCTATCTGTATATAGTTTACAATTAAGAGCCCATTCAGACAGGGGCGACACGACTTGCTGGGGCAACCTGTGACGTGCACCGCGACCTCGGCGCGACTTGCACGGACTTCATATAATTGAAGTCAATGCAAGTCGCCTCCAGGTCGCCCCAAAGTAGTACAGGACCCTTTTTCTAAGTCGGAGCGACTTGTGTCGCTCCTATTAGAACGGGTCCTGTACTACTCTATGGCGAGCGACCGACCGCAACATGTCAGGCGACCAAGTCGCCTGACAAGTCGCGCTAGTGTAAATGGACCTTTAAGCAGAGTTCCACCCAAAAGTGGAACTTCCGCTTATCTGTTTGCTTCCCCCCTCTGGTGCCACATTTGGCACCTTTTGGGTAGGAGTGGGTACCTGTTTTTGACAGGTACCCATCCCTACTTCCGGTGGACTCGGCCAAGGCGAAGCATGTCATAAGCCCGGGCCCCCTCAACCTTTGGCCGCCGAACCATTGAGAATGCGCAGAGCGCTTTGCACATGTGCAGTAATGAGCTGGCCGTAAAGCCACAAGGCTTTACTGCCAGGTTTCCTTCCCAACAATGGCGGCGGCAGCACTCAACAGCCGATGAAAACATTGGCTGGGCTGCCGACATTGCTGGATTCCAGGCCTAGTAAGTGTCCTAATATTAAAATCAGCAGCTACAGTATGTGCTGCTGATTAGGCATCGATTTTGCTTCCCCCCCCCCCCCCCCTATATACTTGAGCCCTCATTCGATCATCCAATACTCTGCACGTCTGCTGCTCTTTTTTCCCCTTCCATGTCTCATTAGCTTTGCCGGGGCACTAGGAGCCATGGGGGGGGCGCCCGTATTCCACTGTCTGTGTCAAGGGACGCAGTAGGGGGCTCAGAAGTGAGCACATATGAGTACCCCCATGTGAAGCTGCTTTCTGTGGGGCACTTGACAGGAGGAGCCAGGAGTGCTAGTGGGGGACTCAAGAAGAGGAGGTTTGCATGCAGATGTTTGTTGTTACAAAAAAAAATCCTTTACAATCACTTTCACAATTGACTCAAAGAATTCATTGATCAACTTATGTTTTTCCTGAATGATTAGTGCAGTTGGCTATAAGCCGGCAACACCTATCGTTGTGTTCTGCTGGCAGGGAAGGCTGTTTGCGCTTTCCACCAGCTGAACACAATAGTGCTGCAGGAGGGATACCCCCCCCATCAACACTGACCCTTTTGATGGGGAAATCGAACAATTTTCTTTCCTTCCACCCGTGGTTAAAGGAAAGAAAATTGCATAACGTATGGTCTATGTTGGAGATTTTGTCATCATTTTCAGCCCCAGTGATGCAACAGGAAGTGAAGAGAAATCTTTTCAGCAGCAATAAATACTCTAACCCTCACTATCTTCCACTTAAATAGAAGTCCTTCTTTTCTTTAATTTTTTTTTTTTTTTTTCTGGAGTGACCCTTACTTTCCACTATATTCTGGGCAGCGATGACGTAGATCCGCCAGGTGAACAGATTGATGTATAACCTAATTTGCCAATATTGGATGATAAGTGGTCATTCTTATTTGTATCTGCTCCTCAGCTTGGTCTGCAAGCAATGTCCGAGGATCTCGACTTCTTTTTCCATCCCTAGAATTACAAACGATCAGTGGTTGTGCTTTCATCATCCCTCATGTGTAACATGTTGTTTAGGGACCTGAGATCTTTTGAGATAATTATAATTCTTTGGTGTCAAGAGGTATGGGAATACTCTCGAGATGTAATTTGCTCTTTAAGTTAATTTATGCCTCTACTTGATAAGGACTGAAATAGTCTTTCTGATTGCTCTTCAAAGAAAGATTCATTTAACATTAAAAAGCTCAACCACATCAGTGCAATGTATTTTTTTTCTCCTTTTTTCTCTGCAAAGCCAAGCATATTACTGTGTATTGAAATAAGGGGATTTGATACGGACTATAAAATCTCACAGGTAGATACGGCACAGTTTGTAGTGTAGACAGATTGAATCAATGTTCAAGGGAAAGCATAGCCTTTGCAATGTAGGAGATGCCAGAGAGATTTGCTTTACTTTATATAGAATTTTCATAGCACATTTAACATCCCCCACTATGCGTTCACTTTTTATCCCCTCTTACAAAAACCCTTATTTACTCACCTAAATCCGTCATTGTTACCTCTTCTGGGATTGGAGACTAGTGATCCAGCACTGTCCCTTATCTGTGTTCCTTCCAGAATTAGAGACCAGTTATCCAGCACTGTCCCTCACTGATGTTTCCTCTGGGATTAGAGACCAATGATCAAGCACTGTCCCTCACCAGTGTCTATTCCTGGATTAATGACTAATGGTCCACCACTGTCCCTTATCTGTGTGTCTTCCTGGATTGGAGACTACTGGTCCAGCACTGTCCCTTATCTGTGTTTCTTCCAGGATTGGAGACTAGTGGTCCACCATTGTCCCTTATCTGTGTATTTTCCTGGATTGGAGACTAGTGGTCCAGCACTGTCCCTTATCTGTGTTTTTTCCTGGATTGGAGACTAGTGGTCCAGCACTGTCCCTTATCCGTGTGTCTTCCTGGATTGGAGACCAGTGGTCCAGCACTGTCCCTTATCCGTGTGTCTTCCTGGATTGGAGACTAGTGGTCCAGCACTGTCCCTTATCTATGTTTCTTCCAGGATTGGGGACCAGTGGTTCAGCACTGTCCCTCATAGATGTCTCTTCCAAGATTAAGGGACAGTGCTACATTACTGATCTCCAATCCCAGAGGAAACATTGGTAAGGGACATTTTTACATTACTGGTCTCCAATGTTTCCTCTGGAATTGGAGACCAGTGATTCAGCACTGTCCCTCATAGGCGTGTCTTCCAGGATTGGGGACCAGTGGTCCAGCACTGTCCCTCACAAGTGTCTCTTCCAGGATTGGAGACCTGTGGTCCAGCACTGTCCCTCATAGGTGTCTCTTCCAGGATTGGGGACCAGTGGTCCAGCACTCTCCCTCACAAGTGTCTCTTCCAGGATTGGGGACCAGTGGTCCAGCACTGTCCCTCACAAGTGTCTCTTCCAGGATTGGAGACCTGTGGTCCAGCACTGTCCCTCATAGGTGTCTCTTCCAGGATTGGGGACCAGTGGTCCAGCACTGTCCCTCACAAGTGTCTCTTCCAGGATTGGAGACCAGTGGTCCAGCACTGTCCCTCACAAGTGTCTCTTCCAGGATTGGAGACCTGTGGTCCAGCATTGTCCCTCAAGTGTCTCTTCCAGGATTGGGGACCAGTGGTCCAGCACTGTCCCTCACAAGTGTCTCTTCCAGGATTGGAGACCTGTGGTCCAGCACTGTCCCTCATAGGTGTCTCTTCCAGGATTGGGGACCAGTGGTCCAGCACTGTCCCTCACAAGTGTCTCTTCCAGGATTGGAGACCAGTGGTCCAGCACTGTCCCTCACAAGTGTCTCTTCCAGGATTGGAGACCTGTGGTCCAGCATTGTCCCTCAAGTGTCTCTTCCAGGATTGGGGACCAGTGGTCCAGCACTGTCCCTCACAAGTGTCTCTTCCAGGATTGGAGACCTGTGGTCCAGCACTGTCCCTCATAGGTGTCTCTTCCAGGATTGGGGACCAGTGGTCCAGCACTGTCCCTCACAAGTGTCTCTTCCAGGATTGGAGACCTGTGGTCCAGCACTGTCCCTCATAGGTGTCTCTTCCAGGATTGGGGACCAGTGGTCCAGCACTGTCCCTCACAAGTGTCTCTTCCAGGATTGGGGACCAGTGGTCCAGCACTGTCCCTCACAAGTGTCTCTTCCAGGATTGGAGACCTGTGGTCCAGCACTGTCCCTCATAGGTGTCTCTTCCAGGATTGGGGACCAGTGGTCCAGCACTGTCCCTCACAAGTGTCTCTTCCAGGATTGGAGACCTGTGGTCCAGCATTGTCCCTCACAAGTGTCTCTTCCAGGATTGGGGACCAGTGGTCCAGCACTGTCCCTCACAAGTGTCTCTTCCAGGATTGGAGACCTGTGGTCCAGCACTGTCCCTCATAGGTGTCTCTTCCAGGATTGGGGACCAGTGGTCCAGCACTGTCCCTCACAAGTGTCTCTTCCAGGATTGGAGACCTGTGGTCCAGCATTGTCCCTCACAAGTGTCTCTTCCAGGATTGGAGACCTGTGGTCCAGCACTGTCCCTCATAGGTGTCTCTTCCAGGATTGGGGACCAGTGGTCCAGCACTGTCCCTCACAAGTGTCTCTTCCAGGATTGGAGACCTGTGGTCCAGCATTGTCCCTCACAAGTGTCTCTTCCAGGATTGGGGACCAGTGGTCCAGCACTGTCCCTCACAAGTGTCTCTTCCAGGATTGGAGACCTGTGGTCCAGCACTGTCCCTCATAGGTGTCTCTTCCAGGATTGGGGACCAGTGGTCCAGCACTGTCCCTCACAAGTGTCTCTTCCAGGATTGGAGACCTGTGGTCCAGCACTGTCCCTCATAGGTGTCTCTTCCAGGATTGGGGACCAGTGGTCCAGCACTGTCCCTCACAAGTGTCTCTTCCAGGATTGGGGACCAGTGGTCCTGCACTGTCCCTCACAAGTGTCTCTTCCAGGATTGGAGACCTGTGGTCCAGCACTGTCCCTCACAAGTGTCTCTTCCAGGATTGGGGACCAGTGGTCCAGCACTGTCCCTCACAAGTGTCTCTTCCAGGATTGGAGACCTGTGATCCAGCACTGTCCCTCACTGGTGATTGCTTTGGGATTAAAGATCGGTGATCTAGCACTGTTCCACACTGATGATTCCTCTGGGATTGGATATCAGTGATCAAGCATTGTCCCAAACCAGTGTTTCTTCTGGGATTGGAAACCAGTTATCCAGCACTGCAGTGTTACTGCCCCAAGCTGTCTACTACTTGTAGTATGTCACTGTCAACAAGCAGTGTGGAGCCTGGGAGAACCTTGGACTCGGGATAGGAAGTGCCCAGTCATCCAGGCAGCAATGTGAACATCCAAAGAGAAAGTTTTGAAATCAGACACAGCCAGGAAACTAGCGTTCTTAAAAGGCCAGCAGTGGTTGCCCCAACCTTTCTTATGATGGAGTCACTTTAAAAGCAGTTTTATTGAGATATACATTTATTTTGGACACCAGACCTGAGATTCCATTGGATATAGCCTTTTTTTTTTTAAATTTCAGTTGTCCGCAGTATGAAAACTTACTTAGGTCTTGACTGCAATGTCTGCTTGGTTACACAGCCTTTTGATTTTATAGGTATGTACAGTTGGCCATCATATAAAGTTATATACTAGATAAGTTTGAAAAAGACCAAGGTCTAGCAAGTTTGAACTTCTCTGTGTGAGTTTTAAAGCGGTATTAAACCCAAAATGTAATATTCATTCAATGTGGTGGCTGCATTTAGTTTTTTAGGCTTTTTTTTCCCCTTTGTTTTCACCCGGTGATCTGGTCAGTAACACATCTGGTGTTCAGTAAGGTTGAGTTCAGGACTCTGTGCAGGCCACACAAATCCCCCTATGGAGCAAAAATTAGATTATGCTGGCACAGAATAGCGCTGCATTCGTTTTCGTCTTTTTTTTTTTTTTTCTTTTTTATTTTCCCCCCTCTGATTTTATGTGGTGATCCGGCCAGTAACACACCACCTATATTAGAGTGCTCCCACTCTGGATAAAGAAGCACAAGGGTACCTTTGCACAACCAGCATTGGTAATCTGGGGAAGGACGGTGTTTGGATGTACTAGCAGATTTAAATACAATAAAAAATTTAAGCCAAACTCCAGCTTACACTTTATAAGCAGTTACAGCAAACAGTTTTTTTTTTTTTTTTTTTTTATTCTGGGATGTAGGTTTACATAAAGGACGGTCATTGTAAGCACCCCTGCCAGTGTTAAATGGTTTATCTCTTCTCTGTAACTGATATTTGCTGGGGAGCTTGTCCTTTTGAAATAATTACAGACTTACTGGCTGAATCACCAGGTGAAAATAGAAAGAAAGCCTAACAAAAGGAATGAATGCAGCCACCCATCTAAGAATTGGTAAGCTGCAAAATAATGTTTGCTTTGGGGTTTAATACTGCTTTAATGGGTCTGATCCAGAGGAAGGCAAAAAAGTCCAACCCCACAAGCCCAGGTCAATTTGCTGGGAGAAATAAAATAAAATCCTTTCTGATGCCATACTGGTGATGTGGTAAATCCCTGGATCAACCTTCTATCAATTTTAAGAAGTTTTCCATATACCTTTTTATTATTCTGACTGAAAAAAGGTATCCTAAGATTTTTCTTATTTTATCATACATTACTGTCACTGGCGCCAATCCCTGTTAATTATTGGGAACCAATCAGCATGGTTTATGATCATGTGCTTGCAGTAACCGCTATCATATGGTTTAATATAAAACAAACCTCTCCAGATGTCAAGCTATTTCATCCTGTGTGCCAAATGTACGTGTTTACATCACCATAGTAGATTATATATATATATATATATATATATATATATATATATATATATATATATATATATATATATATATATATATATATATATATATAGTAAAACCTTGGTTTGAGAGTAACTTGGTTTAAGAGCGCTTTGCAAGACAAGCAAAATTTTCAAATAAATATATACAAGCGATGTCTTGATATACAAGTAGCCTCAAGTCACAGCTAAGTATAAAAGAGAAGAGAGGCGCCTCTAAGTGTAGCAATATGGTTAAATTTAATGAAGGTACAACATTTAGCAATTCACATGGTTGATGATTGGAACAGGCACATCTAAGGATGCAGGCATCTGGGGGTCAAGCTGTCCACATAGGACCATCCTCTGCACCGTCATCTACGTCATCCTTTCCATGCTGCCCCTCGCTTTCACATCGCTTTACTGCAGGGTGGTCTTCCCGGTCAGGATTACAGACTGGCAGCCGGCGGTGCAGAAGATGGTCTATGTGGACAGCTTTACCCCGGATGCCTGCATACTTAGATGTGCCTGTTTTATTCATCAACCATGTGAGTTGCTAAATGTTGTACCTTCATTAAATGGAACCATATTGCTACCCTGTAGCTCCTGCTGGATTTTGCTTCCAATCCCCTTGTGGAAGGGGCTATTTGTGGATGGACATTTTATGGTTATATAACCTATCGCAATGCTATAATCTTTTTATATGGACTATAAATTGAAGGATTTATGAATAAATGGTTGTGGAACGAATCATCTGAGTTTCCATTATTTCTTATGGGGAAATTCGCTTTGATATAAGAGTGCTTTGGATTACAAGCATGCTTCCGGAACGAATTATGCTCGCAATCCAAGGTTTTACTATATATATATATATATATATATATATATATATATATATATATATATAGTATATAATTTTTTTTTTTTTTTTTTTAACAATATTCTCTATTTGCCAACCAGTAATAAAATCAATTCAGAGCACAAAATGACCCCTTGTATAACCTCCAAATTTTTATTTTATTTAATTTTTTTTTGGCCAAATTGACAGACGCATGCTGACATTGCTTAATTGGTCTGGGCATCTTTGCAGCGGTGACTGCTGGTCATAAATGGGTCTAATGATCTAGAGCAGAAACATTCACCCATTATATTGGGATCTGTGTGCTTTGAGATAAAAATTCCAACCTACATAATGTCACATCAAATAATCGCAGCCCCCAATCCCGGTTATGAATCCCAACAGTCTACAGAACACCCTTCTAGAACGGAAGCAACATTTTGAATTTTTATGACAGTTTTGCAGTAGTAGCGGATTGAAAAAATAAAATAAATATGTTAAATAAAATTAAAAATGTTATAGCTGAACTCTTGGCAGATATAAAATAGACTCAGTGTAATGAATTCCTGTATTCATAAATTAATCATTAAATTGTAATCTTTTTAAAAGCAATTTTTTTTTTTTTGTTAAACCTACTTGAATTTGGCTTGTTATCAACCTCTTGCAGCCCTTATACAGATGAGCTCATAGTGGGGGAGGAAGAAGCAGCTCAAGGAGCCAATCAGTTTGTGCTGACATGAAGCCTATTGATAGATGGAGAAAGCAGAGTGACAGGAGTTCATCTCTGTCTAGATTCTATTTTTTACTGTCCAGTCACAGGCTGGGGTGAGTCCTGTACAGTCATGGTGCAGATGAAGTGGGTTGATTGATGCTGGCTGTCACAATCAACCCAGATGACTGAGGACATCTAGTGACATAAAATAAGTACTGCATGGAACAGCTCCAACTTGAAGTAGAGTATTGCAGTAAGGCTGCTTTTTTTTTTTTTAATTTGTTGTTTTTTTATACTAGGGTATTTGTTTTGTAGTGCAGCTTCACTTTAATAATTCAATGACTTTACTGCAGTCTAATATGTGTGAAGGAGTCCTTGATTAAAGTGGAGTTTTCGTATTTATTCTTCATGCTGGTTTATACTGAATAAAGTGGCTCAATACATTTCTCATGTGCGGAGTTAAAACAATTTTTATTCTATTTCAGGGCTTCGCTTCAGCAAATGAAGTTGTTTGTAAAGTTGCTTTTAGTTCCCAGACTTCACACACATCTACTCAGCATCTTCCTTCCTTCTTATCTTCCTTAAAGGCCGTTGCTTTAGGCACTGCAGATGATTATGTAGATTTCCGTGCCTTTGGCTTTCCCAGTGCTGGTGCTCATCAGTAAACAATATCATGTCAAGATTTTGCTTTAGTTAAAAATAGGGAATATGATGTATGTATAACTGTGCAGAGGCATTCCAAGAGTAAACAGTACCATTTACAAATACTCTCTCAAGCCCTTAGCTAATCAAAGCTCAGTATTAAATCTTGCTTCATGCTTCACATTGAGTAGTAATAAAGGAAATGGCAAATTTTAATAAATGCACCTACATTGAACTAATCATTTTTTTGCATTAAAGTCTGCAGAGCATTAAAGTCTGCAGAGCATTGCAACTAGAATCAGTGTGTTGCAATGCAAAGCCTCCTGCTTTTGGTAACCCCCAGCCCTATATGCAAATACAGACCAGTTATGGGGCATGAGAAAATAAACCATGAACTACAAATGTGGTGATGTCACCAAACTTGTGCCGACACAATCTAAGATTCCGTCTGCTGAGGTGGCAGATGGAACTTGTAGTCTTCCTCTTCACTTATCCCTGTGTGAGCGAGGGAGAGGCAGTTTGTGGGTATGGGGGGTCGGGTAATGAGAACATGTTTTATGTTGCAGCCGAAATAGGGTTGTAACATGAAACATGGTCCAAAAGGTGGCGTATGCCTTAAGCCTCATACACCCAGTGTTTTTTCTGCTGCTCCTAGGGGCATCTGGTGTTTTTTTTTTTTTTTTCCTGCCTCTAAACACCCTTGCAGGTTAGCCTATGTGTCTGTGTATACATAGACTTTTAGAGGAGGAGGAGCAGAATTTTGGCAGAAAATGCACATTATCACTAGGCACAGTGAGGGTTTAATTCATTTGGTGAGTCATAGGAGAGCCAATGAGAGCTGCAAAGCTGGAGGGGGTTGGATGAGGGCAGAGAAAACAGGAGACTGCAGAGATCCATGAGGAGAACCGCTTATATAATATTCAGAGGAACCAAGTTTATTTATTTAATTTTTCCTGCTCATAATTTATTAGTGCCTCGATACTTGCAGAGAAAATTCCATGACTAAATACAGTAAAACCTTGGTTTGAGAGTAACTTGGTTTAAGAGCACTTTGCAAGACAAGCAAAATTTTCAAATAAATTTTGACTTGGTTTACAAGCGATGTCTTGATATACAAGTAGCCTCAAGTCACAGCTGTGTATAAAAGAGCAGAGAGGCGCCTCTAAGTGTAGTAATATGGTTCCATTTAATGAAGGTACAACATTTAGCAACTCACATGGTTGATGATTGGAACAGGCACATCTAAGGATGCAGGCATCAGGGGTAAAGCTGTCCACATAGACCATCCTCCGCACCGCCATCTACGTCATCCCTTCCATGCTGCCCCTCGCTTTCAGATCGCTTTACTGCAGGGTGGTCTTCCCGGTCAGGATTACAGACTGGCAGCCGGTGGTGCAGAAGATGGTCTATGTGGACAGCTTTACCCCGATTGCCTGCATACTTAGATGTGCCTGTTTTATTCATTAACCATGTGAGTTGCTAAATGTTGTACCTTCATTAAATGGAACCATATTGCTACACTTAGAGGCGCCTCTCTTCTCTTTGATACTCTGTAGCTCCTACTGGATTTTGCTTCTAATCCCTTTATGGAAGCGGCTATTTGTGGATGGACATTTTATGGTTACACAACCTATCGCAATGCTATAATCTTTTTATATGGACTATAAACTGAAGGACTTATGAATAAATGGTTGTGGAACGAATCATCTGAGTTTCCATTATTTCTTATGGGGAAATTTGCTTTGATATAAGAGTGCTTTGGATTACAAGCATGCTTCCGGAACGAATTATGCTCGCAATCCAAGGTTTTACTGTATTTTTTTTTAAAACCCAGAAAGGAAAATGTTATATATTTCAGGTTACCAGTCATTTAGTCAATTTTTTGCAAGTACCGATAAATGCCTATTGATCTTTTCTAGAGTGTCCTTTGTAACTTTTTGTGCTATAAACTGAAATCTCAAACAATGCTATTCACTTTACAAGCTATCTTTTGTGAAAACGTAACCAACTCCTCCGCCCTATTCAATGTAGAGGAGGAGGTGTTTGTAGCTCAAATCAGAAGAGCAACCTATGGTGACAACTCTGCTCCTCTATAGATACAGTGCTGTGGGTTAGTATTGTCCCTCCAGTAGAGAAAACGTGTTACTGGCAAGAATATCAGGTGAAAATGTAAAAAAGAAATGCATGAAAAAGGGAAAACGAATGCAGTTACTACATCTAAGGAATAGTAAGCTGTAACATATTACCATTTTGAAGAAGAATGGAGGGTTTGGATACACTGTATCATGGTCTGTCATATTTGAGCTTGCACAGGAAAATGACCATTGAATAATAGAAGCTGGAATCTTGCTGGTTAAGCTTGCCATACACTAGCCAAAAAACCATTCGAACTCCTTTTCGAAAAACAAAAAATCGGCTGTGACAGCACACGATCGCGCCATCATGTAATGACCAAATTTTGAACGATAAATCGTTTAATGATCAATCGTTTAATGATAAATTGTTTAATGGTAAATCGTTCAATGGACGTTTTTCGTTCAGTTTGTCACATATGCCTAATGCAAACAGTTTAGCCGAGAAACGCATTAACTTTTCAATTTATCGTTCGTTTGGCAGAATTTTCCAAACTGTTCCTTCAATTTTTCGGCTCTGAAAAGTTCAAAACGATTTGTGCCCATTAACTGGACGAAAAACGAACGATCGGACCAAATCACAGATTTTCGAACGATTTTTCAGCTAGTGTATGGCCAGCATAACGATGAGGATGATGTAATCTGTTCTGTTGTATCTGACTTTTTTTGGGGGTTTGATTTACTCAAACTGGAGAGTGCAAAATCTGGTGCAGCCGTGCATGGTAGCCAATCCGCTTCTAACTTCAGCTTGTTCAGTTAAGCTTTGACAAAAAAAAAACTGAAAGCTGATTGGTTTCTATGCAAAGCTACACCAGGGATGCCCCTTCCTGTTCCAACATGACTGCGCACCAGTGCACAAAGCAAGGTCCATAAAGACATGGATGAGCGAGTTTGGGGTGGTGGGACTTGACTGGCCTACAGAGTTCTGACCTCAAACCGATAGAAAACCTTTGGGATGAATTAAGAGCGGAGACTGCAAGCCAGGCCTTCTCGACCCATCATCAGTGCTTGACTTCATAAATGTGCTTCTGAAAGAGTGGTCAGACATTCCTATAGACACACTCCTAAACCTTGTGGACAGCCTTCCCAGAAGAGTTGAAGCTGTTATAGCTGCATAGGGTGGGCCAACTCAATATTGAACCCTACGGACTAAGACTGGGATGCCATAAAAGTTAATGTGCGTGCAAAGGCAGGCGTCCCAATACTTTTGGTAATATAATGTATGTCTGAAATAGTTGAGCCTGAGTTATGTATTCTTGCCAATCCACTGAGACGTCTGGTTATATGTGCTTCAGTATTTTCTTGTTTATCTTAGTGGTCCATGGAATAGTCAAGAGCCTTTTCTAGCACCACAGCTCAATCGTGTCAATTTTCCTCCCGTCTGCTTTTTCCATGGTCCAACTTTCAAAACCTAAGGTAGCCATGGGGATCAAAATAGCACAGTAACCAGTTTCCAAGCTAATATCACCCCCCCTATTCAGTTCATGCTAATCGCTGTGCTACCTAGAGCGATAGTGATTTTATTTCCGTACTACAATCCCAGGAAAGTTAAATCTTACGCTCATTTGATGATCTCACCGTCAATTTTTTGGTATACATTCTTTGCAGGGGTCATAATTTTGATCTTTTTGATCTTCAAGGAAAGGCCAAACATCTTGCTTTCCTCTTTGATACTTTCGATCAGATGCTTCAGGTCGTCTTTGATTTTTGAAAGAAGGGTCGTGTTATCAGTGTATCGAAGATTATTGCTGTTCTTTCCTACAATCTTTACAGCAATTTTTTTCTTCAAGCTTCCGCCCCCAAACGTCATTTCAGCATACAGGTTGAAGAAGAAAGGTGAAAAGAATGCAACCTTCCCGTGCGCCCTTCTCAATCTTAAACCAATCGGCATCCCCATATGATGATCTCACAGTATCTTCTTGGTTTGTGTACAGTGATTGTACCAACTTGATTAGATGTGTTGGCACCCCAGCTCTCCACAGCTTGCTGTGATTGACATGGTTAACCTTTTTTACATTTTTTTTTTTTTTTTGTAGTCGACCCAAACCGGTTGATAAATGAGGCTGACTATAAATTTAAATAAAGCATTCATTTTTAAGGCGTTCTAAAGACCAAAATTCAGAATGCCTTCATTCTCGTATATCATTTTATGCTTGTTTACATGGAAAACTCTTTAATGTATTGGCTTCATTGTTGGCAGAAAGAGTTTTTCAGCATAAGATAAGAAAACATTTGTATAGACCTGTTTAAAGCCTCGTGATAATTATGATTTATGCTCATCACCCTTTGACCCCCACAGGTCAGGTCCCTTTTTTTTTTGCTCTTTGGTTCCAAGAAAACTGAGCGATTTCAATCTTCAATCCTCTTATTCTGCCTGATTAGGTCCTGACTCTTCCCATCCATCTCATGTTTGGCATTTTCTGCTTTTACTTTAACTTTTCCAGAAACAAAAGGTGTCTCTTTTTGGAGTCAAATTCCTGCCTTTTTGCCCCAAATCACCAAGGGTTTCTATTGAGCATAAAACAAACAGCTCTTAATGTCCTGTCTAGACTCTTACAAGGGTGTCATGATTGGGGCTTGTATTGGGGTTTGTCAGAACCCGGCTCTAAGACGGAAATAGGACATCCGTCTTCAAAGAACAAAACGGCAGCTTTATCTACAGCAGATCCCTGGACAGAATCAGCTCATTATTAATTGAAAATCGGTGTATAGCGAAGTCAGGACAAGTGAGGTGTGAGAACTGGGGAGGGGCCGGGGGCTTATTGTTCAATCTTTCTGTTGTGTTTGCTGAATAGATGTCAGCAGTGTGTGCTTGGTTCTCATTTGTCCCAGGGCTCTTAGAATTCGGACTCCTAATACCCCTGGATTAACACAAGTGGTCATAGAGATTTATTAAAGAGCAACGCCACTTAAACACATAAAGACACCTTTTTTTAGTTAATTTATGAATTTAGTCATTATTTTTCGATTCCATCAGTAAAACCACCTTAAATTGTGTCTTCATGTTGAGGTGTTAAATGCCAAGGCTGGAATTAATTCAAGGAAATGTATTGGTGATTTCTAACATCAGTGGGAAGCCTTGATACACAAATGTCAACTTCTAGTTCTAGAAAGCTTCTGAGGTGCTGTGAGTGCCGGTTCACACTAATACGACTTGTCAGACGACTTGGTCAGCCTGGCAAGTCGTGCAGGGTCACGGTCATTGAGTAGTACAGGACCGGTTCTAATAGGAGCGACACAAGTCGCTCCGACTTAGAAAAAGGGTCCTGTACTACTTCGGGGCGACCTGGAGGCGACTTGCATTGACTTCCATTATGTGAAGTCCGTGCAAGTCATGCTGCACGCAACTTCACAGGTCGCCCCCTAAGTCGGAGCGACCTAATGTGAACAGGCTCTAAGAGATCAGGTCATTTTTTTGCACTCCTCTGGATAGGCTAGTTAGAAAGGCAGGTAACTTTTTTGATTGGGGGGGCTTGGTTACATAGTTGGCAAGGTTGAATAAAGGCACCAGTCCACCTAGTACAGTGTGGGTGTATGTATGCATATGTGTTTTGTCTCTACCATTTCCCATATCCCTGTACGTTGTGTTCGATAAACTCATCTACATTTTTTTTTTTTTTTAATTTATCTTCATTCCCTACTGACACCACCAACTGTGGAAGGGAGTTCCAGGCCCTTACCAACCCCTCACCATTTAGATATTAATATATCGTCATTTATATATCCTCTTCTCAAGGGGGAAAAAAAAATTGTGTTTACAACTGCTAAGGTCCTCCAGCCCCCTTGTTCGCTTTGTTGACCTTCTCTGGACCCTCTCCCCTTCCAGCACATCCTTCCTGAGGACTGGTGACCAGATCTAGATAGCATACTCAACATGTGGCTGAACCAAAGTTTTGTACAGTAGTAGAATTATAGTTTTATCTCTTGAGTAGATACCCTTTTTAATGCATAATAGTCTGGTAGCCTTGCTTGATGCAGCTTGGCATTTCATGCTATTGCTGTGTCTGTAATCTACAAGGCCCCTCAGATCCTTTCCCTCAGAGGTCTCCCACCCCCAGCACGTAACTTGCATTCATATTTTAGCCCCCAAGTGCATAACTTTATATTTTATAATATTGAACCTCATTTGCTATGTAGTTGCCTACCGCTTTTTATTTTATCGTGGTCTCAATGGCTATATGTCTTGGTCTATATAAAGGGGGAGGGGAATACAATGGATAATAGGAAAGGTATTATGGGATCGGCATATTGGGTTAGGTAATATAATATAGGTATAATCCATGACACCTTTATACTAATTCAACACTTTTACCCATATAGAAACTTTGGAGATCATATCTGTGATATCATCACTTAATACCTTGGTCACCCTTATGTATTCTGGAATGTCCATTTGGTATGCCTTGGACCGTGGTTTTTGGGCTCCTACAGCTCCCGGAGCAGACGTTTCGACTTTTGGATTACTGTTTACACTACCTTCCTTTATATTAACTCTACCTTGAATGTTGATTTGGGGTGCATCTGCTCCTGATGAGTGGAATTCATCCACGAAACGCGTCAAGCTTAATATGGACGTATTCCCCATTAATAGTAATAATAATTTTTTATTTGGATTTTATATATGTTTATCATCAATGACCTTTCCTTCCCAATGTACATCCCATCAATTTTGTATGATCTTGCATTTAGGATGTTCCTTATTGCCTTTTGACTGTATTACATGCATGTAATTCTGATGTATCATGCACATTTTTGTGTATGCTATATATGATATCCATTATACGATACATATTAAATCTTTTACCCTATATTAGGTGACTGTACCAATTTATTATGTCCACCGACTCCACACATCTCATATAAAGTCCTGTTTGTTCCCCCCCTTTCCTGTTTTACCTTACTAAATATGTCGGGTATCGGCTTTTTAAGAATAATACCAATATTATGTCGTGGATTATACCTATATTATATTACCTTACCCAATATGCTGATCCCATAATACCTTTCCTATTATCCATTGTATTCCCCTCCCCTTTTATATATACCTTATTAGGGATGGAGGCAGCTGGCCTTGGATGGGCATTGCCTCGTTGAAAGTCCCAACTGTCTTGTTTCTGTGTTTGTTTTGTTTTTGCTTGTCCTTTGTCTTTTGTTTCTTTTGATATATGTCTTGGTCGGTTATAGTATTTTTTTTTTTCCAACCTAAGAGAACCCATAGGCATGAGTCTTCAGTACTTTGGCCAAGCTATACCCCTACCAACTAATTGCTTCTTTTTGCCCAAAGAAATTTGGAATTTGTTTACATCCATCTGTCCTGTTAAAACTGAACTTCAGGAAGATAAAAATGAAAAAGCTATCTCATGCAGGTTTGTAATCATTAAAAAAAATTAGGGTCTCCTTTACACTATACGTCGCTATACCATGCCTTAAGGCTCTGCATTACGGCAGCATATTCATTTTGAATGGGTTCAAACCCAAATTCACCTTAAAGTGATTGTTGTTGAAAAGAAAAAAAAAAAAAGAGACTTTACAAACATGTCATATACTTCCTTTATGCAGTTGATTTTGCACAGAGCAGCTCGGATCCTCCTCTTCTCTGGTCCTCTTTGGCTCTCCTGGCCTCTCCCTCCTATCGAGTGCCCCCACAGCAAGCCGCTGTGGTTGGTGCGAGTCTTAAAGTGACAATCCTAAAAACATCCAATGTAATCGGTGCCCACCACCTCCAGATAAACTGCCTGCTCACATCCAATCAATGACCCCACCAGAGTCATAAAGGCCTCAATGGACTACTCCCAGCATGGTACTGGAACACTCCTTACTTGGCGTCCCGGAGACCCGCTACTCCACTTCTTGAGTCTCAATCAGACATATAACCTTCCAAAAAATATAAATGGAGAAATCATAGTGCTCCCTGCTACAAAAATCTGTGAAAAAGGAGAAGGGACAAGACCTAAAAGTGTTACAGAACTGGAGCAAACTTGAAATCAGGTCTCCTACCCTGCCATGCTGGCTTGTGCTCTAAATCTCAGGACAGAATTAGAAGTCCTTTGGCAGGTACAATGGCATCCATATATGCATCTTTCCTGGAGTTCAGCTTTAATTTGTGATTACGGATTAAAAACAATTGAAATGTTTCTGATGAAATATATGATGTTGCTGTTTCCATTTCTTACAGTGTAGCACAGTTATTGAAGGCAAATGTCAAATGAGGCAGATGCTATCATTTTTAATATTACAGTATTTTAATGTGCAATTTTCACCCAGTACAACAGAACATGTTGCATTTTATCATCCGTTGCAGTTTGATAAATGCTGCTCAATGAATGTAATTCTGCTGTTCTGTATTATACTCCCAATTAGGTCTCTGAGGAGTCATTATTCTCAATAATTGACTTTTACTTTGGTTATTTGACTGTCGTTTTGTACATGACTGTGTTTATAATGAAGTATTTACAGTATTTTGCCCAGCCGGCTCGGCCTGCAACCAATCGTTTCAATATGGACTTTTCTTTTTTCCTTTGTCCCAGTCGGATGCCGTGTACAAAGACCTCTGTTATATCACAAGAACAAGAGGGGCCAGACAGCGAAGGCTGTAGAGTTCATGCTGAAGTGTGCCCAGCCACTGCTAGAGGGAATTGTCTTCATCTCCTGCCGATCCCCCTATGTACAGTTCACTCGTAGCCGCCTAATCCTGGGTTAACCTTTCTGCGCATAGGGTCTGCTCCTAGTGTTTGTGGTTGTTGGAATAAACTACATGTTTGATTGCAGCTGCTTAATCCCGATCATCTCATAGCTTATCTCATAGCCCGCAGATCAGGACATCTCACTCAGACCCAACTCCTATAGACAGATGGGAGCCAGTTATATAACCTGCCAAGCTGCGTCTCCATCTTCTGCTATGTCCCCCCTTGGTTCTTCCATTGGTTTTTATAGTAAAATTGCAAAGATGAGGATTAAACCACCCTTGGGTGGTGTACAGTCTGCTGAAGCATAGACAACATGCCAGGTTTCAGTCTCTTAATTAAAAGCAGAGTTTCACCCAAAAGGGTTAGCTCAGCTTGATTGCACCCTCCCCCCCCCCCGCCCCTCCACTGCCACATTTGCCAATTTTTGGGGGAGCAGCGGATACCTGTCAAGACCAGGTACCCGCTCCCACTTTCAGATAAGATCGCTGCACAACAATCATGGCGATCTACGAAAGTTCCGGTGTTCTATCAGAAATACCGCTACCCATCAGATGGTGTAACAGGAGTGACGTTCCGACAAAAAAATACTGCGCATGCGCTATGCGTTCCAACATGTGTTCCACAGTGCTATGCATTCCAGACACCTTACCGCTACCCGTCAGATCATAATCTGATAGAACACCCATGCGGACATCTTGCTACACCCAGCTACGTCTTGAATTTCAAAGTACTTTTAGCAATAAAGTGCGCATATATAAATAAATATAGTATATTGATATCTATGATGCTGTTTGGATGTTTAATTTTGAAAGCATAAAGGTTTAGCGCTGAGCAGTGCGGGGTGAACCAATATGGCCTCCGCCACCTTCCTACTAATGGCGTCCAGCTACTTTCAAAATGTAACCTCAAAACAGCATCCCTGATGTCAGTATACTTTATTGATATACGCTCGCTTTATTGCTAGAATTACTCTGAAATTCAAGATGTAGCAGGGTGTAATAAGATGTCTGCATGGGTGTTCTATCTGATTACAGCTACCCTTTAAAGAAAGGAAGGCTTGAACGCATAGTGCATGCACAGTAAGTGTTTTTTTTTTGTCAGAACGTCACTTTAGTTACACAATCTGATGGGTAGTGGTAAGCTGATAGAACACCAGCTCCTCCCGCTGCCTTCTGGGAGACACAGAGGTCCCAGAAGACAGCGGGACCATTCAGAATGCACAACGCAACTCGCGCATGTGCAGTAGGAAACAGGCTGTGAAACCAGAAGGTTTCTCATTCTGTTTCCTTTAGTGAAGATGCCGGCGCCTGCACCCAGAGCCGATGGAAGAATCGGTTAGGGGTGCCAACATTGCGGGATACCTGGACAGGTAAGTGTCCTTATATTAAAAGTCAGCAGCTACAGTATTTGTAGCTGCTGAGTTTTATTTATTTATTTTTTGCAGGCTGGAACTTTGCTTGAAGGATGGTCATTTGGTTTTCTTTTTGGTGAAGGTGCTATCCTAACATAAGTCCAAACCCAAGAACCAACTGTTTTCAGATTTTCTAAAAGTCATTGAAATAGTTACTGAGCACTCTGGCACTATTTCAACAGCACTCTGCAAAAAAGGATTCCCCCCATGCCCCTTCTACATGGCAACCCGCCTGTTCAGCGTGGAATCTGTCTGCTGATCCCCGCTGAGCAGGCCGATGGCTGGTCTGTGTCTGCTCTACTTATGCAGAGCGGACACAGACACAGCCTGCTCTCCTCTATGGGCGGTCAGATGTAAACAGACCACCTGATCCTTTACACCAGACTGCCATCCAATTCAATCTGCCATCTGTCTGTTTTTAGTGGATAGGATTGGATGTCAGTGGGTGTCTGTTGACGCCACTTCAAGGTCCGATCGCGTCTGCCTAAAAAAATGACCGATGGACCCGATCAGTCTGCTAGTGTGAAAGGGGGCTTAGAAACAGGAAAATAGCCAAGAATTGAGAATCAACATACTCCTACAGTCCAGTGCGAGCACCAGATAAAGTCCAAGGTTTTTAATGATGATAAAATTGATTCATGCCAGAAAAAGGATGTTTTTCTGCTTTCACTTACCGTGGCTTAACCTGCCCTACTAAAACTGTTCCAAGCATTAAATCGCAGTGCAGATCTATTTGGTATCTGTTTATCTGAATCCATTTAGGCACATCAATAAAAATTCCTAAGCCCTGATAAAGAAGGCTCCTGAAATGATTAGGCTATTTTTTTTCTGCTATGAATCAATGTTCTCATTAAAAAATGATTTGATTCTTTGATGTTTAGCAGGTCCTTCCATTACACGACAGGCCGCCTGCAGGAGCATGGCAGTAACAGATTGTCAGAATTCCTTATCTCTATTCTTGTGCAGAGTCATTGACTTAGGCCGGCCATACATGGAGCAAATCTCTTTCTTACAATCCCTGGATTCAGGAAAGAAATTTGCTCGATTCCCTCGATTATCGTTTGCAGCTATAGCAACTGCTTGGGAGAATCGTAAGCTAATTTGGCAGGCTGGGTTGTGCCTAAAATATTCAATCGCTCAGCTTGGTACATTCAGCCTGCCCACGAATTGATTTGAACTGTGTATGGCCAGCCTTAGGCAGGCCATAGATGATGCAATGTTCTTTCTTGCAACTATGGGTTGGTGTTGATGGGGGAATCCCTTCCGCCAAGCTATTGTGTTCTCCTTGCAGCGGGGGGGGGAGGGAGCCTTACCTGCAAGGAGAAAACGGTGCTAATTACAAGTCGCTATAGCCGCTGGCAATAATCCCATGTAAAAATCCTGACATGCTGGTTGTACCCAAGTCGATCGATAGAACGACTTGGGTACAATCAGCCTTGCCCATAGGTAGTTCAAATCTTGTCTAGTCCCTGCTGAATCAGCTGAGATTCAAATCATCTATGGTCGGCTTTAGTTTGATGGCCAGAGAACTGACCTTCTCAAAAAAGAGCACAACAATGGCAGCCTCCATAATTCACTCATGACCGCTTCCCTTTAAACAGGCTGTCCACCCAAGTAATAATAGAAAGTAAAGGCTGATGGAATAAGTCTCCACTGCCTTCCTATATAACTTGGGGACTCTGATGATAACATTTCTCCATCGTAGTTTCTATATACTGGATGACCCCAGTGCTGAGCGATAGGCATTATCAGGTGCTGATACATCATTTGTAACTAAAAGATATCCCCAGAGTCCCTGGAGCTTCAGCCAAGCAACACGTATTCTTAGGATGTCCATAGTTGCTGCCTCCGTATTTTTTTCCAAATACAGAAATCCTTTAATAGTGCATATTATTGTTTTGGTGTTCGCATCTTCTGAAGATTCTGTAGATAAGAGAATGTTTGTATTTGGTATGGATGTACCAAGCCTGATATGCTTGGCTTCTCTTCACTTGGGAACCAAAGTTGAAAGGGTTGTAAAGGCAAGAGGTTTTTCTTTTATCTTAAAGCATTCTATGAATTTAGAGAAAAAACCTTCTGTGCGCAGAAGCCCCTCTCAGCCCCCCTAATACTCACCTGAGCCCCTTCTCTATCCAGCAAAGTGCATGAGTGCCTCAGCCGTCCAGGACTCTCTCTCCTGTTTAGCGGAGACACAGCCGGGTCACCACTGGCTCCCACTGCTGTCAATCAAACTTAGTTAGCCAATCAGGAGAGAGAGGGGCAGGGCCGAATTGCAGCTCCGTGTCTGAATGGATACACGGAGCTGCAGCTTGGCTCGGGTGTCCCAATAGCAAGCTGCTTGCTATGGGAGCACTCAACAGAAGAGAGAGGCCAGGAGCAGGAAAAAGGGACCCAAGAAGAGGAGGATCCGGGCTGCCCTGTGCAAAACCAACTACACAGAGGAGGTAAGTATATTCTGTTTGTTATTTTTATAGAAAAAGAAAAAGAGACTTTACAATCACTTGAAGCATTATTGACACAGATCAGGCAGATCCATGGTATTGCGTGTTTTTTAAATGCTTGTTAAAAGTCATTGTAAAGTCTTGTTTTTTTTATTAAAATACCTTGTATGGTATGTTATACTTACGAGCTCTGTGATGGGGTTTTGCACAGGGCAGCCCAGATCCTCCTCTTCTCGGGTCCCTGGCTTAAGCTCCTGGCCCCTCCCTCCTGTTGAGTGCCCCCACAGCAAGCAGTTTGTTATTGGGACACCCGAGCCAAGCTGCAGCTGTATGCATTCAGACATGGAGCTGCAATTTGGCCCTGCCCCTCTCTCTGCTGATTGGCTAACTGAGTTTGATTGACAGCAGTGGGAGCCAGTGGTGCCACGGCTGTGTCTCCGCTAATCAGGAGAGAGAGTCCTGGACGGCTGAGGTACCCATGGACATCTCTGCATAGTGAGGGACCTCGGGTAAGTATTTGGTGGGCTGAGGGGGGCTGCTGCACACAGAAAGCTTTTTATCCTAATAAATAGAATGCATTAGGATAAAAAAAAAGTTCTGCCTTAACAACCCCTTTAAATCCTATTCATTCCATAGAGAAGAATGGTATTTTGGTGGCTGGACCCATCTGTGTACATGGCAAGACTCGTGCATCCTGGAAAAAAGCTGGGGACTTGCTGCTGGTGACAAGTGTCTAACAGAATAATTATGCTTGTGTCCCAATTAGAAAATACCCCACAGATGGCTACATTGAATTCTTGGCTTTTTGCATAATAGCATCATACGACGTGCTTGCACCCGTTGTGTAGACACTGTGGATGTGGTTGTTGCGTGCTGTGTATTAGTCTGTATGAAATGAAATTCTTTTGTCTTTGTATCGGTGATGAATGCCAAGCTGTCACTAGGACCCGTGTGTTCGTTTGAAGTCAAGCGGTCGTCGCTTTCACTTAAAACTTTCAGTAAAGATTTGTCTGCCGCTCTTCTCTATGGTCTGGTTGGAGAGCCTGGGGAGCACCAAACCGCTTCTATATTAAAAATCACACATGCACAGCGGGATACAACTGTCATTTATTATATAAATGCTGATTTCAGGAGTTGTCCAATCTCAGCAGCCAGGTAGCCAAGGCGCCTAAGGAAAATTCCTCTGGCACCACACTTTGAGTTATTTTGACTGATGTCATTTGAAGCGCACATTCCCCATATTAAAGGGATTCTATCCCAAAGATAACTACCTGTGAAAAACCTCAGGTGTAAGAACTTATTTCCAGACTTCATAGTAGATCCAGAGTAGTGACATTACTGTTGTTGAAGCTAAATAGCTATATCGTCAAAGGCCTGAAATGAGTACGTCTCAACAGGTGGAAAATGGCACCTTCCAGCTGTGGTTTCTTACATGGGTAATGACAGATTTGCTTTATAGGTACAGTGCCCTGAAAAAGTATTCATACTTCTTGAAATGTTCCACATTTTGTCATGTTACAACCAAAAGGTAAATGTATTTTATTGGGATTTTATGTGATAGACCAGTGATGGCGAACCTTTGCACCCCATATGTTTTGGAACTATATTTCCCATGATGCTCAGCTACACTGCAGAGTGCATGCGCATCATGGGAAATGTAGTTCCAAAACAGCTGGGTGTCAAGTTTCCCCATCACTGTGATAGACCAACACAAAGTGGCACATAATTGTGAAGTGGAAGGAAAATGATAAACGGTTTTCCAATTTTTTTTTTTTTATTTTTTACAAACAAATATGTGAAAAGGTTGGCATGCTTTTGTATTCAGCCCCCTTTACTCTGATACCCCTAACTAAAATTTAGTGAAACCAATTCAGAAGTTCCCTAATTAGTAAAATAGAGTCCACCTGTGTGTAATCTAATCTCCGTCTAGATATGTCTGTTCTGTGAAGCCCTCAGAGGTTTGTTAGAGAACCTTAGTGAACAAATAGCATCCTAAGGACTAAAGAACACACCAGCAGTGGCGGCTGGTGCTCAAAATTTTTTTTTGGGGGGGGCACAAAAAGAAAAATGTAATAGGTATTGCTTTGCGGCAAAAAATGTGGTAAAAAATTGCCTGACTTTGAGGTCATGGTACAGGCATGGCACAGGTGATGGTATAGGCATGGCACAGGTGATGGTACAGGAGATGGTATAGGCATGGCACAGGTGATGGTATAGGCATGGCACAGGTGATGGTACAGGCATGTCATCACAGCACAGTGCAGCCATGCATGCACCTCCCGCAGCACGCTACCATCCAGCACCATCCTCCATCCATTGCCACTTGCCAGCCCACTAGCCCAGTACAGCCAAGGCCCAACTTAGCTCTGCCTATCACAGCACGCATGCACCTCCCGCAGCACTCTACCATGATGGTAGAGTGCTGCAGGAGGTGCATGCATGGCTGCACTGTGCTGTGATAGGGAGAGCTAAGTTGGGCTTTGAGCCAAGGCCCAACTTAGCTCTCCCTATCACAGCACAGTGCAGCCATGCATGCACCTCCCGCAGCACTCTCCAGCACCATCCTCCATCCATTGCCACTTGCCAGCCCAGTACAGCCAAGGGCAGGCCAAACTTAGCTCTCCTGATAGGCACAGTGCACTCACTGCATTGCATGCACCTCCCGCCGCTCCCATACAGTCCCGGTGCCTTCTCTTACCGTCGGAGACGAACTTTCCGGTCCTCCGGACTGTCAGTGTCACTCCAGCCTCCAGGTCAGGTGTCACTCAGCCTCAGGTCAGGTGGTCACCTCGCGTCAGGACAGGACTCAGCTCAGCTAAGCTTCTTCTGGTGACGATGAGTCGACTGTGGCCGGTGCGTGTGAGACTGCGAGCAGCGAAGATGAATTCGGAATCGGGTGGCTGATACGAATCGATCCCAGTGCAGACTCCTCACGCCGCGCGGCTCTCCTCTCTCTGCGGCTGTGCCGCCGGGCGGGCGGGAAGGACGTGATGTCCTCCTGTGATTGGTCCAGGCTGGAGTCTGGACCAATCACAGCCAAGGAGTCCAGTAAAGTGGGGAGTGTCGGGGCGCATTGCTCTGCGCCCCGATGACCCCCCAGAAGGCCGCCAATCGGCGCCTCCGTTCGGCTCACGTGTGGTCAAAAACCCCACCCCCCCATACCCACCACTAGGTCCGGCGCCTCTAGTGGGCTGGAAATTGACAATTTTTTTTTTTTTTTAAATCTTTCTTTCTTCTTTTTTTTTGGGGGGGGGCAGCGCCCCTGCGCCCCCTATCCGCCGGCCGCCACTGCACACCAGATAGGTCAGGGATAAAGTTGTGGAGAAGTTTAAAGCAGGATTAGGTTATCAAAAAAAAATATCCCAAACTTTAAACATCTCACCGAGCACTGTTCAATCCATTATCTGAAAATGGAAAGAGTATTATACAGCTGCAAAGACATGGCCGTCCACCTAAACTGACAGGCTAAACTGACTAAAAGGTAACTGAAGGAAGGAGCTGCAGAGATCCACAGCTTAGGTGGGAGAATCTGTCCACAGGGCAACTATTAGCTTTACACTCCACAAATATGGCCTTTATGGAAGAGTGGCAAGAAGAAAGCCATTTTTAAAAGAAAGCCATAAGAAGTCCCATTTGCAGTTTGCGAGAAGCCATGTGATGGACACAGCAAACATGTGGAAGAAGGTGCTCTGGTCAGATGAGATCAAAATTCAACTTTTTGCACTAAAAATGTGTGGCGGAAAACTAACACTGCACATCATCCTGAACACATCATCCACACCAGGAAACATGGTTGTGGCAGCATCATGTTGTGGGTATGCTTTCCTTTAGCAGGGACAGGGAACCTGGTCAGAGTTGGTGGGAAGATGGATGGAGCCAAATGCAGGGCAATCTTAGAAGAAAACCTGTTAGTCTGCAAAAGACTTGAGACTGGTGTTAATTTCATGTTAGGTTCAAATGTTAAGTTTGAGCCATGAAATAATCTACGCCAATCAGGTTTGCATCTGTTCAGGTAAGCTTTACTGAGATTACATGCACACGGACCACATCTCATACAGAAATAGAGAATGTGATGACATATACATTTTTGATACATCCTTTTATAGGGAATTATCACAGTAAAGTCTATGGCGGGCATAGACCCAAAAATATAGTCATACAAGATTACACAATATTTCATTAACAGCCATAATACAGCCTTTGTTGATTATTTTAGCAAAGTCTTGGTCATCTTGCTCTAGGAGCATGACAATTAAAAATGATGGATAATATGCAATTAATGGCCGGTTACTGGAACTATCATTATCTAAGCTAATATATATTGGTTTATCTGTTATTCCGGAAAGTTAGGGAAGTTCTCTTGGCTGGACATCTCATGTTAAAGTTGACACATATTCATAATAAAGACAACATAACAAACAGACTCAGACTGAAATCCTAAAACGTATTATTTTGAAAGTATATTCAAGGATTAAGAGGGGACTCTAGACTGCCATACTGAATATGGATATATGAACATATAATATAAAAGTCTTTAAGAGTCCTCGATATATTTTCATCTTGACACTGGGGTAGAGGTTCACCTTTCAGCAGGACAAAGACTCTAAATATGCAACCAAAGCTACAATGAAATTGTTTAGATCAAAGCATATTCATGTGTTAGAATGGCCCAGTCAAAGTCCAGACCTAAATCCAGTTGAGAATCTGTGGCAAGACTTGAAAATTGCTGTTCACACTCTCCATCCAATCTGACAGAGCTTGAGTTATTTTGCAAAGAAGAATGGGTAAAAATTTCACTCTAGATGTGCAAAGCTGGTAGAGACATCCTCAAAAAGACTTGCAGCTGTAATTGCAGTGAAAGGTGGTTCTACAAAGTATTGACTCATGGGGGCTGAATACAAATGCACGCCACACTTTTCAGATATTTAGTTGTAAAATATTTTGAAAACCATTTATAATTTTCCAGAGGACTTCCCATCAATTTACTGTCCAGTGCAGCTGAGGCTGCAGAGACACGAGCTGGGGAGTCTGTCCAAAAAGTGAAGCGACTGCTCGGTTTTGATCCACAAAGACATGGATGAACCAGTTTGGGGTGGAGGAACTTGATTGTCCTGCACAGCAGGCCTCGACAAAACCCGGGCGCCAGGTCGCATTTGCGACTAGAATTAGCGACCTGGCGCCTGGGGTGCCCTGCAGAAGGTGTCCTGTCATTTTTGCACGGACTTCTGTGCACGGACTTCCGGGCCATCCGAAAATTGAGGCCCCGGCTTTTCGGCCTACTTGAGAAGAGAGGCTTCCAATGGGGAACTGGCGCCCTCTTGTGGTGGCCGGGAGTAATGACTTGTAATTACTGTTTCCACTGAATGTTTGTTCACAATGCATTACCATCTCCCTGTCCAGTTAGTTACCTTTGACAGGGAGTGTGGTTATTTATTATTAATTTAATTTATTTTTTAAATGTAAAAACTAATATTTTTTTTTTCTTTTTTTTTAATTATTAAAAAAAAATATATATTTGTTTCCAATTATTATTAAAAAAAAGATATATATATATATATATATATATATATATATATATATATATATAATATATATTTATATATATATATATATTTATATATATATATATATATATATATATATATATATATATATCTTTTTTTTTTTTTTTTTTTTTTTCCCTCATCGCCATGCCACAGCCGAAGCCCCTTTCACACGGGCTGTCTGATCAGGTCCGCCTGTCAGTTTTTCAGGCAGACCTGATCGGACCCTTCATTCTCCTCCTATGGAGCAGTAATCTGCCGCCATCTGATCCTGTCCCCCAAAAACAGACGGATGGTGGTTCTATTTTCTATCCATCCCGTGGATCGGATCAGATGGCATCGGATGGAAAGAGACAGACAGTCTGCTTTCATCCAATTGCGCTAGAGGAGAGTGGGGTTTTAGTCGTATTTATGTGTAAATTTAGTATCCGTTTTATTAAATAAAGCTTGGTTGTTAGTTTAAAAAAAAAAAAAAAAAAACTGGCTCCTAACTTTTTTAGCTGGCTCCTAGATTTCAAGCAAATTTGTCAAGCCCTGCTGCACAGAGTCCTGACCTCAACCCAAAAGAATAACTTTGGGATACATTAGAGCGGAGACTGTGAGCCAGGCCTTCTCACAAATGCGCTTCTGGAAGAATGGTCAAACATTCCCATAGACACACTCCTAAACCTTGTGGACAGCCTTCCCAGAAGAGTTGAAGCTGTTATTGCTGCAAAGGGTGGGCCAACTCAATATTGAACTCTATGGACTAAGACTGGATACCTTTAAAGTCCGTGTGTGTGTGTGTGTGTGTAAAGGCAGGCGTCGTGTGTATGTGTGTATGTATATGTATATGTATATGTATATATATATATATATATATATATATATATATATATATAATGTGTGTGTGTGTGTAATATGGAGAGTCTATGGATTAATAAAACAGTGGACCATAAAATCATAGTCACTGTAATTTGGGATATATGTATACAGTATGTTAGTGAAACCACTTCACGGAGATACATGGTTTCTGTGATTGGTCAGTTCCTACAAGGAGGCAGTGGGGTTAATTTAGCAAAAGAGTAGAGTATGTTCCCTTTTGCAGAGTGAATTTTCACTTCACTTCACTTTGCTTAGTGCAGTGCAGTGGTCTCCAAACTGTGACTCGGGGGCCGAATTTGGCCCTTTGCTTGCTTTTATCTTGCCCTTATGGGAATTACCCCCCCCCCCCCAAATGATGAGCAACAGTGGAGCATAGTTCCTGCCTCTATTCCTCCCACTGACACCAACGATGGGGTACTATTCCTCCCACTGACACTAATGATGGGGCACTATTGCTCCAGCTGAAAGGAATGATGGGGCACTATACCTCCCACTGACACCAATGGTGGGGTACTATACCTCCCAGTGATACCAAAGACAGGGCATTATTACTCCCCCCCCCCTAATACCAATGATGGGGGAGTGTTTACTCCCACTGACTTCAGGGCATTTTGTTTTCCCACCAGCCACAGCTCGGCCCCCCTAAAGTTTGAAGGCAAGTAAACTGGCCCTTTGTATATAAGGTTTGGAGACCTCTGGCTTATTGAATCAAGGGAAGCTGCGGTGACTTCAGTCATCTAATTGTGTAAGCAAAAGTTCTGTTTTTTTTTCCTTTGCTGGCATATGATTGGGTATTGTTTGCAATGTGACTTAAAGTGGAACTTAAGTAAAAAAAATGAAGTCCTGCTAGATCACTTCAGGATGGCCCCATTTGCTGGTATAGCTAGGTTTCACCCTGTTCTGCACATGCTCAGTTGATCTCCCATTTACTGCATTTTCGGCACTGCTGAGTTTGTAGAGGCCGATCTGCTGACAGCCTTAAAGCAGAATGAAACCCTCCTATCCTTTACAGCCAAGGATGCTGCTTCTGTTTGATCTGAACTGTCATGGTGCTGCACGTGTAAACAGTTATGACACCAGCCATTTGATGGTTTGACAGTTTGGTTAAGGACACAAGCAAATGTGACAGTTGGCAATCCCGGCATTCCGGGAATGTAACGGTTTCTTGAAACTGTTAAATCAATGGGTTTTGTTCCACTTTATGATTTACTGCTGTTTGGGGCTCTGGGCTTCAGCAAAATGGCAGCCTCCAGGAAAAAGCAAGTTGTTATGGGTAAAGTTCCGCTGTAAGCGAAGTATAAATTCACTTTGCAAAGTGGATATGCTCGGTTTCTTAATCAACCCCATTTCGCTTGTGCTAAACCCTGCTCAGTTTATATGCAAATTTTATTGTTTCCAATAATTCATGCACTAAATAAAGCTGGGTTTACTGATGGGTTTGTTTTCTTCTGCTAATCATTCTGTGGGTTAAGTTTCCTTCTGCAAAATAGTTTCCAGTTTATTGTGCAGGGAAAAAAATGTGGCATTTTTTTTCTTTTTTTTTTGTGTAAATGAACAAAGTATGCATAATTAGAAGGGGGTGATCCCAGGGTGTGAATGATTGTAAAGCCTGCAGATAGAGCTGTGTGGGTGAAGTTGGGAATCCCCAGGTGAAGGCTCGAGATTATTTATTTCTAGAGTAGTAGGGAATGAGAAATGAGGGATTATGACACGCAGCATGGGCTGATACACTTCTTTTGGGATGAAAATGAAAAAGTTTGCACAAGTAGGTTGTTTCTGCATATCAGGGGGGCATCGGCTGGTTCAAAAGAAACTGTCCGACATTCGGCCCAAGTGTACTGCTGCCGGTCCAACAGAAGCCGGCCAAACGGCTGGGGCATGACCAAAAAAGGTCTGCCAATCGGATTCTGGTCAGCGCTCTCAAGCAGTGGCTAAGATCACTGACCGGAGTGTTCTGTGGGGGGGGGAGTCAGAACACAAAAACTCAGCAGGAGTGATCGCTGTACTAACAGCGCTTGGTTAGTACAGGGGCTCCTCTGGAGCTGTCAGTTTTTTTTTTCATTTAGCCCTGCTGGGTTGAACGAAAGACTAGTGTGTACTAAGGTTAAGGCCTCTTTTAAGTGGGTGAGGGCCATTCCAATCAGCAGGACCTTTTGTGACCTCTGTGTTCTATGAGGTTTTTTTCTTCTTCTTGTGGGTCATTTTATAGTATAAGAACACAGCACAAGCAGCAAGAACGTGATGATGGGCGAGAAAACCCAGGTGGATTGGCGCTCAGGAGATTTGAATCCTGGCAGGGTGATATCCAAGCTGGAGTATCGAAAAACCTATATTTGTATATATACCTTATATACTCGAATATAAGCAGAGTTTTTTAGCATGTTTTTTTTATGCTGAAAAAGCCCCCCTCGGCTTATACTCTAGTCACTGGCTCACTTACCTTTTAAAAATGGCGCCGCCCGTCGCCAACACGTCACCGCGCATGCGCCGTCTGCCCGGGAATAGCCGAATGTGTACGGCTTTTCCGAGCATCGGTGGCACATGCGCGGTGACGTGTTGGCGCCGGGTGGCACCATTTTTAAATGTAAGGCGCCTCACCGTCGGGTAAGTGAGACTCCTCCGCAGCCCCTGCATTTCCTCATGCAGTGGTGCGGGCGTGGTACAGGACATTCTGTACCATGCCCGCAGCACTGCATCTCCTGTACCATCTCCCGTACCATCTGTGCCATGCCGTATCATCACCTGTGCCATGCCTGTACCATACCTGTACCATCTCCTGTACCATGCCCACAGCCCTGCATCTCCTGTACCATGCCCACAGCCCTGCATCTCCTGTACCATGCCTGTACCATCTCCTGTACCATGCCCACAGCCCTGCATCTCCTGTACCATCCCCGCAGCCCTGCATCTCCTGTACCATGCCCGCAGCCCCTGTTTTGTGTCTCGTGGTGGTCCAGTTGGGTTCAGTAGCTGCTGCATTTCCCACCCTAGGCTTATAATTGAGTCAATATGTTTTACCACTTTTTTGTGGTAAAATTAAGTGCCTCGGCTTATATTCTGGTCGGCTTATACTAGAGTATATACGGTAATTATTTTACATCAAGTAAAAAAATTTAAATGTTATATTGTATGTTATCCTTTAGAACTCATTCTTAAGAGGATCTAAAATGCTTTTTGGATGCTTATAGTGTTGTATGCATCTAAAGGCAAAACTATAGGAATCAATACAGCTGCGTCTACGAATGAAAATGTGCACTGCGTTTATCGGTATATAAAAAAAAAAAGTAGGACGCAGCTGCGTCCGAGACCATACATATCTGCATATGTTATGCGTGTAATAGTCATTAGAGGAATTGTATGTCTAAATGCTGTACAAATCTAAACACAAGTAATTAAGGTGTGTATATTATAGAGGATCTTCTGCCTAGCCAGAGAGAACCTACATTCCATGCAGAAAATATGCATGCTCCCATTTGAATGACCCCCTAAAGGAATACTTTTTGCCAAACTGTCTGCATGGTAAATATAGGCCAAGTTGACATTATAAGTAAATGTTCCCGGCTTGCACTGTTTGCACACACCCATCTGTCTTGTTTCTGCATACATGTCATGTTACATCAATCTCAGGAATGACTCATTTATTGCCACAAAGCCATCAGATTTCAGAATTTCCCGGAGTGATTCACTGCGGGGGTGTGAGCAGGTAGGGGGGTGGGCTGGACACACATTAAGGCCGTCATGGTGAATGAGGTGTGAGCACTGGATCGATAGAACTGTTTGCCATGCATCCCATTTCCTGGAGAATATCTGGTCACATACTCTGTATCAGGAATTTTAAAGTGGTTCTTCAGTCAGATGTGCGAAAATTTAAAAATCAGCAGTTAGAAAAACTGTAGACCAGGGATTTTCAAACTACGGCCCACCAGCTTTTGCGGAACTACACATCCTATGAGGCATTGTAAAACTCTGACATTAACAGACATGACTAGGCATGCTGGGAATTGTAGTTCCCGAACAACTGGAGGGCCATAGTTTGAAGACCCCTGCTGTAGATGTTGACTATTAATAAACAGATACTCGCCTGCCCAATTATCCAGCGCTGTCATCACCTGAGCTGTTTTTTTTCCAATGGCCTTCGGCCCCCGGTACCAGTATGTTAACTGTGGGCATCCTGGTGGCTTCACAGCCAGCTGCCCTCTAATAAGCTTTGTGAATAGTCCCACAGCCTTCTGGGACCTGTGATGTGTCTCATAAGGTTGCAGGCTACGGGGGGCTGGGGGGGGGACGGGGGGATTTCACTCAGAAGTGCGAGCGTGAGCTGTTGTGTTTTGAGAGGGGGACGGACCCCTGCCAGAACACTCGGGTCGGCGATCTCAGCCATTGATATAAACACAAAGAAAGTTCAAGCGCTAGTCCTTGATGCAGATTCCTGCTAAATCATGAACCCAGATGTTGTCATGTTATGGTCAATATTCATCGATTGCACCTAGGCTGCCCAATCCTTAACACGGGATAGTGTTCAGAAACAGTTGAAAACAAAAAAGAAGGATGGCGCTCTATTGTGCACATAAAGTTGATCACTGTATAAGTAATGGACAAAAAGTTGTCTTGGGATAAACCATAAAAGTTTAATGGACATAAATTAAAATAAATAAGTAATCTTCCAAACCAGTCCTGGAGCTTCCGGATCTCCTTGGGGTGCTGTGGGGATCCCTGATGGTAAAATAGGGGAATCCAATAGCATCGGGTATTACAAGATGAAGAAAGGTAGTCCCGGATAGTATACCTCAGCACCGCGGTGGTAAGGGCTCACTAGGTCCTGTGTGCGGCCGCTGCACAGACCCAGAGCCGATACGTCCTCCGTAGCCAGATCCTCCGTGGTAACCGGAAGTGGCGCGTGAGTGACGTCACCGGAAGTGACGGTGAGGAGCTCAACGGGAAGCCGGGCTGGATCTTGGAGATGACTCGCACGCTTCTGATAGCTTCTGGTTGCCGCAATTACATGTTTCGCTTTGTCAAGCTTTGTCCAAAACCTTTCTTCACCTTGTAATACCCGATGCTATTGGATTCCCCTATTTTACCATCAGGGATCCCCACAGCACCCCAAGGAGATCCGGAAGCTCCAGGTTTGGAGGATTACTTATTTATTTTAATTCATGTCCATTAAACTTTTATGGTTTATCCTGAGACAATTTTTTGTCCTTTATTTATACAGTGATCAACTTTATGCACAATAGAGTGCCATCCTTCTTTTTTGTTTTCAACGATCTCAGCCATTGGGCACTCATGAGGAGCTAGTTGGCTGCCAGTTTGCCGGACGGCTTTTGTTGGACCGGCTGGCATACACACGGGCCGAACGTCGGACGGTTTTTATTGAATTGGCCGATGTCGCCCGGCATTCAGCCTGTGTGTACATGGCTTTACACAGGTTTTTTGTAGACACCGAGAAGACCTCTCACTTCACCACTGTTACCAAAGGTAATGTCAGGCTTGCTTGATATGCAGCTGATGCATTTACATTTCACACTCAACCCCTGAAGATCTGATTACTTGGCTTTCCCCCTGGTGGATGACTATTCAGTGCCATAAAGAATATACATCTGAATTGTTCTTATCCATTAGGCATCCAAAAAAATAATAAAAAATAAATTGTCTTGTAGTGGGGGGTTGGGAGTGCCGTTTTAAACTATCATGGGAAATCCGAGAGGTGCTACTTTGGCTCCTGAAGAGGTGAATATTGGGAGGGGATTCCCTGTGGTTTGGTAGGTGTTACATTCTAGCGCCTGTTCTTAATGCCGAATAGCAGGTTGCAAGTTGCTTCTACAGGCTCTGTAATCAATGCACTTGTCTGATTCCATCAGCTGTTCTATCCATTATCTGCAGCCGCGTCTGACAGCCGCTGGGAAGATGGGGGACCAAAACGAGCATTAGGCAAACAGATGCTGCAGAAGAAGCTGAATTAATCTGGGGTAAAATGACTGTAGTATTGCTTGCTGTCTCCGGTATGTATATATATATATATATATATATATATATATATATATATATATATATATATATATATATATATATATAATATATTTATTGGATCTCTCGTGAAATGTGTGCAGCAGAGAGAAGCGAGTAGAACCTTGTGTTCTGTTCTTCTTCCAAACGGAAAAACTCTCCGTGTCTGGAGCAAATCCTTCCGTAATTAGTGTCTTCCTCTTACAGCATGTCAATAAAACTACCATCATTATTCCAGGCACTTTGGGACTTCAAAACGGATTCCTGTTCTGGTCCCCAAGTCAATTTAAAAAGGAGATTGGTTGCTATTAAAAACCTTTTAGTTTACATTTAAGCCCCGTACACACGTACCGATTGTCGGCCGTAAATATTCGGCCGCCGGCCGATTGTAGGCTTGTTAGTATGATGCTTCCGACAGCCGACAGCACATTTTCGGCCGAACAGAATCGGGTGTGCAGGCATTAAAATTTTTGTTGGCCAACACCAGAACGGCCGATTGTTCGCCAGTCAGTACAGATTTCGTCCGACAGACAGCAGATTAGCAAGACTGGGCATGCTCAGAAAAGAAAAAAGACAAGGAAAGTTAACCATCACATGACATCACTTCTGCAGTCGGCTGTTGTTGGCCGACAAAATTCGTGTGCAGTCTTTTGCAGTTTTCAACAGACACGACAGCCCTGGACAAAAGACGGCCGATCGTTCGGCCGACTATCAGTACGTGTGTACGGGGCTTCACACGAACACTGCATTTATAAAGATTAGCTCCCTGTTCATATGGGCATACCACAGCATACAATTGTGCGAGGGCTGTGCCGGCGCACGGTCCCGAATGTAGACAACGTGCGTTCTGGGCCATATACCTGCACTGATGTCATATTGG
Source organism: Pelophylax lessonae (assembly GCF_965119305.1). Lineage (NCBI taxonomy): Eukaryota > Metazoa > Chordata > Amphibia > Anura > Ranidae > Pelophylax > Pelophylax lessonae. The sequence goes on along the minus strand of NC_138775.1, from coordinate 239,379,115 downwards.
GAGCAGTGGCTGTGTCCGTGCGCTGCGGGAGGGATTTCCCCCATCAGTATGACTGTGTTGATGGGGGAATTGAGTCCTTTTCTTGCTTTCCACCCATGGTTGAAGGAAAGAAATTTGCATTTGTGTGCAAGAGGCCTACTAAAAAAGACTGAAGTAGGAAACTGTTTCCAAAAGCTTGCACCTCCAAAATATGTTCAGTTAGCCACACAAAAGGTATTTCCTACATTTATACCTTACTACTACTGTCTGTTGCTAATGTGATTCAACACTTTACTTTTTCCATACTTATAGACATTGAGTGACATTTCAGTATGGACGTTACACCGCTTCCCCAAACTGAATCTCTGTAAAACTGAGCTTGTAAAAGAATCCCCTTCAGCCTCCACATCCAATCACTGGCTAAATCTCGCAGCCTTAACCTCTGCAACATTTCCAGATTTCGCCCCTTCCTGACTAACAATACCACAAAAAAACGTATTCACTGCTTGGTTATTTTCCTGTCTTGACTACTGCAACTTCCTCCTCACTGGCCTACCTTTACACAGGCTATCCCCCTTCAGTCTATTATGAATGCTGCTGCTAGACCAACACACCTTACTAACCGATCCGTGACTGCTGCCCCTCTCTTCTAATCTCTTCACTGGCTTCCCCCATTGTAAGAAATCCAAAATACTAACCACAACATACAAGGCCATCAACAACATCGCCCCCAGTTACATCACCAGTCTCCTCTGCAAATATCACCCAAATCGTCCCCTCTGCTCCTCCCAAGGTACCTCCTCCCATGCTCGCCTTCAGGACTTCTCCCAAGCCTCTCCCATCATCCAAAACTCAATGCCCCAGTAAGTATGTTCAGTGAGCTCCTACCCTATCCGCATTTAGGTAATCCTTGAAAACTCACTTATTCAGAGAAGCCTACCCTGCCTCCACCTAAAAACTGTACCCGAGTCACCTCCATCAGATTATCCCTTGCATCTATTACTTTTGTACCACCACCTCCCCCTCCATTTAGATTTTAAATAAGTAGGGCCCTCCTATTCCTTTTTTATTGTAATCGTACTATCCCTCTTTTTATATTGTAAAGCGCTGAGTAAACTGTTGGTGCTATATAAATCCTGTATAATAATAAATACAAACTCACGCTCATGCACTGTGATGAATGCCAATTTGCTGGGACGTTCGCCACGGGCTACCCGAGGAGTGTGGAGGCCAGCCTCCTGCCCACGGACTACGGGCCCTGGCTTGTAGGGGAGCACGGTTCTGTGTGGGGATGTATGCTGGGGGACCATTGGAGTACTGTTATTTTGAATTCAAGTCCATGTCACCCCAAGGGACACAGACTGTGGGCCTAAGCTGCCTATTACAACAGAGGACTTCACACAATGAAAGACTAAACAGTTGCTAACGACATAAGTCTCAGCTATTGTCTCTGCGAGCCTATGTCTTCTGCTTTCATCTGTTTAGAGGTGCTGTGTGCATATTCGGCTATGTTTTGGGTTTGTTGTTTGTTGAGTCAATTATGATAATGCTAATCCTGTCTGAGCCTGCAGTGTCATTCACCTATTGTTTTTGTCCAGATGGCCAGGTATGTTGGTTATGTTCTGTATACAATACATTTGCATATGATGTAATCAAGCACCTAAGACTGTATATATTGGAAGTGAGTTGTTGAATAAAGAGTCTTTGTTTTACCCTTCATTGAGCTTAGGCTGATGTTTGGGGGAATTGGGGGCCATAGTCACTGCATCACGTGGGAGACCTAAGATGGAAATACTTGGTCGAAGTATTGAGGGTCCGTTACATGCACTTTACGACCTTTGGTCAGAAATTAGGTGACCTACAAGTATATTTTTGGTAGCAGGAATACCTGGAAGAATCCTACACCTTTAAGGGAAGAACGTAGTATGCCTGTGGGAATTGACCAGTACGATCCAAGTCTTACCATTGCAAGACGGCCAACTATGCATTTTCTGCATTACCCGTACACATTTACAAGTTTCCTGATATGTGGGTTTCTGAAAGAAAAATAAGGGGGATTAGTGAACATTGATCAGTCAATTGCCTGCTCTCATTTGTTGGGCTACATTATCAAGTCCAGTACAGAAGAATATCGAAATCCAGGGGCCTAACAGCCATCCAAATGCCCGTCAATGCTTCTGAGACTCAGGGGCCCCAAGGGTGTATCGAATTCTTATATTGCTAGCTGTCTCTGGCATAGATATTCTCTTTTGTGAAGTGTGAGAAACATTTAGAACCTTGTGTTCTTCTATTATATGTAACTAAAAAACCTTCTGTGTTGAGAGCAAATCTCAGAGGAAGGGGACAAGTCTTGGTGCCTTGGCATCTTTTTGTAATCAGCAGCTGACGGATTTGCTGGCATGGTATTTCTTAAAAACATGAATACACTTGTTAATAGGACAGAGGAGTGTTACATCTGCAGCACAAAAATTGCTTATAACAATTACTGACCTTTCCTCCAGGGGTTCTAAATTCCTTCCCCAACTTTTAACCCAGTCATTGCTGCCTAAGGAAGAGGTTTTTTTTTAGCAGCCTATAAAAGTTGTTTTTTATTTTTTTTTTTTTTACTGGTGACAGTAAGACCTTATTTAACATTGAGTTGCTGTCTGAAGAGTAATCTGCGTTGCAGTGTAGCCCCATTCATTTCAATGGGTCGCGCTCAACAGGTGGCAGTGCAGCAGGAGGTATAATTCCTGGCGTGGCATGTGTACAACCCTGGCTGCTGCTGTTCCAATTAAAAGGTGGGGGCTGTTAAAATTCAGTAAAAATGGGGCTCAACCAATTGTGCAAATGAGCCTGCAAATGACCCATTCAGGTAGATGGGGCTGCGTTGCAAGCGTGCAGAACGCAAGTGATTGCGGCACACGAGTCCAGCATTTAGGGGGTTAAAACGGCACCTCCTCACTGCCTGTGAAAATGTTCTCTGAAGAACGATCTGAACATGGAACACTCTTCTAAGAGCACATCAAGTCTGTGTGGTTGAATGGCCCAGAATGCACCCAGGGTGAGCTCGGAGACCCACATGGGTGTCACATTGGGATACAGCAGCTGTGTCCATGCAGCCACATATCCTAATTGACATCTGTTGGACTGCCGACATGGGGATGCATGCAACACGTGTGAATCCCTGTGCCGGTAAAAGACAGTCTTGCACAGGACATGCAACTAATTGCCCTTTGTGAACAGGGCTCTAAAGTGATATTAAAGGTTTATTTTTAATTTTTTTTAAATAACAAACATGTTATTCTTACCTACTCTGTGCAGTGGTTTTACGCAGAGCAGCCCGGATCCTCCTCTTCTCAGCTCCCTCGCCAGCGCTCCTGGCTCCTCTTCTTTCTGGAGTGCCCCCATGGCAAGCTGCTTACTATGGGGGCACTTGTGCATGCTCGCTCCTGAGCCCCATGTTGTGTGTTCATTAGACACATAGAACGGGGCCTGGCCCCACCACTCCCTTCTCATTGGTTGTCAACTGTGATTGACAGCAGCCAATGCCTCCTGCTGTTGTCTCTCAGGCAATCAGGAGGCAGAGACCTGGGAGAGCAGCCGCTCTCATGCACATTGCTGGATTTGGATTGGGCTCGGGGAAGTATTGGGGGGGGGGGGTCTTTGGAGGGAGCTGCAATCCTTCAGGCTTTAGATTTAGAACAACTTTAAGAGGGATACACACCGAGAAAATCTGAAAAAAATTGGTTCAATTTTCGTATAGTGTGAGAACTTTTGTCTTTCGATTCAGACTTTCCAAACGAAAAATTTCTGAAGGGAAAAACTCCAATTTAATAACGATTTTTGTTTAATGTGTTCTGTTTTTCATACGGTTTTCGAATGAGGAAAATTGGATATGAAAGACCGCGCATGATCAGAAACACTAAACAAAAAACCAGAATTTTCAGACAATTAGGCTGGGTTCACACTTGAGTGATCACAGGCATCGCATGGGATTTGCACCGCTTTGCTGTGCAGATCACATGCAATGTCTGTGCTATGCAAATTCAGCCAAACAGACTGTCTGAAATCACACCACATTTGCACCAAAATGGTGCTGGACCCTTTTACCCTTTTTTTGATCCGCACTGTAATTGGATCACATGGGTCTTGCACCATTTGACAGTTTGCATTGCGAAACCGATGGGGGGGTTGTCATAAACTTTACAACTTTACATACCCAGGGGGTTCGCAGATGTCGATGTGAACCAGTGTAGGTAAAAATGTATGCATGGGAGTTTACTCCCACTTTAAGGAGATTCACCCTTCCTATTTGTCCTATTTACCATTGTCATTGAAAGTATAAGAAAATTTTGGGTTATCCCTGGAAAAGTAATACAAGATAAATCTTCCAGTGGGGACTCTAGTTCTGGTGACTTGGGGGTCCCCAGGAAATTCCCTTAATTTGCAGGAATTTCCTCTCATTTCCTGTTTGGCTATGGGACAGGAAGTGAAAGGAGATCTCCGCAATGGGTCACAGATGGCAAAAAAAAAAAAAAAATCTAATGAGGGTAATAACCCTCCCTTGCCCTATTCAAAATGAAAAAAAAAAAATGCCTATAGTATAGTTAGGGCTTGTGGATTTACACTGTTATCCTGTAAACTGTCCCGTTTTGTTTTTGTGCAGCATGTCTCACTTACTTTATTCTTCTCCCGGCATTATGTGCATGCTGGCTACCCAGCATGCACCTCCTGTTCTCGCGCATGCGCAGTGCAGCACAAGCGAGTCCCACAGCTTGCTACGAGCGGGCGATGCCCATTGACTCCTGGGATTAGTGACACTCTTCTCCCAGGAGCCAATGCAAAGCCGGAAATGACATAGGTAGCCGCGGCGCAATAAGGAGGAAGTGAAGAAATTTTTCTGCAAAAATAATGTAAAGGAACCAAAAAAAAAATAGCCAAATCGTTTTTAGTATGTAAAAAAGTTACGCATGATGAGAAGTCTAAAATATGTCCGGAACTCCGCTTTAATTCCTTACTGCATCAAAAAGTTTCCCAAATGATTTTGGGGGTGGGAGATAAATATAAAAACTTTTGTGTATTTTCTAGAATAAATGCAGTGCGTGCTGTATGTGATTTGGAGATTACGGGAAATTTTGGTCGGGTTAGGCTGACTCCAGGAGCCATTTAGATGTGTGCATAAAAAAAAAATGTAAATCCGTTATGTGACATTGCTAGGCATCAGAATACAGCATGACAGATGTCCTCATTAATCCAAATACAATGATACAATTTACAGGAGTTTATACATATATTCATGTCACTTGTGATTTATATCAGTTTATTCAGCAGAATTCTACGATATTAGCTGACAAGGAAAATGCACAAATACTCTGCCAAAAATAACACCACCTTACATACAAAAAAATGTCAAAAAAGAACACTGCAAGCCTACCTGCTTCACTTTCTGTACCCAGTAGGATGTCTTTACTTCACCTTCTTTGTTTTCTCCGTTGTATATAAGGGATCTTGCATGCTAATATTTTAGGTGTACAGGGAGTGCAGAATTATTAGGCAAATGAGTATTTTGACCACATCATTCTCTTTATGCATGTTGTCTTACTCCAAGCTGTATAGGCTTGAAAGCCTACTACCAATTAAGCATATTAGGTGATGTGCATCTCTGTAATGAGAAGGGGTGTGGTCTAATGACATCAACACCCTATATCAGGTGTGCATAATTATTAGGCAACTTCCTTTCCTTGGGCAAAATGGGTCAAAAGAAGGACTTGACAGGCTCAGAAAAGTCAAAAATAGTGAGATATCTTGCAGAGGGATGCAGCACTCTTAAAATTGCAAAGCTTCTGAAGCGTGATCATTGAACAATCAAGCATTTCATTCAAAATAGTCAACAGGGTCGCACGAAGCGTGTGGAAAAACCAAGGCGCAAAATAACAGCCCATGAACTGAGAAAAGTCAAGCGTGCAGCTGCCAAGATGCCACTTGCCACCAGTTTGGCCATATTTCAGAGCTGCAACATCACTGGAGTGCCCAAAAGCACAAGGCGTGCAATACTCAGAGACATGGCCAAGGTAAGAAAGGCTGAAAGACGACCACCACTGAACAAGACACACAAGCTGAAACGTCAAGACTGGGCCAAGAAATATCTCAAGACTGATTTTTCAAAGGTTTTATGGACTGATGAAATGAGAGTGAGTCTTGATGGGCCAGATGGATGGGCCCGTGGCTGGATTGGTAAAGGGCAGAGAGCTCCAGTCCGACTCAGACGCCAGCAAGGTGGAGGTGGAGTACTGGTTTGGGCTGATATCATCAAAGATGAGCTTGTGGGGCCTTTTCGGGTTGAGGATGGAGTCAAGCTCAACTCCCAGTCCTACTGCCAGTTTCTGGAAGACACCTTCTTTAAGCAGTGGTACAGGAAGAAGTCTGCATCCTTCAAGAAAAACATGATTTTCATGCAGGACAATGCTCCATCACACGCGTCCAAGTACTCCACAGCGTGGCTGGCAAGAAAGGGTATAAAAGAAGAAAAGCTAATGACATGGCCTCCTTGTTCACCTGATCTGAACCCCATTGAGAACCTGTGGTCCATCATCAAATGTGAGATTTACAAGGAGGGAAAACAGTACACCTCTCTGAACAGTGTCTGGGAGGCTGTGGTTGCTGCTGCACGCAATGTTGATGGTGAACAGATCAAAACACTGACAGAATCCATGGATGGCAGGCTTTTGAGTGTTCTTGCAAAGAAAGGTGGCTATATTGGTCACTGATTTGTTTTTGTTTTGTTTTTGAATGTCAGAAATGTATATTTGTGAATGTTGAGATGTTATATTGGTTTCACTGGTAAAAAAAATAATTGAAATGGGTATACTGTATATTTGATTTTTGTTAAGTTGCCTAATAATTATGCACAGTAATAGTCACCTGCACACACAGATATCCCCCTAAAATAGCTAAAACTAAAAACAAACTAAAAACTACTTCCAAAAATAGTCAGCTTTGATATTAATGAGTTTTTTGGGTTCATTGAGAACATGGTTGTTGTTCAATAATAAAATTAATCCTCAAAAATACTCATTTGCCTAATAATTCTGCACTCCCTGTATTTCCAGCTGTGGCATATTTGTGCCCAATAAGATCCATTGCACAATGCATGGCAATACACACAAAAATGCGGACTATGGTAGTTTATGTACACACATGCATATTTTTTAATGCATACAATTTTCCATTTTAAAAATGCGTTCATATGTGTGCGCGTGAAAATGCGAGTGGTAGTGACTACATGTGTATATTCGCACATGAAGGCTTCTGTAATGCATCTCAATGGGCAAAAATGTGCTGCATCTGCCTGTTACATTTATGTCCAGGGATCAATCGCTCCATCTAATGGACGTAATGAGCCATTTTCTATGACATACCTCAATCGGGAAAAATACAGCCTTATTGCCACTAGATGGTGTGGACGATCCTAGGAATTAAACCTATTAGGCCAGTTACGGTTTTTGATTTTTAAGATTTGATGAACTTGATTGACAGATTTGCACAGTGAAACTTTTATACATAGACCCCTTAGGCCCCTTTCACACATGCTGTCCGTTTTTCATCCATCCGTTGACAGATGAAAAACGGACATCAATGTATCTCTATGTAAAAACGGATGACAACGGATGATCATCCGTTAACATCCATTTTCATCCGCTTCCGTCAATGTCTGTTTTTTTGAACAGATGAATGCCCTATTTTTTATCCGTCAAAACGGATCGGATGAAAAACGGATGACCACGGATGAAAAACGGATGACCACGGATTTTAACGGATGAAAACCGATAACTGACAAAAAACGGATGAAAAATGGATGAAAAACAGATGGAAAAGTGATACGTTTTGACGTGACTGAACTGATGAACTGAACAGACCATATGTGTGAAAGGGGCCTGAGCCTGAGCCTCCTTTCACACTATCCGTCCGTTGGGACGGATTCCGCTTTTCTCGATCCCCAGCTGAGCAGGAGGATGACGGCTATGTCTCCGCGCTGTGTTCGGAGACACAGCTGTCAGTTCCCCATGCATCTCTATGGGGGAAATCGGATGGGAACGGACCGTCGGTCATTTCTCATCCGATCCCATCCGATCCGCTGGATGCTTAGAAAATGGAGTTTCCATCCGTCCAGATTTGAAGGATCAAATCGGGTGTCAGTGGACATTTCTCCGCTGACATCCGATGCCCCATAGAGATGCAACGGGGGACCGTTCACATCCGCCAAAAAAAACGGACAGGCGGATCAGAACGGGGCTGCCTGTGTGAAAGGGGCCTTAATGTTATATAGTCTTTATTATTATTCTCCAGCAATTTAAAAACAAGAAATCTAATATTTCACCACTGCTTCTAACCTCATTGAAACTGTAAAGCAGGGGTCTCCAAAGATCTTAAACAAAGGGCCAGTTTATTATCCTTCAGACTTTAGGAGGGCTGGATTTTGGCCTGCAGGGGCAGTAAATGTCCCAGGCTTGGCATCAGTGAGAATAAATATGGCCTCAGGTTTGATGGTCAATAGGAGAAAGGTGCAGTGCCCCTATTAGTAGGAGGAATAGTATCCCATCATTGGTATCGGTGGAAGAATTATAAGAATAGTGCCTCATATCAGTGGGAGGAATAGTGCCCCGAGGGCCAGATAAAGACTAGCAAAGGGCCACATCTGGCACTCGGGCCACAGTTTGGAGACCCCTGTTGTAAAGGTTTGCCGAGACCTTAGGATGGATTTAAAGTAGAACTCCAGGCAAATATATTTTTTTAAATACTTACATCCATTTTTATAGTCTTTTTAAAAATATAAATTGTATTTCTACCTAACGCTAGTATGACTTCCTGCACCTACTACTCCTCACTGGTTCAATTGCAGTAAACTGTGCAGTTAGCACTGGGAGCTGAAATAGTGTTTAGGTCACTTGGAGCATGGGGGAGCACAGGGAGGACCTCGCCAGTGTGTTTATGCTTCTTAATAGACCAATGAGCAGGTTGGAATTGGTGAGTTGATCTAGAAAGCTACAATGGTTAATGATGATATCACTTTTGTGGCTATGCAGTGGGGTTGCTTTACTAAAACTGGAGAGTGAAAAATCTGGTGCAGCTCTGCATAGAAACCAATCAGCTTCCAGGTTTTATTGTTAAAGCTTAATTGAACAAGTTAGAAGCTGATTGGCTACCATACACAGCTGCACCAGATTTTGCACTTTCCTGTTTTAGTAAATCAGCCCAAATGTGTAAATTACAAGGTACACATATTTTGGCAAGAAAAACAGCCTGCATGTGCATTTTTCAAATGCATATATACCTTTTTTGACTGCAGTTGTGCTTTAAGATTGTCTGCATTGCCACCTGCTGTTGAAACCTGGTATCACAGCTGAACTATGCATCACTTAATGGCTATTTTAATTTATGCAGCCACATGTCGTACTTGTTACATGTCACTCTGGAAACTGACATTTTTAAAAGAAATTCTGCTTGTGTATGACAAGCTTTACTTTATAGACAGTCAGTCAGTTAGCATTTCTAAGTGTTTGATTTTTTTTTTTCAAAAATTGGCAGCCTCCATGTTTCTTCCAGTACAAGTGTTTGCCAAAAAATTGTCTTCTGGAACCACCAGATTTTGTAAATGGTTAATTTTTACTATAATTAAATTTTTAAAGAAAAAGCTTTATTCTGGCCACACTGCATAGTAGAATTTTATTACAAGATTTATTTATTTATTTATTTGTGGGCTCAAATTGGTGTTAATATTTGACCGTACGAAAGAGAAAATATGAAGGAGCAGGAAGGAAAATGTTAAGTGATTTATGTTCAGGATAGTTCGTTCATTTCAAAAATCGAATTTTAAAAGCAAATTAAATTTTGAAAGACTTTCGCCAAGTCATCGAATTGTACAGAAAATTATTGTGGATTTTTTTTTTTTTTACAAATGTTCGAACTAATGTTAGTGTGAAAATCTACCAATGTGTGGCCATCGTAAAGATTATTTTTTCCCATGCAAGGGGGCTGTGTCCATACTGCCCGAGTTAACTGCTAGTTTTTGCCTAGGGGTGAGGAGAGCATAAATATACTTACCTAATCTGCCGATCCTCTGAGCACAAGAGTGGTCCCTGCCGCTCCTCCTTTACCCACAATTCTTTAAGTCCAGGCTTAACTGGCAATTTAGTGTTGGCCAAGACTTGGTAAGATAAAATGTAGAACAGCATTTTGCTATCAGATACTTGATACGAACAAATGAAGCCTGCTGGTTGAAGTGTTCTTGGTCTCCTCCTATCTACAGGTGCATCTCCTAAAATTAGAATATTATCAAAAAGTTAATTTATTTTAGTAATGCAATTTAAAAAGTAAAACTCATATATATTATATAGATGTGTTACACACAGAGTGATACATTTCAAGCATTTCTATCTTTTATTTTTGATGATTATGGCTTACAGCTAGTGAAAACCCAAATTTTAGTATCTCAGAAAATTAGAATATTACATAAGACCAATAAAAATAAGTTTTTTTTTTAATACAGAATTGTTGGCTTACTGAAAAGTATGTCCATGTACAGTATAGTATGCAGTCAATACTTGGTCGGGGCTCCTTTTGCATGAATACTGCATAATGCGGAGTGACATGGAGGCGATCTGCCTGTGGCACTGCTGAGGTGTTATGGAAGCCCAGGCTGCTTTGATAACTGCCTTCAGCTCATCTGCATTGTTGGGTCTTGTGTTTCTCATCTTCCTCTTGACAATACCCCACAGATTCTTTATGGGGTTTAGGTCAGGCGAGTTTGCTGGCCAATCAAGCGCAGTGATACCATGATCAATAAACCAGGTATTGGTACTTTTGGCAGTGTGGGCAGGTGCCAAGTCCTGCTGGAAAATGAAATCAGCATCTCCATAAAGCTGGTCAGCAGAGGGAAGCATGAAAGTCTCTAGAATTACCTGGTAGAAGGCTGTGCTGACTTTAGACTTGATAAAACACAGTGGACCAACACCAGCAGATGACATGGCTCCCCAAATCATCACGGACTGTGATGTGATGTATTCAGACCAATTTAGGCGCCGTGTGGGGGGTCTCGGCCCGCCTCCTGACTACTGCATTGCAATAAACAGGTTGAGCATTATATAAGACCCCGTTCACACTGGGGTGACCTATCGGGCAACCTGGTCGCCTGACAAGTCGCCGTGGGTCGCCTGCCATAGAGCAGCACAGGACCCGTTCTAATAGGAGCGACATAAGTCGCTCCGACTTAAAGGGTCCGGAGAGACCTGCATTGACTTCAATGATATGAAGTCCGTGCCGGCTGCTCTGAGGTCGCGGTGCGAGATGCGCACTGTGACTTCACAGGTCGCCCGGCAAAGTCGGGTCGTCCCAGTGTGAACGGGGTCTAAGACTGTCTTTGTGTAAATTCCTGCCATCAGATAAAGTAAACCAAATGAGGTCCCTTGTTTTCCCTATGGGCAATGAAGTCTAGATTGTTCCTTGTATCTCATACCAGGCCTTATTTTCTACGCTAGGAATACAGTTGTACTATCAGATTTTAGTTGTCACAAGGTTAGTTTATCTCAGAACAAGGTGACCGGTCTCCTGTCATCCCTCACACACAGCGGAATAGATTAGTCTTATTAAACTAGAGGCTGGCCAAGGGGGGAATGGAGGGAGTTCAAGGTTGTTTCTCGGAGATAGTGAAGCGGTGTGATTTTGTCTTGGAGAATCCTCACTAATATGCGGCGTCATCAGACTGTTGTGTCTGCACGCTTGTCTATTTTCTGTTCATCCTACAGAACATGTGTTTTGTGGCAAGAGTGTTATTCCAGTTACATCTGGCCTGCAGATAGACTTATTCTTCAATGGCATGTAACCTCCATGTAGGACTGTCTATAGAGCTGACTCTGCTAAAGGCATCGTCGACAAATGCAGTCTTAACCCGTTGATGGCTGGGGCATTTTATACCTTTTATAACTAAAGCTATAGTAGGATTGAAAGTGTCCATGCACATTGTAGCAGCCTGTCTCTTTCTGCTCTTTGAATATGGAGACAGATTTCTATGATGGGAAACCCAGTGGGGATCAAAGATGGTCCTCGGGCCCACGAGGGGCCATGTCATTGACGGGATTTGGCAATAGTGATATGAATGTATTTGCCTTAGATTTGCATTCTGGTGCCATCTCTTCCCCAAGTAAGCAATGCAGATACACCCTGCCATCCACATAATGTAAAAGAAAACATGATTCATCTCACCAGGTTCCCTTCTTCAGATGCTCCGTGGTCCAGTTCTGATGCTCACAAGCCCATTGTAGGCGATTTTGGCTGTGGACACGGGTCAGCATGGGCATCCTGACTGGTCTGCGGCAACAAACGGTGAGACCCATTGAAGGGTTAATGCTGTATATTCTTCTCTTTCACATGCAGCTATCCTTGATTCATAGTCATAACATCTTGTTTGTTCAGATATGTTTGACACTGCAGAAATAGTTTCACATGAGAATATAAATTTGTTATGGGAATAATCGAACTCGTGTAGTATGCAAAAAAAAGTCACATGTGACCGCAAGTCATACTGAAACCAAACCCATTATTGCAAAGTCAATCTCTCTGTTTCAAATTATATATATGTATGTGTGTGTGTGTGTGTGTGTGTGTATATATATATATATATATATATATATATACTGTGTGTATATGTGTGTATGTATATATATAAATATATATATATATGCTCAAGACATTTCCTGAAATAAACGAACATGCTCTGACTCTACCCTCGTGTGTGGGTCTGTGTGTTCCCGAGGCATCGTAGGGAGTCGCGCCAGCCATCTGGTTTCAAAGTCCCTAACACCCATTCTATCTGATTTCAACACATCAACTTCAAGGACAACATGTTTTTACATTTTATTCACTTTATCTGTCAGTGATCCTAATGTTATGGCTGCTTGGTGTATGTGATTAGTTGGAAGAATTCCTACCTTTTACAGTTATTTGGTGTCAGAGGTTGCTTATTTGAAAGGTAAAACTTGCTTACTACTCAGGGAACCCCTAGCAACCTCTGGAGGAACCCTAAGCTTCCCATGAGTCCTGGTTGAGAGAGACTGGTGTAAGGTATTTTGTGACTTTCCAGCAGAAAAAAAATGCCAGCATCAGTAGACACCCTGTTATCCAATGCGGTTGCTGATGATCAGCGATTTATAGCTGCTTAGACCAGCACTGCAGCCAGGCACAGTAAAAACTCAGTAGCTTGCTGAAAATTCCAAGGGAAATGATCAGATTTGCAGCTGTTGCAGATCTCTGCTATACATGGATGTTAATCTGGGCTTTTGTCTTAGCAAGACAAAGAAACTCATTCACTTTAATGGTGACCCATCAGCTGCACATATTCTTTGGCTCTTTAGTTGCTTGGAGTGACTTGGAGCTTACACAGGGCTGAGGATCATCCTCTACCTGCCCTAAGTGACAGCGCTGGGTACCTGAGCAGCTAATCACTAAGCACCAGTGCTGTCACATAGGTGGACAGGAGAGCAAGTTGCATTATCCTGGAATTCTGGGTGTTTTTCTTTGCTCCTGGTAAATGAACGGAGCGAGAAGGAAGGGCGGTAAAAGTAAGTATGTGCCTTCAATAACACTCACATTAAAGTGAACGTGTTCCTATTTTTTTTTTTTTTTTATGTTAAATTAAGAGTAAACTCCCTTGTGTGATTTTTACCTATAGGTAAGCCTATAGCAAGGCTTACCTATAGGCACAGTAAATATCTCCTAAACATGCACTATTTGGGAGATATTTACTTTAGATGCAGCCGGTGACCTTACATTCGCATGCGCTCTCAAGGAATGGCATACCCTTGCTGTTCCTTCAGAGCCGTGCCGCAAAAACAGCGACTCCCACGCCCTTGCGCGGAAGTGACATCCTTACTGGCTCAGCCAATGTTATCACCGAACCCCGTAAACCCAAAAGGAAGACTGGATGAAGGTAGAAGTGTCCTCAGTGCTGACAGCACGCTGCTGGAGGGCTTCGTTTTCAGGTAGGTCTGTCATAATGTGCTAGTATGCAAAGCATACTCTTTATTATTAAAATCCTTGCAATGTACAGAGATCACCCAGAGGGGAATGTGTTTTTTCTTTTTTTTAACAAAAGGAGTTGCGCTTTAAATATTTGTTTTTTTACTTATGTAGAACTACTCCCTTGGGAGCTGCTGGTTACGGATTCCCCTGGGTTACCCATGGCAACAACCTGACAAAATAGCATATTCTAAGTACTTGGCTCAGTCAGGAAACAGTCCAGGGGTTTTGTTTTTTGTTGATTTATTTGAGAACTGGGATAGGAGAAGGGATGAGTGGGATACTCCAACTGAACAGACTATGCACAATTGCTGGGACTTCTATGTAACGCTGAGTGCGGCAAGGCCGCTGCTTCACCTTGCCACTATAGTGAAGAAGAATTAACTGAACTGTACTGCACTGTGAATCACTCTTTAGGGTCCTACTCGGCACCCCATTTGTCCCTACTCTTCAGGGTTATAAACGGCATCCCCTTTTTCTCTGACGCTCTGTCTGAGCTGGCCCCTTGATCCTCTGACTTCACTGGAGTGGTCCTCCTTCCTTGGCAGACCCTTTGGCAAGTCCCCTGGTCCTCGCGGAGACTGTTTTTCCAGGAAGACTCTGCCAGCAGCTCCACTGGATTCTCTGCAGCTCAGCTCCACACCTGGTTCACTAGGCCGACTGCCTAAGACCACCTTCCTCACACACTGCAGGAGGGGAGCCCAGCCGTCAGCCTTCTCCTGGGACCCTGCTTCCCGCCAAAGACGCCCTGTCACATGTCCCCCCGGCCTTTGAGCAATCCCAGGATGCATTGCAAGAATGTCCTCCCACTGGGACTCTCACAAAAGCCAATGTGTCACTGGCCTGGTTTTCTCCACTGTCCAACAGGCTCCCCTATTGGATACAGTGGGGACACTCCCTCAGACCCAGTGAATCACACCTGGGTACATGCAACAGGCAACCTAATAGATCAGCTCCCCTGATAGGCAGAAGGAGCAGAAGATGCTGTTACCTAGCACCTATCTAATAAGGGTGCTATGTTCTCTCGACTCCATCGGGGAGATTTATCCTCCCTTCCTGTGACCAGAAATAGGGGACACTGAAACAGGAAGACAAACGCTAGAATAAAAACCTTGTCAAAAGTCATAACCCTTTCCTACTATGCAGAACAAATCAATGGAGGGAATATATTCAAACTGGAGCAGACAAAATCTGGACCAGCTGTGCATGGCAACCATGTGCATCGGCCTCCATCTTCAGCTTGCTCAGTTAAGCTTAGAAAATGATAGGCAGAGGCTGATTGGTTTCCGTGCACTGCTGCTCCAGGTGCCGGCAGCTCCAGTTTTGATATGTTCCCTTCAGGCTAGGTTCACATTGCTGGAATAGGATTTTGGCCAGACTTTCAGTGTGGGTATGTAGTGCTACTTGAATGCAACTTTAATCAGGATTGTATATTCTGTGGGCCCAAACTTACACTGGAATGGCACCAAAGTAATACAGGAACCTTTTCCAAAATTGCTCCGTTTTGAGTTGCGTTGATGTGACCAGGCACCATTGAAAACCATGGGATTTCCTTTGTCATGTGATTCTGGGTGTCATTACAAGGGGGCAGAAAAACACAATAAGAAACAATTTCATGAAAAATAGATTGCAGGGCCATTAAAAAATTGTTTCAACCTGTAAAAAAAAAAAAACATAAGTCGGTAGCTACAAATACTGTAACTGCTGACTTTTAATAGGACACTTAATTGTCCTGGAAACTCGCAGTGTCGGCACCCCAAGCCGATTCGTCAGTAGGCATCCAGTGCAGGCGCCAGCTTCCTCACTAAGGGAAACAGGAAGTGAAATCTTGTGGCTTCACAGCCTGTTTCCTACTTGGCATGCGCGAGTAGCGTTACGCTTTCTGAATGGTCCCACTGTCTTCTGAGAGCTCTGTGCCTCCCAGAAGGCAGCAGGCGGGGAAGGAGGCAGGGCCGGAAGTTTGATAGATTGCCATGCGACGATCTTACCCGGAAGTGGAGTCTTACCCAGAAGTGGGAGTGGGCACCCCCCTGAACCAGCTGAGTTTCGATCCATGCATGGCCTGCTTATACAACCTCTACTTAAAGCGGAGCTCCTGCCAAAAGGGGAAGCTTTGCTTGTTTGCAACCCCCCCCCCACTACCACATTTGCCACTCTTTTTTTTGTGGGGGGGGGGGGGGTGGTTGCGAACAAGCAAAGCTTCCCCTTTTGCTAGGAGCTCCGCTTTAAGTAGAGGTTGTATAAGCAGCCCATGCATGGATCGAAATTCAGCTGGTTCAGCAGTGACCTGCTGAATTTTGATCCATGTGTGACCACTGTGGTTGAACAGAAGTGGATTTATCGAC
Source organism: Pelophylax lessonae (assembly GCF_965119305.1). Classification (NCBI taxonomy): domain Eukaryota; kingdom Metazoa; phylum Chordata; class Amphibia; order Anura; family Ranidae; genus Pelophylax; species Pelophylax lessonae. Next base: position 239,362,739 of record NC_138775.1, on the reverse strand, counting down.
GTCTGTTCAACCACCCTGTTGGTATATATGTACTCAATCAGCACTGCAGGCAAAAGGCTGCAGCACTGATCAATGTATTCTGACAATGGTGGAGTCTCCCCACTGTCAGAACACAATGAACACAGCAGGGAGGATTCCCGCATCCACACATTTAGAAAAATGAAACCCGAACGAACAGAAAAAAACGGACCCACGTATGGATAACTTAAAGCGGAACTTCACCCAAAAGGGGAATTCCGCTTGTCTTCATCCCCCTCCCTCTTCAATGCCACATTTTTTATTTTGGGGGGGTACCTGTACCTGTTTTTTAAAGATGCGCAGCAGCGATCTGACCCAGAAGTTCGGACCCCCTCCTTCCCCCAGAGCCTTCTAGGAGACATCACAGGTCCCAGAAGACTACAGGACCATTCGCAAGGCACACCATGACTCGCACATGCGCAGTAGGAAACAGGCTGTGAAGCTGCAAGGCGTCCTGCACCACATAAAAATCGCACCCCGTTCATGCGAGCCGCTGCAGGTGTGTATGAACGACACCCCCCAAAGTAGATTCATAAAACGCAGCACGATTTGTAGAATCTGATTCTGGTGCGGCAAAAAAAGGGTCATGCACGATTTTGATGCAGTGCAATTTTAGACATACAGAATGAATGCATCAATTTGCACTGCTGCAGAATTGCATGTGATTTGAACAGAAATGATGTGCGATTCCTGTCCAAATCACCTGTGGTTCCAGCACCGCATCCAGTGTAAACTGGACCTTAGTGTCACTTTAATGTACATGGTGTCCCTGGTGAGATCAAGACGAGAGTGCCAAGACACGTCTGCTGCACAATAAATAGGTATTCTGGTCTGTAAAATGTTTTCCAAAAACTGTTATAAAAGAGTTATCACATGTTTCTGAACAGTAATAAAAATCAAATGGCTAAAATGTCCCCCACAATCCTAGTCCTATAGATATTGTTTGACAGTATGTATGTATGCATGGTAATCTTCCATTTCTGGAATTGGAGTACATTAGTTGGTTCCATTAATAACTGTTAATTGCGGAGGCACAGATTGTGTTTGGTGTCACTGACACATAATCAAAGCGTGTCACCACATTTGCTGGTAGGTTGCAGCCAGGGGATTGTATGTGTCAGAATTGGAGAAGGTGTTTAATCAGGAGCTGTCCATGGTCGAGCGCTGGTGTTTGTTTTCTGCTAAAAAAGCCTAATGGAGACACACAGAGTCATTTGGACTTATTTAGGAACATGAAAAGGGCAATGCAGTGCTGTAACCCTTATTAGCCAATTGGCATTCAGATTCCATTAGTCCTACCCTATCCTAGCTAAGGGTCATTGCACATGATACTGATGAATGAATGCAGATCCTCCTGACTAGGGTCTGTATAGTGCATGAGTATAGACACAAATGTCTGTATACACACACGTACACACATTATATATATATATATATATATATATATATATATATATATATATATATATATATATATCTATATCTTGTTAAAGCAAAAATCATTCTTCTAGCTCCCAGAATTAAAGGGTGGTGTAATTTACACCCGTATTTTCGTATATATTTTTCCTATAATGCTAGTTAACTAACATTTACGCTCATGTGTTTTTACAGGCCCATTGAAAGAAATAGGCTGTACCCAGATTAGTAAAAAAAAATAAATGCCTAAAATAACGGTGACTCTGGTGCCTGTATGCAGGAGCCCTAACGAGTATTTATAATCCTTTTTATATTTATAATGTAAGTAAGCGTATCATTGCATAGCTGTCAACTGTCCCGGATTTGCCAGGACAGTCCAACAATAGCTGTCAACTGTCCCGGATTTGCCAGGACAGTCCAATAGCTGTCAACTATCCCGGATTTGCCAGGACAGTCCAATAGCTGTCCACTATCCCGGATTTGCCAGGACAGTCCAATAGCTGTCAACTATCCCGGATTTGCCAGGACCGTCCCAAAGCTGTCAACTGTCCCGGATTTGCCAGGACCGTCCCAAAGCTGTCAACTGTCCCGGATTTGCCAGGACCGTCCCAAAGCTGTCACTGGTCCCGGATTTGCCAGGACCGTCCCAAAGCTGTCAACTGTCCCGGATTTGCCAGGACAGTCCCATAGCTGTCAACTGTGCTGTATTTGCCAGGACAGTCCCATAGCTGTCAACTGTCCCGGATTTGCCAGGACAGTCCCACATCACTGTGCTCTGTCCAGATAATGCAGTGTCCTGAGATTACAGCACCCCCCTGTTTTGAGGTACTGAGCATGCCTAGTAACTCAAAGAAGGGTAATAGCTGAGCAGATCATTGTCTCAAGAGGGTGGTTTCCGAATAAATGGGGGGGGGGGGGCGTACAAGGATCTTGGCAGTACTACCTGCAAGGTGGGCTGTGGGTGACATTGTCTTTGGGACCAGGACAAAATGTTGGCAAGTATGTCTTTTATGTGCTAATATTTTTTTAAGAAAAACTTTTTTGTTTCTTTGTATAGATGTAAATATACCGTACATGTACATGGTGGCAGCAATATTTACTCAATATACCTACATGCAGGCATTGATTCTTGCTCTGCATTGTTACACAGTGGTTGTGTAAGAGGTGAAGTGATTGCGGTAATATAAAGAGCTCCATCTAGTGGCTAATATACATAACTTTATATCCAATAACCTAATATGGAAGCAGAAGTACTGTATGTCACACGTGTACGAGGCTCAATGAGGTACATAGGCCTTGTCTGATTGCTGTGTCAGAGGAGTGACTGAAAAGGAAACTGTCAGCTTCATTATAATTCTTAATTATATTTCCCCTCATAATGAAGTAGGAACATTAGCTTAATGTGTGATTCACCAATGTAGAGACTGTATATTGCGCTTGGGTTTTTTTTTTTTCTTCCTGTTTGTACTTCTATTTAATGAACCGTTTCTGCCAGTTTTAGCTGCCTCATTATTTTCTGGTCTACACTAATAAGGGGAAAGCGTAGCCATTTTGCCATTTTTTCCTCGAGGTAGAAGTGACTACCATGCACCTCATTAATCGGTGTCTCTTCACTGTCACTCCCACCTCCATTCGCCTTTCCTATGCTGGGTCTGATCTGTCTGGGAAATGGGCAAATAATCTTCTTAGTTGTTCCTTAACTGATGTAAATAATGATGTAAATGATGTAAATAATATGAGGACTTAACCAAACTGTTCAACTGATGTAAATCCAATCAGACAGGCCCTTGCACTATATCCTTGTTGATAGAAAAATAAGGTGATTGTACATTAAGATTGCATTGTGTGCAGGGCCGCCATTAAAAATTGTGGAGCCCCATACTGCCTGCCATCCCCTGGGTAGGGATTAGCCAGTGCTCTGGCTTCTGACAATTAAGACTAGGTTCACACTGGTGTGATGCGAGAACTATGTCAATTCCTGTCTGGGTTCCCGCACCACATCAGAATCACAGGCAGTTCACACTGCACTCTGCGAACCGCAGCGGGTGTCAATATAAAGTTAATGACCTCACCAAATCAGTTTGCAGAATACAGTGCGAACTGTGAAATTGGATGAAATAGGATCACATGGGTCTGAACACCCATGCGATCTGATTCCAGTGCGGACAAAAAAAGGGTCCTGCACCATTTTTGTGCAAATGCAATGTGATTTCAGCCATACAAACTGTATGACTGAATTCGCACTGCACAGACATCGCATGTGATGTGCAAAGGGATGCGGTGCGAATCACATGCAATGTCTGCATTCGTATTACTGTGAACCTAGCCTACAGTTTCAGCCTGCCCCGGTGGATTGGTATAGAAGTAGAGGCCAGAACTTAAAAGATAAGTTCACCCTTTAAGGCTAGGTTCACACTGGTGCGATGCGGAAACCACAGCAATTCCTGTTCAATATAAAGTTAATAACACCCCTAAATTGGTTTGCAGAACGCAGTACAAATTCTGGAATCGAATCCCATGGGTCTGAACACCCATGCTTTCTGATTCCATTGCAAACCAAAAAAAGGGTGCTGTACCATTTTGGTGCGAATGCAATGCGATTTCAGACATGCAAACTGTATAACTGAATTTTCACCGCACAGACATCGCATGTGATGTGCAAAAGTGTCCTGCATCATTTTGGTACGAATGCAATACGATTTCAGCCATACAAACTGTATGGCTGAAATTCCTCTGCACAGACATCGCATGTGATGTGCAAAGGAATACGGTGCAAATCACGTGTGATGTTTGCAATCTCATTAGTCTGAACTCAGCCTAAAAAAAAAATCAATAAATGCAAATCTTTTTGCAGGTTAAAATATGCATTTATTTTTTACTTGGGGCCTGTAAAGCAGGGATCTCCAAACTACGGCCCTCCAGCTGTTGTGGAACTACACATCCAATGAGGCATTGTAAAACTCATTCAGACATTACTAGGCATGATGGGAATTGTAGTTCCTTAACAGCTGGAGGGCCATAGTTTGGAGACCCCTGCTGTAAAGCATTGCACCACGATCAGCAGATCACAGGTGCCATGCAGAACTTCTGCAGACTTGTCAGTGTATCTGTCTTCTCGTATGGGTGGGCTGACAGGTAGAGACCATGAACTACCAGTGCGCTCCACTGTGCCATGGTACTTCATTGGGAACTACAAGCTGACAGCCGCAAAGGCCGTCCGTACTTGTAGTTTCCAATTCCAGAACTCTGTGATTGAATAATGCAGTGAACAGTGGAGAAGGCAGTGGAGCGTACAGTGGCTGTAATTGTGGGAAGATGTTACATGTTCCACCCTAAAAACTGGTGGAACATATAACATGTTCCCACAGGTGAACTTAAACCTTTAAATTCGTCTGTCAGGAGATAGGATTAATCCGCCTGCTCCGGAAAATGAGTAAATACTCCCCTCCTTTTTCTAAGCCACTGCTGCTGAATTGATTGGGCCCAGGGAACTTTTATTTAATTACTGGGTGCCAGGGCCCATGGGGATACTGCGTTATGAGTCCAAGCGTATTTAAAGATTCCCTATCTGCCCAGGGCCTCCTGCTGAACTGATGGGCCCTGGGCCCTATAAAGGAAGGCTGGCTCTACCTCCCCTTTTGGCAGCCCTGATGGTGTGTGTTGATTTTAAAGAAGATATACGCTGATCAGGATTAACATTATTACCACCATAACCTGTTGAGGCATGGACTCCACTAGAAGGTATGCTGTGGTATCTGGCATTAAGCCATCAGTAGCAGATCCTTTATGTCCTGTAAATTGTAAGGTGGCGGGGCCTCCATGGATCGGACTTGCTTTTCCAGCACATCATTCAACCAGGCCACCTTTTTCCATTGCTCCGTGGTCCAGTTCTAACGCCCAGTTGCCCATTGTAGGCACTTTTGGCTGTAGACACTGGTCAGCATGGGCACCATGACTGGTCTGCTGCTATGCAGCCCCATAGCATCATCCAACCAGGCCACCTTTTTCCATTGCTCCATGGTCCAGCTCTGACACCCAGTTGCCCATTGTAGGCACTTTTGGCTGTGGACACGGGTCAGCATGGGCACCATGACTGGTCTGCGGCTATGCAGCCCCACATGCAACAAATTGCCATGCTCTGTGTGTTCTGATATATTTCTATCAGAATTAATAATTTTTTATTTTTTATTACTTAATTGAGCTACAGTAGCTCTTCTATTGGATTGGACTATATGGGTCAGCCTTCTCTCCCCAGGGGTATCAGTGAGCCTTGGTCGTCCCTTGACCATATCTCCAGTTTGCTGGTTTTTCTTCCTTGGGCCACTTTTGGTTGGTCCTGACCACTGCAGACTGGGAACATCCCACAAGAACTGCAGTTTAGGAGATGCCCTGACCCAGTCCTCTAGATCAGTGATGGCAAACCTTGGCACCCCAGATGTATTGGAACTACTCATGCACTCTGCAGTGTAGTTGAGCATCATGGGAAATGTAGTTCCAAAACATCTGGTGTGCCAAGGTTCACCATCACTGATCTAGGTATTACAATTTTTCAGCTTTTAACACATCAACTTCAGGTACAACATGCACACTTGCTGCCTAAAATATCCTACCCACTTTCAGATGCCATTGTAACAAGACAATCAATGGTGTTCACTTTACATGTCAGTGATCATAATGTTCCCGCTGATCGGTGTAAAAAAGATGACAGCCAACCTAACCAAATAAAAAGTAGTCAATGAAAATGTACCTTTTGCTTGGTCTAGCAAGCAGTCATGTGACCAGAGTCAAGGCTTTGGTCAGGTGGTCTCTGCTAATGCAGAGGTCTTTGGTGTAGTGTTTCCTGGGGCCTATGCAGACAAAGTTCCTGACTCTTCCTGAACATCAGTGCTCAAAACACTCTTCTTTGGCAGAACTTGATTGATGCTATCTAAGCAAGGGTTATTTCTTGAACTTTATAGATCTAATAATAAAATGTCTTATGTTCTTCTTTTGCTTGTGTAGCGGGGTCTTCCATTATACAAGTTCTAAAAGACTGCAGCTGGAGAGAGGTAACAGGTCATTATTATTTATTGAAGTGTTATATTCCAATCTGTGTAGCCATTTGGTATTCCAGTCCTATTCTGGGTCAGTTGTGCCTAGGGAGGGTTCGAGCCAATTCTGTGGGTTGTTAGGCAGGACGTAGACCCAATAATCTAATCAGCAGCTCCTGCGGGGGTGGTGCTACACGTGGGGGCTCGTCCGGGATGATCTACAGTCCTGCAACACAACCCTCTCAGCCACAGAATCCCCCTCAACGCAGAAATGGATCCTACCGCTGCAGCCGAGTGGTGCAGGGAAGAGAATGTCGTAGTGGAAAATGGCCTGGTGGTTGAAATCAAGGGAGAGGTCTGGACTGAGGAAAAACTCCTCCCAGTTTTAAGGGCACTGTCCACAGACAGGAAATTCTGGGTGACTGACATAAAGACAGACACCACCGTTCCACACACGTATGCATTGTGTGAGTGGAGGAAGGGGGTCCCTGATTACTTTAAGGGAACCAGTGTAAAGACTACTGACCAAACAGAACTTTTCTTAATACATCCAGAAGTCCTTACTGAAGGTCCCTCATCCACCACTCCTGGGGGATCCAGCAAAGAAAAAGGTGTCCAAGAAGGGAGTCCAGAGTCACCACCTTTGTCTACCTTTAGCTCAGAACTGTGTGCTGTTCTCGGGGAAATCGTAGCAAAATGTAGTAAGGACTCCCCAAACTATCTGATGACTGAATATAGGAAGCTCAGGACATTCTCTGGGAAACAGCCTGTGCCTTCGACAGAAGATGGGTTTGAAGAGTGGTTAGATACCGCCACTCAGGCTTTGGAAGAGTGGGAGGTACCAGAACAGCACAAGAAACAGAGAATCACAGAAAGTTTAAAGGGACCTGCACTAGAGGCCGTACGTAATCTCAAGCTAAGCAAAAAGAACTGTACTGCACAGGATTATCTAGACATTCTACAAGATGTATTTGGTCGGACGGAGAACGTGGCTGAACTTCTTTACCAGTTAGACCACTGTTACCAAGAAGAGGAAGAGAAGTTGTCCGAATTTATTAGACGCCTAGGTAAGATCATCCACCAGATCTTGATAAAGAAAGGGATAGACCCCCGGAAGGTAGATGAGACTCGTGCACGGCAGGTGCTGAGAGGGGCTCAACCCTTAGATCCCATTGCCATACTGTTGCGAACTCGCCAAGATGGTGGCATTCTGGAATACCCTGACCTGATCCGAATGGTCAGAGAAGAAGAGGTCATGTTAGACAACAAAAGGAAGAGTCGGCAGTTTGACTCAACTGCTCGTGTCAGAGTGATAAGTGCAAAAGAAAGTGACTCGCAAGTTGAACTCCTAAAGACCCAGGTGTCCCAGTTGATAGAAATGGTGTCCATCCTGACTAGTCAGGCATCTACTCTACCTGATGGGAACGTGTCAGAGAAGCCGGATAAACCTTCTAACCTTAGAGTAGACCCGGAACCGAGACCTAGGAGATCGCTAACTTGTTTCAACTGTGGGGGAGTAGGACATGTTAGAGGAGTATGTCCCAGCCCAGGAAATGTCGCCTCAGAACCTCGCAAGCCAGCGGAAAAACTTCAGAGGGCACCCGTGAAGGAGTCGACCGGGTGCCCGCCAGTTTCAAGGGAATCCAAGAGACTCAATGATTCAGGGAATCTGAGTCAGGGAGTCAGATCCAGGTACAACGCCCCTAGTTCTATACTCCAGGCTACTGAGGGGAGGAAAATCAATGCACACCGGGCCCAGAGGGGACTGAAGTCCAGAAGAAAAAAAAAGAAAAGAGCCTGGGTGCAGAGAACTGAATCAGACAACAAGGCCACTTCAAGAGAATTCCCAACTAACTTGGTCGGGCCTTCCCCTGTAGTCTCTGTCCAGGTAGAAGGAATTTACACAAGAGCCCTCCTTGACACTGGGGCCCAAGTGACTCTTCTGTATAGAGACTTCTATGATAAACACCTTACCCATCTACCTCTGCAGAAGTTGGAAGATCTGGAGATATGGGGTATCGGGACTCAAAGTTTTCCCTATGACGGGTATCTGCCAATCAAGTTGACCTTTGACCCATCAGTGGCTGGTGAAGCTGAAACCTTCGACACCCTAGCGGTGGTCTGTCCTCGTCCGCCAGGGGCCAACAAAAGCTCTCTCATCGTAGGGACCAACACTGACCTAGTAAGGCGCCTCCTGACACAACTGGTCCAGGGACAGGATGCTCCAGCGCCAAGGATTCACCCCATGCTACGGCAGGCCTATCAACGATTAGTATTGGAGCAAGAGACTCCTGCAGAAGGAGTTGGAAGACTCTGGAAGTTGGACAGAACGGAAAAGGTCTTGCAGCCAGGAGAGGTGGCTTGTCTGAAAGCTTCCGTTAAACTCACATGGAAACAGCCGGGCCCTTTTATCATCTTTGAATCAGGTCCACAGGAAGAGGAGAGAGGGATAGAAGTAATCCCTGAAGTGATCCCTTTGAAGGTGTTACAGAAAAACCATGGAAGGGTTTTAGTGAGTGTCAGAAACACCTCTACTACACCGGTGAAGGTACCGGCCAGAGTGCTGTTGGGCCAAGTTAACCCGGCTACCCCAGTTGTCCCATCTGATCTTAAAGAGGAGGGAAGGGGTGAAGATGTTATAGAAGAGCTCTGCTCTGGAAACGCTGCCCTCCCACCAGAATGGGTGAAGAGGGCCAAGGCACAACTTGCTGGATGGCGAGGAATATTTTCTAGGGATGAGTTCGACGTGGGATGCGCCAGGAGTGCCACTCATAAGATCCGCCTGAGTGAGGACAAACCTTTCCGAGAAAGAGTCCGGCGAGTTCCCTTAGGTGACTTAGAAGATCTACGTCAGCAGCTGGCGGAACTCAAGAAGACTGGGGTTATTCGAGAATCCAGGAGCCCATATGCTTCTCCGATAGTGGTAGTCCGGAAGAAAAACGGATCTCTGAGGCTTTGTATCGACTACCGAACACTGAACAGAAGAACCATCCCAGACCAGTATACCACTCCTCGAATCGAAGACGCCCTACAGAGCCTGTCAGGGGCGAAGTGGTTCAGTGTGATGGACTTAAAGAGTGGGTATTATCAGATCCCCATGCACCCTGAAGATCGGGAGAAGACAGCCTTCATCACCCCTGTGGGGTTCTTTGAGTTCAATCGCATGCCTCAGGGATTGTCAGGGGCCCCTGCTACCTTCCAAAGGCTGATGGAAAGGACCGTTGGAGATATGAATTTGATAGAGGTACTGGTATACTTGGATGATGTTATCGTGTTTGGCAGAACTTTGGAAGAACACGAGGAGAGGTTGGAAAAGGTCCTGAAGAGGCTACATGAAGAAGGCCTGAAACTTTCTCCTGAGAAGTGCCAATTCTATCAGTCCTCGGTCCATTACCTGGGCCACATCGTGTCTGAAGAAGGGGTGGCCACCGACCCGGACAAGCTGGATGCTGTCGCCTCCTGGCCGAGACCTACAAATGTGACCGAACTTCGGTCGTTCCTGGGTTTTTGCTCCTATTACAGGAGGTTTGTAGAGGGGTTCGCCAAGATTGCCCGACCCCTCAATGAGTTACTAAAGAACGAAGAAGATGACGTTCCTGAACTGGTCAAGCCAATGAAGTCCACCATGGGACCCCGGAAGGCCAAGGAGTCCATCCAGGATCAGTGGACCCCAGAATGTGAAGGGGCTTTCATTCAGTTGAAAAAGAATCTAACCACTGCCCCTGTGTTGGCCTACGCAGACCCCACGAAACCATATGAACTACATGTCGATGCCAGCCGAGATGGGCTGGGTGGGGTACTCTACCAGGAACATGGGGGCCACCTGCGACCCGTAGCCTACGTGAGCAGGAGTCTACTACCTGCTGAAAGGAATTATCCTACCCACAAACTTGAATTCCTGGCCTTAAAGTGGGCAGTGGTCGACAAACTGAAAGATTACCTGTACGGAGCTGAATTCATTGTCAAGACGGATAATAATCCCCTTACCTATCTGTTGACTACAGCTAAGCTGGATGCAACAGGACACAGATGGTTGGCTGCCCTCTCTAGCTTCAACTTCAGCCTGAAGTATCGGCCAGGAATCGGGAACAGGGATGCAGATGCCCTATCCAGAAGGTTGCATGCACCACACGAACCTGATGAAGAATGGACCCATTTGGCTCCAGAAGGGGTGCGTGCCCTATATCAGGGAACTGAACTTCGATCCAGAGGAGGATCAAGAGCCGAAGAGATTGGGGTTTCGGCTGTCGGAGTACCCAAATACTATTGCAGGGTGACCCAGGTTGAAGGGGAAGATTTACCCCGGCTGTCCAAAAGGGACTTGAGGAAGGAGCAGCTGGAAGACCCTCTGGGAAAACTTCTTTTGGAAGCCTTGGAGATCCAGCGCCCTGAGTTGCTTCTCACCGACTCTCCTCAGGGGGCCCGTCTGTTGCATAGAGAGTGGACCCGGTTACAGATCCGAGAAGGGGTGGCCTACCGAAGAGGCCCATCTGAAGATCTGGAGGAGAAGTGGCAACTGTTCTTACCAGCTAAATACAGGGAGAGAGTTCTGGCTGCTCTTCATGATAATCATGGCCATCTGGGACCTGAAAGAACTTTTCAGCTTGTCAGAGACAGGTTCTACTGGCCCTGTATGAGGGCCGAAGTTGAAGGATACTGTCATTCTTGTGTCCGATGTATACAAAGGAAGACTCTGCCACGTCAAGCAGCCCCAATGGGCCATCTGCAAAGCCAGGGACCCATGGAACTGGTGTGCATTGATTTCCTTTGCCTAGAGCCTGATCTGAGTGGCCAAGGGAATGTCCTTGTGGTAACAGACCATTTTACCAGATACGCCCAAGCATTCCCAACAAGGGATCAGAAGGCCTCTACAGTAGCCAAAGTTCTTGTAGAAAAGTTCTTTGTACACTATGGGTTACCACAACGCCTCCATTCAGATCAGGGAAGAGACTTTGAAAGCAGACTGATCAAGAGACTGTTAGATCTGTTAGGCATCCAAAAGACTAGAACTACTCCCTACCATCCACAAGGGGATGCCCAGCCGGAACGATTTAACAGGACTCTTTTGGACATGTTGGGGACTTTAAGCTCAGAGAAGAAACAGCATTGGGGCAAACATGTAGCTGCCATTGTGCATGCCTACAACAGTACGGTCAGTGATGCTACTGGATATTCCCCTTATCGTCTAATGTTTGGACGAGAGGCTCGATTGCCAGTGGATTTGGCCTTTGGCATCTCGCCCGATCACACCTCTTCAGCATCGCACAAGGGATATGTGGACCGACTGCGGAAGAGTCTGAAATCGGCCTATGATAAAGCTCAGGCCACATCTGATCAACGTGGACTGAGGAATAAAAGGAATTTCGACTTAAAAGTTCGGATCCAAGACTTGCAACCAGGGGACAGGGTATTGTTGAGGAACTTGGGTGTCCCGGGAAAACACAAGTTGGCAGACCGCTGGAAGTCCCAACCTTATGTTATCTGCAAGCAACTACCAAACCTCCCTGTGTATCAAATTCGGCCTGAAGGAAGTGTGGGTCCATTGAAGACTTGGCATAGGAACCATTTACTGCCTCTCTCTGAAGCAGTTCGCATGCCTCCTGTCGTAGATTCGCCAGAGACCCCTTCGACCTCTCGCCTGTCCAGACCAGTCACCAGATCTCAGTCGACACTCCCAGATGTGAGGGAGGGAAATTCTCCATCTGAAGATCTGGAAGATGAAGAGGAGGTACCTGACTGGATGTGGTCGTCTCAGTTACCAGAACCCACACCTGCCTCCCTGTCTTCATCCGAATTGGCTGACAGAGGAACCCTTCGGGCAGAAGCCCCCGAATTCATACCTTTCCACATGCTTCCAGAAGAAGTAGTTGATGATGAAGATCCTGAGGAGGAGGTTGCACCTTCCTCTGAAGAAGAACTGACCGCTCTTGAAGCATCAGATTCCTGTGTGTTGGAACATGAGGAGGAGGACATTGAAGAATCCCCAGAAGTGGCTGGTCCTAGTACCTCTGAGATCGTGCATCCCAAAGAACAGAGGGAAAGAAGAGTCATTCACCCGCCCAAAAGACTGACCTATGACCAATTGGGTGAATGCTCAGAAGAGGCTATCTTTACTTCCAAACGAACTCTTGATCAGCCTAGTTCTTCCACCGCAGATTTGGTGGAGGACAACCCTAGCTCACCCCCAGGCACATCTGTACAAGCCACTCAAGTGTCAGGGGTCTGTGAACAGAATTACCTTCCCTCCCCTGACAATTGGTGGGAGGTTCCTATGTCGAACCTGTGTTGTAATATGCAGTTGTTAAGTTTGAACTCTGCTTATGAAAAGGAAGATGATTCCCTGTTATGCATATGTTAATGTTTTTTTTGTGTACTGCCAACATATGCACTGGAGTACATGCTGTTGTCCTCTTTGGGGACCAAAGTTTCTCAAGTGGGGGGAGTGTGTAGCGGGGTCTTCCATTATACAAGTTCTAAAAGACTGCAGCTGGAGAGAGGTAACAGGTCATTATTATTTATTGAAGTGTTATATTCCAATCTGTGTAGCCATTTGGTATTCCAGTCCTATTCTGGGTCAGTTGTGCCTAGGGAGGGTTCGAGCCAATTCTGTGGGTTGTTAGGCAGGACGTAGACCCAATAATCTAATCAGCAGTTCCTGCGGGGGTGGTGCTACACTTAAAGGGTCTGTTCACCTTTCCAATAAGTTTCTGTACATTCAAGCATCTCCAGTAGATTAAAAATCACTGTTCAGCTTTGCACAAAGGAGCTTCTTTTAAATGTCATACCTGCAGGCTCTGTGTGGCCTCTCCTAAGGCTGCCTGAAAAACTCCTAATATGAGCGCCATTCCCCGTCCTGCATAGATTGCGGGACATGCCATATATCCTGCACATGCCCCTAGCAACACGGGTACGAGCACTCTGCCTTGTTCATTTAAAACCCACATAGGCTTAGTACCCCTTCTCCTGGCTGAGCTCAGCATCATGTGACGGAGGGAGAGAGCGCACTGCGCATGCAAGGGTTTTGAACAAAGTAGGGAGCCTGTTCCTCCATTGCTGGGGACAAACACCAAACTAAAGCCCCGTACACACGTAGCGATCGTCGGCCAAACGATCGGCCATCTTTTGTCCAGGGCTGTCGTGTCTGTTGAAAACTGCAAAAGACTGCACATGAATTTTGTCGGCCAACAACAGCCGACTGCAGAAGTGATGTCATGTGATGGTTAACTTTCCTTGTCTTTTTTTCTTTTCTGAGCATGCCCAGTCTTGCTCATCTGCTGTCTGTCGGCCGAAATCTGTACTGACTGGCGAACAATCGGCCGTTCTGGTGTTGACCAACAACATTTTTTAATGCTTGCACGACAGATTCTGTTCGGCCGAAAATGCACTGTCGGCTGTCAGAAGCATCTTACTAACAAGCCTACAATCAGCCGATCGGTCGTTGGCCGCATATTTACGGCCGACAATCGGTACGTGTGTACGGGGCTTAATAGTGCATTCTGTCATCTCGGCAGGACAGAGAGGGTCACTCATACTAGGAATTTTTCTTAAGGTTTGGTAAGAGCTGCACACAGCCTACAGGTATGCCATTGAACAGAAACGCAATTTTTTTTAAAGCTGAACAGGGATTAAATCTACAGGAGGCACTTGAGTGCATGGGAGCATTTATTGAAAGGGTGAACTAACCCTTTACATACTTTTAATGCCTAGCATGCAGCACTTGTAGCGTGCTTTATCTGGATAGACAGGATTTCAGTGTAGTCTTTGCCAAAGAGAAATCTATAGTGTCCTATAAAATCCTGATAAATCTGTTTCTGTAAATAAGATATCTGCAGTGTAGTCAAGAGTACGTAGCAGGCCGGCCATGGACACAGGCCAAGTACACTACAAATCAAAATATATCTGTACATATTGTGATTGTAGCCATATTAGTGCACATGCAACAAGCGCAATTAAAGTGATATTAAAAAAATTGAATTCACTATTCTAAATGTTTTTAAAGGAACAACAGTAGGAGAGTTGTGTACTGGGTAGAGCAACTGGGGCATCCGTATCATTTTTGATAAGGTTTGTTTTACCAGCAGCCGACAATGACAGTTTGTTCCAGAATTTTATTTTATCTCTAAATGTATTCAGTAGGGGGAAATATACAATGGGGCGTATTCTAAGGGAGAAGAAGTCGGGTAGATCCCTAATTATTTGAATTTTTCTGGGATCGGTATGGGACATGTGAGAGCGATTGGTTGCGTGGAATCACCATCCTTTAGGAGCAATGCTGATTTGGACTAGTTAACCACTTCCATACAGAGCAGTTAGACCCCCTTCCTTCCCAGACCAATTTTCAGCTTTCAGCACTCTCACACTTTGAATGACAATTGCTCAGTCATGCTACACTGTAACCAAACAAAATTTTTATCATTTTTTTCACACAAATAGAGCTTTCTTTTGGTGGTATTTGATCACAACTGGGTTTTTTTTTCTTCGTGATATAAGCAAAAAAAGAGCAAAAATTTTGAAAAAAAAACACTTTTTTTTAGTTTCTATTATACAATTTTGCAAAAAATTAATTTTTCTTCATACATTTGGGCCAAAATTTATACTGCTACATATCTCTGGTAAAATTAACCCAAATTAGTGTATATTATTTAGTCTGTGTGAAAGTTATTGAGTCTAGAAGCGATGGTACCAATTACTGAAAATTGATCACACCAGATGTACTGACTGCCTATCTCCTTTCTTGAGGCCCTGAAATGTCAGGACAGTACAAATACCCCCCAAATGACCCCTTTTTGTAAAGTAGACAGTCCAAGGTATTTAGTAAGAGGCATGGTGAGTTTTTTGAAGTTATAATTTTTTCCCACAATTCTTGGGAAAATGAAGAAAAAAAAAATTTTTTCTTTTTTTTTCCCAAAACGTTGTCAATTTATAAGCTATTTCTAACACATAGTATGTACACAGCAAAAATGACACCCCAAAATTCATTCTGTTACTCCTTCTGAGTATGGTGATACCACATGTGTGAACCTTTTACACAGCCTGGCCACAAAAAGAGACTCCACGTCCAAGTAGCACCATAAGGCGTTTTAGGAGCATAAATACACATAAAACTTTCTTACTACCTATCACACTTTTCAAGGCCCTAGAGCACCAATACAATGGAAAAGTCCACAAAATGACCCCATTTTGGAAAGCAAACACTCCAACGTATATTCTATGAGGCAATATGGGTCCTTTGAACATGTCATTTTTTTCCACAAGTTTTTGGAAAATGTGGGAAAAAAATAAAAACTTTTTTTTTTTACACAAAGTTGTCAATTTATAGGATATTCCTAACACATAGCATGTACACAGCAAAAATGACACCCCAAAATACATTCTGCCACTCCTCCTGAGTATGGCAATACCACATGTGTGAGACTTTTTCACAGCCTAGCCATATAGAGGGGCCTAACATCCAAGGTGCATCATCATGCATCCTAGCCACTTGCCTAGGCCTATTTTTGACATTTGGTGTTTACAAGCTAAAATCAGTTGTTTTGCTAGAAAACTGCTTAGAACCCCCAAACATTATATATTTTTTTTTAGCAGAGACCCTAGAGATTAAAGTGGAGATTATTGCAATATTTTTTATTACACCGTATTTGCGCAGCGGTCTTCCAAACGCAATTTTTTTTGGAAAAAATTCACTTTTTTTAATTAAAAAATAAGAAACCAGTAAAGTTAGCCCAATTTTTTTCCATAATGTGAAAGATAATGTTACGCCGAGTAAATAGATACCCAACATGTCATGTTTCAAAATTGCGCACGCTCACGGAATGGCGACAAACTTTGGTACTTAAAAATCCCCATAGGCGACAAATTAAAAATTTCTACAGGTTGCCACCTTTGAGTTACAGAGGAGGTCTAGGGCTCAAATTATTCCCCTTGCTCTAACGATCGCGGCGATACCTCACATGCGTGGTTTGAACACCATTTACATATGTGGGCGGGGTTTCCACATGCGTCGCTTCTGCGCGCGAGCTAACGGGGACAGGGCACTTTAATTTTTTTTTTTTTTTTTTTTTACTATTTATTTTATTTATTATTTTTTATTTTTACACCGTTTAACAAAAAATAAAAAAATTGATCATTTTTATTTCTATTACAAGAAATGTAAACATTACTAGTAATAGAAAAAGGCACGACAGGACCTCTTTTTGTGAGATCTGGGGTCAAAAAGTCCTCAGATCTCACAAGTACACTAAAAGATAGGAAAAAAAAAAAAAAAAAAAATTATTATATAAAATGAAAAAAAAAAAAAAAAAAAAGGACATTTAAACCGGTTGCTAGGCAACAACATTTTCCGTAGCTCCGGTCCTCCAAGACCATAGAGTCAAGTGAGGGCAAGCTTGCCCTCACTCGACATCCTGTCTGTGAGGATCCGGGACCGGATCGTTTTCCCCGCTGTCGGTGGGTCCGGTAAGCAGGGAAAAGGACTGGAACGCGTCGGGAGGGGGGGGGGGCGCCTCTTCCGCCATCCCGGAAGGGTGATCCCACGGCGAATCCGCCGCTGGGACCACCCTTATCGAAAAGCCAACCGTCCACCGTTTAAAAAAATACCAGGGTTATGGCAGCTATCTGCTGCCATAACACCGGTATTTAGGTTTAAACGGAGGACGTATATAAACCTTTTTGGACTTGGACATGGTGGCTGTATGAAGGGTGACAGGTACTCGGGTACTTTGTTGGGCAGGTGACAGGTACTCTGGTACTGATGAGCAGGTGGCAGGTACTCGGGTACTCCGATAGGCAGGTGACAGGTACTCGGGTACTCTGATGGGCAGGTGACAGGCAGGTGATAGGTACTGATGAGTAGTACTGATACTGATAGGTGATACTGTACTGATGGGTACTGATGATCAGTACTGATACGTGATAGGTACTGATGAGTACTGATGAGTAGTGATGGGTAATGATGAGCAGGCGGCAAGTACTCGGGTACTTCAGGCGTCAGGTACTCTGATGAGCAGGTGGAAGGTATTCAGGTACGCAGGTACTCTGATGACAGGTACTCGGGTACTCTGATGACAGGTACTCGGGTACTCTGATGACAGGTACTCGGGTACTCTGATGACAGGTACTCGGGTACTCTGATGACAGGTACTTGGGTACTCTGATGAAAGGTACTCGGGTACTCTGATGATGGGTACTCGGGTACTCTGATGATGGGTACTCGGGTACTCTGATGACAGGTACTCAGGTACTCTGATGACGGGTACTCCGTTGACAGGTAATCAAAGTATCCGAGTACCTGTCATCAGAATACCCGAGTATCCGTCATCAGAGTACCCGAGTACCCATCATCAGAGTACCCGAGTACCTGTCATCAGAGTATCCGAGTACCTGTCATCAGAGTACCTGCGTACCTGTCATCAGAGTACCCGAGTATCTGTCATCAGAGTACCCGAGTACCCGTCATCAGAGTACCCGAGTACCCTTCATCAGAGTACCTGCGTACCTGTCATCAGAGTACCCGAGTATCTGTCATCAGAGTACCCGAGTACCCGTCATCTGAGTACCCGAGTACCCGTCATCAGAGTACCCGAGTACCTGTCATCAGAGTACCCGAGTACCACCTGATGGGCTGGTGACAGGTACTCGGGTACTTTGATGGGCTAGTGACAGGTGCTCTTTATTGGGGGGGGGGGGGCAATCAGTGTGTTTAGGGTGCACTGTAGTTGGTAACTAGCTGTTACCACACTCTCTTCCTCACACAGGATCAGTGTGTGAGGAGGAGAACACGGTGACAGCTAGTTACCGTGTTCTCTGTTGACATTTGTGACCGGCTGTGATTGGACACAGCCGGTCACGTGGTAAAGAGCCAATTTCATTGGCTCTTTACCTAGATCGGGGATCGACTCTGTCCGAGGGACGAGCCTCGTCCCCGATCGCTGCTCTGCGCGCCCCCGGGGGCGCGCATTGCAGAGAGAACGAGCGGCTCGTGCAGGAGCCGCTCATGTGATCGGCTGTGACTGACACAGCCGATCACATGGTAAACAGCCAATTTCTATTGGCTGTTTACCTTGATCAGGGATGGGCTATGTCTGAGGGACGAGCCTCACCCCCGATCGTCGCGCTGCGCGCCCCCGGGGGCGCGCAGTAGCAGCTAAAGCGGGCGGACGTCATATGACGGCCGCCCGGAACGGTAAAGCCATCCTGCCGGCGTCATATTACTATGCGCCGGTATGGATGTGGTTAATGGTGAGTCCGGAGTAATGGTCAAATTTAATGACTGATGACATGACCGCTTGCAGTGACAGGGTCGTATCTCCTAGCATTAGTAACTTGTCATCTGCATATAGCATGATTTTTTCATGAATTTCGCTGTAGCGATATTATATCTTTTCATGTGACAACACTGAAGAAATTACACTTTGCTACAATGTAAAGTAGTGAGTGTACAGCTTGTATAACAGTGTAAATGTTCTGTCCCCTCAAAATAACTCCACACACAGACATTAATGTCTAAACCACTGGCAACAAAAGTGAGTACACCCCTTAGTGAAAATGTCCAAATTGGGCCCAAAGTGTCAATAATTTGTGTGGCCACCATTATTTTCCAGCGCTGGGACACCATTCCTCCCAATGACACCAACGATGGGGCACCATTTCTCCCAATGACACCCAACGATGGGACACAATTCCTCCCAATGACACCAAGGATGGGACACAATTCCTCCCAATGACACCCAACGATGGGACACAATTCCTCCCAATGACACCCAACTATGGGACACCATTCCTCCCAATGACACCCAACGATGGGACACCATTCCTCCCAATGACACCCAACGATGGGACACCATTCCTCCCAATGACACCCAACGATGGGACACCATTCCTCCCAATGACACCCAACGATGGGACACCATTCCTCCCAATGACACCCAACGATGGGACACCATTCCTCCCAATGACACCCAACGATGGGTCACCATTCCTCCCAATGACACCCAACGATGGGACACCATTCCTCCCAATGACACCCAACGATGGGACACCATTCCTCCCAATGACACCCAACGATGGGACACCATGTCTCCCAATGGCAACAACGATGGGACACCATTCCTCCCAATGACACCCAACGATGGGACACCATTCCTCCCAATGACACCCAACGATGGGACACAATTCCTCCCAGTTATACCAACGATGGGGCACAATTCCTGCCAATGACACCCAACGATGGGACACCATTCCTCCCAATGACACCCAACGATGGGACACCATTCCTCCCAATGACACCCAACGATGGGACACCATTCCTCCCAATGACACCCAACGATGGGACACCATTCCTCCCAATGACACCCAACGATGGGGCACCATTCCTCCCAATGACACCCAACGATGGGACACCATTCCTCTCAATGACACCCAACGATGGGACACCATTCCTCCCAATGACACCCAACGATGGGACACCATTCCTCCCAATGACACCCAACGATGGGACACCATTCCTCCCAATGACACCCAACGATGGGACACCATTCCTCCCAATGACACCCAACGATGGGACACAATTCCTCCCAGTTATACCAACGATGGGGCACAATTCCTGCCAATGGCATAAACGATTGGGGCACAATTCCTCCCAGTGACACCAAAGATAGGGAATTATTTCTACCCCCACTGGTCACAGTCCGGCCCCCCTAAAGTCTGAAGGACTGTAAACTTGCCCTTTGTTTTATAAAGTTTGGAGACCCCCGGTCTAGAGTTGCCTTTTTTTTTTTTTTTTTACGAAAACGTTAGGGTAAGATAAAAGAACTAGATAATCAAGCGCACAGGACCTCAAAAGTTGGACAAGAAAGCAATCGGGGGGTAAAAAAATGCTGCTCATCAACTGTAGATATACTACATAACAATGTATAAATAGAAATAATGATGGCGCAGATTCTTGTATCTCCCAAATCAAACTAAATCAATAATGTCCCTTAAATAAAAGTGCAAATGCAGGAATATGAAATTTGCACCCACAGACCTTAATATACAATTTAAGATATTTAATAAAATCCAACAATCCTTAATATTAAAGGGTATAGTGCTAGTGTAAACAAAAAGGTAGCAACTATTTAGGCAGGTGTGTATAAAGTGCAAAAAATTGTTTTTTCAAATAACAGCCTTCTTCCTGGCAAATATGTGTAAATCTGATTGGCAATTAAATAAAGTGCAAAGTAATA
Source organism: Pelophylax lessonae (assembly GCF_965119305.1). Taxonomy (NCBI): domain Eukaryota; kingdom Metazoa; phylum Chordata; class Amphibia; order Anura; family Ranidae; genus Pelophylax; species Pelophylax lessonae. Next base: position 239,342,053 of record NC_138775.1, on the reverse strand, counting down.
TGAAACAATGACAGAATACCGCCAGCCATGTAAATACAGTTGTAAACGAAAAATCTAGTATGCAATATGTGCTACTGATGCAAAGTGCATGTGACCTTATGACAAAAATAAATAAATAGTGTTGTGACCGGTATTAACTATACAAGTATCAACCACATGCTTAGTGCCGGTTCACACTGAAGCGGCACAACTTCGGGGGCGACCTGTGAAGTTGCGTGCACCGCGACTTCGGCACGACTTGCACGGACTTCATAAAATGAATGTCTATGCAAGTCGATCCAGGTCGCCCCGAAATAGTACAGGACCCTTTTTCTAAGTCGGAGCGACTTGTGTCGCTCGTATTAGAACGGTTTCTGTAGCAGTCAATGGACCGCGACGGTGCGTGACTTGTCAGGCTTTTTTTTATATAAATAACCACCTATGAAAAAATAAATATGCTAATTCCAATCTCATATAATTAGTCCATATGAACAGTCCATATTGTCAAATAGTCCATATGTATCTTCCCAGGTGATCAAAAAAGTGCAAAAGTGCAGAAGTGCAAGAAAACGTGCAAAATTTGCAATCAATGCGTGTTCACAGTGTCCACACGTGGGGATCCCACCATCCATGCACAACCTTTTCCCCTAAATGGACTCACTAGAAATTCAGCTGGTGAAAACCAGCACTCTCGCTTTAATAATCAATATCCAACCTGGTGATTTACTTTCTCATCTCACATGGATTACCACGATATACTCATTACATGGAGGGGAAGGAGAAAAAAATGTGCCCACATACTGTAAATATGTTTATAAATTAATTTATTAACCACTTTACCACTAGAGGATTTTGCTGTCTTACGTCTGGGCCACTTTTTGCGATTCGGCGCTATGCGAATTTAACTGACAATTGCGCGGTTGTGCGACGCCATACCCAAACGAAATTTACGTCCTTTTTTCCCACTAACAGAGCTTTCTTTTGATGGTATTTGATCACCTGTACGATTTTTACTTTTTACGCTATAAGCAAAAAAAGAGCGTAAATTTTGAAAAACAATATTTTTCACATTTTTTTTTTTTATATGAAATTCCCCCCCAAAAAATGTAAAAATCAAAATTTTTTTTAAATTTTTGGCCAATTTGTTTTCTGCTACCTATGTTTGGTATAAAAATTCACAATAAGCGTATTTTGATTGGTTTGCGCAAAAGTTATTGCGTTTACTAACTAAGGGAAATATTTCTGTCATTTTTGGTGTTTTTTTTTTAACGAGTAATGGCGGCGATCTGCGATTTTTTTTTTTTTTTTTTTTTTTTTGCTGTACTGCGACATTGCGGCGGACAGATCGGACCCTTGACTGACATTTTTGACACTTTTGGGGTTACCAGTGACATTACTGCAGTAATCAGTGCTATATATATGCACTGTTACTGTAAAAATGACACTGGCAGGGAAGGGGTTAATTTTATTGGAGAGGGAGGGGTTAATGTATGCCTGGTGCTTACGGACGTGTGTGGGGGGAGGTGACTGTGTGACACAAGGACAGATCCAGGGTTCAGCTATACTGAACCCTGCAATCTGACCCTGCCTGTCTCTTAGGAGATCCGCCCACTTGTGTTTACACAAGCGGGCGGATCTCCACACTAGATCCCCGACGATCGGGGAAGAGCAGCGGTGATCGCCGCTGCTCCTCCCCTGGCCTGACTCCCGCTGTGACTGAATACAGCGGGAGAGAGCCTCCGGTGGCGCATGCGTGCCGCCGAGAAAGGGGAGTGTCTGATGACGTAGATCTACGTCGTCAGACGATAACGAGCCACTTTGCTGCAGTACTATTACCGTACGCAGACGGCAAGTGGTTAAACAAATAAGTGCTCACAATGTACAGTGTCTACCTGACACAGAGATAACCCTCATAAACCAGTGGAACGGCTCCGCTCCGGCTCTCTGAGACCTGGCCAGGAGCGTGCGTCTCCTACATGCGGTGTCTTCCTCGGCGTCCTAGGCCCCGCCCTACTAGTTTCGTCAGTAGACGTGTTGTTTTATAAAGTTTGGAGACCCCCGGTCTAGAGTTGCCTTTTTTTTTTCGAAGACATTATGGTAAGATATATCTGTTGGATATCAAGGTTCCAATTTAAAACCTATTCCAGCTGATTTGGGGCTTCTAAAAATGTTTTAGCGAATGTAGCAGAATATCAGAACTTTCACTTGGCAGCTGCAGTAAATTTCCTAACTGACACGGCTGAATTGGAAGCGCTCGGGATGTGTGTTCGGGAGTATGAAGGATGTCCGCGCTAGATTAAGTATTAAAGGGATCGAACTCCACTTCAAACAGTTTGCAGAGGAGTGCAGCCAATGGAACCGTAATTAAAGCACAAGGATCCTGAGGCAAGGCTTCTGCCCGCTCACCATGCTGCGCAGTAATTATTGGGAAGCTGAGTTATTGTAGCGCGCTGTCACTCAGTTACCTTGATCCGCTGTCGCCGTTTTTCTTCAGCACCGCTGAGGTGTTTTATCTGGAAGACCCTCTATTCAACGTGTTACTGAAGAGTGCAAAATGCGTGCATACTGGAAGATTTTTATTACACTTTCTATAATTAAAGACTCAGTAGGATACACAGCAGTGCTTCTAAACCCTCTTCAGGCAAATATACAAATGAATTTTTTTTTAGGTGAATTCTGAAAAAAGAATCTTCCTAGCAAAATAGTAAGGATTTTAGAGTAGAACTCAAGCCAGGCAACAAACAATGCTGGTAAAATTCCTATATATGAATTTTTACCTGCTGAAATATTTGTCATTCTGCTTGAGTCAATGATGTGGTTTTACAGATTTCTGCTATAGCCAACACTGTGACAATACTGTTTGCTTGACGCAGTTTATTTTTTCACCTAGCTGGCCCTCAAACTAGGAAAGAGAATAGGTGCCGCTGTGCTCTCCTTCTGTAAGCGGTTTGTCCGCCCCCTCCAGCTCCCAGTGCCTGAAACCACAGCACAGTGTTTTACAGTGCAGTAGGATCCAATTGGTTTAGAGCATAACCTCTTCACTCAGTGCAGGGGATTCTGGGAAGATGATATAAAGGTAGATTTCAGTCGGTTTCAAGAGCAGTAATATTACATTTTTGTAATCCTTTTTAACCACTTAAGCCCCGGAGGATTTGGCTGCTAAACGACCAGGGGGTATTTTGCGATTCGGCACTGCGTGACTTTAACGGACAATTGCGCGGTCGTGCGACGCTGTACCTAAACGAATTTGGCGTCCTTTTTTTTCCCACAAACAGAGCTTTCTTTTGGCGGTATTTGATCACCTGTGCGATTTTTTGATCACGCGCTATAAACAAAAAAAGAGCGTCAATTTTGCAAAAATAGCAATATTTTTCCCTTTTTTTTTTTTATGAAATTCCCCCCCAAAAAATGTAAAAATCAAAATTTTTTAACATTTTCGGCCAATTTGTTTTATGCTACCTATGTTTGGTAAAAAAAAATCGCAAAAAGCGTATTTTGATTGGTTTGTGCAAAAGTTATTGCGTTTACTAACTAAGGGAAAGATTTTTGTCATTTTTGTTGTTTTTTTTTTTTAACGCGTAATGGCGGCAATCTGCGATTTTTTTTTTTTGCGGTACTGCGACATTGCGGCGGACAGATCGGACCCTTGACTGACATTTTTGACACTTTTGGGGTTACCAGTGACATTTCTACAGTAATCAGTGCTATATATATGCACTGTTACTGTAAAAATACACTGGTAGTGAAGGGGTTAACTTTATTTGAGAGGGAGGGGCTGTGTGTGTCCCTAGGGGCGTGATTCTAACTGTGATTGGCTGTGGCTTCAGCTGTATGCAGAGTGATCAACGGATCTACATAGTAGATCCATATGATCAGCTCTCATACAGAGGGGAGAATGACAGGCAGCTTGTTTACACAAGCTGCCTGACTTTCTCCCTCTCCCCCGCCGATCGCAGAGTGGCCGGCGGTCACACGCGCGGGGGGGTCCGTGACCACGCGGGAGCGGGAGCGCGCCTCCGGCGGCGCGCGCTCGCTCCCTAGACCCTCACAAGCTAGTGATGTAGCCCTACGTCACTTTGCCTGTGAGGGGCTGACCGCTGACGTAGATAGTCGTGCGGCGGTCGGCAAGTGGTTAAGAAATGGGTAGCCATACACGAGTATATTTTATAGCAAACATTTTTATTAAAATTTGTACAGAAATTCTCAGTACAGTCAATGACTTGATGAATGTCAGTAGAAAGTACTTTTTGTAGAAAATATGGTTTGCTTTTAACCTTTGATTGTGGAATAAATAGACTTTACCATGAAAACTGCATAGATTGTTAGAAATTTGTTTGTTCGAGGAAAAATTTTCCATGTTGCTCCTTTGAATTTTCTTATCATTGCAGTTGAAAAATTGTCGATTTGACCCCGCTAATGATTAGAAATATGAATGATTAAAAAAAAAAAAAAAAAGAAAATGTTCTTAAAACTCTTAATTTTGAACAAAAATTCTACTAGTCTTTGGCCAGCTTTAAAGTGGTTGTAAACCCACTTTAATAACTTTTACCTATATTAAGGCTTACTTATAGGTGCTGTAAATATCTCCAAAACTTGCACTGTTTAGGAGATATTTACAGTGCATGCAGCCGATGACCTCATCGGCGCATGCGCTCTGAAGAAACGGCCGCCTGTGCCGTTTCTTCAGAGCCCTGTGCCGCGACTGGTGGCTCCCGCGCGCATGCGCGGGAGTGACGTCACGCGGCTCCAGCCAGTAATACAGCTTGAGTCTGCAGACCTGGAAGGAAGATGGATGCGGCCGGGAGCAGGGACAACACAGGCTTCATTTCAGGTAAGTGTCACATAATGTGCTAGTGTGTGATGCATACTAGCAAATTATGCATTTACTTTGCATGAAAAAAAAAAAAAGTTTACTTCCTCTTTAAACTGGAGTGTTCATTTATTTTAATTTGCCCAAGTAGCAGGGATATGGCTAGTAAGTAGAGGGTAGGTATCCCACATATCCAGCTAGGTGCACTTGATCAGGGCTGCAACTGATCAACACTTTTTTTTCTTTCTGGTTGTTGGCCACATCTGCGGCGCCAGCCTCCAGTTGTATTGTTTATTAGCTTTACAGCCCTGCTCCCAGCTATGCATTCCCCACAGGCAGAAACAGTTCTGCATTAGTACCTTGTCTCTTTTGCTACTTGAAAAGTGCAAAATGAAACGCAAGCACCTAGAAGAGTTTTCAGATCACCTCTGATACTTAGGTAGCTCTTGTGCGACTCTAGACTACCTCAGTTTGCCCTCTTACAAGTCCTGTGCCTCCTGCTGTATTATCCATCAACATCTCAAAACTTTATTTTGATGAGAAATTACTTTGAAAAATATCCTTTAGCATTCCTGGCAGTGGCCATCTTGAGTAAGGGCAGGTGGTGCATGTATTATTTACTTCCTGGAATCCATTTGACCTTAGCTCAGGCATGCAAGCAGAAGAGGGTATGCTTAGCTGAGAAAGCCCCTCCTTGCCTACTGAAGACTCCTGGGATGTATGACATTTGTCTAGGCAAAAAAAAAAAAAAAAAACAGGAAGGGAAAAAAAAGGCAAATATAATATACTTTCCTATCCATTTACTAATGCTAGCAGCATAAAGATTAAGAAAAAGTCAATGTTGATTGAGAAAGTGAAGTTCAACTTTAAGAGCCCATTCACACAGGGGAGACACGTCTTGCCAGGACGACCTGTGAAGTCGCGGTGCACGCTGTCGCTCGGCGCGACATGCACGGACTTCATATCATTGAAGTCAATGCAAGTCGCCTCCAGGTCGCCCCAAAGTAGTACAGGACCCTTTTTCTAAGTCGGAGCGACTTTTGTCGCTCCTATTAGAACGGGTCCTGTGCTAATCAATGGCAGGCGACCCACCGCGACTTGTCAGGCGACCAAGTGTGAATGGGGTCTTAGGGTACAGCAAGCTTTATTGATATGTTTGTGTTGGGTTACCTGCATCAAGATAAACCTGTACATTCGGGATCGACCGATTATTGGCAAAGCCGATATGCACTTTTCCTGATCTATTGGAATCAGCCCCAGTGCTTTTACCGGAGTGCTGTCTGAAGCTAGAGGCTTCACCCCGGTACCGGTGTCCATAGCAGACGTTCGGCTGTCTTGTAATGGCAACCGATGCGGCTGAGAAGCTGCTTCGCTTTCATTACAAGGAGCGGAACGGGAACGTCCCCCCCCCCTTTCCACGGGAAACCCGGGCAACCAGCCTGCACGGCTGCCGAAGACCTGATCAAAGCCGCATTCGGCTCTGTTCGGGTCTCCATGCAAAAACCCGGAAGTGATGTCATGAGTGAGCATTCAAAACAGCCAAACTTGGCGTTTTGAATGCTTTTAAGTGCAGAGGAGGGGTTTGGGGTATTTTAGATCCCTAGATCCCTCCACAAGAGTACCTGTCAAGAAAAAAAAAATACATTTTTTTAAATGTACAAAAATATTGGCGCATATCAGCCGATACCGATATGCATTGGCCAAAGTATCGGCAACGAAAAACCGATATCGGTCGATCACTACTGTACATACCCGCTTTCGTCACGGCTTCATTTTACATTTTTAAGTGAACACAGGGTCATAAAATAAAAATCCGGATGTAGAACATATCGGGCAATTTTTCAGTAATCTGCAGCAACAGCAGTCTTGCAAGGGTTTTGGTAAAAACTAGGATTTGCAGACTTCACTTCCAACGACTGTAAACCAGCCTTCAGTATGCCAAGCTACACTGGAACCCAAAGTGTAGTAAATAGTGTGACTTGATCCGCACTGCTTGAACATCTGCATCACCATTGCTACTCCTTTAAGCCTCCTGGGTTCGACGGCGTGTTTAACGTAGAGATCTTTTATTGCAGTTATCCAAAATGATAGTAATGGTAGATAATATTTTGGGCTGCTTGTATGCTGACATTTATCATGCGCCCTCGTTACATTGCAGAGTAAAGTGCTTTGTAGATAGAGGGTCACACTTTCCCATGGGGAAGGGTTTGATGGATGTTAAAGAAGTAAATAGAACTCCGCTTGTTGGGTTTTAAATGCCCCAGTGTGCTCAGGAGGTGTGCGCAACACATAACACAAGGCAGCACTATCTCCATCCTACATAGTGTTTGCCCAGCATCCTAGGCAGCACACTGGAATGTGACTGCTCATATCTCCCCTATATGAATGAGTCCTTACAGGATTAATCTTCTAGCTTATGATCAAAGTTTGTTAAGCTTCAACAGGCTTCAAAGTTGGCTGTTGAGTGGCATTTCATTGATGACTCTATTCGGTTGCATTTATATACTTTCTTTGAGCTTGTTGTTGCTACCATATTCAGTTTGGGAACTTTGTATGTGGCGGATGAATTCCCCTTGGAGGGGGAAGCTTCAAAATGTAATAAATAAAATTCACAGTTAATATGTCTGTGGCATCTGAGGGCAGCCTTCTCATCTGAGCTCATATTATCGGCACAGGTTAGTAAATGGATGCAGTTGTCATGGTAACATCAATTTTAGGTCCCGAGTTCAAAATTCTTTATTTGTAGCAGCTTGAGGTTTTGACTTAACCCCGCAATTTATTTTCTTGCAAATAAAATATAGTGCCTTTGAGTGCTGTGCGTCTCTGCCCATAGGTCTAGACTCTAGAACACGATAATGATTTCTGTAATTAGCAGGCAGCTCAGTGGTGACTTGTATATCTATGTTTGCCATTGTAAACCGCCTAAAGGGTCACTGTACTTTTGTGGTGTCTGTGTCTCCTCGCCCTTAAAACAGAAGTTTTGTAGAACTTCTTTTTTTTTTGGGGGGGGGGGGGGAATGTTATAGCACCAAACACATTACTTGTAATGATGTGTATACTATGTTCTGCAGGCTGCTGCTTCATGTATAAAGCCTTTTAGAGCGCTGTCAATTTATGCAGTGCTTTACATACACACTATAGCAGGGGTCTTCAAACTATGGCCCTCCAGTTGTTCAGGAACTACAATTCCCATTATGCCTAGTCATGTCTGTGAATGTCAGAGTTATACAATGCCTCATGGGATGTGTAGTTCGCAACAGCTGGAGGGCCGTAGTTTGAGGATCCCTGCACTATAGTGTCAAAGGTATTGGGACTCCTGCCTTAACACATGAACTCTAATTGGATCCCAGTCTTAAGCCCCGTACACACGATCAGATTATCGAACGATCTGTCGTCCGTTTTTTTGTGGCATGCCAGTCTGATGTGGAAAGTGAAGAGGTTATTTTCATACGAATTTTCCCGTACGACAGAATTCTACTTCAGAAGTGATGTCATGTGTTGATTGCTTTGTATGCGTTCTTTCGTCTCTGAGCATGCCTAGTCTTGCTCTTAAGATTATTTTCCGTCTAAATCTATACGAATGAGATGAAAATCGGACGTTGTATTACGGATGACAAAAATTATATAGCCTGCACATCAGGATTTTGTCAGCGGAAAAGTCGGACTTGGCTGTCGAAAGCACCATACTAACAATCCGAAAATCGGCAGATCGGTCGTCGGACGAAAGTTCCCTACAGATTTTCTTATCGTGTGTACGGGCCTTTAGTCTGTAATGTTCAAAATTAAGTTGCCCCACCCTTTGCCCCAGTCAAGTTCCTCCACCCCAAACTCGTGCACTGGTCCAAATCATTTGGTGGAGGGGCGGGGATTATGGTGTGGGGTTATTTTTCAGAGGTAGGGCTTGGCCCCTTAGTTCCAGTGAAGGGAACTTTTAAGGCGTCGGGATATCAAAACATTTTGGACAATTTCATACTTCCAACTTTGTGGGAACAGTTTGGGAATGGCCATTCCTGTTCCAACATGACTGCACACCAGTGTACAAAGCAAGGTTCATAAAGACATGGATGAGCGAGTTTGGGGTGGAGGAACTTGACTTGCCTGCACAAAGTCCTGACCTCAACCCGATAGAACACCTTTGGGATGAATTAGAATGGAGACTTTGAGCCAGGCCTTTCTTCCAACATCAATGCCTGACCTCACAAATGCGCTTCTGGAAGAATGGTCAAACATTCCCGTAGACACACTCCTAAACCTCGTGAACAACCTTCCCAGAAGAGTTAAAGCTGTTATAGCTGTAAAGGGTGGGCCAACTCAATATTGAACCCTATAGACTAAGACTGGGATGCCATTAAAGTTTGTGTGTGTAAAGCCAGGCGTCCCAATACTTTTGACAATATAGTGTATCTTTTACGCATTTACATCAGTCCCTGCCATCAAGGAGCTTACAATCTAAGGTCCTTAACTCACATTCATATATACATACATAAACTAGGGCCAATTTAGACAGGAGCCAAGTAACCTACCAGCATGTCTTTGAAGTGTGGGAGGAAACCGGAGTACCCGGAGAAAACCCACACCAGTGCAGGTAGTGCTGTGGTTAGGATTTGATACAACAACCACAGTGCTTCCAGAAGGAAGTGCTAACCACTTGGCCACTGTGGCAATCTCCAAGTGCTCCAACAGCTGCTGTGTGGAGGATTTGCACCCCCTGCTCACTCTTTCTGCTCCCTTGAACTTGTATTATTACCTGCGAATGGGCAGAAAGATCCTTTTAATTATCCACTCCTTTTCCGTTCATGGAACGCATTTTATTGTGGGACAGTAATACTACAAGTATTACAGAGGGTGCAAGAAGCAGTGAGTGAACGTTGTAGCTAATGACAACCCCTTTACCGCGGAAAGATCGCTGCTCTGAGCAGTATCTGGTTCCCTTATGGAATGATTTTTACATGAAGCAGCAGCCCGCAAAATATTTGGTGTTCTAACCCAAAAAAAAGCTGAAATTCAGATTTAAAGTATATCTGTCAAGAGAAAAAGATGGTGGCTGCCATTGCTAAGGTCTGTAATCAATGCCTATATTTCCCTTTTTATATCATGTTCTCTTTCTAGCTGGAGCGTGCTGAGAAGGATGCATCCTAATGGTTTAAAATTAATCCATGTGATATAACTGTGATAGATATAAGAATCCAATAGACAAGGTTTTCTCTTAAAGCGGAGTTCCACCCAAAAGTGGAACTTCCGCTTTAGGTAGTGCTAACCCCCTGACATGCCACATTTGGCATGTCATTTTTGGGTGGGGGTACCTAGTTTTGACAGGTACCCGCTCCCACTTCTGCTCGGAGCGCCGCTGCGCCCTGAGCGGAAGTTCTCCTCTCCCCCTCCCTCCCTGCAATCTTCTGGGACATGTCAGAGGTCCCTGAAGATTGCCAGCCAATCACGACGCGTAGCGCAACTCGCGCATGCGCAGTGCGTACCCGGCTGTGAAGCCGCAAACTGTCACAGCCGGGTGCCCACACCAGTGATGCCGGCGCCGGAGAGCAGAGAGGGAGAAGAGTGAGGCTTCGGGCGGCCGCATCGCTGGACCGTTGGACAGGTGAGTGTGTTAGGCTGGAACTCCGCTTTAAATAGATCTGTTTTTTCCCCCTTAAATTGCATTAAATCTTTCTGGTGGTCAGTTATTACGTAAATTAAGCTTTATGGAATTATTAATTAGTGTGAAGAGGTAAAATTGCATCAAAATTCTGACCTGTATGGAAGCCTAGCTCAGTTCATCTTGGAGTATTCAAACAAAAAACCGAAATGTTCTCAATGTGTGAATTAAAACTTGTCCCATTAAACTGTGGTAGCAATTAATCTCCTGAAGGTCATGCAATGCAATTAAATTGTAGCATTGTGCCTCTGCATGAAGTCATCCCACCACTCCTCAATTAAAATCTGTCTTTGTTCAGGCCACATCATTTGATACAAAATCCATTAAAGGGTCAGCTCACCTAAAAGTGTTCTTTCCGGTATAGATGGAGCCCGGTGGTCTGTGCAAGTACTTTCTAAGGCAGGCTTTCTCAACCTTTTCAACACAGAAACCCTTGAAATAACTTTCCGGTCTCAGGGAACCCCTTCTAAAAATGACCATCTACAACTCGTGATACATTTGTGTGATGGTCAGCTGTAAGAATGCTCCTTACACTTGTGGACATTAGAAAGAATCACCCCTTATAGATAGCTAAAAAGATCAGTGGTGTCAGTTGGAACTTATCTGAGAGGCAGCAATTGATCAAGGAACCCCTAGCAAAGTCTGGAGGAACCCTAGTTGGAAAACCCTGTTCTAGGGTTTGCACTTCTGCCTTGAGGCACTGCGGCCACTACCACAACACAACATGCATTGAGTTTGCATGTTCTTACTGTGCTTGAGTGAGTTTCCTCCAGGTACCCTGGTTTCCTTCCACGCTCCTAAGACATGTCTAAATTGGCCCTAGTATGTGTATCTATTTATGTGAGGTAGAGCCCTTAGATTGTAAGCTCCTTGAGGGCAAGGACTAATGTGAATGTACAATATATGTAAAGTGCTGTAAAAAATATATGTAATAAATTAATCCTTGCCATACTTTCTGACAGGTTTCGCCCACCTGGGAGTTTTTGGTGTTCCCGGCTAGGGATGCACCGATCCGATATTCGGATCGGATACTGGCACCGATATGGCCATTATAGCTGGATCGGGGGATCGGTAACATTGACCGATCCACGGGCCGAATCCGGTTTTTGCTGAGTAACGGCTCACTTGGTGCTGTAGTAGTATGGGATGGGAGCCGCTACTTCCTGTATAGTCCCGGCTCACAGGCGGAGTGATTTCAGATGCACTCCGCCTGTGAATGGAGGAGCCACAAACATGAAGCAGTGGCTTTGCCCTGTACTGCAGCCACATGCTTTGTGTGTAGCTCTGGATTGGTTCCGGTATCGGCGATTTCACAACGCCAGGTATCGGGACCAAAAAAGTCAGATCGGTGCATCCCTATTTCCGGCACACCTTTGTGTGTTCTATGATCTCCTGTTGCATTCTCCATAATATATAAAAAAAAAAAAGAATCCGGCAGGGCGAGTGGGATGCCCTTATGATGGCCACATCTGGTTTGCAGGTGTAGGTTTGCTGTGTTACCTGCTGAAGTATTTGTAATTTTGGTCAGCCATCCTTGCCACACATACACCTCTGCTAGTCACTAGACTAATTGTGAGATGTGAGAATGGCTCCTTTCACACGGCCGCTCCGTGTGAAAGGTCCGTGTGTCATCCGCTCCATGTGCCCGCATATCATCCCATCCGTTTGCGGATGATATGCGGACATAATGTAAGTCTATGGCACTGCGGATGACACCGCTGACATCCGATTTTCCTTCCTTTCCGTTTTTTACACGGAAGGAAAAATGGGGTTCTGTTCCGTTCGTAAAAACGGAACAGAACTGACAGGAGGAAAATCGGATGTCAGCGGATGGTATTCCGCTGACACCTGCAGTGCCATTCACTTACATTATGTCCGCAAATCATCCGCAAACGGATTGGATGATTTGCGGACACACGGAGCGGCCGTGTGAAAGGACCCAATGTGAGAAATATGGGAACTGTCATTGCTGATCAGCATGCATATGGTCAGTCACCAACTTTCAGAGTAGAGCGATACCCCCTTTAGATATGCAGTGGCCAGGATTGAGGCCACATCCACACTAGTGTGAGCATTGTACGTAGTACTGAGTCATGTCCATTTTTGTGCACGTTAAAGACCTGTATAACATTATTGACTGTGCATTGCTGTACATTACCATTCATTTTCAATATCCCAAAGCACATACATGGACTAAACAAACACATCTGGCTGTCAGCAATGCATGCAAGAACAAACACTCTGGGGTTGATTTACTAAAATTGGAGAGTGCAAAATCTAGTGCAACTCTGCATAGAAACCTATCGGCTTTCAGTTTTTTTTTTTTTTTTTGTCAAAGCTTAATTGAACGAGCTTAAGTTAGAAGCTGATTGGCTACCATGCACAACTGCACCAGATCTTGCACTCTCCAGTTTTAGTAAATCAACCCCTTTGTGTTGCCTTAAAGAGTAACTCCACTTTCATTGAAAAAAGTAGAAAAAAAATAATATAGCATATACAATTGCTACACAAGTCCTATTGTAATTGAACGTCATTTAAAAATTCCTTTTCCCTTTCAATCTTGAGCTCAGTATTTTGTAATTTGTAAAATGCAATATGGCAACCTGGAGGTGTTCTGTACCCAGAATGTGTACAGAATTTTAAAGAGCAACTGTCATCTCTGTGCTGCAGCAGCTCCTACTCTGCTCTGACCCATTGTTGACTCACCGACAGTCCCATTCACTTTAATGGGACAGCTAGTGATGCGGCAGTCACACAACAAGGTGAGGGACATGGCGGCAGCAGGTGAGTGGGTGCCCGCTAACAGGCACTGCCATAATGGATCTGAAATGACAGGTGCTCTTTAAATGTAAGGACCTATTCTTGATACAGCCTCATGCTAAATAAATAAGCTCCATTTCATGCTAAATAAACTAAATTATTAATGTATCCTAAATAGAAAATGGTCTTTAGATCGCTTTTCTTTTTCTTTTTTTTTTTTGGTTTAACTCCAAAAGCATTTTATTAAAATAAATCAGATTTAAAAAAAAAAAATCATCATATTTTTTTTTTTTTTTAAATCAATTTTTATCCACCTTGAAAGAAATCATATCCAAATGTTAGGGAGGGAGGAGGAGAAGGCAGAAGGTAAAGTAAATTTGTATTAAGGGTGGTCTGCTTAACCTGGCCATACATGGAGCAAATATCAGCCGGTTTCTTTTGAAAAATCTCAGTGTGGGGCCATTTTTAAAAAAACCTATAGGCTTAATATATTGGTTCTGCCAACAAAATGGCTGCGTTTGGTGCTTCCGTATGATGGACACACTTTCGTTCCTTCAGTTTCCCCGCTGATATTTTGGTGACAGATCAATCACTTTCTCTTTTCTATGGTAACCAAAAGAATTCCTTTGGTTGTCACAGCTATTGCCACATTACGTTTAAGGATCTCCATTTACCAGAGAATGAGTATTGAGAGTCATTACGTTACTTCTGGGGGAGGATTCCCTTCCTGTGGATACAAATAGTGAGCCTAAACCCCCCCAGTATCCCTATAGAGTATGTGTTTGTGTGCACAGGCCAAGGTCACAGGATTAGGGGGCCTAATTCTCCCAGCAGCGGAAAACAAGCCTTCCTCGTTCTGCTGTGCTAACCAGCACAAACAATGACCGGCTCAGTCATTTCTAACTGTAGATGATCAGAGACAGCGACTCCTTTATTTAACCACTTAAGCCCCGGAGGATTTGGCTGCTAAAGGACCAGGGGTTTTTTTGCGATTTTTTTTTACTGCGTGACTTTAACGGACAATTGCGCGGTCGTGCGACGCTGTACCTAAACGAATTTGACGTCCTTTTTTTCCCCACAAACAGAGCTTTCTTTTGGTGGTATTTGATCACCTGTGCGATTTTTTGATCACGCGCTATAAACAAAAAAAGAGCGTAAATTTTGCAAAAATAACAATATTTTTCACATTTTTTTATATGAAATTCCCCAAAAAAAATGTAAAAATCAAAATTTTTTAACATTTTTCGGCCAATTTGTTTTATGCTACCTATGTTTGGTAAAAAAAATCGCAAAAAGCGTATTTTGATTGGTTTGCGCAAAAGTTATCGCGTTTACTAACAAAGGGAAAGATTTTTGTCATTTTTGGTGTTTTTTTTTTTAACGCGTAATGGCGGCGATCTGCGATTTTTTTTTTTTTTTTTCGGTACTGCGACATTGCGGCGGACAGATTGGACCCTTGACTGACATTTTTGACACTTTTGGGGGTACCAGTGACATTACTGCAGTAATCAGTGCTATACATATGCACTGTTACTGCAAAAATGACACTGGCAGGGAAGGGGTTAACTTTATTGGACAGGGAGGGGTTAAGTGTGTCCTAGGGGCGTGATTCTAACTGTGCAGGGACATTGCTATTGGTGTAAAAGCAAAGATCAACAGTTCTACATAGTAGAACGGTCAGATCTTCACTTTTACACAGGGAGCTTGTTTACACAAGCCGCTCTGTCTTTCTCCCTTCACAGGAGCGATCGTAGTGTGACTGGCGGACATCGAGTCCGCCGGTCACACGCACTGACTTGTCTGTGAACGAGCCGCGGTGGGCGCGCGCCTCGGCGGGCGCGCGCCCGTCCGCAATAGGCTCGCAAGTCAGTGACAGGCGAGTGACGTATCGATACGTCACTCTGCCTGGCTGGGGCTGACCGCCGCAGTATATAGTCGTGCGGCGGTCGGCAACCAGTTAAAAAAATAAAAACCATTGAGTGATAAAAATATTGGAACGGTTGCTCCTGGCAACCAGTCAGGTGAAAGCTATCAATTTCTAACCTAAACTAGAAACTGACCTTGGTTGACTTGGTAACAGCTCAGTTTTTCAAAAATCCAGTTTTTAAAGCCAAACTCCTTTATAGATGTATATACTGACAGGCACTGATGGGGTGGTACTGATGGGGTGGCACTAATATGCAGCACTGATGGGCACTGATAGGTGGCACTGATATACAGCATTGGTGGGCACTGATAGGCGCCACTGATGGGCACTGATAGGCGGCACTGATAGGCGGCACTGGTGGGCAATAATGGGCACTGGTGGGCGACACTGATAGATGGCAATGATGGGCACTGCTGGGCAGCACTGATGGGGAGGACACTGGCGGGCTCCCTGAGTCCTGATTGATATCCCTGGTGGCCATGGTGGGCATCCCTGGGGTCATGGGTGGGCATCCTTGGTGGCTCTAGTGGCACCCCCCCCCAAGGGTCTGCACTGGTAATCAATGCTCTGATTACCAGCACAGACCCCACCCCTGTCAGGAGAGCCGCAGATCGGCTCTCCTCTACTCGTGCCTGTCAGGCACGAAGTGAGGAAAGCCGATCAACGGCTCTTCCTATTTACTATATGACCAGCTGTGATTGGACACAGCTGGTCACATGGTAAAGAGCCTACGTCAGAAGGCTCTTTACCGAGATCGGTGATGCGGTGTGTCAGGATAATACAACCACCTTCTCGCCGTCAATCGCCTATAGGGCGGGTGGGAAGTGGTTAAAGAGCAACTAAATCCTTCTCCCCAACTAAGGATGCTTCTGTCTTTGCCTCACCCCTCTATTTGTATGGATGACCACTGTCACCAAGTAAGAGAGGGGAAATTCAAAATTGTAGAGCCGTTCCAAAAACAAGAGGCGAGAGGAAATTCTTTTAACTACTTGACCTCTGGAAGATTTACTCCCTTTCATAACCGGCTATTTTTTGCGATATGGCACTGTGATACTTTATCTGAAAATTGCGCTGTCATACGACGCTGTACCCAAATAAAATTTGTACTTTTCCCCCCACAAATGGAGCTTTCTTTTAGTGGTATTTGATCACTTCTGCATTTTTTATTTTTATTTTTTGCACTATAAACAAAAAAAGACTGACAATTTTGAAAAAAAAAAAATATATATATATTTTTTACTTTCTGCTATGAAACCTATCAAATAATATCTAATTTCTTCATAAGTTTAGGTTGATTTGATTTGTATTGTGCTACGTATTTTTGGTAGAAATAAAATCCCAACAAGTATATTGGTTTGTGCAAAAGTTGTAGTGTTTTACAAACTATAGAATATATATATATATTTTTTACAAGTAATGTCCACGATCAGCGACTTATAGCGGGACTGCGAATTGCGGTGAATATCCGGACACTAACTGACATTTCTTGGGGACCAGTGACCCTAATACAGTTATCCGTGCTTAAAATATGTACTGTCACTGTACTAATGACACTGGCTGTGGAGAGGGTTAAACATCTAGGGCAATCAAAGGGTTAAGAGTGTGCCTAGCCAGTGTTTGTGTACTATGTGAGGTGCTTTTACTAGAGGAAGTAATCAATTTGATTCCCTGCTTTGGGGGAAAGTAAATCCATTCCTTCCCTGGTGACAGAACAGAGCTCTGCCTTGTTTACATAGGCAGAGCCCTGTCCTGTGTGTGTTCTGGATGAACGGTGGGTGCTGGCCATGATCTTCTTGGCATCTGTTGTGTAAAATCACAGCAGAGCCAGGCGCGTGCACCCCCTACCTGGAAGTGCCAGATCACTTACTAGGCATGTGATCTGGCGCAGAAGGGCCACCTTGCCACTGCATATCTATGTTGTATGGTCAGCAAGCTGTTAAAGTGAAACTAAACCCTCCTATCCTTTACACCCATGGAAGCTGCCATGTTATCCTCTGTTTGATCTGCAGTTACTATGGTGCTGTATATGCGATCAACTAGCTATTAGATGGCTTAAAAAATTGATTGCCAGCTCAAGCAACAGTGACTGTTATTCACGATATGCCTTGAACTTAAAGCGGAGTTCCACCCAAAAGTGGAACTTCCACTCATTTGTTTCCGCACCCCCCCCCCCTCCTCTGGTGCCACATTTGGCACCTTTCAGGGGGGAGGGTGTAGAACGTTCACCTGTTTTTTACAGGTACCCTTACCCACTTCCGGGATACGGTGCCGCTGCACTGTCCCTCGGACGTTTGGTCCCCTCCTCCATCCCCCGCCGCCGAGCCAATAGGAATGCGCA
This sequence comes from Pelophylax lessonae, assembly GCF_965119305.1. Classification (NCBI taxonomy): domain Eukaryota; kingdom Metazoa; phylum Chordata; class Amphibia; order Anura; family Ranidae; genus Pelophylax; species Pelophylax lessonae. The sequence goes on along the minus strand of NC_138775.1, from coordinate 239,324,589 downwards.
GCGCGCCTCACGCATGTGCAGTAGGGACCCGACTGTGAAGCCGGAAGGCTTCACTGCCAGGTTCCCTTACTGGCAATGGCTGTGGCAGCACCCGACAGCCAATGGAAACATCGGCTGCGGTGCCGACTTTGCTGGACTCCAGGACAGGTAAGTGCCGACATTGCTGGACTCCAGGACAGGTAAGTGCCGACATTGCTGGACTCCAGGACAGGTAAGTGCCGACATTGCTGCACTCCAGGACAGGTAAGTGCCGACATTGCTGGACTCCAGGACAGGTAAGTGCCGACTTTGCTGGACTCCAGGACAGGTAAGTGCCGACATTGCTGGACTCCAGGACAGGTAAGTGCCGACATTGCTGGACTCCAGGACAGGTAAGTGCCGACTTTGCTGGACTCCAGGACAGGTAAGTGTCCTAATATTAAAAGTCAGCAGCTACAGTATGTGTAGCTGCTGACTTTTAATTTTTGGAGGGGGTTGGAACTCCACTTTAACTGTTTTGAAAAACTGTTAAATTGATGGATTTAGTTCCGCTTAAAAGAGCTGGAAAGGAAAGTTCCAAATGTGGAAGCTTGTTCAGGTGACAACTGTCAAAGGTGTGATTTTCCTGTGGGGCCCATGAATACCTTTGCAGTAAAACAAATAAGTCTGGTGTGTGTTTTAATGCGTTTAGATGTTCTCCCGGCAAACTGTTACGCAACTCTTTTCAGTTGGTAAAATTTCAATATGACATTTTCCCAGTGGCGGTACAACAATAAAAACTAGAACTCTTTAGACCTAGGGGTCTATTCACACAGATTCTCACAACTTCTAATTGAATTAAGTTTTTTTTTTTGGAATACACTAACTTTGTCCTATCTACTGGCATTTTGTTTTTTTTTTCCAATTTGCATCTTGTTTGAGATGCTGGTGAAGTGAGAGCAGATATCCTTTCTATTTTATATGATAAATACCTTAACCAGGCTTTTGTACCAGAAATATAATTTAAGTGACATATTAGGAATGTGACATTCACTGCAGGGGAATCAATCACTTTAATTTAAAACACTTGCACTAGAAAGATTATTCAGCAGTGAACGTTTGGTAAATGTCAGCTTCAATGCTTTGTAAAAATGTCCTTAAAGTGATACTAAACACACATTTTTTAATATACATTGTCCTTTCTAATTTTGTATTTGGATGACGGCACTGTAATTATTAAAAAAAAAAAAAAAAAAAAAAAAATAATATTATAAGTACTTTTTTAAGTACCTTTTTCCTAACCTAATTGATATACAGCTGTCACATGACCACCCAGTTTGTCTGCAGAAACCTAAGCAGGAGCTGCTTCTAGTCCTCTGCTGTTGATCACATATTCAAAAAAAAAAATAACATCATTTTGGAATGCAGAGGAAAATAAATGATTAATATAAAACTGTTTTAAATTGTCATACAAATATATATTTGACATCAAATCTTTATTATTTTTTGGCAATAACCTGGTGTGGGCGGATTGCTGCCAATCAGAGGGTGTGTCACACCCCTCCAGCCTGTGTCTTAGAATAAGAATTAGGTGAAGCCACCATTAATCTACTTGTAATATCCAACCCCACATTGTGTTTAGCTGGCTAGTGGGCATGGAGGAGGAAGGGAGTGGGCTATCATTTACCACTGTGTATACCCCCACATGTGTGACTTTCTATAGTCACACGGGCTGCTCAGATGTGATCAGAAGGAAATGGTCAACATAGAAACTAACTGAAAACTGAGCATGTGCAGAGTTGCCAACACTGCTCTGCAAAATCCCTAGCTTAGCATACATAAAGAAAGGGATGTATTCCAGAGATAAAGCTATAATCCTGCCACTTTATAAAACCCTGGTCCGGCCACATCTGGAGTATTCTGTCCAGTTCTGGTCGCCAATCCTCTGAAAGAATGTGCTGGAACTGGAGAGAGTCCAAAGAAGGGCAACTAAATGAAAAAATGGATTGGAGGAGCGATTTACCTGTGCTTAATTCTCCCTGGAGAGGAGACGCCTGAAATGGGACATGATAGCAATTTACAAATACCTCAATGGTGATCCCAGCATAGAAAAAAAACTATTTAGTCTCAAGGAGTTTAAAAGGACACGTGGCCACAAAATAAGATGAGAGGAGAGGTGGTTTAACCTTAAGCTGCATAAGGGGTTTTTCACTGTAAGGGTGGTGAGAATGTGGAACTCTCTTCCACAATTGGTGGTAACTGCAAGGAGTAGGGCTACCTTTAAAAGACTCTTGGATGTGCATTTCATAGATCACAACATTCAGGGTTATGGGAAATGATCACGACACACACACACACACACACACATACACACACACACACACACACACACACACACACACACCTGCACAGGTTGAACTGGATGGACTGTTATCTTTATTCAACCTCAACTACTATGTAACTATGTAAAATTAGGGACATGGACAGGAGGTGGAGATAGAAAACAGCAGGAGCAACTATGTTTTTCACCTAATACAGAAAGCTAATCTCATGGTAACTGAAATATTAATAATATAAAAAGATATATAATAATAATAATTATAATAATAATAATAAACCATTTATTGATAGTTTTTTATGATGTGGGTTTAGTGACACATTAAGTGTTGTAAATGGGATAAATCACAGAAAAAAAAGCATGTGAGTTAAATAAATTACTTTAAAACTATTATTGGTAAAATTGCAAAAGGGTATATTTTTACTTTTCTGGCTTTAGAATATAACTTTTTTTTTTTAATCTGATACCTGCAAAAGATTATCCCAAAAAAATTTGAGGTATATATGTCTCCTTCTAAATAATATATTTATTACTAAATCAGTGGCTGAATAGCAAAAATGACTCTGGTCCATCAGGGGAGTGCAACTAGTTTGGTGTTTTTAGCTACTGGAGGCACATTGCCACATCCCAAAATAGTAAAAGGGAAAAAGAAAGCCCCACAGGGAGTTTTTAGGCCTAGGCCAAGCAAATATTGATAGTAGGAAAAATAGGAAGTATGTAAAATCACTTTATTCAAGAATGTAACATCATAAAATGGTGAATCCCCAAACTGTGATATAAATATGACATACATCTTGTATAAGAAATGCTTGTAAACCAACAAAAGGTTGGTCTCATATGGTGAGAGGCCAAACAAGGCCAGAAGCATTCCAACATGTTTCGAAATCTCATATAATTTCTTTTTCAGGGGAAGATCAGGGCACAATCTAGTTTTCTATAAATGTAACAGTAACCTATTAGTATTATGCAAGAGTGAGTACATAGGCATAGAACATTCATATATAGATAAGTTAACAATCAGCAATACTCACAGTATATTAGTGTGTCACTTAAAATGATAGCCTTGACCTCCTGGATCTGCCCCCTGAGGAGGGTCATCAGGGGAGAAACCCCCTGTATTAATTGATGGGGTATCCCTGCTCAGAACCTCTCTGTTTAAAATCACGGCTGAGCTGCTCCAGGGCTGTCACTGCTTGGTATAATGCAACGAAGTGTATAATTTGACCTAATGTGGCCGGAAAAATGAGACGTTTGCCAATGACCTGCCTGTATAACGATCTCTTTTGCTGCTGAGACTCTGATTCAAAGCTGTGCTGAAAAATACCAGGGAATGATTGAAAGTGATTTCTTCTGCTGGGAGATGGTCCTTCCCTGTTTAACACTTTGCATTGTGGTAACCCACCTGCTCTATGTACGGGGGTCTGCGGTTTTATTTTCCTTGCACGTGATTGAGTAATCTTTTGTAAAGTGAAGCCTTCGCTCATTTACTAAGCTTTGGAGCAACTGCACTTGCAGAGGGCGACTGCACTTTGCAAAGTGCACAGTCTATTTCCCTTTAGTAAATCGACCCCCTTTAGGTTCCTGGTATCCATGAGGTAAAAAAATATAAATTCCGTTAGCAAAAATGACATCATACTAGTGGGTTAGTAATTAATTTCCTTGGTTTAAATTCCCACTAGGACACAATCTGCATGAAGTTCTCCTTGTGCGGGTTTTCCCCTGGTACTCCAGTTCCTTCCCACACTCCAAAGACAGGTTGGTAGGATAATTGGCTCTTGTCTAAATTGGCCCTAAAAGGTGTATGAGATGGGTACCTTAGATTGTAAACCCTTTAAAGCGGCTCTTCAGTCATTCTTTCATCTTTCCATCTATTAAATCCTCTGCCCTTTTTGTTTTAACTAGTAAAACAATTTTTTTTCTGCCAATAAATACCTTAATCAGCCCATTTCCTATTTCTTGTCCGGTCATTAGCCTAGGCCAGTGATGGCGAACCTTGACACCCCAGATGTTTTGGAAATACATTTTCCATGACACTCTACACTGCAGAGTGAACATCATGGAAAATGTAGTTCCAAAACATCTGGGGTGCCAATGTTCGCAATCCCTGGCCTAGGCTAATGAAATCATGCATAGCTCTCTCTCTCGCTCTCGTCAGGGTTTGCCAGCAAGGGAGGGGTGAGTCATAGGAGGGCCAATGAGAGCTGCAGAGCTGGAAGGGGGTTGGATAAGGGGCAGATAACAGGAGTCTGCAGATATCAATGAGGATTCATCAAGAGAGGAGAAATATGCTGACAAGCAGTGGTTGTGTGTGTGTGTGTGTGTGTGTGTGTGTGTGTAAATGAATATATATATATATATATACATATATATATGTGTGTGTATGTATGTATGTATATATATATATATATATATATATATATAAAATATAATATATGTATGTGTATATATGTGTGTGTCTGTGTAAATCCAGGAAGTGAACAGGCAGCAGCTTCAGCTGCCCACAGTTGAAATGGCTTCAGCCAGACTTAGTGGAGGGAGATTTCTGCAGCATATATGGCAAGTACAGAATCGCAGTATATATAAAATATGCAAAGTGGTTGGAGGAAAGCTTTAGAATGGCAAAGATGTTTTTATTACAAATTATGTGAACAGACTGCAGTTCCTCTTTAAGGACAGGGACTATTTGTACAGTATATAAAGGACTGTGTAAATTGTTGGCACTATACTATATAAATGCCTGTAATAATATATCAATTTTTATTTTTTTGGCACTTGCCAGTTCAAAAAAAAAAAAAGGAGTAGACATCACTCCCCTTATATCTTTGAAGCCTACAGGCAGCCTATTGCACTTCAGCTGTTGTGGAATTACAGTTTCCATTATGCTCTGCCAACCATAGAATGATCAGAAGTTGAACATCCTGCCTTTTATGTGGAATAGCAATAAAGACAGAACATTTATTTGTGGGCTCTTAGGACGCCTACGCAACCCAACGCCATGCAGCTATAATGCACCATTACTGCTATTCCCTGTTGTTGTATACAAGAGACCTGCGCCATTGTCTCTGGTTCAATAGAAACATGGTAGGCTGCATAATCATCACTGCAAGAGCTTCTCTCTTTTTTTCGGCTCCGATATAAGATTAAGCGAGAGAAAAAAAAAAAAACACAAGTAGCTGGATTTATTTCAGCACTCCCTGGGTTAATAGACTGCAGCCAAGGTCATGATGTGACCCGGCGATTGTACCGCATTTCAGTGCCAAGTGCCAAACCTGAGCCCACATAAACCGCATGGCCCCTTGAATAATGGCCGCCGTTCCCATGCATTGACAGTCCATGTGGGACATTAATAACGCACTGTTTTGTACTCCGTTTGTCTACGCTGACCCCGATGACACCCTGTTTACTCAGTCATTCCTCATATTTGCATGCAGCTTAGGTTCTTCCTGCAGCAGGGGTGATTTGTATTCTAATGGCGGCCGTTGTCTTGGCAACCTGCGGGAGACCTGAAAACTTGTGCACAGAGAGAGGGGAAGTTTTCTGCAGGCATTACTTGCCGATCCCAAATGAGAAATCATGCTCCGTGTCATGTCAATCCCCGTTGCGCTTCCTGAAGCAGCTAAGAGATGGCACAGGCTATCACCGTGTCCTGGCTTGTGTTTATGTCTGCACAGCGCTGGGTAATCCCCACCATACTGGAGGCTTTGTACATTATTAAAATTTAATCCTCCTGTTCTGCAACATGCTGGTTCAGGACTCTAGAGTGTATTTGTCTGTTCTTTTCAGATACAACAATAGCCGCAGATCCAGCACTCCGTGTTATAATGGCACACAGACATGCAGAGTCTGGCAGGACAGCAGAATTTGTTGATTTATTACCATTTCAAAGCATCAAAAATGGATTGATTTTTCTCTAACACTGATCAATATAGCTTTGTGAAGAGAACAATGGGGAGGAATCCGGTGTTCATTGCTGGATAATAACCAGATGATTATTGCACTTGGAAAAATACAACGCCCCTGGGGTCCGCCATATTTATTTACATTCTTTTTTTTTTTTTTTTCATGGCAAGCCTTCAGCTTTCAGCTTGATTTTGTAAAGCAATTAATGCTACTCATTGTGTGGTAACCTAATCCAGGATCTTCTATCTTTATTTTAGCTACGCTGAGCTGATAAAATCTGAGATCTGGTTATTGGGTGTAAACGCTTTTGCCATCATTTGCGAAGGTTAATTTGGACAGGAGACAGCTTTTCTTTTTATCTTTTTTTTTTTTTTTTTTTTTTAACCCCTCCTGTCTGCTAAGGTGACCTGCAGAGCAAATCCAGTTGACCTGCTGTGAGACCCAGTTTGCCATCTTGGTCCTCCTCAGTCATCAGGAGCCAGCTCTGCCCCTGGTATGCCCCTAGGTCCCAGACTTGGGTCACTCACGCTGACCCACGGTTTACGAGATTGAGCAGCTAACATCTTATATTACAAAATTGTTATGTTGTATGTGATTCTACCTATGTTTCTACTTTGTGCTTTCTCGTTATGATCCCCCTATGTGGATAACCTGCTGTTTTTGTCACTATCAAACCCAGCAATAAAAAGTTTTGTATCTCAAAAGTTTGTAGACACATGACATCACACCTTCACTAAATGACCAAAAGTTCAGACGTGACCTTCACATTTACACTATAAAGCCTCATTCACACAGCCATCCAGGGCCATGCACCGCCCAGATCAGCATTTTGTTGAGGTAGGTACAACCAGGTGTTTGCAAGCTCTGCAGATAAGAAGCCTACACAAATCAATGACAGGCTCTCTGCAGCTGTTTTTATGTAATTGCACAAGGAGCAATTACATGAGATTATGGATAGGTTGGGGTTCCTATAAGCAGGCAGTTTGCATCCAGGGCCCCTCATCTGTTTCTATTCTCAGGTAATTGTGTCATGTGCAATTGCATGTAAACAGCTGAAGAACCTGTTATTGATTTGTACAGGCTAAAGCCCCGTACACACGCACAGATTGTTGGCTGTAAATTGTTGGCCAACGTCCGATCTGCCGATTGTAGGCTTGTTAGTATGATGCTTCCGAAAACCAACTGCGAATTTTCGGCCGAAAAACGTCTGGTGTGCAGGCTATAAAATTTTTGTTGGCCAACAAAGAACGGCCGATTGGTCCTCAGTCAATACAGATTTTAAGCGGCTACATCTGACCACAAACACCTGGCTGTACCAACTACAAAATACACTAATCTGGTCAGTGTACAGCCATGGAAGGCCTTGTGAATGAGGCCGAAGACCAAAAGTATGTAGACAAGTTGACAGCCCTCCAAAGTAGAGTTCGGGTGTTTTCAGTGAAGATTACTGTTCCTAGGGTGTCCAAAGACATTTCAGATAAATATGCACTTCAATCCTTGGTGCTACAGTTTAGGAAAGGCCCTTTTCTGCTTTAGTAGGCTCATGCCCCTGTGTTCTAAGCTAGCTCTGTAAACACATGATTTATGAGTTTAATATAAAGGAACTGGAGTGACCTGCACCAAGTCCTGACCTCAGTCCTAACTGAACACCTTTGGGATAAATTGGAATACCGATTGCAAGCCTGGTTTTCTTGTCTAACATCAGTGCCTGACCACACAAATTACCAAATAAGCACAAATTCCTACAAACGCCTTCCAAAATCCTATGGAAATCCTTTATAGAACAATGACGCTGTTGTAGGTGCAACACGGGAGCAAACGCCATATTCATTCCCCTGGTTTGGAAATGAAATGTCCAACAAGCTCATATACGTGTGTTGGACATTAGTCTACACTTTTGGTGAATGTCACATTTTTCCATGAGGATAGGTAAATACCTTGGTATGGTCTTAAGCACCATGGGAGATCCAGAACAAGGGTAACATAGTAGTTGAGGTTGAATAAAGACAACAGTCTATCCAGTTACACCTGTGAAGATGTGTGTGTGTCAATGACGTATTCATTTCCCATAACCCAGAATGTTGTGATCTTTAAGATGCACGTCCAAGAGTCTTTTAAAAGTAGCTATACTCTCTGCAATTATCACTAATTGTGGAAGAGAGTTCCACATTCTCACCGCCCTTACAGTGAAAAACCCCTTACATAGATTAAGGTTAAACTGCCTCTCCTCTAATAATGGTGTAGGTGCATAATAATGCATATGCAAATACAAGCTCTACATTGCCCTCGTGTTACTCAATGCAATGAATGCGCTGTGCCTCAGACAGACACACATTGCATACACTATTGCCAGATCTTAGATTTATGACCTGGATGTCAATAGTTGTAAACTTTAAAACCGCAGTCATTGAGGGTTTCTGGTACGTTCATGATGATGATAAATGGGTAGGTATTGGCATACTTGTCTTTCTAGGGTAGCTCCAGGAACTAGAACTAAGAAAGACAGCGGGAAATAAGATGTCCTAATTACTCCTACATCCTTGAGGTCCATTCCAAGTAGGAAAACTGCAGGACGCTCAGCTGTACTGTTAGCCTAATGCCTCTGGTCCATGCTATATTTTTATAAGATTAGACACTGCAAATGATGGTCCGATAGACTTCTTTTGCAGTGACTAATTCTCTTTATAAAGAATCAGTGGCGGAAAGCAGAGAGGGCATGGACCACAAGCATTGACCTAGCAGTACAGCAAAGCTACATGCACAGTTTTCGGAGGAAACTTAACTCGGAAAAGGACAGCATAGATATACATTACACTTACCTCCCACTGTCCTTTCTAGTTACGTTACCTGTCGCTCTCCTTTCATTTGCCTGTCAGATATGGCAAGTTTACTTTCATTTCATTTTAAGGTTTCTACGTAATCTGAGTTTTGGCAATTTCTGTCATCTCCAACAATACATAAGAAAAGATTGACTTGGACTGTGTTATGCAGGTAATTATTCAGCATGGCTGCACCAAGAGTGAATTTTATTATAACGTGTAACATAAAGCTAGATATAGCCAGTCTCAGCAAAACCCATAATATGTCTAGTTAGTGAACTACTATATATGCAATTTTTTTTTTTCTTAGTGAATGATTGCTGTAAATTTTCCCAATAGATGGATGCAGGTGGTCTGGACCACTCAATAGCATTTCACTCTATTTGGAAGATAAGCCTACCAGAGTGTACAGACCGGACCCTTCCCCCATAGCTGCATGTTCTGTAATGCAAAGTAAATTGAAAATCCAACAAAGAGTGAGCCATAGCAACTGATGGAGCTAGGTACTCGTGCAGATGTCCTGGAGATCAAATCTTCGAACTAGAGTCCTTTAGTGATAATTTTAGCTTGTTGGAGTCCACCAAGGGTTTAAGCAGGCTGCATACAAGGATGGATGTCCACCCCTAAATGCAGTCAGTTTGCCTTCAAGGTCACTGATCTATCCCTGGATGTGAGGTTACTAGTATAGAGCCACAGTCTGCTATTGATTTGTATAAGTAGCTGTATGCAGCCGCCGGTCACTTTCGAGGGCATAAGTACACACATCTTCCTCTGTGTACAGCTGTGCACAAAACATAACACACTACTCTCTACAGCCTCATATTTGGGAATTTACTTGCAAAAATTGATAAATGTGCAGTGCCAGCATACAGCTGCAGCCTGTCATTGATTTGCCCAGGTGGTAGTACGCAAAACCCGGTCACTCCAAGGTGCAGAAATATGTTGTTTATCACAGTGTATGGCTCTCGGCGCCCATGTGAATGAGCCCAAGTAAAACCCATATCATAAAGCACACTACCCTCTACAGCCGCATATCTGGATGTTTACTTGTAAACAGGGATAGATATGCAGTTGCCAGCATACAACCGCAGCCTGTCATTGATTTGCACAGGTGGCTGTACGTAAACCCCTGTTACTCTGGGGTGCAGAAATATGTTTCTCAAAATGTATGGTTTTCTGCACCCGTGTGAATGAGCAAAAAATAAAACACATTTTAAAGCAAACTGCACACTATAGCCGCGTATACAGGTGTTTGCTTGCATACAGGACAGACTTATGCCTCGTACACACGCAACGATTATCGGCCGACCGATCGGCCGTCTTTTGTCCAGTGTTGTTGTGTTGGTTGAAATGTGCTCTAGACTGCACACGAATTTTCTCGGCCAACAAAAACCAACTTCAGAAGTGATGGTTTACTTTCCGTGTGTTTTTTTTCTTCTCTGAGCATGCCCAGTCTTGCTCATCAGATTTTTGTCTGCCGAAATCTGTACTGACTGACGGAAAATCGGCCGTTCTGTTGACGGCCAACAAAAATTTTATAGCCTGCACACCAGATTTTATTCGGCCGAAAAGTCGCAGTCGGTTGTCGAAAGCATCATACTTACAAGCTGAAAATTGGCCGATCGGACGTTGGCCGAAAATTCACAGCCAACTATCGATGCGTGTGTACGAGGCATTTCTCCCTTGGATGCAGACAATTTGTGCCCATGGATGCTGATCCCTCCCTGTACGCAATGCTTGGTTACCAGCATACAGCTGCAGCCCGTCTTTAATTTCTACTGGTGGCTGTACACAAACATGTAAAGAACATGGTACACAAGGGGGCAGGGATTAAAAAAACTTTATAATGTATTTCATGAAGAACACAGCATCACTTACACATTGCCTGTATTAGTTCTGGGTACAAGAGATGCTGTGCTGATTAAAAAAAAAAAAAAGGCCAAAAAAGAGAATCACGGTGATGTCAGCTAAGCCCCAGTTTTATTGGCGTTAAACCTGCAGTGTGACTGCTTACTGCGGGTCTAGCGCCATTGAAACGGGCTTATGTGACATCACTGTGCGTCACTTTTTTTTTTTTTTTTTTAATGCCTCCTGGCTTATCAACACAGCATCTCTTGCACCCAGAACGAATACAATACAACCCCTGTGTAAGTGATACTGTGTTCTTCATGGAATACATGATACAGTTTTTAATTAATTCCTAAACCCTTGTTTACCTTGTTTTTTACATGTTTGTTGGATCGATCCCAAATGCTGCTGAGAGGAACTGCAGGAACATTACTCTTACAAATTTAACCAAAGACTTTGCTATGGGCTCATGACTATTGTTCTCATTGAGGCTTATGCAAGTATCTGTGTGTGCAGATTGTATACTGTACACATACATTGGCTGTACACCTGTCACTCCTAGGCACATATTTATGTTTGCCTTCCATGGTGTACGGCTCCTTGTGCCCGAGTGAATGAGCTCAAATAAATCAAATATCACAAAGCACATTGAGCTTTCCAGAGAGCATGGCATGCTTTGTAATATGTGGTTCCAATCAACTGTGCTGCTCATGCAGAAGGCGTTCTACAAAGCAGCCTATGTATTGCTTTTGTGACTTGTCTCCTTTAATACTGTGAGCATGTGCATTTTCAGTTATGTGGAAAGAACCCCGTCTGCCCCCATGTAGACAATCAGACGATGGCTTTCTGAGGTTAATGAAACCATGCCCATGGAACACATCACATCTTACTATAAAGGTCACTTTAACTCTTTTGAAGAGTCAGGTATAACTGCATGAGGTTTATAAATTTACCAAATGACAACCCCAATTTTAAAAAAAAGTTAGGCACAACATGCCATGGTTTGCAAATCTCATAGACCCATATTTTATTCAAAATAGAAAACATATTAAATGTTTAAACTAAATGTACAATTTTAAGTAAAAAAAAAGGTAATTTTTAAATTGATGGCAACAAGACTCAAAAAAGTTGGGACAGGGCCATGTTTACCATAGTAGTGTAGCATCCCTTCTTCTTTTAACACTCTATAAACATCTGGGGAACCGAGGAGACCAGTTACTGGAGTTTTGGGAGAGGAATGTTTTCCTATTCTTGCCTGATATAGGATTCAAACACTCAACAGTTCTGAGTTGTCTTATTTTTCATTTCAAGATGCATCAAATATTTTCATTTGGCAAAAGGTCTGGACTGCAGACAGGCCAGTTAAGCACCCAGACTCTTCTACTACAAAGCCATGCTGTAGTCATAGTTGCAGTATGCAGTTTAGCATTGTACTTCTGAAATATGCAAGGCCTTCCCCGAAAAAGATGGCATCTAGATGGGAGCATATGCTGCTCTAAAACCTGACTATATCTTTTTGCATTTATGTTGCTTCTCAGGTTTTGCAGGCTGCCCATTCCATACACTCAAATGCACCCCCATACCTTCAGAGATGCTGGCTTTTGAACTGAGCACAGATAGCCGGAAGGTTCCCCTCCTATTTAGTCTGGAGGAGGCGGTGCCCATGGTTGCTAAAAAAAAAAAAAATGTCCGATTTCTGTTTGTTTGTCCACTTTGCAGCAGACCATTTTAAACAAGCTTTTGTCCAGAGAAGACATTTGCATTTTCTGGATTATGCTCAGATAAAGCTTCTTCTTTGCATGATAGAGCTTTAACCTGCCTTTTTGGATGGCACGGTGAACTGTGTTCTCAGACAGTTAAACTGTTACTCACTCCCCCTTCAGAACCATTTTAAAGTGGAGCTTCACTCTCCCAATCAACATTGATTTTATTTTTTTTTAAATCCTCATTCTGCTAGCATTTGTTAACAGATAGGAAAGTATATCCTATTTACTTGTTTTAAAGTTTGTTTTTTACATTTCTTCAGTTACTTCCTGGTTTCTTGCCTAGGCAAATGAGGTCATACACCCCAGGAGTCTTCAAGAGGGGAGGAGAAAAGTAGGGGTTTTCTCAGCTAAGAACTAGAGCTGTATGATTCTGGATAAAATGAGAATCACAATTCTTTTGCTTAGAATAAAGATCACATTTCTCTCACGATTTTCGGCATAACCTCATCCTTCATCTCATACTAAAAAATTGGGCTAACTTTTTTTTTTTTAAGTCAGTAAATTGCTTTTGAAAGACCGCTGCTCAAATACAGTGTGACATAAAATATTGCAACGACCGCCATTTTATTCTCTATAGTCTTTGCAAAAAAATGATATATGTTTAGGGGTTCAAAGTCATTTTCTAGCAAAGCATACTGATTTTAACTTGGAAGCAACAAGTGCCAGAAAAAGGCTTTAGTCTAAATAAACTGACCTCATAGTCTAAATAAACTGACCTCATAGTCTAAATAAACTGACCTCATTTGCAGACCGAAAGTGATTGTAATGTCTTGTGTTTGTTTAAAAAAAAAAAAAAAAACCCTGTTATACTTACCTGCCCTGTGAAGTGGTTTTGCACAGGGCAGGCTAGATCCTCTTATTCTTGGGTCCCTTTTCGCTGCTCCTAGCCCCTCCTTCCTGACGAGTGGCCCCACAGCAAGCAGCTTGCTATGGGGGCACCTGAGCCGAGCTGCAGCTCCGTGTGTCCATTCAGATATGGAGCTGCGGTTCGACCCTGCCCCTCTCTCTCCTGATTGGCTAACTGACTTTGACAGTCACGAGAGCCAATGGCAGCTATGTCTCAGCCAATCTGGAGGGAGAGCCTGGGCGGCGGAGGGACTCGTGGACATCGCGGGACAGAGATGGGGCTCAGGGGGGCTGGGGAGGCTGCTGCACACAGATTGCTTTTTATCTTAATGCATTAAGATAATAAACCTTCTGCCCTTAGTCCCCATTCACACTAAGGCGACCTGTGAGGCGACCTGGTCGCCTCACAGGTCGCCGTAGGTCGCCTTCCATAGGGAAGCTGCGGACCCGTTCTAATAGGAGTGACACAAGTCGCTCCGACTTAGAAAAAGGGTCCGCAGCTTCTTTGGGGCGACCCGGAGGCGACCGCCATAGACTTCAATGTTATGAAGTCCGTGGCGGCCGCGCTGCTCGCACCGCGACCTCGGAGGTCGCCCCCCCAAGTCGAATCGCGGCAATGTGAACGGGGCCTTACAACTCCTTGAAGTTCATCTCTTTGCTCTAAGAACCAAATGATACAATGTTTCTTTTTATATCAATACTGAGCAATGTTGTGGTAAATTTTGCACCTTTTTTTTTTTTTTAACCGCTCTTAGCAGAGAACAGCTCTGCGCTTGTTTAAAATAAATTGTGGAAATTCCAGGTTAAGATTGTTGATTAGAGATTGCGATTTATTAACGATTATTTGTGCAGCTCTACTAAGCACACTATCCTGCATGCATGCTTATGCTAAGGGAAGATGAGTTCTAGGAAGTAAATGCTACAATAACTATTTGCCCTTACTCAAGTAAGGACCTAGATACCTTGCTGGGATCTTAGGTCCTGGCAAGATTTTTTTCTTAAAGGATTTTTTAGACAGCTTTTTTTCTCCAGTGTTCCTGTGAGATCTTCAAGCAAGAAAGCTGAACTGGGCGACGGGCTGGATGTTGAGATCCGGTGGTCACCCCAGTTCAGCCTACGAGCGCGTGCAGGCCATAGCTCCGCGCTGGGTCGGCCGCGACAAAGTCCCATTTAAGGACTGACCCCGCGAGTTAAACGTCTCGCTGAAACGCCAAAGACCATGAGTCACGGCGTCCATATCGGTCGACAGCCCTCCCGCCCCGGTGGAGAGGGGTACTGTCAGGAGTTGGTGCCCGCCTGGTTCCGGTATGGTGAGTAGTATGTTCCCCCTTTTCCCCTGACGGGTCTTGTGGTGAACGCGGGCCCCTCTCTGTATGGTAAGATAGAGTCCCTCTCTATCCTATAAATGACACAGATCCTCCTACTTTGAGTGTGATTTTATGTGCAAAAAGCCAGGAGGCTTGGTTTGGGAGCTAACAATCTAATTGTATACATGTTAAAAAGATTATAATCTGTGGCATTCTGGGAATCTTACGGTGATAAGAATAAGCTACCTACCAGTCAGAAGCCACGGACATGTAGACTGCCTTCCTAATCAGATCTCCAGCTATTAGCAGGCCTCCCGAATGGCTATGCGGTCCGCCAGGGCCGGTACCGCCAACCACGCCAAATCCCCATGCAGAGAGAGTGTTGTGTGCCCTGCAGCACACCGCTATTCAGTACAGGCCGCCGCCATTTTTTTTGCTGGATCGCACGAGCCGCCATTTTGGCGTAGCCTCGTGTCTCCAGCATGGGGGCGGCCATGTTTGAGGTGATCCAAACACCTCGTGGAGCTAGGGGAGGCGCCGGAAGGCGTGCAGAGGGGCGGAGCCGCCTCCTTTCTTCCTGGGCAGCCAGCCAAAAGACTTCCTGTTTGTCAAGACAGCGCTGTAACCTGTTGCAGTTAAACTCTGAGCATCAAGTGGTGAGCCTGGGGGTCTATCTCTCTCTCTCTCTCTCTCGATCGATAGGGATCCCTAGCAGGTAACACTAAGGGGCTTTTTGTGGCGCTGGGGGTCTGAAAAAAAAAAAAAAGTTTTCTTATTTTTGAATTATATTATCCAGGAAGTGACTGGAATTATCATGGACCCTGCCACACATATTCCCCCACCTGTTTCCCTCGAGGGGGCCACGGGACCCGCCGGTGCACAGAGTGTAGAGTCATTTACAGCAATTTTGGAGTCTATGGTGGCTCGGGTGGAGGCGGCCTGTCAGGGACGGGGGTCAAGGAAGCGACCCCCGCCTACCCCTATACTATCTGACACCTCTGACTCTGATTCAGAGATGGTCACTGCAGTTGCAGGTTCCTCTGCAAAGGCTGTTATCCCAGGTAAAGCCCCCTCAGACAGTGAGGAGGATGCTTCTTCTCCTGCTATAATTCAGGAAGAAGCATTGGTGGACGCACTAGTTGTGGCAGTGCAGGAAACCTTAAAACTTGAGGCTTTACCGGCAGAGGCAACTGAAACAGAGATTCCTTTTGGTACTAATAAGCCCATCAAAACGGTGAAGGTTTTTCCTGTACCCAAATGTTTCGGTAATCAGATTAAAGGAGAATGGGAGCATTCTAAACGTACCTTTACTATTTCCAAGCGTATTGCTAGACGCTATCCGTTTGAGGAATCCATCATTAAGAAATGGACGGTACCACCAGTGGTGGATCCACCTATTTCCAGGCTGAATAAAGCCACGGTTATCCCAGTGGAGGACACTTCGTCCTTTAAGGATCCGGTGGATCGAAAGATGGAAGCAGAGTCCCGCACCATCTTCTCTCTGATAGGGTCAGCATTTAGACCAGTAATTGTTATTGGTCTAGTTTCCCAGACACTTACGGAATGGGCGAAAATGGTACGCCAAGACCTTAGGGGAAAATATATTCCCCAGGAGACATCTGATTTGATGGAACAGATTATACAAGGGCTACAGTTTATCTGTGACGCAGCCTTGGACACTACTCCCTTATTAGGGCATGCATCTATGTCAGCGGTGATCCTCAGACGTGTGCTGTGGTTAAAATGCTGGTCAGCTGCCCTAGGTTCCAAAAAGACCTTGACAAATCTCCCTTTTCAGGGGAATCGTCTATTTGGGGCCAACCTAGATGAAATCATCAAGGATGCCACTGGGGGCAAGAGCACTTTTTTGCCACAGGCTGCTAAAGCTAAGGGACCTCGCAACAAGCGAGGACCTTTCTTTACCGCCCATAAAGGGCGCCCGGCTGGTACTAGCGGGAAAGGCAAGACTCCTCCAGGAGGGTTCAAGAAGGGCTGGTCGGACAAGCAGAGGACCAACCCAGCCAAACCCGAAGCAAAGGAGTACACAGCCTGAAGGTGCGCCCCCACCCGGTTTCAGGGTGGGGGGACGTTTTCACCGGTATTCAGGACATTAGATCGAGCTTCAACCACTACTACCGGTGCGATTCTTCCCTTCCAACATTTAAGTACTACAGGAAGCGGTAGTTACCGTTCCCTGAATAGATCTTTTCCTTTACCTTTTCCTAAGATTAGTCCCTATACCTCACAGGAATCGGATCTGGTTGACCAGATAGGCCAAGTAGCCTCTAGTCGGGTGACTTCGGTCCCTGAGGTTCAACCAGAAAAGATCACCCTTCCTGATAACAATCAGGTATCTGATAAATGTGTGGGAACAGAAAACGACCAGACTTTCTCGGATGGTCGGGGCCAGATACCTCTAGGGCCGCCTGGTTCAGATTCTATCAGCGCAGTGGTCCTAGAAATTCTAGGCTGGCCTCCTCAAGCCGGCCTGGCCGACTTGGACATGCTAGTCGCAGACGTTCCGTGGGAACTTCGTCTCAGGGAGTGTCTGTGGTCTCAAGGACCAATTTACCATCATGCTTTACAGTCGCTGGGTTTAATGGCCTGGCTATTGAGACCCAAGTACTGAAGGACAGAGGTTTGTCTACTTCAGTCATTCCTACCCTTATTAAAGCAAGGAAAGCGACTTCCAGCAAGGTCTATTATCACACATGGAAGACTTATATTGCGTGGTGCGAATCTTTAGGATTTCCTCCACGTACCTATTCGGTGACTCGAATATTGGCCTTTTTGCAACAAGGGGTTGAGCAGAAGCTAGCCTTGAGCACCATCAAGGGTCAAGTTTCAGCATTAGCAATCTTCTTTCAGAAACCTTTAGCTACCAAGTCCTTGGTGCGGAATTTCATCCAGGGGGTGCGGCACCTGGCTCCTCCAGTCCGCGCGCCCTTACCGCCCTGGGATCTTAATTTGGTTTTGTCGGTTCTACAGAAACCTCCCTTTGAAAACATCAGGGAGATTCCCTTGCTTACTTTATCCCAGAAGGTGGCCTTCTTGGTGGCTATTACTTCTGCTCGCAGGGTGTCAGAACTGGCTGCATTATCATGCCAGTCCCCATACCTAGTGATTCATAGGGATAAGGTAGTACTTCATCCTAAGCCATCTTTTCTTCCTAAGGTGGTTTCAGATTTTCATCTGAATGAAGATATTGTACTACCTTCCTTGTGTCCTCAGCCCAAGCATCATCGGGAACATGCGTTGCATTCCTTAGATGTGGTTCGGGCAATCAGGGTATACCTGAAAGCTACGGAATCATTCCGTAAGACGGATTCACTTTTTGTGATCACGGATGGCCCCAGAAAGGGTTTGCCTGCATCTGCCGCGACCATTGCCAAATGGATTAGACAAACGGTGGTACAGGCTTATTCTACTAAGGGTCAGAGTCCTCCGTTCCCTGTTAGGGCGCACTCCACTCGAGTGCTCAGTACTTCCTGGGCCTTTCGCCATCAGGCGTCAGTGGTCCAGGTATGTAAGGCGGCCACCTGGTCGTCGGTACATACCTTTACAAAATTCTATAAAATTGATGTGACGGCATCGGCGGATGCCTCATTTGGCCGCAAGGTTTTGCAGGCCGCAATTTGAGGAGACCGGTGGTCTACCTCGAGGGTTTTTTTCTGTTTGAAAAAAAAAAAAAAAAAAAAATTTTTCTCTTTTTTGTTGAGTCTCATCATTAAGGATGAGCATTGTAAACTTCTAGTTGGCACCGGTTGGGCCTTCTAGATTGGGATTTGATTTCCATTTTCCCACCCCTCATTTGTGATACTGCTCTGGGACGTCCCGAAGGTGGTGTATCACCGAGGACTACCTCTGTCAATGAGCGCTAGAGAAAAATGGATTTTTGTAAAATCTTACCGTAAAATCCTTTTCTCTTAGCTCATTGACAGACGTAGTCCCCGCCCCTCTGTTTTTTGAGTTGGGTTGGGTTAAAATCTCTAAAGACTGCTTTTTCACATAACTGATTTGCTGAGGCAGAGAGAGAGAGGATATACCCTCTGGGACTGCCCCTAGGGTGTGGCCAGAGCTTTTTAATTTCCTGTCTAGTCCTGCTCCTGTGGAGGCAACATAACCCGAAGGTGGTGTATCACCGAGGACTACGTCTGTCAATGAGCTAAGAGAAAAGGATTTTACGGTAAGATTATACAAAAATCCATTTTTATTTATATTTGCCTGGAGTTCAACTTTAAGTGCCGGTTCACACATGTGCGGCTGCGGCGATCGCATGTAATGTCGGAGCGCACTGCTCCTTCATTACATGCGATCGGCTGTGCGGTACGAGTTTAGCCATACACTTTGTATGGCTAAATTCCACCGCACCCGTGTCAAAGACGCACAGGACCCTTTTTTGCAGCCGCATCAGGATCGGATCGGATCGCACAGCGGTTCACACTTGTGCGATCCGATCCTGTGCGAACTGCAAGATCGCACTGCGATATGCGATCAAACTGGGGGTGTCGTTAAGATTACATTGACACCCCCAGCGTATCGCATATGGCAATGTGAACTACCAGGGGTGCGTTTGTGATGCGGGAAGGCTGCGAATAAGTGTGAACCGGGGCTAAAGGTTAACTCCTGGTATATGTAAAAAAGAAAAAAAAAAACCCAATATAAAATTCTATTGCTCAAATACAGTAGCAAAAAAGTGAGGCCATCAAACCACAGTAAAAATCCTTCGGCAGGTAACCAAATAAAAATGAATTCCCAAGATAACTTTACCAATATCACCCCTCCTCCCTTTCTCCCTTTTTTTGTATTTTTCCCTTTCTCTTCCTTTCCCCCCTTCCTTTTCTGATTTTACGTATTCTTAGCGTCTTAGTGTTTCTTATTTATGCCTTTCTCAATGTCATTCCATGCTGAAAATAAGTGGTAGAATAGAATTTTGTACAACATGATTTCATTCCATTCACAGTTCGCAATGGAATTGAAAACACATTTGCTATACTGCATTTTTCAGACCTTTGTATTTTCCTTGACGTTCTGCGGATGTTTTCTGCTGGATCTTGAGTGGAAGTTAAATAAAAGATATATAAATCTGGTGCTCTGCAGTGTCAGAGAAACCATTATACTGCCAGCTCAACTATCCATTTTTCTGCCATCTTTTATGAACTTTAAAAAGCAGAACCGTGCATGATAGACCGTATCACATGTGACTAGACGATGACGTGCGTGAAAGTGTCAGAGTGACATGTCTGCTTGGGATAACAAGTAAAAGCCAAGTTATTTCGGCTCGCAGTGTACCCATTCCTAGTGTACACATTCCGTTACAGAAAAAATATTCATGTTATGAACCACATAGGACTCCTCAAGGTTGTGTTCATTTAGCTCTTTAGGGCTTTAAATGGGTTAAAAAATCCTTGAAATACCATTTGCTTGCAGGTCTAAATATATTTACATGCAGTCTCTCCATTTGATTACTTGTATATACAGTGCCATCAAAACTTTTTACCCCCTAGGAAGTTTAGCTGCATTATATTAAAGGGGGTGGTTGGCTGTGATAGCAGTCATAGGACTCATGCACTCTGCTGTCTAAAAGCTTCAAGGTCATCTGGCCTAGAATCGCTGGTGCTTTCACAGGGCTGGAGACACCCAAGTGCGGTGTACAGCCACTTATACAAGCATACACATACTTTGCAGAGATCTGTTTTCTCTTTGACTTTATATTATGTTGATCACTGTGATTGTGTAGTATGACAAAACAGTAAAAACTTCCAAAGGTGTTAAACTTTTTATGTGCACTGTATCACAATAAAATTTGAGGTGTAAATTAATGTAAAGTGGAACTAAACCCTCCTATTGTTTTCAGCCAAGGAAGCTGCCATCTTGGCCCCTGTTTGATCTTCAGCTGCCATGATGCTGCATTATATGGTCAGTTAGGGCACCAGCCATTTAATGGTTTGACAGTTGGGTTGAGAGCACAACCAATGTGACAGTTGCATTAAAAAAAAAAACAGTTTCATTCCTGAAACAAGTTGGTTAAAGCGGAGTTCCACCCAAAAGTGGAACTTCCGCTTTAGGGAGTCCTGACCCCCCGACATGCCACATTTGGCATGTCATTTTTTGGGGGGGGGAGCGGGTAGCTAGTTTTGACAGGTACCCGCTCCCACTTCTGCTCGGGGGAAAGCCAACAACGGCTGGGAAATGCCTGGGAAGTGATGTCACCCAAGGACTTACTATGGGTTTTCCGTTGTTGGCTGCCTCTCCTACACACTGAAGCCGTGGCTAACCGCTCAGCCTGGGACCAGAACAGATTGGCTGCAGGATAGGTAAGTATAGCAATTTTTTCTTTACAGGGCTAGATAGATTGGGCTTAGAATATGGCTGAGGGTAAGTTTAGAGTTAGTTAGGTTTTGCCTTTACTTCCACTTTAAGTTTAGGTTTACTTTGAAATTTCATCAACCCCCTAGTACCAACTGCTCTGAGCCATATGTATGATCTCCTTGGCAGAGACCATTTAGAACTATGTGGAGTATCCTCACTGTACACATCCCTCACCTTGGGAAAAACTGCTTTAAAGAAAACCTTTACAGTTATTAACTCTTAGTATTTCATATCTTCATATATTGATATCTTGTTTTTTTTCTTTTTTTTCTTATACAGCCAAAGCTACGTGTGCGGATACCGACTTCACCTGTGACAATGGTCACTGTATCTTGGCTCGATGGAAGTGTGACGGGGAGGAAGAGTGCCCTGATGGAAGTGACGAGTCTGAGGCCACCTGCAGTTACAGTAAGTAAGCTCAGGGGTTGTAAAATACACAGTTCAGCCACTTCTCCTTCTGGCCAGGTCCTGGCTGAATTTGACAAGATGAAGAGGTGGAGCAGCGACATTAAGATGTTCACTTTGTCCAATCAGAGAACATCCTGTGTTCGTTGAAAAAATACAAGGGGTTCTGTAAATGGTGGCAGTGACCTGGAAGATTGTGGTGATCACTATAGTTGTGGCGACCACTACAGCGATTGTTACCTTACACAGTGATCCCCCAGCATTAGATATGCATATTCACATTAGTCCAATCTGGACCAATATAACAGTGTTTCTCAACTCCGGTCCTCAGGGCACACTAACAGGCCAGGTTTGCAAGAAAACTGAAATACATCGCAGGTGATATCATTTGCTGCTCAGTGATTGCAGTATTCTAGTCTGCATCTCCCCAAGGTAATACTTAAAATTTGGCCTGTTAGTGGGCCCTGAGGACCAGAGTTGGGAAACACTGTAATATAACTATGAAATAAGGATCATACAAGGACTTCAACGTTAAAGGAAATCCATGATCACAACTTAACACTTTCTTTTTAAAACCTCAGCACTGTAATAGCAATACAAAGAATAGTCAATTTAGACAATCCAGTGTAGGCTTACGTGAAAAATCACCTTTAACGTTATGAGTTCTGCCTTTTCTCTGTCCCATATTCAGGAAAGCAGGTGTATAGGAATCTTCACAAAGTAAGTTTACAAACTTCAAGATCATTTAGAGAAGGGGTGGCCAACCTGCGGCCCAAGACTGCTATGAATGCGACCCAACAACAAATCATATACTTACTTAGAAATGTTTTTTGGGGGGAATTTTTTGCAACAATGAATTTACACTTTGAAAAACTCATGAGCCAAAGAGGATTTTTGACATTTTGATTTTATTTTCCTAAAGAAAAATATCCCACGCTACACAATCACGCCCTATTCAAGTCATCAGTTTTCGGCAACACCTATGTTTGTGAGCAACTATTTTCAAGGATGAAGTACACGAAGGGCAATATTAGAACCAAAATATGTGATGAGCACCTTGAGAATTTATTGGGAGTTGCTACTAAGACCATCATCCCTCCAACCAGATATTGATGCATTCGTTTATCAAAAACAGTGCCAAATATCACACTCGTTTTATGTTGGCCTCTGTTACTTTTAAAATGAAAAATATTACAAAAAAATTGAAGTTTTTTTTTTTTTTTTTAAATCTGAGATTGATTGAGAAATGGTAATATAAGGCAATACATTACACAGACAGCAAATTTTACAGTGGAAAGTCAGTTAATCAGCAAACAAAATGTGTACATCATACAGGTAAGTTGTAATATATTCCAAAGTGCAACAGAACATGTAGGCCAGTCATGGAAAAAGCTAATCTGTATTTAACATCCCACTGCATTACCAATTACCTCATGCAGAACTGTAATTCAAAATTAACCTATAACCATGAAACAGATAACCGTCCTAGGTAATTTCTACCAGCCAGTTAGCTGCCATAAAATAGCATTTAATGTCGTAGTAGTCTATCAAGACCAAGTTGGGAGGGTGCCACTCCCAGTGTATCCAACCAACTCCCCTATATATTTTCAAATTTCTTAGGGGACTTTCTATGGTAGTAAGTATTCTTTTCTCGAACAAGAATAGAATTTGCTGAATGGATCCATTGTGCGCCAGTAGGGGGACTTGGAGAGATCCACGATCTAGCTATTATTATATAGGATTTATATAGCACCAACAGTTTATGCAGCGCTTTACAACTTGAGGGAAGACAGTACAAATACAATACACTTTAATACAGTAGGAATCAGAGGGCCCTGCTCGTTAGAGCTTACAATCGAAGAGGGAGGGTCAATAGATACAAGAGGTAATAACTGTGGGGGTCGGTTTTTTAGCCAGGTATAACAATCTGATCAGGGCTATATATGTATGTGCATGATAAAGTTCCTCATCTAAGCACCCCAACAAACATGTCAGCGGATCCAATACAAGCTGAACCTGATA
The DNA here is from genome assembly GCF_965119305.1 of Pelophylax lessonae. Lineage (NCBI taxonomy): Eukaryota > Metazoa > Chordata > Amphibia > Anura > Ranidae > Pelophylax > Pelophylax lessonae. Next base: position 239,301,008 of record NC_138775.1, on the reverse strand, counting down.
TAAGCGATTGATAGCGGATACCACAGAGTGCCAATATCTTACAAGTTTAGGGCATTTCCATAACATATGAAAGAAGTCACCCGGGTGAACATGACATTTAGGACATATACCACATATACTCGAGTATAAGCCGACCCGAATATAAGCTGAGACCCCTAATTTTACCACAAAAAAGTGGGAAAACTTATTGACCCGAGTATAAGCCTAGGGTGGGAAATGCAGCAGCTACTGGACCCAACTGGACCACTACAAGACACAAAACAGGGGCTGCGGGCATGGTATAGGCATTGCACAGGTCATGGTAAGGGCATGGCACAGCTCAGGGCACAGGTGATGGTATAGGCAGGGCAAGGTTATGGTACAGGAATGGCACAGGTCATGGTACAGGAGATGGTATAGGCATGGCACAGGTGATGGTTTAGGCATAGCACAGGTGATGGTATAGGCATGGCACAGTATGTACAGGTATGGCACAGAAGATATAGGCATGGCACAGTATGTACAGGCATGGCACAGGAGATGCAGTGCTGCGGGCATGGTACAGGAGAATGTCCTGTACCATGCCCGCAGCACTGCATGAGGAAATGCAGGGGCTGCGGAGGAGTCTCACTTACCTGTCGGTGAGCCGCTTTCGATTTAAAAATTGCACTGCCCGGCGCCAATACTACATCTCCGCAAATGCGCCGCCGATGCCTGGGAAAACCCGAACACGTTCGGCTATTCCCGGGCATGCCGCACATGCGCAGTGACACGGCGGTGCCGAGCGGCGCCATTTTTAAAAACACAGTGAAGCCAGTGACTCGAGTATAAGCCGAGGGGGGCACTTTCAGCATGAAAAAACATGCTGAAAAACTCGGCTTATACTCGAGTATATACGGTAGGTGTGTCTGGTCTACCCCATGCATAGAGCTAAGTTAGAGTTCTATAGGTGTGGTGCAACACAAACAAATGGGACAATTTATGGTAGCAGACAGAAGTTTTATTACTTATTGGTCTGCTCTGCCTTTTCTGCTCATAAGCTATCCTTATTGTTAGTGTATTTTTTTTTAACAGAGCTAATTTTTAGTGTATTTTATGTGTGGCTCAAGACAATTCCTCTTTTTCCACTGTGGTCCAGGAAGGTCAAAAGCGGTTGGACACCCTGGTTTAGGGTAATTGGAGTAGGTTAGAAATATTTGAAATACAACGTGGAAATAAATATATATATATATATATATATATATATATATATATATATATATATATATATATATTTTTTTTTTTTTTTTTTACATGTTTAACCACTTAGGGACCTGAAGGTTTTACCCCCTAATGACCAGGCCACTTTTTGCAATACGGCACTGCATTATTTTTACTGACAATTGCGCAAAGCTGTCATGCGAAGCTGTACCCTAATAAAATTGTTGTTCTTTTTTCCCCACAAATAGAGCTTTTTTTTGGTGTTATTTGATCACCTCTGCGATTTTTAACTATAGGCAATAAGAGCGACCATTCTGAAAAAAATTAAAACAATATTTTTTACTTTTTGCTATTCCCAATTAAAAAAAAACTTTTTTTATTTCATCAATTTAGGCCATTATCTATTCTGCTACATATTTTTGGTAAAAAAAAATTAAAAAAAGTTATCGCGTCTACAAACTAGGGGAAAGATTTGTGTCATTTGTTATTATTTTCTACTAGTAATGGCGGCGGTTAGCGAGTTTTTTTAGCGGGATTGCGGCAGACAGATCGGACACCTAACTGACACTTTTCAGGGGACCAGTGACATTACTACAGTAAACAGTGCTAAAAATATGCATGGTTACTGTGCTAATGACACTGGCAGGGAAGGGGTTAACACCAGGGGTGAATGTGTGCCTAGGGGATGCTTTCTAACTGTGTGGGGGATGTACCTACTGGATGAACACCGAGACCTGTGTTCCTGAATAGGAGGAACACAAGATCCCTGTGTTCATCATTGACAGAACAGCTGTGTGCGGTGTTTACTTCGGCAGACTGCCGTTCTGTCTCCATGGGGAGCAATCTCAGGTGCCCAGGGGACATCGCGTCTGCCGGACCCGCTGATTGGCTTCCCCTCTAGCCAATCAGCGCATATGCGTGCACCCCCACTAACTGCTACACGAAATGACGTACAGGTATGTCATTTTGCGTAACAGAGCCGACCTGCCGCCATATAACTACAGCGACTGGTCGGCAAGTGGTTAACATAGATACCTTTTACCATTTGCCAAACATAAGCTGAAGGGTGCTTTAAAGTCTTCAAGAAAGCTGCTCAAAGCTTTTTGTTCACACTGCTCTTATACAAGCTATTGCCTGTGTGAACTAGGCCTAACACTTTCTGCCCTAGGGTGGCAATCCTGCTCCTCCACAGATACAGTGCAGTAAATGGACGTTGTCACCCTAGGACAGGAAGTGTTACTGGCAGGATCATCAGATGAAAATAAAGTGAAAGGCCTGAAAAAAGAAAGCTCATGCTGCCACCACATAGAAGGACTGGTAAGCTGCAAGATCTTCAATTCATGTTCTTGGGTTTAGTTATGCTAATCTGTAGCCATTTATGTAGATGCAGTTCAATTTACTAAAGTCTGATGAGACCCTACCATGGCTGTTCTATTTCCCAGTCCTGTATTCTAGCACAATACTTTCCTATTAGGATCTTCCTGTGATTCAGTCGCTCTTCAGTGTTACCTCACTTTGACTTCCCTGTGCAGTGAACTTTTTTTTACAATAAAATCCTATTCCAGCTAATCACTGTGGAGACAGGATTCACTTAAATGTCTAGTTTAGCAATTTCATAAAATGTTTGATTCCATGCTGCTGCGGAGCCGCAGGTCACAGCAGCAGATTCGGAGCGGATAATTCCCTCGTCATTTCACGCATCAGCCATTCTTTGAGTTTCCCGTCCATCACACAATCTGTAGATTCTGCCCGTCTGATCTAAAAGATCGCATTTTTATCCCCCCCCCCCCCCCGAAAGCTTTTTATTTGCCTAATAACATTGACTGAGTTTTCATTATCAGCTAGAGGAGAGGTTGGGATGTTTGTGAGCCTGTAATTAATCTGACATCTGTCTCAGGGACTCCGGTCTGAACATAGAAGCACCTCTCTGCAAATCTCTGAAGTGGGGGGAGGTGCAGGCTTCATACGCAGAATTCCTCCTGTGAAGATTGTGTGATGACGGTAAAATGTCAGCTTGCCCCTGAGAGTGTAGGTAACATTTTGTAATTTAAAAACATTTTTCCCTTAGAGAGTTGCACTGTACAGTAAGAGAAATAAAGGTTGTGAAAACACATGACGGCTGCCAGGCTTGTCCGCTGTCACATTTGTCTTTCAGAACGCATGGCCTTGAAGGAGAACTCAGCCAAGAACTATTTTTATCTAAACTAGAAGTAGACCATAGCATCCGTGTCATGGTTGTATTGTAAAAAAGGATGTATATGTATGTATATATATATATATATGTATGTATATATATATATATATATATATATATATATATATATATATATATACAGTGCCTTGCGAAAGTATTCGGCCCCCTTGAACTTTTCGACCTTTTGCCACATTTCAGGCTTCAAACATAAAGATATAAAACTGTAATTTTTTGTGAAGAATCAACAACAAGTAGAACGAAACTTATTGGATATTTCAAACTTTTTTAACAAATAAAAAACTGAAAAATTGGGCGTGCAAAATTATTCAGCCCCCTTAAATTAATACTTTGTAGCGCCACCTTTTGCTGCGATTACAGCTGTAAGTCGCTTGGGGTATGTCTCTATCAGTTTTGCACATCGAGAGACTGACATTTTTGCCCATTCCTCCTTGCAAAACAGCTCGAGCTCAGTGAGGTTGGATGGAGAGCATTTGTGAACAGCAGTTTTCAGTTCTTTCCACAGATTCTCGATTGGATTCAGGTCTGGACTTTGACTTGGCCTTTCTAACACCTGCATATGTTTATTTGTGAACCATTCTATTGCAGATTTTGCTTTATGTTTTGAATCATTGTCTTGTTGGAAGACAAATCTCTGTCCCAGTCTCAGATCTTTTGCAGACTCCATCAGGTTTTCTTCCAGAATGGTCCTGTATTTGGCTCCATCCATCTTCCCATCAATTTTAACCATCTTCCCTGTCCCTGCTGAAGAAAAGCAGGCCCAAACCATGATGCTGCCACTACCATGTTTGACAGTGGGATGGTGTGTTCAGGGTGATGAGCTGTGTTGCTTTTACGCCAAACATAACGTTTTGCATTGTTGCCAAAAAGTTTGATTTTGGTTTCACCTGACCAGAGCACCTTCTTCCACATGTTTGGTGTGTCTCCTAGGTGGCTTGTGGCAAACTTTAAAGGACACTTTTTATGGATATCTTTAAGAAATGGCTTTCTTCTTGCCACTCTTCCATAAAGGCCAGATTTGTGCAGTATGCGACTGATTGTTGTCCTATGGACAGAGTCTCCCACCTCAGCTGTAGTTCTCTGCAGTTCATCCAGAGTGATCATGGGCCTCTTGGCTGCATCTCTGATCAGTCTTCTCCTTGTATGAGCTGAAAGTTTAGAGGGACAGCCAGGTCTTCATAGATTTGAAGTGGTCTGATACTCCTTCCATTTCAATATTATCGCTTGCACAGTGCTCCTTGGATGTTTAAAGCTTGGGAAATCTTTTTGTATCCAAATCCAGCTTTAAACTTCTCCACAACAGTATCACGGACCTGCCTGGTGTGTTCCTTGTTCTTCATAATACTCTCTGCACTTTAAACGGACCTCTGAGACAATCGCAGTGCAGGTGTATTTATACGGAGACTTGATTACACACAGGTGGATTCTATTTATCATCCTTAGTCATTTAGGTCAACGTTGGATCATTCAGAGATCCTCACTGAACTTCTGGAGAGAGCTTGCTGCACTGAAAGTAAAGGGGCCTGAATAATTTTGCACGCCCAATTTTCCGTTTTTTATTTGTTAAAAAAGTTTGAAATGTCCAATAAATTTCGTTCCACTTCATGATTGTGTCCCACTTGTTGATTCTTCACAAAAAATTTCAGTTTTATCTTTGTTTGAAGCCTGAAATGTGACAAAAGGTTGCAAAGTTCAAGGGGGCCGAATACTTTCGCAAGGCACTGTATGTATGTGTATGTATATGTGTGTATATATATATATATATATATATATATATATATATATATATATATATATATATATATATATATATATATATATATATACACACACGTTCATTTATATTGAGACACCGGCACAATTTTAGATTTTTTTCAGGTACTTACCAAAACATATTCAGGCTATAGTTATATAATGGCTGTGGGCTTAAAGTGAACACTCTCAGGCTTAATTTGAGGGTATGGACATCCACATTGGTGGAAGGGTTTAGAAATTACAGCTCATAAGAATAGCCACCCACCCTTTTTCAAGGGACCAAAAGTAATTAGAAAATTGAATCAAAAGCTGTTTAATGGACAGGTGTGGGCTACTCCTTTGTTATTTCTTCATCATTTAAGCAGGTGAAAGGTCTGGAGTTGATTCTAATTGTGATATTTGCACTTAGAATTTATTGCTGTGAACCTACATCATGCGTTCATAGCAGCTGTCCATGCAAGTGAAACAGGACATTGTAAGGCTTCAAAAAGGAAACAAATCCTTCAGAGAGATAGCAACAACATTAGGAATGGCCAAATCAACAGTTTGGTACATTCTGAGGAAAGAAGAAAGCAGTCGTGAGCTCAGCAACATAAAAAGGACTGGGCATCCACGATAGACAACAGTGGTGGATGATCGCAGTATCCTCTCTATGGTAAAGAACATTTACAACATCCAGACAAGTGAAGGACACTCTCTAGGAGGAGGGCAAATCATTTTCAAACTCTACAACCAAGAGAAGACTTCACGAGAGCAAATAAAGAGGGTTCACCACAAGGGGCAAACCATTCATAAGCCTGAAGAATAGAAAAGCCAGATTAGACTTTGCAAAAACAAAAAAATATCTAAAAAAAGCCAGACCAGACAGATCAAAAAAAAAAGAGCCAGACCAGTTCTGGAAAAGCATTCTTTGGACAGATGAAATTAAGATTGATCTGTACCAGAATGACGGGGAAAAAAATTGTGGAGAAGGCTTGGAACCGCTCACGATTCAAAGCACACAACGTCATCTGTAAAACATGGTGGAGGCAGTATGATGGCATGGGCATGCATGGCGTCCAGTGGCACTGGTTCATTGGTGTTTATTCATGATGTGACAGAAGCAGCCGGATGAATTCTGCAGTGTTTAAAAGAGATACTGTCAGCCTAGATTCAGCCAAATGCAGCAAATTTGATTGGTCAGCGTTAAGAGTCACCTGTTAAGAGTCTTATACCAATTATGAGACTTGATTCCTCCACTACTTGAAGTACTTGTTAGTGTCTCCTGAAGGGTATTTGTTTTTATGGTTAAGCTATTGGGAAACCATTAATTCTGTTTTATTTTACTCACTAGGTAGTGATTAAACTTGTCAGAGAAAAATTCCACCATTCAGAGCTTAGTCTCAGTTGGATGACTAGGTGTTACAATACATCATCGGTTGCTTTTAGTCTCGTTTTAACTGGTTCGCACTGGGTCACACTGACATCTGTGAACCGCTGGGGGGTATCAATGTAAAGTTAATGACACCCTCAGATTGGATCGCAGTGTGAGCTGTCAAATGGTGCAGGAATTGGATCGCATAGGTGTGAACACCCATGCGATCTGATTCCAGTGCGGACCAAAAAAAGGGTCCTGCAACATTTTGGTGCGAATGCAATGCAATTTCAGCTATACAGTTTGTATGTCTGAATTTGCATTGTACAGACATTGCATGTGATCTGCACAGCAATGGGGTGCGAATCGCATCCGATGAGTGTGAACCCAGCTTTACTGCTATTTCCACCCAGTGCCCTTATAAGGTACTCAGGGATTTCCCTTGCCTTTGGCTGGGGGACCTGGGTTGCTGTTTATTCTTCCCCAGACACTCTTATCCTATTTTGGCACCCCACAGGGGAACATTCACTTTGCTGATTGGTTGCAGAGAACTCAAAACCTTTAGATCTCTGCATCTGATTCTACCTCTATCTCAGTCATGCAACCAGCAGCCTACCCTATCAAAGCAGATTTTTCAGCAACTGTAGAATTTCTCAGACAATGAATGGCTTTAATACGACCATCTCTGTCCAGAGACCAAAGTGCCAAGTCTCTTCTATACCTCTGATAATGAAAAGTGCAGCGCTAAAACAATAAGACAATAAAAACATCAATGGATAAATGAAGAGTCTATGAATGGCACACAGTAGTCTTGTAAAAAAGAGGAGAAAACAGTCCAATAAGAAATCCCAATGAAAGTGCTCAGTGCTGATCAGTAAACAGGACACAAGTGCTTGTTCAGTGCAATCCTTCACCAGAGGTGCTAGCCTCTCACCTGTAGGCTGTGAAAAGACAGCCTTAAAAGTACACTCCCAGCAATGTGAAAATCCTGACCAGGACAGCAATCACAGAGGGCATCTCTCCTTTTTGTTAAGGTGTTCACAACGATCCCCATGTAATAGAAAGGGGGCAGACCATAGTGCAATATGTTTCAAACACCACAATTTATTGATAAAACAAATGGACAGCCTCTTACTTCAAGGTAATGCAAAAACGAGCAGTACAGCAATCCAGCTGGTCTCCAGACAGAGCGGAACGCTCTGCTGACAGGGGCTACGAGTGACGTCACGATCTCCTCTCCCTTGCGCACGCGTATCGTCCGTGGGCGGGACTTCCTCAGCGTATGGGCGGAGGGGCGGACGTCACTCTTTTTATATGCATCACTCCGCTCAATTCAGCGTCGCTGCTGGCATAGCAACGTCGGAGGAAAACCGGAAGTGCCCCAGGGCCCGCCTTACACAGGAAGCAGTACATTGACCCAGGAACATAAACAGAGTCCTCCATATACACCGAGACAGCAACAAGGGCTAAAGGGCTAGAAACGCCCATTACTGTTCAAGAGCGGGGGGATATAGAATATCAGAACTAACATAAATATGGCAAAACATATATTAATAAAAATTACAGAAAAAACATATATTTGGGAACTAATGCCACTAAATGTATAAATACATGAGGGGATCATGATAAATCACTCGCAGCCCCTGTATACAAAAGAAAGCAGTACAGAAAAAAAAAAAAAGACAATATATAATAAAAAACATATGATAAAAACATCAAATGTAAATCCATAAATACAATAGCGTTCAAAGGTCAAAAAAACATACATAAAATGGGTATATAATAGAGTCCATATCATAAAAGCCCATATGTATAAGGGACCTAAAATTCATATGTTGATAAAAAGTATTGATAAAAAACTTGAGGGTAAAAACGAAGTAAAACTACCGATCTGAGATAAAACAGTTGAGGTCGAAGTCCACATTTAGACCTCTGGGGACCCCAACTTTTGTCTCAAAGATCCAGTAAGATTCACGCTTACTTATTTGCCTAATAAAATTACCCCCCCTCCAATGTTTCTTGACCTTTTCGATCCCCCAAAATTTCAAGTCCTTGGGATCTTTGTTGTGAAATTGTTTGAAGTGTTGGACAACATGATGGGCTTTCTTGCCCTTTCTTATACTACTCATATGTTCTCCAACACGGACTTGTAGCGCCCTAGTGGTCCTGCCCACATACTGGAGCCCACACTTGCACTCCAGCATGTAGACCACCCCTGTGGACGCACATGTGATCAGGTCCTTGATTTTATAGGATTCACCCGTGGTGTGGGCTACAAATTCCTTTTTCTTCTTAGTATTAAACTTAGAAGTTTTACAGGCCACACACGTTCCACATGCATGAAAACCCGAAAGAAATGAAAAAAGCTTATTTTCACCCGGGTTGGGGGGATCAATTACCCCTGGTGCCAGGAAATTTCTCATTGTGGGGGCTTTTTTATAAATAAACGCTGGTTTATTGGGTAAGGTAGGGCCTAGGATCTTGTCCTGCTGGAGTATTGGCCAATGTTTGGTGATGATTTTCTCCACTTTCTTAAATTGTGCATTATATTCCATGACAATCTTATATCCACCGTTGTCATATGGTGCTACCTGTGTCTTATCTGCCAATAAACTGGACCTCTCTTTATTTTTTACTTCAAGGATGTCACTCTCAAGTTTTGTAGTGTCATAACCCTTTTCGACAAACCGATCTTTTAATATATGTGCCTGTGTTTCATACTCAACTAGTGTGCAGTTCCTTCTTAAACGCATAAACTGCCCTTTAGGTATGTTACATAACCAGTTCCTGTGATGGCAGCTGTCTAACGGAATGTACGAGTTACGGTCAGTTACCTTAAAGTGCGTGTGCGTTTTGAAGTGATCATTGTCCTTGGAAATGACAAGGTCAAGAAAGACAATATCACTGTCACTCACGGTCCATGTGAGGACTATATTTTTATCATTGATGTTCATTTTATCCATGAATCTATCTAAAGAATCTCTTGTACCATCCCAAATGAGCAGCACGTCATCTATATAGCGTTTGTTTCTTCTATACCTCTACCTTTTCTACCTGAGCCAGAGGTAGAAGTACCTCCTTCAAAAGGGATAAACATGGAGAACTTTAAAGAAGACCCGAAGGCAGTGTTAGAGGAAGCCACAGAAAATGTATCATCTCTAGGCTGCTATAACCTGATGCTATGGTTTCACGCAGTATGCTTGCCAGTGTAGATGAGCTCACTTTTACTGGTTGCAAAAACCTCAGTATAGTCACACTTAATTCTCCTCCATCTCGCATTACCCCTCTGGATACCAAGAGATCTGCAAAGTTTCCTGAAAAGGCTTTGACCCCCTCTAAAAGTCATTGCCATATCTAGTGGGAAAAAATTCACTAAAAAGTGGACTTTTGCTTCTGCCGTCTCAATTTTGAATGAACATCTTACTGTGCCTTTTGAAGAGGTTATTTCATTTAAGGATTATGCAGACAATTTCTTGCAATTTCGCTCTGTCAAACTGCAGCTAATTGGACTAGGGTGATGAACAAAGCAAAGCATCTGGTCTTTCCTGACTGAACTATGGAAGAACACTTACAAACACTGCCCTCCACCTCCCCACATTTCTGTACTGATGTCCTCGAACAAGAGATGACCTAAATTTCAAGACTGGCTATCTGGGTAACTTAGGTCCCAGACCTATAGATTTTCAAAGGGATTGTTTCAAAGGGCGTACAAAGTAGAGTTTCAAACTCTACCCCCTCATCCTTTTAATCTTGAAACCAGAGATTCAACCCTTCTTCAGTAGACTACCCCTGTTTGCGGCCAGGGTCCTCTAGCACTAGCATTGTTTGCTCTGGTCCATGGACTCCACTGCAGATTCTTCCTTGACTATGTAGAGGAAGAGAAGAAATTGAGGATTCTCATTTCACCACATTGGCCCAGAAAAACCTTGTACACAGACATGCACAAACTTCTAGGAGACAACCCCTGGCCTCTTCCAAAAAGGCCAGATCTGCTGCCTGTTGCTCCATTCTGTTTTACAGTCACTGGCGTTAATGGCAACGCTGTTGAAATCCAGGTCTTGAAGGACAGGGTTGTCTCTGACTCTTTCATTACCACATTACTCAAAAGCAAAAAAAGCCACTTTGAGAAAAATTTTATTAACATACCCTAAAATCCTTTTTAAACCAGTGTGCACACAGGCATTTCAGCCCCAGAAACTTATTGGTACCTCGCAGTCTGGCTTTCCTGCAGTGATCAAAACTTGGCTTTAAGAACTCTTAATGGACAAGTTTCTGCCTTGCCTGGTTAATTCCAGAAATCTTTGGCTTCACTTTCTCTGTATTCACGGATCAGACCCCTATCAAGCACCCCATGCCTTTTTGGGATCTCAATTTGGTTCTCTCTGCCCTGTAGAAACCTTCCTTTGAGCCCATTTAGGAACTCCACTTGGGTAATCTCTCCTGCAAAGTGGCCTTGTTGGTTATCACGTCTGTGAGACAAATTTCAAAGTTCGTCTCTCTCTCTCTCATAAGGAGCCCTTCTTTCTTTTTTTTGAGGAGCCCTTTTTTTTTTTTTTTTTGAAGGATAAAATCCAAGACCCTCCTTGCTACCCAAACCTTCCACCTTAAAGAAGACATTGGCCTTCTTTCTTTGTGCCCTGCTTTCCATTGTTTGGACGTAGTGAAAGCTATCCGAGTCTATCTGAAAGTCACAACCTTGGTCTTTGAAATGGACTCTGTTTTGTCTGGTCAACAGGGTCTTGAATGGGACACCCTACTTCCAAGTCTACTGTTGCTAGATGGATAGGTCCACTCATTGTACCTCAAGTACCTATACATGCTTATCTCACCAGATCGGTGGTGGTTTCTGATATCCAGCGTCTGTTTGTTTTTTTTTTGTAAATTTTTTATTGTATTTCAAAGAGCATAGTTATACAAAACCAAAGCCTATTGGGCATACACAGGCTTAAAAAACCCCAGTATAGTCTAACAGAATAGCTTCACACAAAATACACTTGGTATGGCAACCAATGCCCTAGGGCAAATAGTTTCGCTCCACTGAAGGCACAAAAAATAACATAAAGGAGAATAGATCCTATAGCGCTCTGAAGTGAACCAAATAAGGAAATAATACCAGAAGTGCTAGGGGGACATGGCTAAAAAAAGCCACCGTTTACGTAGATTTGGTCCAAATATCCCAGACCTTGGAAAATTTATTAGGGCATCTTCTAGATGTATATTTATACAGTGGTACCATTTTATTAACTATGAACTTCTAGAAATCACATGTAGGAGCCTGAGAGGATTTCCATATAAGAATAGACTTTTGAGCGTAGAACAGTAACAGTCCCAACAGAGTTCTCATTGCTCTGGACATGGCCAGCAAATTAACAAGACCCAGTATAGAGACATCAATTGATAAGGGCACAGGAATAGTCATGACTGAACAAATACACTTAGGCCCTGTTCACACCTGAGCGTATTGCAGCTCATAAAACGCTCATCTCTGAAGTCATCAAAACGCCCAACAAGCAAAATCCCATTCACTTCAATGACCCCTGTTCACATCTGAGCGTTTTGACTCCTGAAGCAAAGTGCCTGAAGCTCAAAAAAGTACATGAGCTTCTTTTTTGGCAGATTACAAGCGTTTTTTGTTAGATGTCAATGCCTGCCTCCAAACACCTGCAAAAACGCCTGGAAAAACCCCTAAAAAAATGCCTGAAAAGGATACGCTCAGGTGTGAATGGAGCCTCAGAGATCTAAGCATCTGTTGTTCAGCTTTGAAAGACTTGGTCTTCAGTTCATGTTTTCTCCAAATTCTACCAGATTAATGTCCAGGCTTCCGTGGATGCAGCTTTCGGCGGCAAGGTTCTTTCAGCGGCACTCTGAGTTAGGCCCTTTACCCGTATCTGTTTTGTTGGGTCCCTTGTCATGTTTCTTGTTGTCCACCCATTTGATTCATTTCTCTGACTGCGATTTAATTCCAAGCATGGGATGGGAAGTCCCCATACAGCTGCCAGAAAGGAGCACTGTATACTTTATGTAGCAGATTCTACGCACCGAGAGCAGGCATATGTGTTAATGAAGGAAATCGTAAGCTTGGTCTAAACGTGCTATTTCATGGCTTCTATGATGCTCTTATGATGATAGCCTTTAATACCTTTGTAACATGAGTCCATGATACTTTACTGCTTTTTTTTCCCATTGTTCCTTTTTTTTTTTTTTATTATTCATAGAAAATTGTTTCTATTGTTATGAGTTGTACCTGGGTTACCCCAAACGCATTTTCAGTTATTAAATTAATGTCTAATATCAGAGCGCAGTTTGGCTCATCTAGAGATATTCATATAGTATAAAAAACACGGTTTGGGTTTCTATTGATACCTTCAGTAGGTTTAATGTATAAATGAATAATGCATAAACTGAAGATGCTATGTGTATTCACCACACTTCTTGCTCTGTCCATATATGTTCTCTTTTTTTATAATATTGAAAAACTTCAATGAAAACTATTTCGGAATAAAAAAATAATAAAAATAAACATACTGTTTAAAATTAAATGAATTCTGGAGTTAGGCTATAATGCTAGCCAGTGGGCCACCTTGGGAGGTGATTGATTCACCAACTTGATTGTAGTCATCTTGTGGCCATGAATAAGGTTTCCCTACAAGAAAAATGTGACATAATGTGGCCATAGCTCTTCATCTATTATGTTCTACAGTTCTGAGGAGTCTATGGTATAGAGATTTGCAGCACCTGTAAAATTTGCCCCATCCCTGTGACTAAAAACTTTAGATGAACAGCTTGTCTTGTTAAAGGAAGTGAGAAAATAACAAATCTGCCGAGAGGATCAACAAGTAATAAAACTTTGATATGGTTTCAACAAAAGCTGCTGTATTAATGCGATTGACAGACTGCATCATATTTGTCGTCTTTGATTTTACCCCAACGTTCCACTTTGACCATGTAAAACAGCCACCCTGGTTTATGTGTTCAACAGCTTGTTTCTCCTGGAGAGGATGCCAGATTCCACAGGGATACGCAGAAAGAGAAGGTGGAGACAGAAGACTGCTCTCTCACAAAAACGTGACAGAGCCCTTTGTTGTGCGAATTCGAGAGCCAAATGGCGGTTTCCTTTTTTGGGGACCTGTTCATAGAAGAAAACTAATGGAGGCTTTATATATAGGGAGTTCTACAAATATAGAACTAATTAAGTGCCAGATCTCACAGAGGAAGAGGCTGCTTAATTCAGGACTCTGATAGGAGCCGATGCAATTAGCGACATGCATATTCATTAAAACCCCAGCTGGGGCTACGAGGAGTGCGCTCTGGCGGCATGTGAGAGCGAGCATTGGCATCAGCCCAATGCTCTGCAGAAATCCTTATTTATGATCTTAAGCCAAGCCCTTTAACTAGCCTCCTATACCCCTGCAGTTTTTTACCTTCCTACTTAAATATAATAATCTCTTTTTACCGAACGCTGGCTGTCAATGACTTTCCTTTCTGTGGCTTATTAATAAGATTTCAGCTGAAGTCTTGACAAGAACAGGAACTTTTAAGTGTTCCTAGTTCTCTGTACGCTCCCTGCTAAGTCTTTGTTCATGGAGATTTAAAATAGAAAATGAAAATGTGTGTTACCCAAAGTAGAAAACAAAAACGGAATGAACTATGGGTAACATTGACAGCCCAAATAGGGAGCTAATTGAGAAACGATGAAAATAGAAGTTTCCAGATCCTATTGCTTTTGTTAAGACGTACATCTAATAGATGTTTGAATTTATCTACACTATATGCTGATACCGCTAACTGTATAAGGGAGTTCCACATTTTTAGTGCTCTAATGGCTCGTTTCCACTGAGCGGTACGATACGCTATTTTTGCCGTTTCCATTGTGAATGGTACCCTAATTCCGAACTGTACCGTACCACTTTTTTGGGACCCTTTCGTTGGGGTACCAAGCACATTAGTACCATACCAACAGGGTGGAGCTACACTCTGCAGAACTTTGGTTGACAGAGAATCGTCTATCACCGCTTTCCTGCTACACCACGCCTATCATGAAAGGGTACTATTGGCAGTGGAATTGCAAGGTGTACCGTTCCGAACCGTGCCGTACTGAACTGTACCGTACCACTCAGTGGAAATGAGGCATAACAGTACCTTGCACAGTTTAAGATCTAACCAATTCTTGTCCAGCTCCACTTATTGGTCTAAACCGTTTTCTTTTAATATTACAGTCACTATTGAAGGATTTGTATATTGTGATCATATTCTCACTTAAGCGCCTATTCTCCATAGAGGATACATTTAATTTTTTTACTCATTCCTCGTAACTGAGGTCCTCCAGCTCCCTTATTAATTAGTTTTGTTGCCTTTCTCTGCTCTCTCTCCAGTTCAAGGACATCCTTTCTGAGAAAGGGTGACCAAAACTAAACTGCATACTTGGGAGTTTTGTAAAGCGTTAGAATTATGGTTTTATCTCTTGAATTAATTTACTATTTAAAGCAGAACTCTGGCATTTTTATGCCCACACTGCATGGGTTAACTGTTCAGTTTGTCTAGGGGCGGATAGGCTATATTTACCCGATCCTGCGGAAAACGGCGCTTCCCCATGTCCATCGGTGGACTGTCCCTACCGTCCTTATATCCAGAGCTGGTCTATGGGCGTGATGACATCAGGAACAGTCTTTGCACAAGACTGCTAGCATGCATTGGGGCTAGAGCGGCAGAGACTGGTCTTGCACTTGAAGAATCTGCTAATTAGGTAAGTACAGGTGCATCTCAAAAAATTTGAATATCATCAAAAAGTTAATTTATTTAAGTAATTCACTTCAAAAAGTAAAACTAAAATATTACCGTATTTAGCGGCGTATAACGCGCACCTCCAAATTTAGGAGGGAAATTTTAGAAAAAAAGCTTAAATTTGAAATAAACTGCATTGAACTCAGAACTTTTTTTTTTTTTTTTTAATCAAATGCAGTCTTACCAGTGCCCATGAATGCAGCCTCGCCAGCGCAGTGTCCACCAATGCAGCCTCGCCAGCGCAATGTCCACCAATGCAGCCTCGCCAGCGGAGTGTCCACCACTGCAGCCTCGCCAGCGGAGTGTCCACCACTGCAGCCTCGCCAGCGCAGTGTCCCCCAATGCAGCCTCGCCAGTGCAGTGTCCCCCAATGCAGCCTCGCCAGTGCAGTGTACCCCCAGTGCAGCCTCGCCAGCGCAGCGTCCCCCAGTGCAGCCTCGCCAGCGCAGCGTCCCCCAGTGCAGCCTCGCCAGCGCAGCGTCTCCCAGTGCAGCCTCGCCAGCGCAGCGTCCCCCAGTGCAGCCTCGCCAGCGCAGCGTCCCCCAGTGCAGCCTCGCCAGCGCAGTGTCCATCAATGCGGGGCAAAGCAACAGCAGCCTCGCCAGCGTCATTGCAGAGAGCGGTTATATACCGGTATTTTAAAAAGAAAAAAGGTGCGCTGAGAGGCAAAGGGGGGCGGGCCGGACCGAGGAAGTGAAGACGAGCGGCTGCTGTCATCAGAAGTCCCAGCGCCTATGATAGACGTCACACGTCCCGCGTCCCGGCATTGGACCACTGTGCTGTCAATCATAGGAGGCGGGACTTCCTATGACAGCAACCGCTCGTCCTTCCTTCTACTCGGCCAGGCCCGGCGTGCCCCCGTCCTCTGCTTCTCAGCGCATCCTGGTCTGTTTTTTTTTTTTTACTAGATCGGCATATAACACGCACTGGTGTTTTGCCCTCCATTTTTAGGAGGAAAAAGTGCACGTTGAATGCTGATAAATACGGTATATAGAGTCATTACTTACACAGTGATATATTTTAAGCACCTCTTTCTTTTAAGTTTGATGATTATGGCTAACAGCTAGTGAAAATTCAGTGTCTCAGAAAATTAGAATATTGTAAAAAAGTTCAATATTGTAAACTCATGGTGTCGCAATCGAATCTGCTAACCAACGCAAAACACCTGTAAAGGTTTCCTGAGCCTATAAATGGTCTCTGTGGGTCAGTAGGTTACACAATCATGGGGAACACTGCTGGCAGTGCTTTTTTTTCAAACCTATTAATGGAGAGTTGAGTGGAAAGAAAAATTGTGGTAGAAAAAGGTGCACCAGCAACAAGGATAACCACAGCCTTAAGGGAATTGTGAAGCAAAGGCCATTCAAGTATTTGGGGGAGATTCAGAAGGAGTGGACTATGGTTGGTGTCACTGCTTCAAGAGCCACCACACAGAGGTATCCAGGACATGGGCTACAACTGTCACATTCCTTGTGTCAAGCCACTCCTGAACCAGAGACGTCCGAAGCGTCATACCTGGGCTAAGGAGCAAAAGGACTGGACTGTTGCTCAGTGGTCCAAAGTCTTTTTGGATAAAAGTAAATTTTGCATTTAATTTGGAAATCAAGGTCCCAGAATCTGGAGGAAGAGTGGAGAGACACAGAATCAAAGTTGCATGAGGTTCAGTGTGAAGTTTCCACAGTCATCTGCTGGTGTTGGTCCACTGTATTTTATCAAGTTAAAAGTACCAATACCTGGTTTAATGATCATGGTATCACTGTGCTTGATTGGCCAGCAAACTCGTCTGACCTAAACCCCATAGAGAATCTGTGGGGTATTGTTAAGAGGAAGATGAGACACCAGACCCAACAATGCAGATGAGCTAAAGGCTGGTATCAAAGCAACCAGGGCTTCCATATCGCCTCCATGCCACGCTGCATTGATGCAGTAATTAATGGAAAAGGAGCCGAGACCAAGTATTGAGTGCATACTATACAGAACATGGACATACTTTTCAGTAAGCCAACATTTTTGTGTGACGGGCGTTTTGCTTAAGGTGACGGAACGCTCCTATGTGAACAGGGGCTATTGAAATGAATGGGATTTGTTTTATTGGGCAGTTTTAGAGCTGAGACTTCGAACGGAAAATTGCCCAAAAATGCCTAGGTGTGAACGATACCTTAGGCTCCATTCATATCTAAGTGTTGCTATTTTTACTGCCGTTTTTTGGGCATTTTTGCTGCGTTCATGTACAAGCCTTTTGAGTTGATAAGTGACCAATGAAAAGCAGTAAAATGCCTGTAATATGCCAAAAAAGAATCACATGTACTTTTTTGAGCGAGGGGCATTTTGCTTAAGGTGACAGAATGCTCGTATGTGAACAGGAGCCATTGAAATAAATGGGATTTGTCTTGTTGGGGCGTTTTCAGAGCACGCACCGATTGTTGGCCGTGAATTTTCGGCCAACGTCCGATCGGCCGATTGTCGGCTTGTTAGTATGATGCTTCCGACAACCGACTGCGACTTTTCGGCCGAACAAAATCTGGTGTGCATGCTATAAAATTTTTGTTGGCCGTCACCAGAACGGCCGATTGTTCTTCAGTCAGTACAGATTTCGGCAGACAAAAATGTGATGAGCAAGACTGGGCATGCTCAGAGAAGAAAAAACACACGAAAAGTTAACCAGAACATGACATCACTTCTGCAGTTGGTTGTTGTTGGCCGACAAAATTCGTGTGCAGTCTAGAGCACATTTCAACCAACACAACAACACTGGAAAAAAACGGCCGATTGGTCGGCCAACAATCGGTGCGTGTGTATGGGGCATTAGAGCAGAAAATCGCCCACAAAACACCTAGATGTGAACAGGCTGCCTTATAGTATTCAGGTTGGATCCACTAGAACCAGGATCTTCAAACTACAGCCCTCCAGCTGTGGCAGAACTACATGTCTCATGAGGCATTGTAACACTCTGCCATTCACAGACATGACTAGACATGATGGGAATTGTAGTTCCTGAACAACTGGAGGGCCATAAATTGGAGACCCCTGCACTAGAAAATCAAACTACTGTATGTGCATGAATTTTTCATATCTTTTGGTTCTTGAAACAACTGAATGTGATTGGATGGGCTATGAAATGTTCCTTTATTTCCAATGATATTGTAGTATATGCTGTAAAATCAAACATTTATGTCAAATAAGACTCTTGTGCTGCTAATATGTATCACCGTTTTAACTAGGCCCACTTTACTTTGCTATGCTTTATTAACGTTGATGCATACCCTGATTACTTCCAAGAAGATGAGGAGCAGGAAGATATGGACAAAGCATTGTTTAAATGCAGAATGGGTCACAGTGTTAGCAGAACAATCCTAACCGCATGATGCTCTGATCATTGCAAATACAAATAAATTGCTTGTTTGATTTGTTTGTTACGGCTGTGTCACCCCTGGTATAAAATGTGTTGCTGCCAGTCTTGCTGGCTGCCAGCAGTATAATGAGTTACGGCTGGTTGCCTTGTGTTCTGTGAGTACATATTTATAATGAGAACATTTGATATGGTGTGCACACAGCCAGTTAGATGTTGATTGGCTGTCTTTTTCCTTTCTCTCTTGCCCGTGCCTTACCCTCCACTATTACTGCCTGCAGATGTTGACTTTAGGAGAATAATACTTTAACTTTCCTCACGTGAGTAATATGTACACCACTTCTTCACCCTAGGAACAGAGTCAAAAATACTACTCAAGGCTGAGAATCTACCAAAAGGAGCTAGCTTATTAGGTTACATCCAGACGGCTGACTAACTGCTGCCAGGGGTGGCCGTTGGAAAGAATCAGTAGATTTGTGCTGGTGGTAGTAAATGCTGCCTGTTCACAATGGGGGAGATTTACTAAAACTAGTGCACACAGAATCAGGTGCAGCTGTGCGTGGCAACCAATCAGCTTCTAGGTTTTATTGTTAAACCTTACACTTAAATTTAACCACTTCCATACCACTGAACGTCGCATGACATCCATATTCCCTGCACAGTAAAAACAATCCTAGCGGCAGTTCAGCCGCTTGACTGTTTTTACAGGCAGGCAGGAGGGG
This sequence comes from Pelophylax lessonae, assembly GCF_965119305.1. NCBI lineage: Eukaryota > Metazoa > Chordata > Amphibia > Anura > Ranidae > Pelophylax > Pelophylax lessonae. The sequence continues at coordinate 239,281,659 of NC_138775.1, read as the reverse complement.
ACACACCCTCCCGCTGCCCTCCAGTGCTGTTGCCGGTGATTGATGAGTCATAAAAGGAATCCACCGGTGGTGGAAGTCTACCATAGAGCTGACGAAGCACCAGATGGTCCCTGGTCATCTCTATGACTTTTGGAGGCGGGGCGCGATGCTATGAAATCATGTCTGACCCCAGCAGTTGTAAACGCTGCTGTGTTTTCAGCTGGAAAACCTGAGATCTTTTTTTTTTTTTTTTTTTTTTTAATCTCAGGCTTTCCAGCCTGGAGGAGAGATGATATGGGGATTTTTTACCTCGCATCTCTCCATAAAGAGGACCTGTCATGCCCTATTCCTATTACAAGGGATGTTTACATTTCTCGTAATAAAAATAGGTGTTAAAAAAAACTAAAATTTAAAGGGAAAGTGTAAAAAAAAAAAACATTAAAGCATCCCTGTCCCCTTGTGCTCGCATGCAAATGGGAATGCATACATAGGTCGCGTCTGCATATGTAAACGATGTTCAAACCACACATGTGAGGTATCACCGCAAACTTTAGAGCAAGAGCAATAAATGCAGCACAAATCCCTCTCTGTAACTCTAAACTGGTATCCTGTAAAACAATTTTAAAGTGTAGCCTATGGAGATTTTTAAGTTCCAAAGTTTGGCGCCATTCCATGAGTGTCTGCAATTTTAAACTGTAACATGTTGGGTATCTATTTACTCGGTGTAACATCATCTTTCACATTATACAAAAAAATTGGGCTAACTTACTGTTTTTTTTTTTTTTAAATTCATTAACGTTGTTTTTTTTTTTTTTTGTTTTTTTTAAATTGCTTATGAAAAATTGCTGCGCAAATGCCGTGTGACATAAAAATATGTTATAAAATATGGTTTAAAAAAAAAAATATATATATATATATATATATATATATATATATATATATATATATATATATATATACGGTATTTATTTTTAAGCATATTTTTTATATATTGCATATTATTAAGCATATTATTTATATATGTGTGTGTGAATGTGTATATGTATATGTATGTGTGTATATATGTATGTATATATATATATATATATATAAAATGTTTGGGTTCTGCGTAATTTTCTAGCAAAAAAAATTGGATTTCTATATGTAGGAGAGGAATGCCGGAATTCTCCTGGTATGGAATCGGTTAGTGTTGATTATTCTCATTTACTAGTGCCTAAAGTTTTACTGTACTACAAAGAACAAGTAGGGAAGACTTAACACTCAAGCTGCATTCACACCTGGACGTTTTGAATTGCTGGCAGAATCGCTGCAATTCTGCCCGCGATTTCAAAACGCCCAGGTGTGAATGACAAATCGCACAACGATCATTTCAGATGCCATTGATTTGAATGGCACCTAAAATTGCAGTGCGGTTCTGCCACGATTGTCGTGTGATAAGTAGTGCTGCAATCGCGGCAATCCATGTCGCGTGAAGCTTTGTCCCCAAAATAAAATTCAGGAACTTCTTTTGGGCGACATGCTGAACACGATGCGGATTGCTGCGCAATAGAACCGCACCGTGTTTTTTTAGGTGCCATTAAAATGAATAACATCTGAAATGTGCCTTGTGTGATTGATTTGTCATTCACACCTGGGTACTTTGAATCTGCCTGCGATTCAAAACACCCACTTGTGAATGCAGCCTGAACAGGCTTAGGATCCTCTGCTTTTGTTTACCCCTCCTTCTCATTGGAGCACCCCTTGACCCTTTTTTATTAAAAAAAAAAAAAAAAAATCTTATGCTTACAATTTTTCCAGGTGTCAGTCCAGTTACATGAAGTTGCGGATCATCTTTCCTCTGTCTTGTTCACTTTGCCTGTAGTATTGCAGAGAGTCTAATAAGCCCTCCCAGTTTTTTCCTTGTAATACAAAACCCCTCCCTCTGTATTTTAAAGAGGAAGAGTAATTCTGTAGTTTAACAAAAGGCAACTGAGCAGGGCTGACACCAGTCCTTAAGATTTTAGTCTGGAAAAAGCAATATGTTATCAGCTCACAACAGAAAATTAGTTAAAATCTGGCACATCGATGAGTATTTTTTTTCTGTACTTCCACAGTCCATGTAATATACCATATCTGACGTTTAAGTGCATGTTTGAATGAGATTGGATGCCGTCTTCCAATATGAATAGTTCTTAAAAAATGAAGCATATTCTTAAGCTGGCCATACACCGTCTGAATGAAAAAAACTGATTCCTCCATCCATGCTGTACAGTGCGAATGGAGGAATCGTCCGCAGCAGGTATTGTATACTGACAGCTGGCATCAACGACTGGCAGAATACCTGAACATCCTATTGGATGCAGCTACTGTTTGGCCAAAAATGTTCCATCCAACTCAGTTTTTCAATCAAAGACCTTAGTAAGAGGTGGCAGGACCACCCAGAGAGCAAATTGTGGTCTGTTCTTCTGGAAATCCGCATAGTGTATGGACAGCTTTAGTGTTTGTGTTTATTGTCTTTGGATATTTCAGATTCACTTAACACAGAGTGCAAAACAGAAACCAGTGCAGATCTTCTTTATTTGAAAACTAATTTATTGTAATTCTGTCTTTTCAGTGAAGCAGGTGTGTGCTCAGGAGAAGTTCAGCTGTGGAGAGTCCAGCAGTAAATGTATCCCGAAAACCTGGAAGTGCGATGGTGAGAAGGACTGTGAAAATGGCATGGATGAGAAGGACTGTCCTTCTGGTAGGTCCAAAGTCTAACATTGTAATCCACTCTAATTGTAAGGACAGGGCTGCTTGTTACTTTATAGTTGTTTGAAAAACACATCAACTTTTAAATCAGGCTGTTAAATAAACAAAAGAATCACTGCACATTTTTTTCCTGCAAATATATGCACATTTAGTTATTTATTTCCAGAAAAAGGTGAACTTTTTAAATCACAGAACTTCTGGGTTTTGGGTAACGTGATACAGTAAACCCCCCTCTATTGCGGGGGTTACGTTCCGGACCCAGCCGCGAAAAGTGAAATTCCGCGAAATAGAAAAAACCCTATTAAAATGCATTGTAGGCATGTTGTTTTTACTGTCACTGTACGTGTAAAAGCATTTTAAGGTCTTTAAACACACTTTTAAAACAATAGAAACTCATTTATACACATAAAAGATACTGAGAGACAGAGCAAGAGCTATGGAAAACACAAAAATATTTCATTTTTAATGATTTATATAGTAAAATAACATTACAAAAAAAAACGCGAATTACCGGGACCGCAAAAACTGAACCGCGATGGAGCGGGGGATTACTGTACACCTTCTGCCCCATAGGGCAGCGCTGGTACCTTGTCGGTCAATCACAAGGACTGATAATACTTGACATATTTGCTTAAGGGCCAGTTCACACCACATGCAGTCCAGTGCGCTTTTTTTCTGCATTGAAAATGCGGGGATAGTAGGTTATATGGTTTCCAATGGCATAGTTTCTGCACTGAACTGTACTGGAACGCTGTAAAATGCACTGGAACAAACATGTTCTTATTTAAGCTAAAGAAAAAAGATTATTGGGGGGGGGGGGGAATTCACTGGAAAGCAAAACGCACCGGAACCATTAAAAAACGCGTATGCAGAAAAGCATCTGGAACACATTCAGACTACATTTCTATGCTGTGAACTGGACTTAAAGGGTAACTCCACTACCAAAGCGTTCTTTGAGTCCTTATAAAAAAAAAAAGCTGGTCAGAGTTAATGGGGAAAAAAGAGAAGCCAACTGGATCCCGAAAGGACGGGGAATCCTCCACCGGGATAACTGTGGCTTTATTTAGTCTGGAAACCGGCGGATCCACCACAGGTGGCACCGTACATTTTTTAAGGAGGGACTCTTCAAACGGGTAGTGCCTAGCAATCCGTTTAGGCATCCCAGGGGGTCGTTTTGGATGAGCCCACTCTTCTTTAATAATATCATCAAAGCATTTGGGAAAGGGAAACACCTTTTCCACCTTGGAGGGCTTGCGAGTGCCAAAGGCAACTTCCGTCTGAACTGCCTCCACTGGTGCAACCTCCAATTTTAGGGTCTCCTGGACTGACATAATCAGTGCGTCCACCAGTGCTTTGTCCTGCGCTATGGCAGAGGCAGGAAGATCGTCCTCACTGTCAGAGGAACGCGGGACATTAACCCTAAAGGAGGAACCCGCGGCAGCAGCGAGCGGCTCAGGATCAGAGTCTGAGGTATCGGACGAGACAGGGGTGGGCGGGGGTCGTTTTTTAGCCCCCCGTCCCTGACAGGCCACCTCCACCCGGGACACAAATGACGCCAGGACCGCTGAAAGCGAATCAATGGTGAGTGGAGAATCGGAGGGTCCTGCGGCCACCTCGAGGGGATCAGATGGGGACTCATGTGCAGCAGGGTCCATGGCAATGCCAGGGAAACCTGTCAGCAAAAAATGACAAAATGAAAAATAAAAAACTTTTTTTTTTTAAAGAATCCCCCAGCGCTAAAGCGCCCCCAGTGGTCACGTGCTCGAGACCCCCGCAGAGAGAGAGAAGAGAGACCCCCAAAAGGCTAACCACTTGATGCACCAGAGTTCAAACCAGGACTGCTCTCAGCGCTGTCTATCTGACAGGAAGTCTTTGTGGAGTGATTTTCCCGGGTCTAGGGAGGGGCTCCGCCCCCTTACACGCCCTTGGTAATTACTACAGCTGCTCAGCTCTCAAGCAGGATGAGCTGGGTGTACCAAGATGGCCGCCCCATGCCGAGGACATGCAGGCTACAACAAAATGGCGGCCCGCGGGAAAATGGCGGCCTCGTGCGGTCCGCCGTGTCAACAGGGGACCCCCGTGAGCCTACCCTAAGGATCGATCATAGATGGGCATGAAAGCACAAGTATTTAACCCCCCCCGATCGTTTTTAGGGTAACACCGGCGGCGCCCCCCCACCGCCTCCATATGTGGCCTGTACCCACTAGTGAGGGGGGCAGATAGGTGGGGGTGCGTAATAGGACAGAGGGGAACCCAGAATCATGAGGGTCCGACCATCCCGGGGAGGGGCCCGTGTCCACCCCAAAACCCGTCCGGGGGAGAGCGGGGACATTCTACTCACCATACCGAAACAGGCGGGCACCCCCTCCTGACAGAACCCCTCTCCACCGAGGTGGGGGGCTGTCGGCCAATACGGACGCCGCGACTCAGATTCCGACTGGTCGTAGGCGACCTGGCGAGACGTTTAACTCGCGGGGCCAGTCCCTGTCCAGTGGGACTATGTCGCGGCCGACCAAGCGAGGAGCTAGGGCCTGCACACGCTCGTAGGCCGGCTGGGGTGACCACCGGATCTCAACATCCAGCCCGTCGTCCAGATCCAGCATAATTGCTTGAAGATCTCACAGGAACAAACTGGAGAAAAAAAGCTAACTAAAAAAGATTTATCTAAAAAAGCTTGCCAGGACCAGAGATCCCAGCAAGGAACTTAGGTCCTTACTCCTGACTAGGCAGAAAAAAACTGACATCCTGTAGCAGGGAGAGAGAGGATATACCCCCTGGGACAGCCCATAAGGTGTGGCCAGAACTTTTTTCCTGCCTAGTGTCCTACTCCTGTAGTGGGCAGTATATCCCTACTGATATTAATCAAGAAGGCTGCGTATGTCAATGAGCTTAAGAGAAAAGGATTTTACGGTAAGTCAAAAATCCAATTTTCCCTGGGTCAGTATTAAGCAGGGAGCAGAGGAGAGCAGAACCTGAGCCGTAGCTCGGCACTGGAGGGCGAAACCTTTACTGGGGCAGAAGCGCCGAGGCACCGGAATGGCCTGAGGAGGTTGGTGATGAAGGACATGCGGAGCTCTCTGACTGCTGCTTTTCCCTCCACCAGGAGCTGGTTGGAGCTGTGGTGAGCACTGTGGTCCAGGAGAGGAGCGTCCTGGGAGAAGGAATCAGCAGGATCACAGTGAAGGAGGGCAGAGTGGGGGCCACTCTCTTCATACCGCCCAGCTAGTGTCTCCAGAACACGGGATCGGGGTCCCTGGGTGTTACATGGGGCATCCCTGGTATGAAAGGGAATCGGGGTCACCAGGTGTGCCATGGGGAATCAGAGTCACCTGGTGTGACATGGAAGATAGGGGTCACAGGGTGTAACAGGAGTTCGGGGTCACCAGGTGTGCCATGAGGAATTGGGGTCCCTGGGTGTGCCATGGGAGATTGGGGTCCCCAAGTGTGACACGGAGGAACATCAGGGTCCCCAACTGTGACATGGAAAAACATCAGGGTCTGACATAGAGGAACATTGGGGTCACTGAGTATGACAGCATGACATGGAGGAACACGGGGGTCCCTGGGTGGGACATGGAGGAACATCAGGGTCAATGGGTATGACAGCATGACATGGAGGAATATTGGGGTCCAAGGGTGTGACATGGAAAAACATCAAAGTCCCTGGGTGTGTCACGGAGGGACATTAGGGTCCCCAAGTGTGACATGGAGGAATATGGGGGGTCATTGGGTATGAAAGCATAACATGGAGGAACCATCGGATCAGGGTCACTGGGTATGACATAGAGGAGTTTTTAACCCCTTCCCTTTTTTTTGGGGGGGGGGGAGCAAGTAGCTGGTCTTGCCTAGGGCGTAAAATAGTCTAGCACCGGCCCTGCCTGTAATTTAACCCTCTATAGTTGGAAAACTAGCTGAGACAACACTATAGAAAGTCAGCATAAATTCACAAAAGTCTGAAGTTGTCAAGCAAATTTACGTTCTTTTTAAAGCAGTGCTCCAGCGCCGCCCCCCCATGGAAAATGTCAAAGTAAGCAGTTACACATATACCTAGCTGCTGACTTTTAATATTCGGACACTTACCTGTCCTGGGATTCAGCGATGACCGCACCCTAGTCAATGTGTCCATTGGCTGTCAGGTGCTGCCACTGCCATAGCCTGTAAGGGAAACCGGCAATAAAGTCTTGCGGCGGGGAAGGTGAAGGGGGGCTGAACTTCCACATGGCAAAACCAGGAGCATGACACCAATGATCTTTTTTTAGCGACGAGTGGCATTGTGACCACCACTGTAAAGTTTTTATTTGTCCTATTGACTACTGATGTATAAGGCTTTTTTCCCATTGTCCTTCGATGAAGTGATTTCAGTAAGTAAAAATTATTTAATGTGTTCCTTTGGGGTAAAAAGTTTGACAAGGGCTGCCTTAGGAGATCAGGAAGAAACCATGTTTTATAAGGATTGTATTTTCTCTACCTCTAGATCAACTGTGGGTATATGGTTATGTATTTCTTTATATATATATATATATATACATTTTTTTCCATTGAATGGTTGTGATGGACTTCCATCTTTTTCTTTTTTTCCAACCTATGTACGGTAACTATACATGGAGTGTACTCGAGTCTGGAGACTCTCCAGCCACACACAATCAGGTGGCTTTATACCAATGTGCGGGGAGGTGCAGGCGCTATATAGTGCAGGTCTGCAATTGGATATGCTTTGGGTGCACTGAAGTTCCCTTCAAAGTAAATTTGTGCTTTGCCCAAGCAGAGAAAAATAGGTTTGCTTTAAAGTGATACTAAAGTGTGTCGTTTTTTTTTTTCCCCTTTTAGTTCAAAATAAAAAACATGTTTATCTTAACTGCTCTGTGCAATAGTTTTGCACAGAGCAGCCCAGGTCCTCCTCTTCTCGGGTCCCTCTTTGGTGCTCCTGGCCCCTCCCTCCTGTTGAGTGCCCCCACATCCAGCAGCTTGCTATGTGGGCACACAATTCAGACATTCACATTCAGACACTGAGCCGTGGCCCAGCTCTACCCCCTTTCTCTCCTCATTGGCTGACTGACTTTAACAGCAGTGGAAGCTAGTGGCGCCAAGCTGCTGTCTCCACCAATGAGGAAGGGAGTCCCAGGCAGCTGAGACACTCCTGCAACATCTCTGGATCTAGATGGACCTCAGGTAAGTATTAGGGGGTTGAGGGGGCTACTGCACACAAAAGGCTTTTTATCTTAATGCATAGAATGCCTTTACAACCACTTTATTATACAAATAAGGTGTCACGCAAAGTGCAAAAAACAAATAAGTCCCACAGTGATCATAATTGGTGAAATCAATAATCCATTGCCGTAATACACGTTGATTGTTCTCAAAGTGCTCAGATGAACGCCTGTGATAGATAAGAAGTCCCTCAGGGGTCAATGCAGCAACCCACATCCAATGGCACCTTCTGACATATCCAACTAGGGCAAACAAAGCTCACCACGAGAAAGAAAGATCTCCAATAATGTAGCCGTTTTTTTTAAATCCAGATAAAAACATAGTAATGCATATAAAGTTCAATACACTCACATGGAAAGCAGTTGCCGACCCGGGATCGTGCCACGGCATGACGATAGCACCAGAAATGCTGCGCGACGTGTTTCATCCAAAAGGATGTTATCCGGACCCCCTTTTTTCTATTTTTAAAGAACTGCCCCATACCTCCTACATATGGTTGACTCACTCTGTGGCTGTGCTGGACCAATCCCCAAATACAAGTGCTTTGGCATAGGGAAAGTCCAAAGCCCTGAAATACTACGCCTTGAGTGACTTACACAGGATGGTCTCTCTTGCTCCCAGTATGTGAACAGAGCGATGGAGGAGTGAGGGTAAGGTGAGAATGTGCTGTGGGAAGTAAAGGAAATAATGGATTGGTTGACTTTTCCTGAATGGTCATAGCACAGGTTCACTTTAAACTCCACTTTTTAATATGACTTTCCACGTATCGCCAAACACACAAACATTTTTATAAAGTTTACTTTAGTCTGGCAGCTCAGATGAAACTTGCCTTCAGATCAGACACCCCATTTAGCCTCTAGATTGGCAGAGATGGGGATTTGTATGCCCGCGTGGCAAACATCAAACACAGGACAGATCGCAAGAGCTGTCTACATGTCCCTAGCACTTTACCTCCCTAAGATCACTCCTCGTACATCCGACTTTGTATTATACATCACAAGCTAAGCTCATATATGTTTCATGAACAAAAAAAAAGAAACTTGGCACCAAAATCGGTTTCTTCTTACTGAATGCAGATTAGGCCTGGTCTGAATAGATCTGGGCCTCTGGTGTATTATAGAGTGACCACATTACTACCTGTTACCATGGTGACCCTCGGACACAAAAACTCATTATAAGCTAGTGAGGTTTCCTGACAGGAGTATCAAAACAAGCTCCCATTCTGTATCGTAATGACAGGATCCCCCTAAGACAACAGATTTACTAAAACGATATGCAAAATACATTACGGACATCAGAAAAATAAACAAGCCTCATCTGAGTATATGCAGATCGGTCCCTCAGACAGCAGAGTTCACATTCAGTTAAAAGTGAAGAGTTCCTTGTAGGCGTACTAATCTGCATACACGGATTAAACGTTAGTTTTGTTTGCTACAGGCTAACTTGTTTGTTGTGTGTTAAGACTGTGCCAAAATGCATGCCATTATGCATGCATATTAGCAACATAGGCTGCCGGGCTGATAAATAATGAAAGAAAATGTGATGAGTCTGTTGGTTTTTGTAATTGGTTTGAAGTGCAACTCTACATCTTGGTTAACAAACATCTTTAGAAGTGCAGAATTACAAAAACAAAAAAGAGGAGGGTAATTTTTTATTTTCTTGGGGTTGATTTACTAAAGCTAAATGGGCTGTTCACTTTGCAAGGGAATTTTCCCAAGAACTTGAGGGGAATGTAATCCATCATCCAATCACGTGCAAGCTAAAATGCAGTTCTCTTCTTCTTTTTTTTTTTTTTTCTCCTGGTATGTTATTGGGTATTGAATAAAAATTTATTGTGGGTCATTATTGCCACCTTTAGCGCAAGAATAGCAGGGAAAAATGCATCTCTTTAAATTCTATGTATGTCTTCACACTGGTCCATTGCACTTCTGGTGTGGTGTTCTAAATCCTACTTGCTGCATTGTTGGTCAGTTAAAAAAAAAAAAAAAAATAGCACCAAAAATGTACCTCCCAGTTGAAATGCATTGAAAATGCAGCAAGAATGCATCAATAATGCACCCGTGTTCTGTTTTTGAGTTACATGACTTATGTAAAACACACCATAAGCACCGTAAAATCACGGCAAAATCTGTTTTTTTTTCGGCGTCATTATCGGTACCTTTTTCTTTTATCGGCAAATATCATATATATATATATATATATATATGATATGTTTAGGCTGCCAAAATGTTGGTGCATCCCTAGTCAGAAGTATATAATGCACAGTGCGGGGGTCAGGAGTATGTAATGCACAGTGCAGGGGTCAGGAGTATGTAATGCACAGTGCAGGGGTCAGGAGTATGTAATGCACAGGGCAGGGGTCAGGAGTAAGTAACTAGAGGTCAGTAGCACAAAAGCTACAGTAAGCCTCTCAATAGTTGTATCAAGCTTGTATAATTGTGATATATGTATTTCATTTTTTTAAATATAAAAATGTAAAGTAAGAACAATCTATTGACATCTTTTGATGTCCTTTTAGCATCTAAAATGAACAGGTGGTGATGGTGATTGAGGTAGGGGGATTTTTGGGGCAATCCATTAAGGGGTCTGAAATTGTAAAAAAGGTGAAGAACCCCTGGCCTGTAGTGATCCTGCCCTTAATAATGCCTTACCAGCAAAAAGTCATGTCACCTTCGCTTAGGCTCAACCTCCAAAATGTCATGGCTTTCAGTTGTGCTGCTCACACCCTAGTGAAGCTCATAGCTCAAAAAAAGTTGCTGCTTTTGAGCTACGAGTGTCAAGCTCTTTTTTTTTTTTTTGTTCTAATAGACTTTAATAAGAGCACCTGAAAACATACAAAATGCTGCCCTAAAGGGAAGCTAAACTCTGCTATACTTTCCTATTTCTCAACAGCATGATGTCCCTCTTCTGGGTTTTGGGCTTCGACCATCTTCATTGGCGGGCACAGGATGACATCACTCCTATGTATGCGAGTGGAGTCATCCCAGCACATAGACACTGTAAGGAATGGAAACTGAGCTGCGTGTGCTCAGCTCAGTTTGCATTCAGGAGAAGACTGCGGGCATTTAGGTAGGTGACTTTTATTGCAGAGGAGACATTGCATGCCTCTTCTGCAATTAACAGCCCACCTGCTCAGATTTTGATAGCGGGACTTTAGTTCTCTATGGTGCCGCTGCTGACCAACCTAGCGAAAATGTCATTCTGTAACAAGCAACTAAGAATATTCAGGGCTTCCCCTGGTGATGGAAAAGGGCTTCCCCTGGTGATGGAAAAGGGCTTCCCTTGGTGATGGAAAAGGGCTTCCCCTGGTGATGGAAAAGGGCTTCCCCTGGTGATGGAAAAGGGCTTCCCCTGGTGATGGAAAAGGGCTTCCCCTGGTGATGGAAAAGGGCTTCCCCTGGGTGATGGAAGGGCTTCCCCTGGGTGATGGAAAAGGGCTTCCCCTGGTGATGGAAAAGGGCTTCCCCTGGTGATGGAAAAGGGCTTCCCCTGGGTGATGGAAAAGGGCTTCCCCTGGGTGATGGAAAAGGGCTTCCCCTGGGTGATGGAAAAGGGCTTTCCCTGGGTGATGGAAAAGGGCTTCCCCTGGGTGATGGAAAAGGGCTTCCCCTGGGTGATGGAAAAGGGCTTCCCCTGGGTGATGAAAGGGCTTCCCCTGGGTGATGAAAGGGCTTCCCCTGGGTGATGGAAGGGCTTCCCCTGGGTGATGGAAGGGCTTCCCCTGGTGATGGAAGGGCTTCCCCTGGTGATGGAAGGGCTTCCCCTGGTGATGGAAGGGCTTCCCTAGAGAAAGTGGCAGTTGCATTTTGGTGGAAGGATTATCTGTGTGACTTGGTCCTCCATTTTTGTATATCAGATTTATGGACTGGTTGTGCGTTTACTGTTTGCTAACATCAATCTAAAAACTATGGTCTGGTCTGTACTGTGAAATCTGATTTCTGTCCATAGCCGGACTAAGGTGTATGCTGTACGATGCAGGTATACAGCTCACAGGGAGCCATGCTGTAGTAGAATTCATACAACCAGATTATGGTTTATGTACATGTGTTCTGACTACGGGTTTAAACTCGATTTGGGATTTCCCATCCCTTCGTTGGCTCGTTATCTCTCTGGCTTGTACATCCTGGTTTCCATAGTAACAACATCCGATACAAGGAGAGACCACAAGCACGTGTCCCTTTGTCTTCCTAGAAAGACTTAATGACGGCCTGTTGGGGGGGTCACATGATGCCACCCAGGGTCATGTGCTCTGCTCGCTGTTCTTGAATCCACCCCCCTGAATTTAACTCCCCGAGTCCTGCAATAAATTTTGTCACATCTTCTTCAGCTGGATTTAGTTAATCCTTATTTTTATTTATTTTTTTTAATAGAAAATCCTCCGGATTTGTTTATCTGCTAATTAGTCTTTGAGAATGATTTGTAATTGTGTCGGATCAGTAAATCCTGGTAAATTGTGTGATTCCGTGAATTCATAAACAAATTAAAAACAGATTTTGTTCTTGTATTGTCACTATGGTACAAAATAAACTAGGGAAAAAATTAAAGTGATGGGATACGGCACATGCTACGCGTTCCTCTGGAGAGTTGTAAGAAAAATATTTTTGCACTTTCAATGCAGAATTTATTATCCTTGTCCAGTGCAAAATGCTGGAATTTTGGTGTTGGTGATCCCTCTAGTGGTCAGTTTTGGTGTTGCAGTATAGCAAAAGAAGGTACAAAAGTGTAACTCTCTGGGCCCCCTTTTTTTTTAAATTAAAAGTCCAATTCAGTATTTTACTGCTTTATGGAAATTTTTTTTTTTTTTTTTTATAAACATTTTATTGAGAAGAATAAAAAACGCATATTAACAAGTGATGGCAATATAGTACAGTCAGCAGACACAAGTACAAATAACAGTGTACATCCAAAATAACCATAAACTGTATCAAGGAGCAGAGAGATGCCATCTGCGGAAGATACTAAGGTATAAACAAAGCAATGGTGACCCAGCCTCGTTCAATACATGGCCAAGAATTCAGTATATTATTGCAAGTACAGAGGGCCACTGCGGCGTAGGTTCACATCCCAGCCGCATGGGCCGAAACCAATGCGTTAAGGGGTTCAGTGCAATCATATGGGGTATTGGGAATTAGGGGGTAGGGGAGTAATGAGGAAAGGAGAGAATTCCGACCCCTCAAACAGGAGAAGTGAGGATGGGGGCAGCCAGGAGGCAGGAAAATGAATGTCCTGGATGGGGCACCCCCGAATCGGACACCCCCAAGGGGAACACACTGTGTCCAGGGCCGGGGGCGCACCACCCATACATGTAGATAGACCGCCCAACGCTGCGCATGGGTACGGTAGGCGACAGGTAGGGGAGAAGGGAGTCTCAGGGAGAACAGGTGGGGGTGGAGGACGCTGAGAGCGTCATGAGACAGTGAGGGAAGAGAGCAATAGCATAAGAAGAGGGGATAGAGGGATAGAGAGAGCACACTAGGTAGGGAGAGTAGAAGGGAGATAGGAAATGGAGAAGGGAGGAGAAGAGGAGTGCGGGCGCACTCCCCCGGAAGACGACCGGGAAGCAGGTGGGGTGTGGCAAGCTAATGACAGACTAAGTATTCATCAGGCGACGGTGTTCATCCGATGCAGCAAAGTCGATCCACGGGGCCCAAATGTCATAAAATTTGGAGGGAGTGTCAAGAGCTTGAAACGTGAGATCTTCCATACGGGCGATCCTTCCAACCCTCCGCAGCCAATCAGCTACAGTGGGTGGGGAGGGAGACAGCCATAGGCACGGGACGCACATGTTGGCGGCAGAGATTAAATGGAAGACCAGAGACCTCCTGTACGTCCGCTGGGGGAGGGAGGAATGATGGAGGAGGAATTGTGCCGGGCTGAAATCCGGTGTATAGGTAGTGATACGGGTTATGAGGGCATGTATCGCCCTCCAAAAGGGCTGGATCCGCGGACAGTCCCACCAGATATGTAGGAGAGATCCTGTATGGAGACGGCAATGCCAGCAAAGGGAGGGAAGGTCTGCCGACATTTTATGTAAAAGTTCAGGTGTCCTGTACCAGTGTGCGAAGATTTTAAAGCCAGTCTCCTGTGTGGGGACGTTCCTGGAACCCTTGTGAATGTGAAAGAAGATTCGCTCCCAATCATCATCCGACAAGGTTTTGGCCGTGATCTCCTCCCACCTAGCCCGTAAACGGACGAGGCGAGGTGGTAGTTGCAAAGAGAGGAGGGAGTATAGTAGGGAAATAAGATGCCGTTGCGGGTCTGATGATCTGCATAGGGTCTCAAAGGGGGTGAGATCCCTAGACCAGCAGGAGACATCAGGAGTACGTAGGAAAAAGTCTCTGAGCTGCAAGTGATTGAAGAAGCGAAGCTGAAAGTCCGGGTATTTCTGTGCCCAATCATGGAGAGAGAGCAGTGAGCCCGCTTGAAAGCAGTGTTCGGCCCTGCATGGAGCGTCGGAAGCAGATCCCTGTGGGGGGATGTAGGAGAGGCCCGGAGGGAAGTCCGGATTTTGAATAAGGGGTACCATAGGGCCAGGCGAGGATGCCAGGCTCAAGGTCTTGCACAACTTGCGAAAGATCACGATCGTGGGGTTGATGGTCGGGTGCTTGTAGCACAACGTCGGAAAGGAAGGTGTTGAGATCCAGGGCAGGTGTTGAACGGGGATGGGGGAGAAAGAGTCTTCCAACGCGACCCAAGCTTTGACATGACGATGTTTGTGCCAGTCCACCACCCTTGCCAGGTGGCAGGACCAATAGTATCTCTGAAGGTGCGGCAATCCCAGGCCACCCATCTCCTTCGGGGCAGTCAAGACGTCCCAAGACAGCCTGGGGCGTCTCGAGCGCCAGATAAAGGATGTGCATGCGGAGCGATACGAACAAAAAAACGCTGGAGGGAGCTTTAAGGGGACGGCTTGCATAGTGTAGAGAAGCCTGGGAAGAACATTCATTTTGACCACCGCAATCCTGCCGAACCAGGAGAAGGAGCCAGATTCCCATTTAGAGAGGTCTGCTTTTATAGATTGCAACAGTGGCAGGTAGTTGCGTGAGTAAAGGTCAGCAAGAGTTGAAGGGATTTGGATGCCTAGGTATGTGATAGCAGAGGGTTCCCAGCGAAAAGGGAAGTTGTCCTTGCAGAACTGCACTCTGCATGGCGGGAGGGATATATTCAGGGCCTCTGATTTCGCGTAATTAATTTTAAGATTGGATAAAAGACGAAAGGCGTCAAGGTCCCGGAGAAGGTTAGGTAAAGAGATTGCAGGGTTCGTCAAAAACAACAACACGTCGTCGGCAAAGGCCGCTAGCTTATAGGTTTTATGGGCTATGGTTATACCGTTTATATCGGGATTAGAGTTAATGCGGCGGAGGAGGGGCTCAAGGGTAATGATGTATATCAAGGGGGAAAGGGGGCAACCCTGTCGGGTCCCATTAGACACGGAGAAGGCGTCCGACAGGCCTCCGTTGACCCGTACCCTAGCCGAGGGCGACGAGTAAAGAGCCCGTATAAAGTTCAACATGCGACCAGCGATGCCCAGAGACTCCAATGCTGCAGTCATGTAGTCCCAGGCAACCCTGTCGAACGCCTTCTCCGCGTCGAGCGAGAGGAAGAATCCAGGCGTGCCGGAGGAAGTCAGCCAATGGTGGATGTTGAGTGCCTTGAGAGTGTTATCCCGGGCCTCGCAGCCGGGGTCAAAACCCACCTGGTCGAGCGAGATGACATCCGGAATGTGGGGTAGCAGGCGGTTCGCCAGTACCTTGGCGTACAGTTTGATGTCAACATTGAGGAGGGAAATTGGCCTGTAATTGGAGACCAGGGAAGGGTCCTTACCGGGTTTAGGAATGACGGTAATGTGGGCTTCCAAATAATCTGGGTGCAAAGTCGGGGATATGGGAAATTTTGAGTTGCATAAAACTAGTCAGGGTAGTATGCTTTTGCCATATTTTGACACTGAAAAGCTAATTTAGCATTATTTGTTGGGGATATTATAATAGTAAGAGCAGATTTGCTATAAATTTGATCAAGGTCTTGGGTCACTCTAGCCCTGACATCATTGATTATTTTTAATAAAGGAAATTTGGCAAAAGCTCTTTGATTACATGACTAGCAAACACGGGCAAAAAGGTAGTAACTGCTTATACCTACAAAGGGAAACCTGACCATAAACTTGAAAACAAATGCCATCTGAAGTCCTTGAAATGCTTTACCCCGTGTGTGTGTGTGTGTGTGTGTGTGATGTGTGATGTGTGCTTTAAAGAGATTTGGGATGAGACTTAATTATATATTTTTTTTCAATAATAATCCATACACATCCACTATTGGCTCTGTAATCTATTTTTCTTGAAATTGTTACCATGTTCTCTTGCCTTTATTGTAATGTCCTCCCTGAGCTCCCGAACCTCTTACCAGCCTGTAATACTCCTCCATTACTGAGCCATTTTTTGTTTTCAGCACTTATCATACAAATTAATTTTATACAAGTTTTGCTATACAAGAGCTTTCTTCAATTGTATTTAATAACATATACACACACTCACACTTATTGGGTGAACCTGTTCAATATCTTGGTAAAACAAAATTGCTAATCAGCCAATCACATGGCAGCAACTCAATGCATTTAGGCATCTAGATGTGGTAATGACCACTTGCTGAAGTTCAAAACCGAGCAACAGAATGGGAAAGAAAAGGGGATTTAAGTGACTTTTAACGTGGCATGGTTGTTGGTGCCAGGTGGACTGGTCTGAGTATTTCAAAAACTGCTGATCTGGGATTTTTACCCACAACCATCTCTAGAGTTTACAGAAAATGGTCTGAAAAAGATAAAATATCCAGTGAGCGGCAGTTGTGTGGAGGAAAATGCCTTGTTGATGTCAGAGGAGAATGGACAGACTGGTTTAAGGTGATAGGCAACAGTAACTCAAATAACCACTCGTTACAGCAAGGTATGCAGACTACCATCTCTTGAAGTAGATGGGCTACAGCAGCAGAATACCACAGTGGGTGGATTTCAGCTGCAACATTCAGATGGTAGGGTCAGAATTTGGTGTAAACAACATGAAAACATAGATCCATCCTGCCTTGTATCAACGGTTCAGGCTGGTAGTGTAATGGTGTGGGGGATATTTTCTTGGCACACTTTGGGCCCCTTAGTACCAATTAAGCATTATTTAAATGCCACGGCCTACCTGAGTATTGTTGCTGACCATGTCCATCCCTTTATGACTACAGTGTACCCATCTTCTGATGGCTCCATGTCACTAAGCTCAAATCATCTCGCCACTGGTTTCTTCACCATAACAATGAGGTCACTGTACTCCAATGGCCTCCACAGTCACCAGATCTCCATCCAATAGAGCACCTTTGGGATGTGGTGAAACAGGAGATTCGCATCATGGATGTGCAGCTGATAAATCTGCAGCAACTGCATGATGCTATCATGTCACTATGGACCAAAATCTCTGAGGAATGTTTCCAACACCTTGTTGAATCTATACCTTGAAGAATTAAGGCAGTTCTGAAGGCAAAAGGGGGTCCAACCGAGTACTAGCAAGGTGTGAGTGTGAGTGTGTGTGTGTGTGTGTGTGTGTGTGTGTGTATATATATATATATATATAATATATATATATATATATATATATATATATATATATATATATATATATATATATAATATAATCTTTTTTTTTTTTTTGTAGGACGAGTCACTTTCCCTGTATTCAGGAGACTATATCAATGGTGGGCTCCCACTCATCCACCATGAATAAGGATCAGTGAAGAAGGATACAGCCTCCGGATGCAATTTATTTTACCTCCAAATAGAATTCCATTAAATCATACATATGTGATTTAATGGAATTCTTTTTGGAAGTAAAATAAATTGCATCTGGAGATTGTATTCTCCTTTATAGGGCTAAGATATACTGGAGAAGGGAGAGCGAGATTAATAATAATTTCTCTAGCGCTCATTGACAGACGTAGTCCTCGGTGATACACCACCTTCGGGTTATGTTGCCTCCACAGGAGCAGGACTAGACAGGAAATTAAAAAGCTCTGGCCACACCCTAGGGGCAGTCCCAGAGGGTATATCCTCTCTCTCTCTGCCTCAGCAAATCAGTTATTTTCTGTCTAGTTAGGAGTAAGGACCTAGATACCTTGCTGGGATCTTAAGGTCCTGGCAAGAATTTTTTTCTTAAAGGATTTTTAGACAGCTTTTTTTCTCCAGTGTTCCTGTGAGATCTTCAAGCAAGAAAGCTGAACTGGGCGACGGGCTGGATGTTGAGATCCGGTGGTCACCCCAGTTCAGCCTACGAGCGCGTGCAGGCCATAGCTCCGCGCTGGGTCGGCCGCGACAAAGTCCCATTAAAAGGACTGAACCCGCGAGTTAAACGTCTCGCTGAAACGCCAAAGACCATGAGTCACGGCGTCCGTATCGGTCGACAGCCCTCCCGCCCCAGTGGAGAGGGGTACTGTCAGGAGTTGGTGCCCGCCTGGTTCCGGTATGGTGAGTAGTATGTTCCCCCTTTTTCCCTGACGGGTTTTGTGGTGAACGCGGGCCCCTCTCTGTATGGTAAGAAAGAGTCCTTTCTATCCTATAACATGTCACAAATCCTCCTACTTTGAGTGTGATTTTATGTGTGCAAAAGCCAGGAGGCTTGGTTTGGGAGCTAACAATCTATTGTATACATGTTTAAAAGATGTAATCTGTGGCATTCTGGGAATCTTATGGGTTAAGTATAAGCTACCTACCAGTCAGAAGCCACGGACATGTAGACTGCCTTCCAAATCAGATCTCCAGCTATTAGCAGGCCTCCCGAACGGCCATGCGGTCCGCCAGGGCCGGTACCGCCAACCACGCCAGATCCCCATGCAGAGAGAGTGTTGTGTGCCCTGCAGCACACCGCTATTCAGTATAGGCCGCCGCCATTTTTTTTGCTGGATCGCACGAGCCGCCATTTTGGCGTAGCCTCGTGTCTCCAGCATGGGGGCGGCCATGTTTGAGGTGATCCTACACCTCGTGGAGCTTGGGGGAGGCGCCGGAAGGCGTGCAGAGGGGCGGAGCCGCCTCCTTTCTTCCTGGGCAGCCAGCCAAAAGACTTCCTGTTTGTCTAAGACAGCGCTGTAAGCTGTTGCAGTTTAACTCTGAGCATCAAGTGGTGAGCCTGGGGGTCTATCTCTCTCTCTCTCGATCGATAGCGATCCCTAGCAGGTAACACTAAGGGGCTTTTTGTGGCGCTGGGGGTCAGAAAAAAAAAAAAAAAAAAGTTTTTTTCTTTACTTTTGAATTATATTATCCAGGAAGTAACTGGAGTTATTATGGACCCTGCCACACATATTCCCCCACCTGTTTCCCTCGAGGGGGCCTCGGGACCCGCCGGTGCACAGAGTATAGAGTCATCTACAGCAATTTTGGAGTCTATGGTGGCTCGGGTGGAGGCGGCCTGTCAGGGACGGGGGTCAAGGAAGCGACCCCCGCCTACCCCTATACTATCTGACACCTCTGACTCAGATTCAGAGATGGTCACGGCAGTTGCAGGTTCCTCTGCAAGGGCTGTTATCCCAGGTAAAGCCCCCTCAGACAGTGAGGAGGACGCTTCTTCTCTTGCTATAATTCAGGAAGAAGCATTGGTGGACGCACTAGTTGTGGCAGTGCAAGAAACCTTAAAACTTGAGGCTTTACCGGCAGAGGCAACTGAAACAGAGAGGCCTTTTGGGACTAATAAGCCCATCAAGACGGCGAAGGCTTTTCCTGTACCTAAATGTTTTGGTAATCAGATTAAAGGAGAATGGGAGCATTCTAAACGTACCTTTACTATTTCCAAGCGTATTGCTAGACGCTATCCGTTGAGGAATCCATCATTAAGATATGGACGGTACCACCAGTCGTGGATCCGCCTATTTCCAGGCTGAATAAAGCCACGGTTATTTCAGTGGAGGACACTTCGTCCTTTAAGGATCCGGTGGATCGAAAAATAGAAGCAGAGTCCCGCACTATCTTTTCTCGGATAGGGTCAGCATTTAGACCAGTAATTGTTATTGGTCTAGTTTCCCAGACACTTACGGAATGGGCGAAAATGGTACGCCAAGATCTTAGGGGAAAAGATATTCCCCAGGAGACATCTGATTTGATGGAACAGATCATACAAGGGCTACGGTTTATCTGTGACGCAGCCTTGGACACTACTCCCTTGTTAGGGCATGCATCTAAGTTAGCAGTGATCCTCAGACGTGTGCTGTGGTTAAAATGCTGGTCAGCTGACCTAGGTTCCAAAAAGACCTTGACCAATCTCCCTTTTCCGGGGAATCGTCTATTTGGGGCCAACCTAGATGAAATCATTAAGGATGCCACTGGGGGCAAGAGCACTTTTTTGCCACAGGCTGCAAAAGCTAAGGGACCTCGCAACAAGCGAGGACCTTTCTTTACCGCCCATAAAGGGCGCCCGGCTGGTACTCCCGGGAAAGGCAAGACTCCTCCAGGAGGGTTCAAGAAGGGCTGGTCGGACAAGCAGAGGACCAACCCAGCCAAACCCGAAGTAAAGGAGTACACAGCCTGAAGGTGCGCCCCCACCCGGTTTCAGGGTGGGGGGACGTTTTCACCGGTATTCAGGACATTAGATCGAGCATCAACCACTACTACCGGTGCGATTCTTCCCTTCCAACATTTAAGCACCACAGGAAGCGGTAGTTACCGTTCCCTGAATAGATCTTTTCCTTTACCTTTTCCTAAGATTAGTCCCGATACCTCACAGGAATCGGATCTGATTGACCAGATAGGCCAAGTAGCCTCTAGTCGGGTGACTTCGGTCCCTGAGGTTCAACCAGAAAAGATCACCTTTCCTGATAACTATCAGGTATCTGATAAATGTGTGGAAACAGAAAACGACCAGACTTTCTCGGATGGTCGGGGCCAGATAGCTCTAGGGACGCCTGGTTCAGATCCAATCAGCGCCAGTGGTCCTAGAAATTCTAGGCTGGCCTCCTCAAGCCGGCTTGGCCGACTTGGACATGTTAGTCGCAGACGTTCCGTGGGAACTTCGTCTCAGGGAGTGTCTGTGGTCTCAAGGACCAATCTACCTTCGTGCTTTACAGTCGCTGGTTTTAATGGCCTGGCCATTGAGACCCAAGTACTGAAGGACAGAGGTTTGTCTACTTCAGTCATTCCTACCCTTATTAAAGCAAGGAAAGCGACTTCCAGCAAAGTCTATTATCACACATGGAAGACTTATATTGCGTGGTGCGAATCTTTAGGATTTCCTCCACGTACCTATTCGGTGTCTCGAATATTGGCCTTTTTGCAACAAGGGGTTGAGCAGAAGCTAGCCTTGAGCACCATCAAGGGTCAAGTTTCAGCATTAGCAATCTTCTTTCAGAAACCTTTAGCTACCAAATCCTTGGTGCGGAATTTCATCCAGGGGGTGCGGCACCTGGCTCCTCCAGTCCGCGCGCCCTTACCGCCCTGGGATCTTAATTTGGTTTTGTCGGTTCTACAGAAACCTCCCTTTGAAAACATCAGGGAGATTCCCTTGCTTACTTTATCCCAGAAGGTGGTCTTCTTGGTGGCTATTACTTCTGCTCGCAGGGTGTCAGAACTGGCTGCATTATCATGCCAGTCCCCATACCTAGTGATTCATAGGGATAAGGTAGTACTTCATCCTAAGCCATCTTTTCTTCCTAAGGTGGTTTCAGATTTTCATCTGAATGAAGATATTGTACTACCTTCCTTGTGTCCTCAGCCCAAGCATCATCGGGAACATGCGTTGCATTCCTTAGATGTGGTTCGGGCAATCAGGGTATACCTGAAAGCTACGGAATCATTCCGTAAGACGGATTCACTTTTTGTGATCACGGATGGCCCCAGAAAGGGTTTGCCTGCATCTGCCGCGACCATTGCCAAATGGATTAGACAAACGGTGGTACAGGCTTATTCTATTAAGGGTCAGAGTCCTCCGTTCCCTGTTAGGGCGCACTCCACTCGAGCGCTCAGTACTTCCTGGGCCTTTCGCCATCAGGCGTCAGTGGTCCAGGTATGTAAGGCGGCCACTTGGTCGTCGGTACATACCTTTACAAAATTCTATAAAATTGATGTGACGGCATCGGCGGATGCCTCATTTGGCCGCAAGGTTTTGCAGGCCGCAATTTGAGGAGACCGGTGGTCTACCTCGAGGGTTTTTTTCTGTTTGAAAAAAAAAAAAAAAAAAAAGAAAAATTTTTTTTCTCTCTTTTGTTGAGTCTCATCATTAAGGATGAGCATTGTAAACTTCTAGTTGGCACCGGTTGGGCCTTCTAGATTGGGATTTGATTTCATTTTCCCACCCCTCAGTTGTGATACTGCTCTGGGACGTCCCGAAGGTGGTGTATCACCGAGGACTACGTCTGTCAATGAGCGCTAGAGAAAAATGGATTTTTGTAAAATCTTACCGTAAAATCCTTTTCTCTTAGCTCATTGACAGACGTAGTCCCCGCCCCTCTGTTTTTTTGAGTTGGGTTGGGTTAAAATCTCTAAAGACTGCTTTTTCACATAACTGATTTGCTGAGGCAGAGAGAGAGAGGATATACCCTCTGGGACTGCCCCTAGGGTGTGGCCAGAGCTTTTTAATTTCCTGTCTAGTCCTGCTCCTGTGGAGGCAACATAACCCGAAGGTGGTGTATCACCGAGGACTACGTCTGTCAATGAGCTAAGAGAAAAGGATTTTACGGTAAGATTTTACAAAAATCCATTTTTCCTTAGCTTTGAATGATTGGAACGGCACTGCAGAAATAGGCGTCATCCACTTAACCATTCGTAAACAAATGGTGTTAGATAAATGGTCAGCTGTATCTCAAGCAAAAACCACATTTTCATGTTTTTGATAGAGTAGGAAAAGATTAGAACCCCTGTCGGGTTTCTGCTGCTGTCAGGTGCTCCATTAGAGATTTCCCCTCATTTCCTGTCCAAGGAAAATCTGAAGGTAGACACCAACCGTAATAAAAGTCAGATTATGGTTTAAAGCCATACTGTACTCAAATGCTTTTTTATTTCTAAATGTGTTGCCATTGTCTCATTCCCTGCCTTGTCAGCAGAACAGAATGTGAAGGGATAGACCTCAAAGGACCTATAACGTCTGATTTTGATTTGCTGATATGTAAGGAACATGTTTGTGGTGCTGTCAATGGTTCCCATTTCTGTCTATTTATAACTCGCCTGAATATCTCAATTTTTATGTCAAAATGTGTCAAATGAAGTCAAAAAGATATTCTGCATTTAAATTGGACAAAGAGTTTGGAGAAGATGTGTTATTGCTTAAAGCAGAGTTCACCCTATTTTACAACTTTGCACCTTCCGTTAGCTTAAAACAACCTGAAAAATACATAGATCGTTATTATTTTTTTTTTGTTTCACTTACCTTATCTTTTCTGAAAATTAACTTACTTTCTTTTCACTTCCTCCCTCTGCGGCCGCGGCCCCCGACATCACTTCCTCCTTTGCATTGACTCCTGGGAGATGAGCGTCATCAATCCCAGGAGTCAATGCGCCTGCACCAGTGTCACTCGTCCCTTCCGGTTCAGGCGCGTCATTCCCTGCTGAATCAATTAGAACAGCTTCTGAGCATGCGCAGAACCAGCTGCGGGATGACGCTCCTGCACCGGAAGTGATGAGCAGGGCATTCTGGGACTCCGACATCACGGAAGAGGACACAAAGAGAGACACTACGGCTTCAGCTGCCCACAATGCAGATGGCAGCTCTGGACAAGAAATTTTCAAGGTGAATTTTTCTTCTTACAGGTAAGCTAAACAGGGGACAGTTCAGAGGCTATCGTTGCTTAAATGCACTAGCCCTGACTGTCCTAGGGGTATTTTTTGTTAAAAAATGTATTTTAAGGTGGAACTCCGCTTTAAAGTAAAGGTAGATCTCTTTAACTTCCTGCCGCCTACATAATGCATGTGTGGCAGCAAAGAGGGTTTTAACACCCATGCGCCACACATATGCATCCAAGGGCAGCAAAGGTTTCTGTTCTAAGAGCGCACCTTCTGTGTGCTTCCAGCACAGTGACAACATTTTCCAAGACACCTGTATTTAGGATGGAACATGTAACATGTTTTAGCTCCTGCCTTAGATTCCCCCCTCCCTGTGACAGCATGAAGGGGATCTTCTTCCCGCAACCGCTGTCACTTTTTTAAAACAAATCAGCTGTGCAGTGCTCCGCAAGCACAGCCACTGCATTCATTTAGATTCCTGTGAATGAATGAACTACAAGTACCATCTTCCACTGCAGCAGGCAGGCTTGTAGAGTTTCTATGGGCTGCGGGGGTGATGATGAGCACCTTCGTAATCCACTGACATGTCCTTCGGCTTTCAAACAGAAAGCCCATACAGAGATACAGATGAAAGCTGGATGACAGGACTGCAGAAGCCCACATTGCACCTGCGAGCTTCTGATTGCAGGTGCAATGCTTTTCAGGCTCCTGGAAAAACATGTGCATTCATTATTTTTTCTGTGTATCTTTAAAAGTGTAAGTCCACCCTAAAACTTAAATCCCTGCATCTATAGATCTCCATGATCTAACACAGTGTTTCTCAACCTTTTTTCAGTTGCGGCACCCTTTAAAATTCTGCACAATCTCGAGGCACCACATTCTAAAATGTAAAAAAGAACAAAACAAATAGTTTTACATATAGCAGCAGCATCCATACACATGGGCCATCCACCATTAGAAGTGATTTATTCCTCCACAATTTCAAACTGGTACTGGCTAATATTCTAGCGTTTCTCTTCTCCATCAG
The DNA here is from genome assembly GCF_965119305.1 of Pelophylax lessonae. Taxonomy (NCBI): domain Eukaryota; kingdom Metazoa; phylum Chordata; class Amphibia; order Anura; family Ranidae; genus Pelophylax; species Pelophylax lessonae. Next base: position 239,256,988 of record NC_138775.1, on the reverse strand, counting down.
TGTCTCTTCTTCTACTTGCCAATGTGATCCCAGCGCTGATGGAGAGGGGAAGAATAAACAAGGATGCTATGCAAGCACCCGTCGTTCTCCATATCAACCAGTAATGTAATTGGTTGTCAGGATGCCAGTGTCATGACCTGCATGGTGCCCAGGGTTGTAATACTGCAAAGTTAAAACCTGTGGCAGTTTGTTGCAATTTTTAGGCATTTTGCCAAGGCACCCTTGAAGAACCCAGGAAGCACGGCACCCTGGTTGAAAAATGCTGATCTAACACTAACCTATCTAACCCTGTAAAGAAGAAATCTGTATACATACCTTTTTTTGATGCCGATCCGACCCGATCTTCAGCGGCGGAAGCTCTACAGAGGACACGGCTGAAAACGGCTGTGAAATGAATGGGGAGTGACATCACCCATAGAGTTACTATGGGGCTTCTGTTGTCAGCTGCCTCCTCTGTGCCCGCCTCCACAGCGAAGCCATGGCTGACAGCTAAGCGTGGGAACGGGTCAGATCAGCTTAAAAAAAGGTATGTATACTGATTTCTTCTTTACAGGGTTAGATAGGTTAGTGTTGGATTGTAATTGTCTGTAGATGCAGGGATTTTAGTGTTAAGGTGGACTTCTACTTTAAAGTAGTAAAATATAGAGTATTCACATATGTTAGTCAACCTTTGGCCAGGCTGTGGATAGTAAAATCTTAATCTATTCCTAGGTAACTGTAAATGGGATTTTAAATAAGCTGTCATTGACCTCTCTAGATGAAGGCACAATGGGGCAATTATTATTAAAATATCACAGCAAAGTTTTAAAGCAGAAATAAATCCACTGATTTAACCAATTCCCAAAACCGCTACATTGAAGGCCTGCCGTGAATAATAGCGGCCAAAGTTGCTTGTGGTCTCAACTGAACGGTCAAGCCATCAAATGGATTGTGTCACAACTGATCACATGTCCCGTGCCATGGCAATTACCCTTGATACATTTTATTGAAAAAAGAAGGCAACTACTTACATCAAATAAATGGAATCAAACACATGTGAACATTCCATTTATTTGATGTAAGTAGTTGCCTTCTTTTTTCAATAAAATGTATCGAGGGTAATGCACCATTAATCCCCTTTTTCTATATTGGGTATCTTCTCCGTGGAAATTGCGCCTTAAGACATCGGAACCATATCATTGTGAAGTGGACCAGCGTTCAGGATCCCTAGTCGGATCTCCTGTTTTCCAGCAGTCCAAGCTCATATCTCCCTGATTTCCGGTAAGAATCCACCTTTACCACCGGTTGTTACCATTTTACCACACTGTCACGTCTACCACTTGAATGTCAACATAGAAGTCTTTTGTGGTAAGAGGCCACCCTGGCATTAAGAACATCAGTTTATGTGAAATACCATTGTCTGCACATTGTGGCACGTCACCTTGACATGGACTCACTCATCCCACTTTTGATGTCATATTTGCTTCACAACATTTGAGAGACTATTTTGCATTTATTTTCATATTTTGATTATATTTTTTCATGTTAGTTTATTGCATTTATTTTTACCCACACATGGACTTGAGTTAGACCCCATTCACACTAGCGCGACTTGTCAGGCGACTTGGTCGCCTGCCATTGATTAGCACAGGACCCGTTCTAATAGGAGCGACACAAGTCGCTCCGGCTTAGAAAAAGGGTCCTGTACTTCTTTGGGGCGACCTGGAGGCGACTTGCATTGACTTCAATGATACTTCACAGGTCGCCCCAGCAAGTCGTGTCGCCCCTGTGTGAATGGGCTCTTAAGGAACATTGTTTCTAATAACTGTAGTTCAGACACTTACATGAGAGATAATCATATCTCTTCTTCATCATTACATTGATTTTTAATCAATGTGTATTGTTAGCGCACTATTTATTTGCTTATTCTTTATGGGTTGGACATGCCTGCTGTAAAAGATTGGAGGGTTTAGTTCCCCTTTAAGTAGGATTTCAGTTGTTCTTTGAACAGCTTATAGCGCATGCTGTTTGCTTACATTAAAGGCTGGCAAAGGTAGATAGTCTGCAATTTCAGTGCTTCTTGTTAAATTTGAGAATAAATTTCTCCTCAGTGCCTCCAGCTACATATCAGTGATGGCTTATTTAAAGTGGAGTTCCAACCTCCTTGACAATTTTTTTCAAAAAGAACCCCCGGGATTCTTGTTAGTTGTATACTTTAAAATTAGGTTACTTCTGTAAGTGTAAACCTTCTTCTTACCAAATTGTTGTTATCCACTGGATCCCAGAAGGCAGGCAGCGACCATTCGTAATGTGGGCATCTGAAGTCCGTTCCTATTTGCTTCCGGGATTCTGAGCAACTGGCTCGTGCCTGCGCAGTAATGACAATACATGGCGCGCCATGTTTACAGATTGCCATAACAGTGTCAGAATCGGCAAAATTTCCCGCCCCGTTGTTATGGCAACCTGTTAATCAACACAGAACTTCCTGTCTCTAAATACAGCACAATTTCATTGTTAGTCGTCCCTAGGACTTCTGGGATTGATGATGCTAATATCCCAGGAGTCTTGGAATCGCCTAATGAGGAAACCGCCTAGGTGGCCGGGACAGGAATTGCAAACTGCAGAGAGAAAAAGAAGGTATTTAGCAATTAAAAAAAAAACAAAACAAATGATTGCCATTACATGCTGTTCTGCGGGTGGGCATTGTCTGGCAATAATCATGAAAAATTGGGTGGAACTCCACTTTAACCACTTAAGCCCCGGAGGATTTTCCTGCTAAAAGACCAGGGGGTATTTTGCGATTCGGCACTGCGTGAATTTAACGGACCATTGCGCGGTCGTGCGACGCTGTACCTAAACGAATTTGACGTCCTTTTTTTCCCACAAACAGAGCTTTCTTTTGGTGATATTTGATCACCTGTGCGATTTTTTGATCACGCGCTATAAACAAAAAAAGAGCGACAATTTTGCAAAAATAGCAATATTTTTCACATTTTTTTATATGAAATTCCCCAAAAAAAAAATGTAAAAATCAAAATTTTTTAAAATTTTTGGCCAATTTGTTTTATCCTACCTATGTTTGGTAAAAAAAATTGCAAAAAGCGTATTTTGATTGGTTTGCGCAAAAGTTATCGCGTTTACTAACAAAGGGAAAGATTTTTGTCATTTTTGTTGTTTTTTTTTTAAACGCGTAATGGCGGCGATCTGCGATTTTTTTTGCGGTACTGCGACATTGCGGCGGACAGATCGGACCCTTGACTGACATTTTTGACACTTTTGGGGTTACCAGTGACATTTCTACAGTAATCAGTGCTATACATATGCACTGTTACTGTAAAAATACACTGGCAGTGAAGGGGTTAACTTTATTTGGGAGGGAGGGGCTGTGTGTGTCCCTAGGGGCGTGGTTTCTACTGTGATTGGCTGTGGCTCTAGCTGTAAGGACACTGATCAACGGATCTACATACTAGATCCGAGTGATCAGTGTCTTTACAGCGAGGAGAATGACAGGCAGCTTGTTTACACAAGCTGCCTGACATTCTCCCTCTCCCCCGACGATCGCCGAGTGGCCGGCGGACATCGGGTCCGCTGGTCACACGCGCGGGGGGGTCCGTGACCGCGCGGGAGCGGGAGCGCGCCTCCGCGGGCGCGCGCTCGCTCCCCAGACCCTCCCAGGCTAGTGACGTTAATTAACGTCACTCTGCCTGGCAGGGGCTGACCGCCGCAGTAAATCTACTTGCGGCGGTCGGCAAGCGGTTAAGAAGTCCTTTCACTTGAGTTATCTGATAGGATCCTTTTTGTGAGTTTTTCAGGAGGATCTGATCAGAATCTCAATGGCAGTCTCTGGGCTGTAAACGGACATCTATTCCTTTATCCAGTTAACTCTGTAGAAGTCCTGAGGTGGGAAACAAAACTTGAATCTAAAATGATAAAATGGCTAAACTATAAGCATTTTACTCTGTATGTTTTATACATTTGTGGCATTATAACCTCTATGAATTACGAAACGTATGAAAAGAACCTGACGCTGGAAGTTCCTTTTTAAAAGGTTTTTTTTTTTTAGTATGGTATGGAAAACACGAAACCACAAGACCAACCTCCTCTTTATAACATTTTTCATGGACTAATAATCACAAGGCAGTTAACTCTGTGCTTCCTGTAATTATACTACTTTGTTATTTAGTCAAGCTTGTGATCTGGCCCGACCTACATGATTTACAACAATCTGTGTAATAAAACCCAAAATGCGTCAAAATAAATAGGACAGCTTACTCATTACTCTCATGTCTGGCAGTTCTTTTTACAGCTGTTTAACACAAACTGAATTAATTATGTATCACTAACTATTAACAGAGGTCAGGGAATATTACCGGAATCGTATAAATTCCTAAGACCGTTAACAAAAAAGGACACCATTTTTTTTTTTTAATGTCAGACCAAATGTGATGGACTAGAAATACATCCATTCACATCCACTTACTTGCTCACAGACCAAACATAGGTCTGTTTGCCTCCAGTCACAAGCTGGAGGGAAAAAAAAAAAAATTAATACAGATATCATGAAAGTGAAATTAATTCTGTTCAGCTATTCAGCAGGGGATCTGTTCTTGGATGCCCTGCTTATTGGAATAGAGGATGGTCATCTGAAAAGACCCTAAGACCACGTTCACATTGGTCCATTTTGACATGTCAAACCAAGGCCAGTTTCTGGCAATTGCACCGTCCAAATCGGTGTGTGAAGTCGACTTTGCGGCACTGCTCCGATTCCCAAAAGTAGTTTCTGTACTACTTTTGCCGATTTCGGGGGTGAGTTCAATAGACATCTGTGCAGGAACCCGCACAGATGTCCATGAAATCGCCCCCGAAGTTTGACTGGAAATGCCGGTTTGAAATCGTGTAGGTTCAGCTGAACTCGCACTATTTTAAACTGGCCTCAGTGTGAACCTAGGCTGAAGCTTGCTTTCTGCTTGACAGGAATAAGTAATTATTTGAATGTCTATAGCCTAGCCACAGGTTAATTATGAAGGGATCTTAACTATTCCTTTCAATGAACTTTGGAACAAAGAGGACTCGGCCGTATCCTCAGGTTGTAATTTTATTCACACACACATCAGGACCACAGCTTGACTCTACTAAAATGATCCCATTTCCTCTACCATTAGCAAAGCCATGAGCTAGTCCTGGTCTTATAAGGATTTTAGTTCTGAATCAAAGCTGAACTTTTGTAGGAGGTATTTTTCCACAAAACAGGGCTGATTCACTAAAAGTGCAAAATCTTGTGCAGCACTACATAGAAACCTATCGGCTTCTAGTTTTGTATTTTGTCAAAGCTTAATTGAGCAAGTTGAAGTTAGAAGCTGATTGGCTACCATACACAGCTCCACCAGATTTGCAGCGGCACTTTAGTTTTAGTAAATCAACCCCAATGCGTATATGAATCAGATTTCAGCTTCAGCAGTCCTACCCGTTATACATGGGAGCCAGCAACTAAACATAATAATAAAAATAATTGTGCAAGTTACAAGCAGGTGGTCACGGTCTCCTCCATGTTGGTTGGTACCTTTTTTTAGTTTTAGAGGAGGTGACCATAGGGGGAATAAAGCCAACTCACACAGTACAACCAAGGTCACACAGTAGATATTGCCTTTAGTCCAAATACATGTCAAACCCATGAGTAGAACCACAGAAATACAGCTTATTTGCAAACTCTGGACCTTCCCCTCAGATTAACATACCAGTAGGGAATGGAAAGAGAGGTGCCATGTTCTCCCTTTTCTTTTGCACGTTTTTATGAAATCTGAAAAAAGCGCAACACCCCCGTGGCGCCATTTAATGTTAATGGCAACCCAAATGTGTTACAAAATGCTCAAAATGTATGCCTACCCGTTTGTTGCAAACAAATGACTGCCCCTACCTAAAACAGTGGCTTACAAAGGTTGACGAAAGTTGACTATTGGAGAAATTCATAGCCACGGCCAATCATACTGAAGAACGCTTTAATAAGACATTTAATTGGATCGCCTTTATGTGCTTTCCCGAACATAACACGCTTTTAAGCTCCCAACCCTGACTCCATTTGTTGGTTTTCTGTAGCGGTTTTCTGACCTGGGCTGCTCCTGTCTTGTCCTCTTCCTCCGGCAGCCTCCCTTCCTTCTTTTTGCACTTTTTTACAACCCCCCTATTTTTTTTTTTTTTTTTTCTGGTCTGTTTTGTTTCTTTTACTAACACTAAGCCAGAATTGGTCTGAATGGGCACTGGAACCATGGACTCTGTGTATTCTATATTTATTTGGCTATGATATTTAGCTATCATGATATCCTAACCTTGAGGTCCATGCCACCTGGTCTGCCCCCAGATGCTACCTTATAGACTCCCATAAGTGCAGTATGCCTTCATGGCCTTTGGTGTATATCATTTTTTGATGGCACTCTTTTTGAGAGAGTTTTTTTCTATTTTGTAAGTTTGCTTGAAAATGATAAATAAAGAAAAAAAAAATGCTCAAAGGGGAAAAAAATGCATGAGCTGCATTTGCTGTGCATAGGGCAGCCCATTGAAATGATTAGGCTGCCCTCCTGTAGTGCAAAAATGTGCATATGCGTGACACAATTTTGCGTGTTTTCGCAAAGCGCTATAGTGTTAATGCAGCCTTACAGATCAAAAGAGAAACAGGGGTCCTCCAGGTGAGGCTTTAAGAATATGCAAATACTTCAATGCCCATAGCCAGGATGCAGTTATTCTTTAAAGGTGAAAATATTTTTGTTATAAAAATTTTTTTTAACATTAAACAAGTCATGGTTTACAGACAACACAGTTTGTAGTGTTAATAAATCAGAGTAAAAGTGAGCACTATCAACCCTAACAACATTATAGAAGAGAGTTGCACCAAGTTACCAGGATGATATAGTTGTAAACAGTAGTAATTGAGATAGTAGGCAAACAGGCAACTTGAGGACTGTCATTTTAAGCGGACGGGAGCCATTATTCCACAATGGAATAAAGAAAGGTGCTATGCCGGATGTAATGGGCATCCGCTTTTCATAAAAGGATAGGAAAGGGGAGAGATATGGACCATTTAAGTAATCTATGAAAAGGTCTGTAAAGAGAGTAGGTTATGAAATGTGAATAAGTGGAGAGGAGGGAAAGGAGAAAAAAGAAAGCGATAAGAGAGGAGAGTACAGTAAAGGTATTGGGAAGTACAACATACCATAAATATGCAACAGTCATGAACGATGGAACCAGGGGATGCCACAACCAAGCCCCAAGGTGTGTGGGCCAATGGGGGGAACCAGAAGCAATTTTTAGGGAGAGGAAAGCATATCTTTAAGGGAATCCGGTGAGGAGAAATGTATCCAAACAAACCATAAGGCCTGCAGTTTTTCTTTAAAGAACCTTTGAGTGATTAAAACTGCGTAAATTCTAATTTAAATAATCCATTTCAGATGGGATTATGATTTGAAAATGGCAACTATCACATGGTATAAGAAAATAAAACCTGATAACTGGTTAATAATACACCTAAAATAAATGCTAAAACCATACCCTTCAACTATCCCTTATTTGGAATCAAAACTCATCTTTTGGACAGATGCGTAGACGTCTATAATAAATACATTAATGAACTATCAAAGTGATGTACTTCACTAAACATTTCACGCAAGCCTTATTATCACTTTATTGGTTTAAAAAGTCTGTCTAAAGAAAACAGTGATGAAAAAAGCACTTTATAGTTTAGCCAAACATTTGTTACTTAATGTTTCATGGGCCACATGGGAGCGTGACGGGGGATGACCTTTGCCTACACACTTTTTGCTAAAAGGGGTCTCTCTCTTGTCCATCTCAGAAAGTTGGTAGGTATGTAATACTATGATGATCTTTTTTTTTTTTCCCTGGCCCTTGAATAGGAGGTAGACTATATTTTCTTTCACTTGAATTGTATTGTTCGAAATGACAAGAAGAGTAGACCGTTATGAAAATGTGAAGAAGTTCAAAAGTAGTTTCACTCCACAGATACAGAACATTAAACAATGATATAGAAATGAAGGGGACCAATGGTCCAAGCGTGATTATATTGTTAAAAACCAATTGTCTGAGCCCTGCCTGCGCATTGTTTCTAAAAAAGGCCTTTCAACTAGGGGCACTCGAACTAGAAAGGACAGTGCAGTCGTCCATAGGACCAAAAAGAGGTATCGCTCTTGTTTATGGGCAAAAAGGCAATACCAAGGCGGAGCGGATCCAGAAAAGGTAGACTCAAGTCTCAATCATCCACTGGCCAAGGAATTGGAAGTATCCGACTACTGGAAGGGACCACCTTGATTTTATGTTGGGGTGGAGAAAGGAAGGACAGGTCTAGGTTTTTGTTTACTTCAACACTGCTTGGGTCTTCCATGTAGCGAGCTAGTTCTGAACTTTCCACTTCCCATACAATATCTCTGCCTTTCAGTTCACTGCTGATTGTATGCCAAGCTTCTTTAATGGCTTTCAGCTCTTTCACTGCGAATTTCTCTTGTTTTTTTACGGGTGTAATTGTGCCACTTGCACTAAAGTAGCGCTTCCTGGCAGCATTAAAGACCTCTGCCATCCAACAACCATTGATGACAAAAACTTGAACAATACATGGGCCTTCTTCTCTCAGTCCAGGAACCACTAACTTGTTTTCGAGGATTAGACTTCTCAGCGCATTCAGTAGCTTCTGATGCTTGCCTTCCCAAGACCAAGTCCCTGTTGGTAATTTATATAAATCTGCAGTGTAAACCCCAAATCCTGGGGTAAATCTTCTTGCATCTTCTAAAAGTCCAAGGACTTTTCTTAACTCTTTAGCACTTCTTGGTGAATTAATCTGTTGTACTTTCCGTAGGTAGCTTTCATGAAGTCGAATTCCCTCTGGACATATTTCTCTTCCTAAATATTCAACTTGTGGCTGGCAAATCTTATTGTCTGTTTTTTGCATTTCAAAGCCATTATCCTCCAGATGGCTCCAGAGCTGGTCTGTGAACTGGCGGCATTCTTTTTTAGTATCTGCAGATATTAGCATCTTATCCACAAAATAACTGACATGTTTTCTGACATTTTGGGGCAGTTTATCTAATATCTGTCCAAGAGTTTTGCTAAGTATGGCATTTTTATTCTTAAATTTGCCCGGCAGACGATTCCAGACATACTGCTGGCCTAGGAAGGTGAAGGCGGTTTTGTACTTGGTGTTTGTGTCTAAAGGGATCTGCCATTCCCCATAGTACAACTTTATTACAGAATAAAATTTACCCAGTGGTACACTTGCGATCACTTTATGTCTGTCTAGCTCCCATCCGTGCGGTATTGGCGATATAAAACTATTTAAATCAGAATACATAAATATAATTTTGACCTTCTTGTTAAGCTTCAGATCAAGCCTAACAGATGAGTTACAAACACTGCTACATCTCTCAATTATTCCCTTTCTCACCCAGCTTGCTATCACCCTTTTTGCATCACCAATCAGTTTATTTTTCAAATGTATCTCTCGCGCATAAATATGGTCTCGCTTTGCCACCTCACCAATAACCACTGGGGGGACATCGACGACATGCTTTCTGTTTTTGTTAACCTTCAGTAGCTCCATATCTTTAAGTTGGTGCCATCCTATTATGTTCGTTGGATAATTTTCTACAAAAATAATATTTTCTCTAGTTAAGATGCCATTAAAATACATGTTTTCTTTGTTGACCCATCCAGAGATCACCTCCGTACCCTTGTCCAGAAAGAACCTATCGTATTTCTTCAATTCTTCTTTTTCTGGGTGTGCATTAAGGATCGTATAGAAAGAACAATCATCTGGCTCTGCATCAATTTCAATTTCCTTCTTGTTTATCCGTATTTTCAGGGTCATCATCTGATATCTGAAATCCTGGAAGTTCATTTGTGATTCTTCTTGGTTTCTGAAAATGCAACATATGTATTAACAACACTGAAAGGACTGTCTGTTGATGCACATGCTGTAATACTATGAATAGGAAAGTGTTTCTTCTGATAACATTTTAGTTTTAATTAGATGTGGCACATAGTCATGTGAAAAAAGAAATTACAGTGCCTTGAAAAAGTATTTAAACCCCTTTTGTCATGTTACAACCAAAAACTTAAAGAGTTTGTAAACCCATGACACTTTTTTTTTTTTTCTGCTGCAGCCTGAAAGAGAAACCCATAATGAGCTAGTATGCATCGCATACTAGCTCATTATGAAATACTTAAGAACGAGCCCCCACCGTGCCGCCCGCTCACCTGTATGACGGGCGACATGTCCAGTCGCCCGTCTTCTGGGATCGCGGCATCTGGCCATCTGCTTGGCCGGAGCCGCGGTGACGTCACTCCCGCGCATGTGCGCGGGAGCCGCCGGTCACGGCACGGGGCTCTGAAGAAACTGCACCAGCGGCTGTTCCTTCAGAGCGCATGAGCCAGTGACGTCACTGGCTGCATGTAAGGTAAATATCTCCTAAACTGTACATGTTTAGGAGATATTTACAGTACCTATAGGTAAGCCTTAATATAGGCTTACCTATAGGTAAAAGTGTCAGAGGAGGGTTTACTTCCTCTTTAAATGTATTTTATTGGGATTGGTATAAGTGGCACATAATTGTGAAGTGGAAGAAAAATTATAAATGTTTCAAAATGTTTTACTGATGGAATATGTGAAAAGTGTGGCGTGCATTTGTATTCAGCCCCCTTTACTCTGATACCCCTAACTAAAATCTAGTGGAACCATTTGCCTTAAGAAGTCTCCGAATTAGTAAATAGATTACACCTGTGTGTAATTTTAATCTCAGTATCAATACAACTGTTCTGTGAAGACCTCAGAGATTTGTTAGAGAACCTTGGTGAACAAACAGTGCCATGAAGGCCAAGGAACACACCAGACAGGTCAGGGCAAGGAGAGCCTTAATCAGAGAAGCAGCCAAGAGACCCATGGTAACTCTGGAGGAGCTGCAGAGATTCATGGCTCAGGTGGGAGAATCCGTCCACAGATCAACTATTAGTCATGCAGTTTTTAAAATCTGGCCTTTATGGAAGAGTGGCAAGAAGAAAGCCATTGTTGAAAGAAAGCCATAAGTCCTGTTTGCAATTTGTGAGAAGCCATGTGGGGAACACAGCAAACATGTGGAAGGAGGTTCTCAGGTCAGATGCAACCAAAATTGAAATTGGCCCAATAGCAAAATGCTATGTGTGCGAAAAACGAACACTGCACATCACCCTGAACACATCATCCCCACTGTGAAACGTGGTGGTGGCAGCATCATGTTGTGGGGATGTTTTTCTTCAACAGAAATGAGGAAGCTGGTCAGGTTGATGGGAAGATGGATGGAGCCAAATACAAGGCAATCTTAGAAGAAAACCTGTTAGTCTGCAAAATACTGGGGTGGACGTTCACCTTCCAGCAGGACAGCAACCCTAAGCATACAGCCAGAGCTACAATGGAATGGTTTCGTTTAAAGCATATTCATGTGTCAGAATGGCCCAGTCTAAGTTCAAACCTAAATCCAATTGAGAATCTGTGGCAAGACTTGAAAATTTCTGTTCACAGATGCTCTCCATCCAATCTGACAGAGCTTGAGCAATTTTGCAAAGAAAAATGGGCAAATATGACACTCTAGAAGTGCAAAGCTGGTAGAGACATACGCAAAAAGACTTGCAGCTGTAATTTCAGCGAAAGATGGTTCTACAAAGTATTGACTCAGGGGGGCTGAATACAAATGCACGCCACACTTTTCACATATTTATTTGTAAAACATTTTGAAAACCATTTATCATTTTCTTTCCACTTCAGAATTATGTACCATTTTGTGTCATCTATCACATAAAATCCCATTAAAATACGTTTACATTTTTAGTTGTAACGTTACAATTTGTGGAAGATGTCAAGGTGTATGAATACTTTTTCAATGCACTTTATACCCCATAGAATTTTTTTATTTTTTTTTTAGAACGTTTGTGTTATGCTTGTCTTCCACTTTAACGAAAATGCAGATTTGTCACCTGGAAGAAGTACACATTTACCACCTCTACAAATACACAAAATTAGAATTAAAAGCCCCAACTTAGGCACTAATGATTAGAACCTATTTAGGGAGTATGCAGGTAGAACTTGAAAGAAAAGTTGAAAGTGGTTGTAAACTACTGAAATGAAAAAATGAATGAAGCATATCTTTTGATAGTGTGTACTGCCGCAATCTAAAGCATCCAGTGTGACTTGTGGCTGCTCTTTCCTTCCTCTGCCATCTGCATGAATCACTTATGACAGTTTATGACCACACAGACCATGACCAGACAATCCCAGCCCCAAACCCCACCCTGCACACAACAGGTGAGTAATAGCCTCAGCTGTGCATGTTTCCCTATGAGGGGGGGCCATTCCTTTCACTCAGGTCTCAGATTACACTCAGCTCTGTGCCCTGTGCTGTGCATCATCTGACATCAGATCCCCACCCCCTGCCTTTTGGAGGCTTAGAAATAGCCTTTGTTCTGTGTGCATTTAGAAGGGCTGTAGAGGGGAGAAGGCTACAGAAGAACAGGTAAAACGTATGTAAGAGGGTTTAATTATTCTCTGTGTATCACCAGAGGCTTATCACTTCACTGGGTATAAGGTATGTAAGGGTTTACAACCCCTTTTAAACCTCAGTTATGTAGGGTCTCCTGTATGGTGTCACCAAACCAAGGTCAAAAAAGCTATCTAAGGCCCACAGGACAAAGGTTGTGAATGCCTAGGAGTCTGGCGATGGTTATAAAAAGATAGCCCTATTTTTAATCTAGCATTCAACTTGAAAGAAAATGATAAACTGATGTGGATTTCAAACAACTGCTGATGAGTCTCAGTCTGGGCGGCCCAGAAATTATGCCCAAGAACTATTTGATGCTAAATAAGTCTAAAGAAGAAAAAAAAAAGTCTAAAGAATCCTGAAATGTCATTGTGCGATCTGCAGGTAACTTTTACAACAGTCAGTGTCAAAGTGCAGGCAGTACAAAAAGATGGCACCAATTTTACCTATAAGGGATTCTGTTGCATGTTTTATTTTGAGAATAAAATCTTTTTCTCTTTCGTTCACTGACAAACACAGCTTCAAGTCTTCAGACCTTTGGGCTTATGCTCTTGCTCTCTTAGGAGTTGGACTAGGCGGAAACCTTTTTGGTTACGCCCCTGGGGCAGTCCCAGAGGGTATACTATCACTTCCTGCTGTAGGACTTCCAGTTTTTTTCTGCCTAATTCACAAGCGGCCCTTTCGTCCATCTGGATCGCAGGAAAAGGGCTCGAGATCAACCCGTAACTTTGCGGAAGGTTCCACAGACAAGCATTCCCCAGCCTGAAGAAGCTCCCTTACCCGCAACTGGGGTGGAGGGACGTATTTGTCTTTTTCCGGATCCGAGGGCCTTGCTCATTCAGGACAAATGGGTCCACGAACTGATTCAGTTCGGTTACAAGATCGTGTTTCTGTCCTTGCCTCCAGCAAGGTTCTTTCCTTCCAACTTTCGCTTGTCTTCGGATCGGCTACAGGGCCTCTACGGAGCAGTGCAGGACCTGTTCGCACAAGGAGTCATTGTGACGATTCCAGAGTCTGAACGTTTCCAAGGTTTTTATTTAAATCAGTTTACAGTTCCCAAGAAGGAAGACAAGGTTCGTTCGATCTTGGATCTCAAGGCTCTGAACCACTTTTTGCAGGTTCAGAAATTTCGGATGGAGTCCATCCGCACAGTAGTAGCTTTCCTTCATCAAGGAGATATGATGTCTTCTATAGATCTCAAGGATTCTTACCTTCATATTCCAATATATTTCAGGCATCAGAGTTTTCTTCGTTTTGCCATTGGCAAGGAGAACTTTTTGTCCTTTTGTCGCTTCAGCTCCTCGAGTGTTCACAAAGGTTTTGACTCCAGTGTTGGCCTTATGGCAGAAGGGGATCGCAGTACTGGGTTACTTGGACAATCTGCTTCTCCGTGCAGAGTCGTCTATGGCTCTAGATGCCGACTTGGAGGTTACAGTGCGAACTCTACAGGAGTTCGGGTGAACGCTGAATTTTCAGATATCGGCACTGTCTCTGTCCACAAAGCTGGACTACTTGGGTCTGATGCTGGATTCAGCATCACCCCAGGTGTTTCTTCCTCAGACAAATCCTGTTGTCCAAGCTTCGATCGTCTCTCAGGACTTGCATGCAAGTACTTGGTCTGATGGTCTCCACCTTTGAGGCGGTTCCATTTGGGCAGTTGCACACCAGACCTTTACAAAGGGAGATTCTGATCAAATGGAACACCTTGAATGTCTCTTTAGGGTGCATTGGGCCATCAAGGACCAGACTCCCGCCTTGGCTATTTTTTTTACAATGGCCATTGACAGCAAAGTTCTTGGTTTACACTTTTGTGCAGGGAATTCTCCATCTGACTCCTCCGGTGCGATCCCCGGTGCCTCCGTGGGGTCTCAATTTGGTTAAGCCCGTGCTTCAAAGGCCTCCCTTTGAAAATATTCTAGAAATTCCTCTGCTCACTGTCGGAGAAGGTGGCTTTTTTAGTAGCTATTCTGCATGTCGGAGTTGGCTGCGTTGTCCTGACGGTCACCTTATTTGGTGATTCATAGGGACAGTGTGGTGTTACGACCCTGTTAGGCGTTCCTTCCTAAGGTTGTCTCAGGGTTTCATTTGAATGAGGACATTGTGCTACTGTCCTTATATCCTAAGCCTAAACATCCTAAGGAAACTGCCTTACGTTCCTTAGATGTGGTAAGAGCGATTCGGGTTTACCTGGCGGGGACTGAATCGATTACGAAATCCGATTCACTGTTTGTTCTTATGGATGGACCTCGTAAGGGGCAGGCTGCATCTGCTGCGATCATTTCCAAGTGGATCAGGTTCCTCCTTTCCTTGTTAAAGCGCATTCTACGAGGGGGCTTAGTGCCTCCTGGGCCTTCCGTCCATTAGGCGTCAGTTGCTCAGGTGTGCAAGGCGGCTACTTGGTCGTCTGTACACACATTGACAACATTTTATAAAGTGGATGTACTTGTATCTTCGGATGTGGCGTTTGGCGGCAAAGTTTTGCAGGCTGCGCCGAGGAGGCTTCCGCTTCTTGAGGGTGAAAACTTTTTCTTGTGGCGAGCTCCAGTTGTTCTTAGTTGCGCTCCTGTTGTTACCTGGTTGGCTATGATTTGCCTTGTTGTGAATTCTGTGTTTGCTGTGTTTTTTCCCACCCCTCATGTTGCACTGCTTTGGGACATCCCAATGGTCTGAAGACTTGAAGCTGTGTCTGTCAGTGAACAAAAGAGAAAACAGGATTTTTGTCTTACCGCCAAATTATTTTCTCTGAGGTTCACTGACAGACACAGCACCCGCTCCTCTGTTAGGGTTGAGTTATTTATTCTTCTGATACTGTTTGCTACAAACTGGAAGTCCTACAGCAGGAAGTGATGGTATACCCTCTGGGACTGCCCCAGGGGTGTAACTAAAAAGGTTTCCGCCTAATCCTACTCCTAAAGAGCTAGAGCATAAGCCAATGGTCTGAAGACTTGAAGCTGTGTAAACCTCTGAAAAAAGGATTTTACGGTAAGACCAAATCCCGTTTTTTTTTCCCCCATGACCAAAAAAGAAACTGTTGCTCCCAAGGGTCACAGGGTCTGTGTGCAGTAAAAGCAATGTTGCTGTTAGAAACGGCTGTTTTTTTTTGATCACAAAGACCATGTCCGATAAGATACAATAAAGTGAGCAGTAACAGCTGGGGAGCATCTTGGCAACACCCTAGCAACAAGACAGGAGGGGATAATGCCATCTTTGGGAATATTTCACTCAGGCTTCTGAAGGTACGTAAATGGCCTACACCTATAGCAAGGGCAATTTTACACTTTGGTTAAAGGTGCACAGTTTGTCATTAAGAAATGCCAATTCAAGTAAGGGGCATCTGAAGAGAAAAACAATTGTGTTGCAGCTTCTATTGGTAAAGAAGCTTATGGCACAAAGCTGGTGCAGGTTTTTATAAAACCTCTTTTGTGTGTGATTGTTAACTTTTTTCCTTTTGTGGACAGCAAAGAGAATAAGTATTTCACCTGATGTGCTGAATTCACCTGTGCCAGGGAGAACATCACAATAGAATCAGCGGCACAACAGTGCTATGAAGGATGGGCAGATGTCTGGTGGCCAAGATTCTGGTGCAATAAGAACTAGTTAAGATTTCATTGCTTCTATTATGAACCATGAAGATGAATTTATCCACAATGCCTATAGCTGCCAAGAGCTTTAGTGTGCATAGATTGGGCACAAGTGTAGTTTAAAGTAGAATTAAAGACAAAAAGTGTATTTTTTTGTTTTCATTTTGATTAACTAAGGAAAGGTTATATTCCTCTTCTTTGCCATATGTGTCCCATTGGGGAGATTTTTCTTCACTTCCTGTCTTATAGCCAAAACAGGAAGTGAAAGAAAATGTGTCGTTAGGCCTAATGTCTCCAGGGGAAGATTCCCCCTTTGTTACTCTTCTGGTAACAACCTAAAATTTTATTTTACTTTACAGTAATCCTGAAACAGGACAAATAGAGAGGATGGATCTCCCCAGCAGGAGGCACAGACAGGAATAAAAAACCTGAACGGTTTCTAATCCCTTTCCACTCTATCCAAAACTAAGTAAAATTTTTGCCTTTAGTTATGCTTTGCTTTCCTTCAAATAACCACCTGCCGAGTGAAATACTTTGTGCTGCGCAATATATGTTGCGGTCTGCACGTGGTTTAGGCTCCATTCACACTTGTGCAACTTAAAATTAAGTGTGATTTCCATTGTGACTTTACCGTGCAACTTGACGTGACTTTGATGCGACATTGGATGTGTGCATTGTGCAGAAATAAAATTTGTTAGGTTTCTTATTTTCTAACGAATTCCAAATTTTTAAAAGGATCGGAATTAGAATTAGTGGAAAATTGATTGACTGATTCGAATTCTATGTGAAGAATTTTTGGTTGTTAAGGAGCGGGCCAGGAAGTCAGCCGCTGCGCCCTTAACTGATTACTCCTCAGCTGTCAGTGAGTTTCCCCATTCATCCACATTTGCATCAAAATCGCATCTATATGATGGAGGTATGAATTGTGAGGGTTTGCAAATACAGTATCTCGCAAAAGTGAGTGTACAGCTTGTATAACAGTGTAAATTTTCTGTCCCCTCAAAAAAACTCAACACACAGCCATTAATGTCTAAACCGCTTGCAACAAAAGTCACCCCTAAGTGAAAATGTCCACATTGGGCCCATTTAGACCCATTTTAGTGTTACAAGGTCTCAGGAGTGAATGGGAAGCAGATGTGTTAAATTTGGTGTTATCGCGCTCACTCTCTCATACTGGTCACTGGAAGTTCAACATGGCACCTCATGGCAAAGAACTCTCTGAGGATCTGAAAAATAGAATTGTTGCTCTACATAAAGATGGCCTAGGCCAGTGATGGCAAATCTTGGCCCTCCAGATGTTTTGGAACTACATTCCCCATGATGCTCAGCTACATGGCAGAGTGCATGGGAAATGTAGTTCCAAAACATCTGGGGTGCCAAGGTTTGCCATCACTGGCCTAGGCTATAAGAAGATTGCCAAGACACTGAAACTGAGCTGCAGCACGGTGGCCAAGACCATACAGCGGTTTGACAGGACAGGTTCCACTCAGAACAGACCTTGCCATGGTCGACCAAAGAAGTTGAATGCACATGCTCAGCGTCCTATCCAGGTTGTCTTTGGGAATTAGATGTATGAGTGCTACCAGCATTGCTGCAGAGGTTGAAGGGGGTTGAAGGGTCCGCCTGTCAGTGCTCAGACCATACACCGCACGATCCATCAAATTGGTCTGCATGGCTGTTAGCCTCTTCTAAAGATGATGCACAAGAAAGCCCACTAACTGTTTGCTGAAGACAAGCAGGCTAAGGACATGGATTACTGGAACCATGTCCCGTGGTCCAATTAGACCAAGATAAACGTATTTGGTTCAGATGGTGGTGTCAAGCGTGTGTCGCGGCAAGGTGAAGAGTACAAAGACAAGTGGTGGTAGTTGGAGTGTCCGGGCCTGGGGCTGCATCAGTGCTTCCGGCACTGGGGAGCTACAGTTTATTGAGGGAATCCTGAATGCCAACATGTACTGTGACATACTGAGACAGAGCATGATCCCCTCCCCCTTCAGAGACTGGGCTGCAGGGCAGTATTCCAACATGATAATGACTCCAAACACACCTCCAAGATGACCACTGCCTTGCTAAAGAAGCTGAGGGTAAAGGTGATGGACTGGCCAAGCATGTCTCCAGACCTAAACACTATTGAGCATCTGTGGGGCATCCTCAAACAGAAGGTGGAGGAGCGCAAGGTCGCTAACATTCACCAGCTCCGTGATGTCGTCATGAAGAAGTGATAGTGGAAACCTGTGAAGCTCTGGTGAACTCCATGCCCAAGAGGGTTAAGGCAGTGCTGAAAAATAATGGTGGCCATACAAAATATTGACATTTTGGCCCCAGTTTGGACATTTTCACTTAGGGGTGTACTCACTTTTGTTGCCAGCGGTTTAGACATTAATGGCTGTGTGTTGAGTTATTTTGAGGGGACAGTAAATTTACACTGTTATACAAGCTGTACACTCACTACTTTACATTGTAGCACAGTGTCATTTCTTCAGTGTTGTCACATGAAAAGATATAGTAAAATAATTACAAAAATGTGAGAGGTGTACTTTTGTGAGATACTGTATGTCTTAAAGTCCCACAGATATGAATGGTACTCATAGGGAAACACAGGGTGCGACTTGTCATGTGACTTTGGGGTCCAATTTTGCATGACAAGTTGCACAAGTGTGAATGGGGCCTTACAGGGGTTATGGTTGCAGCTGTCTGCCATGACCCCAGTATTTATTTATTTTTTCATGAAAGTGGTCTGAGCAGCTCATAACCACTGGATCACTTTCTGAAGTGGCAGGAGGGGACATCAGCTCCTAGGCAGGAAGCCCAACTTCCTGCCTAGGATCTGAAAGGATTGGATAGTTTTCCCCGCTAACAACAGCTCCGGTAAGCGGGGAAAACCACCGGGTAGGTCCTTGTAAAGGCATTCCCTGTTATGGGATGACAGCTGTCTCCCAGTTCCACCTGAATTGTCACCATGTCACATGCACCTCACAAATGCTGTGCCAACACAAGGTTGAAAAAAGACCATCTAGTTCAACCAATATGGCATAGCATACTCCAGCCTTTTTCAACCAGGGTGCCTTTGGGTTTCTTCAGATGGGGCCTTGGCAAAATGCCTAAAAATTGCCCAAAAACAAGCCAGTTAATGGATGAAGCCTACCTTTTAGTTACTCAAAGCCATGGCTTTTCCTTGTGCACCATTTAAACCTTCTAGCCACCTGCATTGTAAAAAACAATGACTTCATTGGTTGATAAGGGGGACATCGGGCACCTACCCAACATCCTTGTTTGCCCCTCTTCATCAGCACCAGAGTCACATTAGCTAAGAGAGAGGAAGAAACTAAGGGGGAAGGGAAACAATGGCATACTAGTCAGTACCAGGGTGCAAAGGTGTATTTGCTTTAGAAGAATAAATCGCCTCCAACGTTGGGTGTCCTACATGTGTGGATGTTGCTGCAATATGTAAAACCATTAGTTTGTTTTTTTTTTTGTTTTTTACATTTTGAAATGGGGTGCCTCTGCAGAATTTTAAGTGGTGCCTTGACAGAAAAAAGGTTGAGAAACACTGGCATACTATATTGTCACTATAAGGGAACCAGTCCAGCAATGATGTGCAAGCAACACCGGAGCTAGTGCATGTAGATTGGAAGTGGCCAAAAGCGGCTGGAGGTTTTATTTATGTTCTGTTTTCTCAGTTTCTTTTATGGTGTTTTTTTTATTTTTGAGTGAGGTCTTTTTTTTAGTGGGGAGGGGGGTTTAGATGGAGAGGTTGGGCGGACTTTTAAATACATTTAGGATAATGTTTCAGAAATACTACCTGTTGTTTTTTTCATTGTTTTGTATTGTTCTGTTTTTTTTTTTGTTCTTAATGTAATAAAAAGAGTTTAAACAAAAGAGGCTGGAAATCGGCATCACTGAAATGCATAGGGGGCTGAAAATCGGGTTTCAGATGATTACTGCTGAATCAAACAAAATTCGCGCTGTGGGTGGCCCTGTTGGCAGCACCCAAGTCCATTTCAAAATTGGAGCCGAGTGGAATGTTGTGGGACGAGCCGGGACTTCATCCAGTCAGATTCGGTCACCGTTTAGGTATTCGGACAGCCACAGATGCTTCAGCTGTCTGAATACAATAGTCAATAGAGGAGATTTCTCCATCTATGCTTTAGTTTGGATGAGCGAATTTACTGATTTCTCTCATTCATCATGCTTGGTTTAGGGTTCTACTTTGATTATTTATTTATTTTTATTTTTTTTGTCTGAATTGTCAGGAGGTTCTCTTTTTTTTTTTTTTTTTTTTTTTTTTTTAGGTTCTCCTTTAGTATTTTTATACTGCCGCCCCTGTCTGCTTTCACTATTAAATTTAGATTTTTTACTTAGTGTGCAAAAAATACAATGGTGTGAGTAATGTGCTAGTTCCTGTCCCAGCAGTATGCAAAAGATCTGTGTGCTTGGGGGCCCGGGCCTGGCTTGGGGGCAGGCAGTGGAGTGGAGCTCAGGCTTCTCCTAACAATATGGCTGTACCCCCCATTGACAGCGGCTTTAATTATATTAAAGAGGAAGTAAACCCTCCTCTGGAAGTTGTACCTATAGGTAAGCCTATGATAAGGCTTACCTATAGGTACTGTAAATATCTCCTAAACATGCACCGTTTAGGAGATATTTACCTGACATGCAGCCAGTGACGTCACTGGCGCATGCGCTCTGAAGGAACAGCCGCTGGTGCCGTTTCTTCAGAGCCCCGTGCCGTGACTGTCGGCTCCCGTGCGCGGGAGTGACGTCACCGCGGCTCCGGCCAATCAGATGACCGGATGCCGCGATCCCAGAAGACAGGCGACTGGACATGTCGCCCGTCATACAGGTAAGCGGGCTGCACGGCGGGGGCTTGTTCTAAGGTAAGTATTGCATAATGAGCTAGAATGCGATGTATACTAGCTCATTATGTGTTTCTCTTACAGGTTGCCAAAAAAAAAAAGTTGTACGGGTTTACAACCTCTTTAAAGCATTTGTTACCCCAACTTTCCATATTCCTGATCTATCCCTGCTGTACCATGTACTTGTATGAAAAAGTATCCTGTTCTCTTTGTATTGCTTCCTTCATGTGAAATCCCTGGTGATCCTGCCAGTCCCTCCTGCTTGAATACACAGTAGGGATCGACCGATTATTGGCAAAGCCGATATATCGAGGGTTGATATGCACTTTCCCCGATATATCGGAATCGGCCCCGGAGGTTGTCGATATTTCGGGAAAGTGCTGTACCAGAGTGATGCCTGCAGCTAGAGGCATCACCCCGGTAACGGCGTCCATAGCCGACGGTCGGCTGTCTTGTAATGACAACCGATGCGGCTGAAAAGCCACTTGGATGTCATTACAAGGAGCGGGAGGGGACACCCCTCCCGCCGCCTTCCACGGCCTGCACGGCTTCCGAAGACCCAATCAAAGCCACATTCGGCTCTGATCGGGTCTCCATGTAAAAACCCGGAAGTGATGTCATGACATCACTTCCGGGTACTCGGCGCCAGATTTAAAAATTGGCAGCATTCAAAACAGACAAACTTGGGCTGTTTTGAATGCTTTTAAGTGCAGAGGAGGGGTTTGGGGTCTTTTAGACCCCAGATCCCTCCATAAATAGTACCTGTCTGGTGATTAAAAGAAAAAAAAAATATATTTTTTTTTAAATGTAAAAAAATTTCGGCCGATACCGATATTCAATGGTCAAAATTTCGGTATCGGCAACAAAAAATTGATATCGGTCGATCACTAATTTAAACCCTTATTTGAGGTTATACCTTTCACTACTTACCTTCCCTTTTAATAGAACATATAAATCAAGACCTTTGCATCATGTAAATGTCAAAACTCTCATATAAATTTTAGCACATCCAAAAGTTTTAGTTATGCCGTGTTAGTAAATTACTCCTACTATATAGGCAAGCAGCCAGCATTCCTCATATCAGCATGGTACAGATATCTGACCCCTGCCTGGCTCTAGGCCAGATCCACTCAACAAGGAGATGCATATGATCAGATAATCGTACGAAAAAAATCGCTTTCGAATTGATCGCACGATAATCTGATCGTTGGTATACAACTTTCGGCAGCCAATCACATTTTGTCCAACAAAATCCGAAGGGACAAACATGAAAATTTTTTGTCTTACGATAGCCTAGTGAGCGACAGTCGTTTAATCTGCATAGTATGCGTTCGCTAAAAATCGATAGACAAAGACCATATATGATCAGAAACGCGAAAATAACCCGGAAAAAGGCCTGGCTGCCATTGTTTTGCACTGATATGTAGCTACACAACCAGGAAGCTTTTCTAGAATCGAACAAAAAAAAAAATCATACGTTTAGTACGCATTGTTGAATTCAATACTAGTTTTATGCAACAAAATGCGAACGATAAGTGTCGGTTCACACTGATCTGACACGACTTCGGGAGACTAATGCCGTCGCCCATGCACCGCGACTTTGGCGCGGCTTGCAACGACTTCACATAATGGAAGTCAATGCAAGTCGCTCCGAATTTGGGAAAAAAAAGGTGCAGGAACCTTTTTCTAAGTCGGAGCGAATTGAGTCGCTCCTATTAGAACGGTTCCATTGCACAGCATGGACCGCTACTTGTCAGGCGACCAAGTCGCCTGACAAGTTGGAACAGTGTGAACCGGCAGTCAGTCGTCCGATTATCTGATCCTGTGTATGAGGCATAAGCCTGTTAGTTTGTTACATAGAGGAAACAGAATAAGAAATGAAGGTTTACAGAAAGTTTATAGATGGCTTATGATTGATCAGTCTCAATGCCTCGTGTATTACTCCAGAAGTTCCTGAGAGGACAACTGTCCTTCCGCCCCGGTTCACATTTGTGCGATCACGGAGATTGCATGTAATTCGGAGCGCACTGCTCCTAAATTACATGCGATCTCATGTGCGGTGCAAATTTCAGCCATACACTTTGTATGGCTGAATTTGCACCGCAATCGCACTAAACACGCACAGGACCCTTTTTTTTTATCCGCAGCAGAATCGGATAACAAAATGGTTCACACTTGTGCGATCCGATTCTGTGCAAACTTGCAGATCGCACTGCGATATGCGATCGCAACTGGGGGTGTCGTTAACTTTTAATTGACACCCCCTGCGTATTGCATATGGCAGCGTGAACTGCCAGGGGTGCGGATGCGATGCGGGATCACGTTGCATATTCGCAGCGTTCCCGCATCGCACAAATGTGAACTGGGACTCCCTGGTCAGCCTCCTACAGCTAAAACCGTCCAATGCACACCCACTTTGAGAAATCACACAAACCTCCAGACTGAGAGAGTTCAAAATAAAAAGGTTTATTACCTAGCTACGTGGGAGCACACCCCTATAAAGCCGCCCTGTATTCTCTGATCTGATGGATCTCAGACCCCCCTTTTATAGGTATCACACAACACACATTGGTGCATGGCAACCTGCCATTGGTGGTATTCTCCTGATAACCTCTTAGCAAAAACATGTTTTAACAAACTCACAAGCATCATTTTAGCTTCTCTTATTAATCTAGAAAATACATTGGGATATGTGTATATATATATATATATATATAATCACCCTAATTTATCATATATTTTAAGATTAATCCTATATAGGTTTCATTATAAATCGGTTTCTAAAATATTATTATCACACACTATGATGTAGGGATCAGTAAAGATCACATTATCCTTCTACATAGCTCTAAAGGAGATTGTACAATCTGATTGTAACGTGTATGGTCAGGTTAAGATGTATGAAATTATAACTCTTAATCTCCCATTTCATCAGATGGCGGTCACAGCTGTATAGATCTTGTGGCCCCCGGTTATCGCCTTGCAGTAGGCTCTACATCAGGGATATGCAAACTGTGGCCCTCCAGCTGTTGCAAAACTACAACTCCCATCATGCCTTTGCCTCTGGGTGTCTTGCTTTTGACTGTCAGAGTCTTGCTATGCATCATGGGACTTGTAGTTCTGCAACATCTGGAGGGCCACAGTTTGCATATACATATTTAGCTACTTTGAGTCTTGCTCCCATGGATTGTTCAGGGATATACGAAGAATTGTCTGGGTTTTGTATGAATGTAGGAATAATAAGATGGACAATGTTCAATCATTCATTAGCAGTACTTTGCATGGATGGATTACCTGGCTGTCCTTGTTGGGGACATCTTCCATCGGTGGTGTCCGTCTCTTTACTCTCCGTCCTGCAGCTGTAGATGGGCTGTGCAGGGAAATGTTCCTTTTCTGGGTAATGGAAGGATAGAAGTGATGAGATCTGTCCCACAAAACAAAGTTGTATAAAGTGAAATAAACAGAGGAAGTCCCCCACCCCCCTCCTTCCCAGCCACAGCCCAGTACATGAGTGACATCAATCTGCCCTCCTCTGGGAGGGATCGCCCAGCCCCTGGAAAAGAGCGACCCCACTGAAAAACGTCTTTTTTTTTTTTTTGTAGCAGAGTCTGATAGAGGAGGCCACATTCACTTTTTACGCAGGATCTTGCTGGTGTGATTGCAGAGCTATGTACAGTATTACTAACACATGTTAAAGGTGCAAAACTGCATTCAGACATTGAGATTTGTTTTGACCTTCATCATTTAGGGGTTAAAATAGAGTTTATAAAACACTTGTATACGCACACAATGCTGGAAATTTGCTCTGCTCATGTCCCGGTCACATCTGAAGATTTGGGATCCCAAATCGCACCGCAATATTGGCAAAAACACACCACGCATGTTTGGGTGCCATTCATTTTTAATGGTACCTAAACGTGGTGCGGTTTTGCTGGGCAATAAATCGTGGCAAACCGCATTGCACAAAACTTGTTGCAGAAAAAGCTTTAATTTGCCTTTGGATCAACTGTGGGTATGGGATTGTGTATATAGGATTGTAAAAAAAAATGTTGTTTTGTTGGTTGAACTAGATAGACTGTGTCTTTTTTTCAACCAGGCTAATGCTGGACATGCACTAGCTGAAAAATCGTTAGAAAATCTGTCATTTGGGCCATTCGTTCGTATTTCTTCCAGTTCAGTGGTGGCTGGTGCTCCATCAGTCGGGGGGGGGGGGGCGGCGGGTGTTAGATGGACACCCCCCCTCCAATCACTCGAGTGGTAGACGGACCCCCCCTCCAATCACTCCAGTGGCAGACGGACCCCCCTCCAATCACTCCAGTGGCAGACGGACCCCCCTCCAATCACTCCAGTGGCAGACGGACCCCCCTCTAATCACTCCAGTGGCAGACGGACCCCCCTCTAATCACTCCAGTGGCAGACTGACCCCCCTCTAATCACTCCAGTGGCAGACGGACCCCCCTCCAATCATTCCAGTGGCAGACGGACCCCCCTCCAATCACTCCAGTGGCAGACGGACCCCCCTCCAATCACTCCAGTGGCAGACGGACCCCCCTCCAATCACTCCAGTGGCAGACGGACCCCCCTCCAATCACTCCAGTGGCAGACGGACCCCCCCTCCAATCACTCCAGTGGCAGACGGACCCCCTCTAATCATTCCAGTGGCAGACGGACCCTCCTCTAATCACTCCAGTGGCAGACGGACCCCCCTCTAATCATTCCAGTGGCAGACGGACCCCCCCTCCAATCACTCCAGTGGCAGACAGACCCCCCTTCAATCACTCCAGTGGCAGACGGACCCCCCCTCCAATCATTCCAGTGGCAGACGGACCCCCCCTCCAATCATTCCAGTGGCAGACGGACCCCCCTCCAATCACTCCAGTGGCAGACGGACCCCCCCTCCAATCACTCCAGTGGCAGACGGACCCCCCCTCCAATCACTCCAGTGGCAGACGGACCCCCCTCCAATCACTCCAGTGGCAGACGGACCCCCCTCCAATCACTCCAGTGGCAGACTGACCCAGATCCAAACCCCCCACGCCAGTTTACTTACCTTGCCGGGAATGACAGGCGGCGGGCTTCCCCCTCAGTCCCCATGTTCTGCCTCCTTGGCCAATAGGATGCCTTCTCCTTTCGGCCAATCGGGAAACAGGTCTCAGGACCCACTTCCTGATTGGCCGAGAGGAGAATCAGTGTGACAATAGCGAATATTCGCTATTGTCACACAACTGGGTGGGCTCAGGGCGCAGTGCTCTGTGCCCCAAGCCCACCCTTTTTTGAAGCCTAGAAGAGCCTCTGTCACGTGCCTCAAAAAAAAAAAAAAAAACCCATTGTAATCCATGCACCCGGCGCCCTGCATGTAGATTAGGTGGCCGGACGATTGGATGGGGGAAGGGCCCCCTTGTGTCCCTAATGGATGGGCTGCCACTGGTCCAGTTAATGGGCACAAATAGAAAATCGTTTTTCACTTTTCAGAGCTGAAAAATCGAAGGAACAAGGAACAGTTTGGAAAATTCTGCCGAACGAACGATAAATTGAAATGTTAATGTATTTCTCGCCCGAACTGTTTGCACTAGGCATATGTGACAAAATGAACGAATAACCGATTCAATTATGTCCATTGAACGATCGGGTTGAGGTCAGGATTCTGTGCAGGCAACCGGTTAAGGGATTCCCTTAACCGGTTGCCGACCGCCGCAAGTACATATACTGCGGCGGTCAGCCCCGGCCAGGCAAAGTGACGTACAGGTACGTCACTAGCCTGTCACTTGCTTGTGAGCCAATAGCGGGCGAGCGCACGCCCGCCCGCCCCGGCTCGTTCCCTGGAAAGTCCGTGCGTGTGACCGGCAGACCCGATGTCCGCCGTGAAGGGACAAAAGGCAGGCAGCAAGCTGCCTGTCATTCTCCCCTGTGTAGGAATGGTGATCATACGGTTCTACTATGTAGGACCGTTGATCACTGTTCCTACACCAGTAGCCATGTCCAATCACAGTTAGAAGCACGCCCCTAGGGACACACTTAACCCCTCCTTCCCCAATAAAGTTAACCCCTTCCCTGTCAGTGTCATTTTGCAGTAACAGTGCATATTTATAGCACTGATTACTGTAGTAATGTCACTGGTAACCCCAAAAGTGTCAAAAATGTCAGTCAAGGGTCTGATCTGTCCGCCGCAATGTCGCAGTACCGCAAAAAAAATTGCAGATCGCCGCCATTACGCGTTAAAAAAAAACCCACCAAAAATGACAGAAATCTTTCCCGTAGTAAACGCAATAACTCTTGCGCAAACCAATCAAAATACGCTTTTTGCGATTTTTTTTTTTTTTTTTTTTTTACCAAACATATGTAGCAGAAAACAAATTGGCCAAAAATGTTAAATTTTGATTTTTACATTTTTTTGGGGGGAATTTCATATAAAAAATTGTGAAAAATATTGTTATTTTTGCAAAATTTACGCTCTTTTTTTGTTTATAGCGCAAAAAGTAAAAATCGCACAGGTGATCATATACCAACAAAAGAAAGCTCTGTTTGTGGGAAAAAAAGGACGTCAAATTCGTTTAGGTACAGCGTCGCACGACCGCGCAATTGTCCGTTAAAGTCACGCAGTGCTGAATCGCAAAAAAGGCCCTGGTCAGGAAGGGGGTAAAATCTTCAGGGGCTTAAGTGGTTAATTTGCAGGGATTTCCTCTTCCTTCCTGTTTGGCTGTGGGACAGGAAGTGAAGAGAAATCCCCGCAATAGGACACAGATGGCAAAAAAAAAACTTACAGGGGTTATAACCCTCCCTGGCTCTATCCAAAATGAAAAGAAAAAGTTTTGCCTATTGTTCTACTTAAGTCACAGGAGTCTGCTCTCTTCCAGATCCTAGAGTCGGTCCCTTAATGACACGGCATTAAATCTCGCACATGCAGACTGAGGTCTGGTGCCGGGTCTTTGTTTACATTCTGTTCTATAAATGGAGGATGGTAATGTGTCCTGGGGTATTAACATCACATCACGTTCCTTCATTCAGTTCCATGATCTCTGCGCATGTGTGAGATCTGACACCACCTTTGTTTACCTCTCCAGTTTTATGAATGGGGGAGCCATGTCTCTTGAGATATGTGTATTGCAGGTTGCAGCAGGGGGGTCATGGATAGGACATTGTCACAAAGGTGAGAATGGCCACAGAGGGGAGGCTGAGAAAAAAAAAAAGTAAAAAAGTTAAATTAAAAAAATTAAATTAAAAAGTTAAATTAAATTAATTAAATTAAATTAAAAAGTTAAATTAAAAAAAAAGTAAAAAAGTTAATTTAAAAAAATGACAAAAGGTTTGCTATTTTTAAAAGTGGAGGAGAAGAGGATTAGATTGGTGGAAACTTTTGATTGAAGGTCTGCTTAAGGTAATTGCAAGGCAAGGTGTGTCTATACCTGCCTGTCTGTGCCTGCTATTGACATCTACAGTATGATGTGATGTGTAATTGTTAGAGGCTAAGGCCCCTTTCACAGGATCGGACCGATAAGGTACGCCTGTCTGTTTTTTAGGCGAACCCAATCGGGCCACCTATTGACCTCTATGGGGAGGCGGATGTCAGCTGACACCCGCCTGGCATCCGATCAGACAAGATCCGCTGAAAACAGACGGATGGCGATACGTTCGCTGTCCGTCCAGCGGATTGGATGGAAATTGACAGAGCCTTGCTTTGTGCACTGGTGCGCAGTCATGTTGGAACAGGAAGGGTCCATCCCCAAACTGTTTCCACAAAGTTGGGAGCAGGAAATTGTCCAAAATGTCTTGGTATGCTGACACCTTATGAGTTCCCTTCACTGAAACTAAGGGGCCAAGCCCAACCCCTGAAAAACAACCCCACACCGTAATTCCCCTCCACCAAATGATTTGGATCAGTGCACAAAGCAAGGTCCATAAAGACATGGATGAGTGAGTTTGGGGTGGATGAACTTGACTGTCCTGCACAGAGTCCTGACCTCAACCTGATAGAATGCCTTTAAGATGAATTAGAGCGTAGACTGTAAGCCAGGCCTTCTCGTCCAACATCAGTGCCTGACCTCACAAATGTGCTTCTGGAAGAATGGTCAAACATTCCCATCGACACATTCCCAAACCTTGTGGAAAGCCTTCCCAGAAGAGTTAAAGCTGTTATAGCTGCAAAGGGTGGGCCAACTAAATATTGAACCCTACAGACTAAAACTGGGATGCCATTAAAGTTCATGTGCGTGTAAAGGCAGGTGTCCCAATATCCCAATACTTTTTGACAATATATTCTATGTGGATCGGGGGAACACATGCTAATTGCAAGCATTCCCTAAACCGCAGGCATAATGCGCTGCTCTTTAGCAGATGAGTGGGGGTGGCATCCCTATGCACTGAAAAATGCATTGTTTTTGGTTGCGGAAACTGCACCACGCAGTTCAATGCGGCCGCATTTTTTAAAAAGGGACATTTTCCCTGTATTTCCCACAGGTAAAGCAGCCAATTAAAACTAATAGCACGCGTGACATGATTGAGTAAGAAACTAGACTACAAGAATTTTCATCCCCAAATTGACATGTATCCCTTTTAAGCAATAGCCCCTGGTGTATGATGCTAGACATTGAAAAATACATAATTTGGGGATTTCATAAAGAGTGTTGGAGACCCCCTTTAGAATTCCAAGTGTCGGTGCTTGCGCTCAATTCATTTATCTGTCAGACCGGTACATGAATCTGTGTCTGCACTGAGGCAGGACTGTCCACACTAAACATTCTATCCCCGGTGCATGCACTCCCGCCATCCTTCTCAGCCACTGCGCATGTTACCCTGACAGGTGTACGACTGAGCAGTTTTGTACTGGGTGAGTGGAGTCATGAGGTCTGCTTTATATTTGCATGACAGCACATGGCGGTTGGCTTATCCATAACCACTGGTTAGTGGGACCCAAAAGGACAAAATTTAGGTGCTGCTCAGGTGGAGAGGCGCTGCTCAGGGGGAGAGGCGCTGCTCAGGGGGAGAGGTGCTGCTCAGGGGGAGAGGTGCTGCTCAGGGGGAGAGGTGCTGCTCAGGGGGAGAGGTGCTGCTCAGGGGGAGAGGTGCTGCTCAGGGGGAGAGGTGCTGCTCAGGGGGAGAGGTGCTGCTCAGGGGGAGAGGCGCTGCTCAGGGGGAGAGGCGCTGCTCAGGTGGAGAGGCGCTGCTCAGGTGGAGAGGCGCTGCTCAGGTGGAGAGGCGCTGCTCAGGTAGAGAGGTAAAGTCCGAACAGACCGCTGTGAGTGCAGGCAGGGACAGGGAGCTCGTCCTAGCCCCAAGCTACAGCAATGTCAAGGGAAAAGGTCCATAAGCCGCACATCATGAAGCAGACTCATGTGTATGAAGTGAAATGAATAGCAGCCTCAGCTCGGACTCCAGGCCGCACCCCCAGCGTGTTTCGCTGCGCCCCTTGGAGCCTTATAATATGATTAAACTTCATAAGGTGGAGCGAAACTTGTTAAGGGGGGGGGGTTAGAGGTTCGGTCTCCCCCACCGTGGACCCCTGCCCCTTCCATTTGCCCTCTTCTTTCTTTTACCCTTTTCCTCTCTTCTCTCTTTTCACACCTTCCCTCTCCCTTTAGGCACCCAAGGGTGTCACTCTCCCCATTTCCCCCTAAAAATTCTAAAATGCTTTTTGGTGTGCATTACACCATGGGTATGACTGTTCGCAGGCCTGGTGTACAGGTTCTGAACTTGGTACTCTAAGAAATTTTTTTATTAGTCGTTATTTTGAGATGTATGTACATTGGATTTAATGAGGTGTAATACCTTTTATCTCCATGGTAGTTTTGATTTGGAAACTTACCTCTAAAAGTTCTAGTAGTTCATTTTTACTGCAGTGCAATTCTCTGTACACTCCTCTTTTATGGTTTTCTAAAATTGTGTTGATGTGGGTTCTTCATGGCCTATTTGTACCCATTCATATTGTCTTGTTATGTTGTAATTTTTTGACGCATACCAATAAATATAAAAAAAATAAAATAACAAACATGTTATACTTGCCTCCTCTGTGCAGTGGTTTTGCACAGAGCAGTCCAGATCCTCCTCTTCTCGGGTCCCTCTCCGGTGCTCCTGGCCCCTTCATCCTGCCGAGTGCCCCCACAGTAAGCAGCTTGCTATGGGGGCACCCGAGCCGAGCTGCTGCTCTGTGTGTCCATTCTCAGTCCTGCCCCCTCTTTCCTCATTGGCTCACTGACTTTGATTGACCACAGTGGGAGCCAATGTCGCCCGCGGCTGTGTCTTAGCCAATCAGGAGGGAGAGTCCCGGACAGTGTAGGCTCTCGTGCAACATTCCTGGATCAAGAGGGGGCTCCAGTAAGTATTGGGGGGGGGGGGCTTCTGCATACAGAAGTTTTTTTTTTTTTTTTATCTTACTGCATAGAATGCAGTAAGATATAAAAAAAAAAAAAAACCTTATGCCTTTACAACCACTTAAATCCACATTAGGAAATAACCTAATGACTTTATTTTTTAGCCCATTCTCACAGAATGTACATATACTTTTATTGGGCAGATTGCTATGCACATTTTTTATATACCGTATATACTCGAGTATAAGCCGAGGCCCCTACTTTTACCACAAAAAGATGGGAAAAATGATTGACTCGAGTATAAGCCTAGGGTGAGAATGCAGGGTGGCGGGCATGGTACAGGAGAATGCAGGGTGGCTGGCATGGTACAGGAGAATGCAGGGTGGCTGGCATGGTACAGGAGAATGCAGGGTGGCTGGCATGGTACAGGAGAATGCAGTGTGGCTGGCATGGTACAGGAGAATGCAGGGTGGCTGGCATGGTACAGGAGAATGCAGTGTGGCTGGCATGGTACAGGAGAATGCAGTGTGGCTGGCATGTACAGGAGAATGCAGTGTGGCTGGCATGTACAGGAGAATGCAGTGTGGCAAGCATGGTACAAGAGGATGCGGGGTTGCGGGCATACTAGTGCGGCTGTGTTTCACTTACCTGTTCCAGAGGCGCCTTCATTTTGAAAATGATGCCGCCCGGCGCTGACACGTCATTGCGCATGCTCGGGAAAGCTGGTATACGTTCGGCTATTTCCGACCTGTCCCGAGCGGTGGCGGCGCATGCGCGGTGACATGTATACGCCGGGCGGCGCCATTTTTAAATCTTAAACACGTCGGAGCGGCCGGGAACTTTTTTTTTTTTTACTCGAGTATAAGCCGAGGGGTACGTTTTCAGCACAAAAAAATGTGCTGAAAAACTCGGCTTATACTCGAGTATATACGGTAAATATAAAGGTGCTGCAAAAAAAAAAAAAAAAATTCACAAGTATCTACCTGGAGTTAAAGTAGTTTCTAAAGTCAAAATGCTTTTCTCCGTAAGGCATTCCCTGCATTAAGGAAATTAAAATCTCAGAGAAGACACTGAGAGCTGCAGGAGCCATAGGCTGCTGCTGCTGTCAAACTCCTGTGAGGAGGAGGCGGGAGCATGACTTACTGGTGCTGTGTGCGTCTATGGATGAACACAACCCGGCTCAGGAGCACGTGTGCATTGGTGCCCCCATAGCCTCAGCTTGCTAAGAAGGCTCCTGGAGCAAGGAGAAGCAGATAGCATTGGCTAGGGACTTTCAGAAGAAGAGGTAAGGGACCGCTTTGTGCATTATCATTGGACAAAGCAGATAAGTATGACATCTTTTTTATTGTAATTAAAAAAAATCTGCCTTTAATATAATTTTAAACATGGTCACTTTGTCCTTTCTGCAGCTCTACCTTTAAAAAAATAATTGTTTCTGATTTCTTTAGTACAGCTTATAAATGTATGCACAGTAGGAAAACACTGGCCATGTACGATCTCCTCTTTTATCGAACTGTAGACTGTATACCCCAATTGTATGCAAAAATCTATTTATGCTTATGCGTTTCAGTCTTCTGAGGCCTTTGTTTTGTTATGTGTGTTCAGTACAGAACTCAGGCTCATCCTTTGTCTCTGGATTTTATAGAATTAGTGTTTTTCTTGTAAAGAATCGTTCCCATCTGCTCACCAACCTTGACATTCCAGAACAGTGATAAATAATGGCTTTTAATTAGAATGTTCCTTCCTTGAGATACAGACTATGGCGTTTTATCTCCGTGAATACAGACATTTCAGGGCATAAAATAATTGGTGTTAGCCGTGACCGCAAGAATGCTGTGGAAATGGCCTGATATGAATGGGATGCCGCACAGAGTGCATAAGGAGGATTAACTGAATAGTGGTAAGGCCCAAGGTGAATGGGGAATACAGGGCCTATGTCACACCAAACTACAGAAACTCTGAGTGTAAGGATAGTTGGTTTATTATTTCATACCATCCTGGCACAGTTTTTAATAACGCTTTATAGGTGTAAACTATTCTCATCAGTCCCTGTTCCTGAGGAATCTGGCAGTCTAATGCCATTACAAAATATATTCATTTACAGGCACAGGAGGACCAGTTTAGGTGTTACTGGTGGAGTAGGAACATGGACAGCAGAGGTTAGAGTTACACTTGGGCTGCTGCTCCTGGGGACCTTTTTAAAGCTATACCTAACTATTTACTGATGACATGTCTATTATCTTGAGTAAATGTGTTGGTAAACCGCTTTTCCTGGAAGGATGCACTAGGCAAGGGGAAAATAGATATACTGTAGTTATTGGGCCGGGGTGGGGTGGCATAAAGGTTATAATGGGTGGTGCATGTTAGCTACGGGAAGCTATGGGAGTTTGGATGTTATTGAAGCTCATGGTCTGACTCCTACTTTGCAAACTAGCCTGGTTATGTCAAGTGTCCAGACTAAATTAAAACAGATTAACCCATAATTATGTTTTAGGATTGTTGGTCTAGGACAGTAGCCCCCAAACTGCAGCCCGCGGGCCAGATGCAGCCCTTTGCTTGCTTTTATTTGGCCCTTGGGGCACTATTCCTCCCACACTATTCCTGCTGACACCATGGATGAGACACCATTCCTTCTACTGACACCAAATACTACAATATTCCTGTAAGTAAGTTTTTTTAGAGTGTATTAAAGTATAACTAAAGGTTAAAAACATTTTTTTTTTTTTTTTTAGTTTTGGATACAGTAGAGAGGGATTGCTGCCTATGCCCTACGCTCATTATTTGTCCTGTTTACCATCATTGAAAGTGAAAATAAAAGAAAAATCCCAGATTTTGGGTTGTCCCAGAAAAGTAATACAGTAGAGGGGAAATCTTCCATTGAGAACACCTGGGGGTCCCCAAGGGATTCCCTTATTGTTCAGAGATTTCCTCTTCTGTTTCCCTTGACAGAAAGTCAAGGGAAATCTCCTCAATGGGAAACCGATGGAGAAAAAAATCTGACTGGTTATAACCCTCCCTATATATACAAAATGGGAAAAGTTTTGCCTATAGTTCTTTAAGTTTTGTTATATAACCAGCCCTTCATGATCTCTGTGCTCTCTCTGCAGGCTGCCCCCGTGGTGAATTCCAGTGCACTAGCAAGTTGTGTATTGCTACCAGTTTTGTGTGTGACGGTGTGGATAACTGCGGTGACAACAGCGATGAACAAGATTGCTCTGTGATTACCTGCAAAGCAGGACAGTTCCGCTGCGGGAAAGGGATCTGCATTCCCGAGAAATGGCTTTGTGATGGACAGGCTGACTGTGCAGATCAGTCAGATGAATCAGAGGATCGCTGCGGCCTAAAAAGTCAACCTCAGGCGGTGACGCAGTGTGGGGCACAAGAGTTTCGCTGTGGCAACGGCAAGTGTA
This sequence comes from Pelophylax lessonae, assembly GCF_965119305.1. Lineage (NCBI taxonomy): Eukaryota > Metazoa > Chordata > Amphibia > Anura > Ranidae > Pelophylax > Pelophylax lessonae. Next base: position 239,222,298 of record NC_138775.1, on the reverse strand, counting down.
TCCACCTGAACTGGAGATGTGATGGAGATGAGGACTGCAAGGACAAATCTGATGAGAAAGATTGCCGTAAGTAAAGTGTATAGTCCTAGGGACTGACTGCATGTAACAGAAGATACTTTTTAGTTTAAAGGCCCTATGAGTTAGAACTCCATGCAAGCAGGTAAATGCACAGGGTAAATACAAACAATATCTCACAAAAGTGAGTACACCCATCACATTTTTGTAAATATTTTATTATATCTTTTCATGTGACTACATTGAAGAAATTATACTATGCTACAATGTAAAGTAGTGAGTGTACAGCTTGTATAAGGGCTCTTACAAACACTTTTTTCTCAGCGGGGGGATCAATCCACCGATCCCCCACAGTGCAGGAGGATGACAGCTGTGTCTCTGCGCTGTGTGCAAGACACAGCTGTCAGGTCCCCATGCATCTTTATGGGGGAATCGGATGGGAAAGGCCCGTCGGCCCGTTCTCATCCGATCCGCTGGACGGATGGAAAATAGGGTTTCCATCCGTCCAGATTTGATGGACCGGATCGGATTGGATGTCAGCGGACATGTCTCCACTGACATGTGATGCCCCATAGACATGCATGGGGTGAACGTTCCGCCGTATCCGCCAAAAAAACTGACAGGCGGATCTGAACGGTCCACCTGTGTGAAAGGGGCCTAACTGTAAATTTGCTGTACCCTCAAAATAACTCAACACACAGTCATTAATGTCTAAATCGCTGACAACAAAAGTGAGTACACCCCTAAGTGCAAATGTCCTAATTAGGCCCAATTAGCCATTTTCCCTCCTCGGTGTCATATGACTCGTTAGTTTTACAAGGTCTCAGGCATGAATGGGGAGCAGGTGTGGTAATTTGGTGTTATCGCTCTCACTCTCTCATACTGGTCACTGGAAGTTCAACATGGTACCAGTCTAGGCAAAGAACTCTGAGGATCTGAAAAAAGAATTGTTGCTCTACGTAAAGATGGCCTAGGCTTTAAGATTGCCAAGACCCTGAAACTGAGCTGCAGCACGGTGGCCAAGACCATACAGCGGTTTAACAGGACAAGTTCTACTCAGAACAGGCCTCTCCATGGTCAACCAAAGAAGTTGAGTGCACGTGCTCAGCATCATATCCAGAGGTTGTCTTTGGGAAATAGACGTATGAGTGCTGCCAGCATTGCTGCAGAGGTTGAAGGGGTGGGGGGGTCAGCCTGCCAGTGCTCAGACCATACATGGCACACTGCATCAAATTGGTCTGCATGGCTGTCGTCCCAGAAGAAGCCTCTTCTAAAGATGATGCACAAAAAAACAGTTTGTGGGATAAAGATAAACCTATTTGGTTCAGATGGCGTCAAGCGTGTGTGGCAGCAAACAGGTGAGGAGTACAAAGACAAGTGTGTCTTGTCTACAGTCAAGCATGGTGGTGGGAGTGTCATGGTCTGGGGCTGCATGAGTGCTGCCGACACTGGGGAGCTACAGTTCATTGAGGGGACCATGAATGCCAACATGTACTGTGACATACTGAAGCAGAGCATGATCCCCTCCATTCGGAGACTTGGCCGCAGGGCATTATTCCAACATAACTAAACCAAACACACCTCAAAGACCACCTCTGCCTTGCTAAAGAAGCTGAGGGTTAAGGTGATGGACTGGCCAAGCATGTCTCCAGACCTAAATCCTATTAAGCATCTATGGGGCAAATGAAGGTGGAGGAGTGCAAGGTCTCTAACATCCACCAGCTCCTTGATGTCATCATCAAGGAGTGGAAGAGGACTCCAGTGGCAACCTGTGAAGCTCTGGTGAACTCCATGCCCAAGAAGGTTTAGGCAGTGCTGGAAAATAATGGTGACCACACAAAATATTGACACTTTGGGCCCAATTTGGACATTTAGGGTTGTGCTTACTTTTGTTGCCAGCGGTTTAAGCATTAACCACTTAAAGACCAGCCACCGCAGAGTTACTGGGTATGGGTACGTTGGCTCGCAAGAGCGGGTTGCCGGTGGCACGACCGTGCACCCATTCTCTAGCCCTGCAGCTAAGCAACGGGTCGGGCAGCCGTGATGGCCACCGGGAACCAGGTGATCGCTGGAGGGACTGACAGAAGGCTCATCTGTCACTGATTGAAACAGGGCTCCTGTGTTCGTTATTTCGGAACACAGGAACCCTGTTTCCATCCACCAAGTCTGGCCCCCGCACAGTCAGAATCACCCCCTAGGTAAACATTAACCCTTTGATCGCCCCTTGTGTTAATCCCTTCCCTGCCAGTGTCATTATTACAGTAACAGAGCATATTTTTAGCACTGATTACTGTAGTAATGCCACTGGTCCCCCCAAAAGTGTCAAAAATGTCAGTTAGGGGTCCGATCTGTCTGCCGCAATGTTGCAGTCCCGCTAAATATCGCAGATCGCCGTCATTACTAGTAAAAATTAAATAAATAAAAATTATGTAAATCTTTCCCCTAGTTTGTAGACGCGATAACTTTTGAGCAAACCAATCAAAATACACTTATTGGGTTTTATTTTACCAAAAATATTTGGCAAAATACAAATTGGCCAAAAATGATGAAAAAATGTGATTTCTAAAAAATGTTATTGGGAATGTTATATATAGTGAAAAAAATGCTTTTTTTCCCCAAAATTGTCGCTCTTTTTTTGTTTATAGCGCATAATCAAAAAACTGCAGAGGTGATCAAATACCACTAAAAGAAAGCCCTGTTTGTGGGGGAAAAAAAAGGACATCAATTTTATTTGGGTACAGTGTCGCACGACCGCGTAGTTGTCAGTTAAAATAACGCTGTGCCGAATCACAAAAAATGGCCTGGTGATTAAGGGGGCAAATCCTTCTGGTCCAGAAGTGGTCAATGGCTGTGTTGAGTTATTTTGAGGGGTCAGCAAATTTACACTGTTATACAAGCTGTACAGGCGCCCTCGGTAGAAGTCCGTGTGACGAAACATGTAAGGGCGTGAGCACGCATCCATCAGCTGTCACGCAGAGTCGGTGCGCTGGAGCTCTGGCTTTCCCTAAACCGATAGCGGTGAGTTTACCAGCACACGACGGACTCCACATTTATTCTACATGCTACTATTCAATTTTAACATTGTGAGTGTATCCTATATGGGGGATTGGGAATTCTAATAAAGTGTTGTTTATGGAATCACACTATGGGTCCTCCCCCTTTCTTTTCCCATACATGTTCTGAGGTGTCTGGTGCAGTTAATGCTGAATTGAAATCCTGATTTGATATCAGAGTTTGGGCAATCCGGAGAGTGTTTACCTGGAATTCGTGTACCACATTGTGGAATTATACCCCATACAAGGCGTTTCTGTTCCCATCCTGTGGTGAGTTTTTACTACCTAGGGGGGCACGTTTTTTTGTTGAGGTGTGGTGACGGTGGTCCATCTAAACAGGAAGTGACACAGAGGGTTCACGGGCTTGCACTCCAGGATCCTATTCAATATAAGAACTTTATCCTTCAGCATTTGCGGATATCACCTTGAATGGACATTTATTTGCAGAGAATAATTTTTTGATTCATTGTTTCTATATACAAGTTATTTTAATTAGCGCTGCTAGTGTGTGTGAGCCTCCTTCCGATTCTCATTATACACCTTTTGTTAAGCTGTACACTCACTACTTTACATTGTAGCAAAGTGTCATTTCTCTTACGTCCTCCGACAGTCGCCGCCTCTTCATATTCGTCACATATGGGGTATTAGACTTTGCTCCGAAGGAGTAGCTAGGCAACAGAATATGTTAACAATAAAGCTTTAACATATCCCACCCTCAAGGGGTGGTCCCCTCAGTCAATACCCTCCTACTTCCTGCAACCATATCTCAGTTTTAATGTCTAGCTTGTCAGGAGTGGCTGGCTCTCTCTGTGCTGGGACTTTCTGTCCCAGACTCTTTCTTCTTTTTAATATTTTGTTTGAGTTTTTCTCTCTACCTTTACTTAGCTGTTATTTTGTCAGCGTTAGTTAGTTCTTCGGACGAAGAGGATCATGCGGACTGGGTCTCGGGCTGATCCCCCTGGTCGCAGGTCGTGGGTCAGTGGCTTCCCAGTCTGCCATCGAGCGTTCAGCCAGGTAACGCTCCTGGCATGGTGGACGACCCATCCCTGTTCGGTGCAGGGATGATTGGTGAGGTGGCTACCTCACTGGACGCTGTGCGGTTTCTTAACCCCCATTTTGTGCGTCTTGAATTGCGACTCTCCCTGCCTCATGTGCAGCGGCTTGTTCGCCTGTGCGGGTCCCCCACGCCATGTGATTGCCCGGTTCGGGTGCAGACGGACAATGCCACGGCGGTGGCCTACATCAACCACCAAGGGGGCACCAGGAGTGCCCGAGCGGCTCGAGAAGTGGCCGACATTCTGTCTTGGGCCGAGACTCATGTCCCGGCGATAACGGCGGTTCACATTCCGGGAGTGGAGAACTGGCAGGCGGACTATCTGAGTCGCCAGACCCTGGATCAGGGGGAATGGTCTCTCCATCCGGCTGTCTTCCAGACGTTGTGCGCGAAGTGGGGTCTTCCAGATGTGGACCTGTTCGCGTCTCGCCTCAACAACAAGGTGAAGAGGTTCGTGGCAAGGACGCGCGACCCTCGGGCAGACGCGTCGGACGCGTTAGTGGCCCCGTGGCATCAGTACAGGCTGATGTACGCGTTTCCACCGATTCAGTTGCTGTCCAGGTTCCTTCGCAGGTTACACTCGGAACGCAACACGGTGACTCTTGTGGCACCGGACTGGCCTCGCCGGTCCTGGTACGCAGACCTCGTGAATCTGGCGGTCGACGCCCCGTGGCGTCTGCCTCTTCGAGACGATCTACTGTCTCAAGGACCGATATACCATCCTGCTTTACAGTCGCTGGCTTTGACGGCCTGGCTGTTGAGACCGAGGTCCTGAAGGAGAGGGGTCTCTCTCCGGAGGTCGTTCATACTTTAATCAACGCGAGGAAGTCTTCCTCGGGGAAGGTTTATTACCGTACTTGGAAGGCCTATTTTGCCTGGTGTGAGTCCAGGGGGTTTTCACCCCGCACGTACTCGGTGTCCCGTGTGCTGTCTTTCCTTCAAACGGGTGTTGATCAGCGTTTGGCGCTGGCTACGATAAAGGGTCAGGTGTCTGCTCTGGCCGTTCTGTTTCAACGTCCCGTGGCTTCCAACCCATTGGTTGGCACCTTTGTTCAGGGTGTGCGGCATCTGGTTCCCCCGAGGCGGGATCCTCTGCCCCCTTGGGACTTGGATCTCGTTGTCTATGTTGTCCAAAAAGGTCGCCTTTTTGGTGGCGATCACTTCGGCTCGCAGAGTGTCGGAGCTGGCGGCTTTGTCCTGCAAGTCTCCGTACCTGGTTATTCATTTGGATAAGGTGGTCTTGCGACCTAATCCTTCTTTTCTGCCGAAACGAGTTTCGGAATTCCATCTTAATGAGGATATTGTCTTGCCTTCGTTGTGCACGAAGCCTAAACATCCAAAGGAGGTGAGATTGCACTCTCTGGATGTTGTTCGGGCGATGAGGGTTTACCTTAAATCGACTGAGTCTTTTCGAAAGACGGACTCCTTGTTTGTTCTTCCAGAGGGTCCTCGGAAGGGCATGGCGGCTTCGGCCTCTACCATCGCCAAATGGATCAGGCAGACCATTGAACAGGCCTATGCTTTGCAGGGGAAGGTTCCCCCTGTGCCTGTGAAGGCGCACTCTACTAGATCTCTGAGTACGTCTTGGGCCTGTCGTCATGGGGCTTCTGTAGCCCAGGTGTGTAAGGCGGCGACTTGGTCGACCGTGCACACTTTCACAAAATTCTACAAAGTAGATGTTCAGGCATCGGCGGATGCTTCCTTTGGCCGCAAGGTTCTTAGTGCGGCTGTTCCCTAGGGTCCCTTGTTGGGGACTCCTGGCTGTTGGGATAAGTTTTGTATCCCCTGGTTTTTTTGTCTTTTCCTGGGTTGTTGCTCCTGTTGAGCGCTTATTTTTTGCTGTTGCCCAGCTGGTTTCCTTCCTTTGGTAAGGTTCCTTTCTTTGATGCGGAGACTGCGTTGCCTTTCGGCGCGGATGCGTTTCCCACCCCTCATGTTTGCACTGCTTTGGGACGTCCCCATATGTGACAAATATGAAGAGGCGGCGACTGTCGGAGGACGTAAGAGAAAACGGAATTTTTGTAAAATCTTACCTGTAAAATTCCTTTCTCTGAGTCCTCCGACAGTCGCCGCCCCCGCCCCTCTTTTGGGGTTTGATTGTATACTCTACTGCTATTCCACTAAAACTGAGATATGGTTGCAGGAAGTAGGAGGGTATTGACTGAGGGGACCACCCCTTGAGGGTGGGATATGTTAAAGCTTTATTGTTAACATATTCTGTTGCCTAGCTACTCCTTCGGAGCAAAGTCTAATACCCCATATGTGACGAATATGAAGAGGCGGCGACTGTCGGAGGACTCAGAGAAAGGAATTTTACAGGTAAGATTTTACAAAAATTCCGTTTTCTTCAGTGTTGTCACATGAAAAGATATATTAAAATATTTACAAAAATGTGGGGGTGCACTCACTTTTGTGAGATACTGCTTCAGTGATGTGTTTTACTCGCCAAAAGGTTTTAATTCTGTCAAGCCAGTCTTGTTAGCCATACACCTAAGCCCCACTGCAAAGCCAGGCAAGGAACACCACTGTTTTCTCTCACAAATAGCAGCTTTTTGTGTGACCTAGGTAAAGGTGTGGGAATGGCGCTGTCTACTAATGGAATGGTAATGATATCTAGACAGGATAGATTAAAGTAGAAATAGGAGTAATATATATGAACACAGATATAACACAATGTACAAAAATGTAAAGTGCCAATGCTGAAGACGGATGACGAAACGCGTACAGCGCCATCGCATCATTTCCGGTTCCGGCATCTGATTGGAGCGCATTGCGTTCCACAGCTCCGCTTATATGCTTATTTGATTTGTTTGGATTATGAGTACCCATTTATCTATTTTAATAATAAAAGTAGTGTTTACAATATTACACTATTGGCCTCTTTTTGCCCCACATGCTATACCTGTACATACATGGTCCCATTACGTTTGGTCTGATACCGGAGTACATACCCCATCCAAGAGCGGACCCCCCGGTTTCCTGGGCCTTTCCATAGGACCTTACTGGGATTAATCCTAACCACTATACCCGCCCTTTACCCCTGTGTGGGGTGGGAACGTCCGGTGAGTGGGCTACTTACCCTAGGGGGCACTTAGCACCTCACTCATCACCCACCACGGGGTTTTATTTATTTATAGGATATCTATGAAGATATTTCTCACGCGAATGGACTATACACGTCACTCAGTCACCTTATTGGACTATTAGCATCATTTACCTCACTCAGTCACCTTATTGGATTTTGAATAATATTTATTCACTTTTATTGATTCACATATATCTTATTTGTGCTTATCACTGTATCACTTTAATTATTTATATATATATATATATATATATATATATATATATATTTTCATTTTTTATCCAGCACAATCATTGTCACTTGTCACTTTATCATTCATTCCTTGATTCCATATATATTTTTTACTGTTTGATATTACTGGTTTAGCCTAATTTCCGTTGTGTGTATATTGGAGATACTTGCGTATATTATCCACTCACCTTAAGCACTTGGTCACTTTTATCACCATTGTTTATAGCAATCACTCACTGCATTGGCACTTTATATTTTTGTACATTGTGTTCTATCTGTGTTCATATATATTACTCCTATTTTTACTTTAATCTATCCTGTTTAGATATCATTACCATTCCATTAGTAGACAGCGCCATTCCCACACCTTTACCTTTTTTTTATATTTTCTGGGAGGCTGCAGCCTACTGACACACCCATTATACACCCTATAGCGCGGAGTCCTATACTTCAATTTTTTTGTGACTTGTTTGCTGTTTTTGACAGTTTATGGGCCTCATCATACTGCTCAGTTATTGTCCTGTAAGCAGGCTGGCGACAGGATACGAAACTTATAAAGTCACCCGCCTATTCATACAGTGTGCCAAAAGTATGTAAATCACAAGACAAACGGAACAGAATTTAAGAAAGAAAAAATCTTGTTTGATATAACTGATCTCGTATGTATGCTGTATATAGACTGTATTTTTAGCTTTTTTCCTCAATGGGAATTTTTTAATTTAGCAAATATTTAGTCAACCAAAAAGAGAGCTGATGACCGTGCAATGCGGGAAAAATATCCTCCCGTGTTTTTTAATCTATTATTGACAAAAGTAATGTGCTGTGCAGTAACTCATAGCATCATGGCACATATTGGCTTTCATTGTTGGTTGCCATAGATTACAGTATATTAACTATGTGCACAGTGCAGTAACCTATCACAGCCAATCCGCTTTCACTTTACTGTAGTTATAGCAATAAAAGTTTCATTTGATTGATGATTTTGCATATCTTTATTATAACTTGCCTTATCAAATTGAATAAGTGTTTATTTTATAAGCAGCCCCTTTAAGGCCTCATGCATGCTTTCAGTCAACCAATGTAAATTGTGGGCATATTTCCACAACCGAGATAGATTGCTCCAGCTATTTGTCCATAGTGATAAATGGCTGTATATGGGTATGCTTAATGCTTGTGTAAATCACTGAATATGGCTTTGGTGCATACAGGGATTCTATGGATGACTACGCATCGGTTCTTCCTAGGCATGAAAATGCACAATTTATGTTGGATGCCTAAAAGCCTATTTGTGCATGAGACCTTTTTATTTTTTTATAATGTTATTTTAATGTTCAAAAAACCCAACGTTTATATAATACCTTCTCTAGGTCCCTTTGGGACACTATTCCATCCACAACTAACACTGATGGGGCACTATTACATCCACAACTAACACTAATGATGGGGCACTATTCTTTCCACTGACACCAGTGGTGGGGCACTATTCCTTCCATAGACACCAATAATGGGGTGCTATTTTTTTCCACTCTTATCAACAATGGGGCACTATTACTCCAACTGATACCAACATTGGGGCACTATTCCTTCCACTGATACCAATAATGGGGCGCTATTCCTTCCACTGATACCAATAATGGGGCACTATTCCTTCCACTGATGCCAATAATGGGGCGCTATTCCTTCCACTGATACCAATAACGGCGAAATGTTACTCCCACTGATACCAAGAATGGGGCACTATTAATCCCACTGATACCAACAATAGGACAATATTCCTTCCACTGATACCAACAGGTCACTATTCCTTCCACTGATGCCAATAACGGGGAAATGTTACTCCCACTGATACCAACAATAGCACACTGTTACTCCCACTGATACCAACAATAGGACAATATTCCTTCCACTGATACCAACAGCAGGGCCCTATTCCTTCCACTGATACCAACAGCAGGGCACTATTCCTTCCACTGATACCAACAGCAGGGCACTATTCCTTCCACTGATACCAACAGCAGGGCACTATTCCTTCCACTGATACCAACAACAGGGCACTATTCCTTCCACTGATACCAACAATGGGGCACTAATTTCTGCCACTGATACCAACAATGGGGCACTAATACTCCCACTGATACCAACAATGGGGCACTAATTTCTGCCACTGATACCAACAATGGGGCACTAATACTCCCACTGATACCAACAATGGGGCACTAATACTCCCACTGATACCAATACTGGGGCACTATTACTCCCACTGATACCAATAATGGGGCCCTATTACTTCCACTGATACCAACAATGGTGCGCTATAACTCCCACTAAAACCAATGATGGGGCATTGTTTACTCCCACTGATGCTGGGGCATTTCTGCTCGCAGTCTGACCCCCCCCCCCCCCAAAGCCTGAAGATCAGAAAACTGGCCCTTTGTTTAGAAAGTTTGGAGACCCATGTTCTAGATAAGTGATTTCTACATCTGCTCGAATACAAAAAACACATAAGCCTTCTAGTTACTGTTGTCTGACTTTTATAACAGTTTATTAGGCATAAAAGCTGATGTGGGGCACAACTGGCATTGTACCCAGAAATCCCCTTTTATTAGAGGTAAATAAGGTTTCACACGTATTACTCTTGCAGCTGTTGTGACCTGTCGTCCTGATCAGTTCCAATGTGGGGATGGTACTTGTGTCCACGGCATGTATCAATGTAATGGAGTCCGAGACTGTTCAGATGGCAGCGATGAGACCGGGTGCAGAACTGGTGAGCCCATGTTGATAAGACTTGTACTGCCTAGAATGCAGACTAGAGTATTTTTTGTACAGTGATGTATCAGAGTTAGGTTGATTGTCATTAGTGAGCACTAAACAGTAAAGTGAAGCTCATAGGAGGGGAAACTCATTACAGGTGCAGAATGTCCCTTCCAACATGTGCACCTGTTGCTGCTGATAAGTTGATAAGCTGATTGCTATTTTTATGTCTTTGCCTTATTAATATAATGATTAATTCCACCAACATACAGTCAAAAAAACAATACCAAATAATAGTTAGATTAACTTATTCACCGTAGTGCTGTATATCTATTTTATGATATAGCAACTGTATATATTGACGCAGAGTATATTTATACATCTACTGTATAATATAGAGTCATAAGAGGGGTGCAGTAACCAACTGGCAATCCCTACTCACTTTTAGGCTTCATTCACATGCGCTGCTGGGGTGGGGTAAAACCAGGTGGTTCAGCTGCAGTTTATTGTCCCCCGACCACCCACCTAAATGGTGACATGCAGCCGTCCACGGCTATACACATGCTGAGACAAGAATTAAACCAGATGTTGCTTTTGGCGCATGTTGCTGCCACCAAACTCAACTAATGCAGGTCTGTGGGGCTGTCCTGTACCTGCGCCACAACCATGTTAAATGCACCCAACTGTGGCATGGTAGTGCAGCATCTGAAACAAAATCAGGCAGTGAGGAGGCAACAAATTGCCCCGCCCCCCCCGCATAAACCTCTTAAAAAAGATCCAGGCATAGATTGCTTTTCAGAGGAGTGGCAGTCCTTGCTGCACATCTGAATGTGCCCTTAGTCTTTTTTTTAATATACAGGTGCATCTCATAAAATTTAAATATCATCAAAAAGTTTATTTCAGTAATTCAATTCAGAAAGTCTAACTCCTTTTATATCATTACATAGAGAGTGATATATTTCAAGCATTTCTTTCTTTTCTTTTTGATGATTATGGCTTACAGCTAGTGAAACCCCAAAATTCACAATCTCAGAAAATTGTAAAATTTTGAAAAAGTTCAATATTGTAGACTCATGGTGTCACACTCTAATCCGCTAATTAAATCAGTAGTATACTCCGCCATTAAACTTCTTCCTACAGGTAAGCCTATGATAAGGCTTACCTTTTAGGTAAAATTAATATCTCCTAAACCTGCACTGTTTAGGAGATATTCGCCCTGCATGCAGCCGCTGACACCTGCGGCGCATGCGCTCTGAAGGTTCGGCGGACCTTGAGAGCTCTTTGCTGGCTCCTTGCCGGAAAGTAACTCCCGCGCGCATGCTTGCCTCGCACAAAAGAGCTCTCAGAAGACCTACGATTAAGAATTGTTGACTTGCATAAAGCTGGAAAGGGTTATAAAAGTATCTCCAAAAGCCTTGCTGTTCATCAGTCAACGGTAAGACAAATTGTGTACAAATGGAGAAAGTTCAGCACTGCTGCTACTCTCCCTAGGAGTGGCCGTCCTGTAAAGATGACTGCAAGAGCACAGCGCAGACTGCTCAATGAGGTGAAGAAGAATCCTAGAGTGTCAGCTAAAGACTTACAAAAGACACTGGCAAATGCTAACGACCCTGTTAGCGAATCTGCAATAAGTAAAACACTAAACAAGAATGGATTTCATGGGAGGATACCACAGAGGAAGCCACTGCTGTCCAAACAAAACATTGCTGCACCTTTATAGTTTGCACAAGAGCACCTGGATGTTCCATAGCAGTACTAGCAAAATATTCTGTGGACAGATGAAACCAAAGTTGAGTTGTTTGGAAGAAACACACAACACTATGTGTGGCGAAAAAGAGGCACAGCACACAAACATCAAAACCTCATCCCAACTGTGAAGTATGGTGGTGGGGGCATCATAGTTTGGGCTGCTTTGCTGCGTCAGGGCCTGGACGGATTGCTATCATCGAAGGAAAAATGAATTCCCAAGTTTATCAATATGCAAAACAATGGCCCCTGGACTTTACATGAGGTGAGCACGTGGGTTCGGCAACAAAGGATGGATGCAAGGAAATAAATATAATGAATCACAGTTTATTAAAGTATAAACCACAACATCATATAATGATAGCACAAAAAAATATAACAGTAAACATGATTGGAGTAAAAATACTGATAGAAAATGAATACAATCTCATATACATGACATGTTGATCATCAGCAAGAGTACATGCATATTAAATTAAATCATAGTCGCTAATATAATATTTCATCTGGATCCCGACGTGTTTCGCGAGCTCTACTCGCTTTTTCAAGGGTGGATGCATAAGGGACATGTCTGAGAGAAAATATATGACAATGTTGGAACAAATGAAGGATGAACCAATAAGTAGAATGGTCAACGCATCCAACAAGGGGACTCAATACTTACAAATCAATAACGCTGGAACCAAATGATGAACCTCTAATGGTTGGCAACTGGATATGTCTGACCCGGGAGCTGACGGGTCCAAACTGACCTAACCCAGCATGGCGGCGTGTGGTGGATGGAGTAATGAAGAGGAATAATAAATAATATGTCCTTCCGTATCTGTCATCAAAAGGATATGGGTAGTGGTAGTAGTATAGGTATAAATGATATCTCAAGAAATATAAAAATATAATTATTGGACAAAGGAAGGACAAATTGGTAAAATGGTAGAAATATGAATACCTGCAAGAGTGAAAAGTCATAGTGGTAGTGAAGAGAAAAGTGCATATTATTTATTATTCCTCTTCATTGCTCCATCCACCACACGCCACCATGCTGGGTTAGATCCGTTTGGACCCGTCAGCTCCCGGGTCAGACATATCCAGTTGCCACCCATTAGAGGTTCATCATTTGGTTCCAGCATTCTTGATTTGTAAGTATTGTGTCCCCTTGTTGGATTCCTTGACCATTCTACTTATTGGTTCATCCTTCATTTGTTCCAACATTGTCATATTTTCTCTCAGACATGTCCCTTATGCATCCACCCTTGAGAAAGCGAGTAGAGCTCGCGAAACACGTCAGGATCAAAATGCAATATTATATTAGCGACTATGATGTAATTTACTATGTATATACTCTTGCTGATGATCAACATGTCATGTATATGAGATTGTATTAATTTTCTATCAGTATTTTTACTCCAATCATGTTTACTGTTATATTTTTTTGTGCTATCATTATATGATGTTGTGGTTTATACTTTAATAAACTATGATTCATTATATTTATTTCCTTGCATCCATCCTTTGTTGGCAGGCAAACCTATGGAAGGCAACAGAAAGGTCTAAAAAGGCCAGGTACACTGGAGTACCTTCGTCCCTGTAAGATAGGATACCCTGTCGGGACGCTATCCCCTGCCCAGAAGCTGATGCTTCATCAATAGTAGGTCATTACATCTGCAACTCGTGTCTGAAATATAATATTGACTGTGCCTTTAGAAATACTCTAAGGGAGAAGGAGACTGGGATCTAACTCCTGCCAGCAGTACAGCCTTCTTGGATACGACCCTGTTAGCGAATCTGCAATAAGTAAAACACTAAACAAGAATGGATTTCATGGGAGGATACCACAGAGGAAGCCACTGCTGTCCAAACAAAACATTGCTGCACCTTTATAGTTTGCACAAGAGCACCTGGATGTTCCACAGCAGTACTAGCAAAATATTCTGTGGACAGATGAAACCAAAGTTGAGTTGTTTGGAAGAAACACACAACACTATGTGTGGCGAAAAAGAGGCACAGCACACAAACATCAAAACCTCATCCCAACTGTGAAGTATGGTGGTGGGGGCATCATAGTTTGGGCTGCTTTGCTGCGTCAGGGCCTGGACGGATTGCTATCATCGAAGGAAAAATGAATTCCCAAGTTTATCAATATGCAAAACAATGGCCCCTGGACTTTACATGAGGTGAGCACGTGGGTTCGGCAACAAAGGATGGATGCAAGGAAATAAATATAATGAATCACAGTTTATTAAAGTATAAACCGCGACATCATATGATAGCACAAAAAAAATCATAACAGTAAACATGATTGGAGAAAAAATACTGATAAAAAGTCAATACAATCTCCTATACATGACATGTTGATCATCAGCAAGAGTACATACATAGTAAATTACATCATAGTCGCTAATATAATATTGCATCTTGATCCCGACGCGTTTCGTGAGCTCTACTCGCTTTTTCAAGGGTGGATGCATAAGGGACATGTGTGAGAGAAAATATATGACCATGTATCAAATGAAGGATGAACCAATAAGTAGAATGGTCAAGGAATCCAACAAGGGGACTCAATACTTACAAATCAATAATGCTGGAACCAAATGATGAACCTCCAATGGGTGGCAATTGGATATGTCTGATCCGGGAGTTGACGGGTCCAGGCGGACCTAACCCTGCATGGTGGCGTGTGGTGGATGGAGTAATGAAGAGGAATAATAAATATGTCCTTCCGTATCTGTCATCAAAAAGAATTGGGTAGTGGTAGTAGTATAGGTATAAATAATGATATCTCAAGAAATCTAAAAATATAATTATTGGATAAAGGAAGGACAAATTGGTAAAATGGTAGAAATATGAATACCTGCAAGAGTGAAAAGTCATAGTGGTAGTGAAGAGAAAAGTGCATGGTGTGAAAAAAGAAAATGAAAGGAAAATGAGGAAAAATTTGGAAAATAGGTCACCACTAGAAACTGGATGACAAAGACCTAAGTGAGTGAGTAAAAGGGATGAGAGAAAGTGAAATGGTAACCAGGTGTCCAGGGAGTACAAAGAATAAGGATTGAGAATTGAAAAACAAAAAACCATTACCAAGTGGAGAGTGCTACCGTGCAGAAAATAACCCAGTAATAAACATGCAGGGAATTACCTCCGAACACCAAAAATAGCAGACCCGAACATCATGTACAGGGTTGGCAAAGCAGAAACAACAAACGCCGGATGGTGTCGGCTACCTTGTGTGGGAGAGGGACGCCGTAGTGGCCCTCCCCCTGCCGCCCCAAGGTGTAATAGTACGCATCGGCGGGGTGACGTCATGCATGTGCCGGGCGAACTGGCATGACGCCGATGTGGAGGTGGCCTCGTCCGTCAGTGGAAGGGCGGGGACAGCAAGGGAGGAAACACCTCCCTCTTCCTACATCGCAGCTCCCGAGGCCAGAAACTCCAAAGGAAACCACTAAAGAGAAAAAATGTATCAAAGGAAGCAATTTAGACAAAATGTTGTTAAAAAAAATCAATAAAAATGTCACAATCAAAGAGTAGCTAAGTGTAGAACAAAAATTAATGTGCAAAATGGAAGAATTTTACCGACCAAAATGACAACAGACCATATTGGGCACAAATGGGTTTCTTCCACCCGGAATTCAGTATAGAAGAGGGCATGATCAGGTGTCATCTGTGTCACACCTCCATCCCAAAATACAATATGCAAAACAAGGAATGGCCCTGGGACTTTACATGAGGTGAGCACGTAGGGTCGGCAACAAAGGATGGATGCAAGGAAATAAATGTAATGAATCACAGTTAAAGTATAAACTGCAACATCATATATTGATAGCACAAAAAATATCAGAACAGTAAACATGATTGGAGTAAAATTACTGATAAAAAAATTAATACAATCTCCTATACATGACATGTTGATCATCAGCAAGAGTATATACATAGACACAAAAAAGGTGATAGGAAAAGTGGGGCTTTGCGGGCTGATGGGAGAAGGATCAAATCAAAACCAAAATATTCAAAAAATAAATTTTATTATTATATGTTCAAGTTAAAAACATGAGCTGTCATGCACATGTAAATATACAGTATATCAAAAAGGAAAATACATAAATACAATTAATCAGAGTCATTGAGTAGAAATACAACCCATAAGGAACAACCAAAACCTATATGGGAAAAGATGGTAGGTCTCAGGTGGAAGGCGGTCAATGTAGGTCCCCAGCAAGCCGACGCGTTTCGTTCATGGCTTCCTCAGGGCCAGAGAGACCATGACAAACCGGTATTTCCTTTATGTAATGACTCAGAGGGTAACAGGACTACGGCAGGGCATGTAGTTCAAGGCACGTCTATGGTTCAATAGTCGTATAGTGACACTTTTATGCATCTATGTATGTACATATGGATACAGGTCTATATCTTGTCTCCAATGTGTTAACAGCAGGTCACTTTTCATATAATACGGGGTTGCAGCCCATGGAGACCAAATAGCGAGGCAGAACACCACCTTTATCTCAGCTATCCAAGAAGGCTGTACTGCTGGCAGGAGTTAGATCCCAGTCTCCTTCTCCCTTAGAGTATTTCTAAAGGCACAGTCAATATTATATTTCAGACACGAGTTGCAGATGTAATGACCTACTATTGATGAAGCATCAGCTTCTGGGCAGGGGATAGCGTCCCGACAGGGTATCCTATCTTACAGGGACGAAGGTACTCCAGTGTACCTGGCCTTTTTAGACCTTTCTGTTGCCTTCCATAGGTTTGCCTGCCAACAAAGGATGGATGCAAGGAAATAAATATAATGAATCATAGTTTATTAAAGTATAAACCACAACATCATATAATGATAGCACAAAAAAATATAACAGTAAACATGATTGGAGTAAAAATACTGATAGAAAATTAATACAATCTCCTATATATGACATGTTGATCATCAGCAAGAGTATATACATAGTAAATTACATCATAGTCGCTAATATAATATTGCATTTTGATCCCGACGTGTTTCGCGAGCTCTACTCGCTTTCTCAAGGGTGGATGCATAAGGGACATGTCTGAGAGAAAATATGACAATGTTGGAACAAATGAAGGATGAACCAATAAGTAGAATGGTCAAGGAATCCAACAAGGGGACACAATACTTAAAAATCAATAATGCTGGAACCAAATGATGAACCTCTAATGGATGGCAACTGGATATGTCTGACCCGGGAGCTGACGGGTCCAAACGGATCTAACCCAGCATGGTGGCGTGTGGTGGATGGAGCAATGAAGAGGAATAATAAATAATATGCACTTTTCTCTTCACTACCACTATGACTTTTCACTCTTGCAGGTATTCATATTTCTACCATTTTACCAATTTGTCCTTCCTTTGTCCAATAATTATATTTTTATATTTCTTGAGATATCATTTATACCTATACTACTACCACTACCCATATCCTTTTGATGACAGATACGGAAGGACATATTATTTATTATTCCTCTTCATTACTCCATCCACCACACGCCGCCATGCTGGGTTAGGTCAGTTTGGACCCGTCAGCTCCCGGGTCAGACATATCCAGTTGCCAACCATTAGAGGTTCATCATTTGGTTCCAGCGTTATTGATTTGTAAGTATTGAGTCCCCTTGTTGGATTCCTTGACCATTCTACTTATTGGTTCATCCTTCATTTGATACATGGTCATATATTTTCTCTCACACATGTCTCATATGCATCCACCCTTGAAAAAGCGAGTAGAGCTCGCGAAACACGTCGGGATCAAGATGAAATATTATATTAGCGACTATGATTTAATTTAATATGTATGTACTCTTGCTGATGATCAACATGTCATGTATATGAGATTGTATTCATTTTCTATCAGTATTTTTACTCCAATCATGTTTACTGTTATATTTTTTTGTGCTATCATTATATGATGTTGTGGTTTATACTTTAATAAACTGTGATTCATTATATTTATTTCCTTGCATCCATCCTTTGTTGCTGACCCCACGTGCTCACCTCATGTAAAGTCCCAGGGCCATTCCTTGTTTTGCATATTGTATTTTGGGATGGAGGTGTGACACAGATGACACCTGATCATGCCCTCTTATATCCCAAGTTTATCAAGACATTTTGCAGGAGAACTTAAGGCCATCTGTCTACCAGCTGAAGCTCAACAGAAGATGGGTGTTGCAACAGGACAATGAACCAAAGCATAGAAGTAAATCAACAACAGAATGGCTTAAACAGAAGAAAATACGCCTTCTGAAGTGGCCCAGTCAGAGTCCTGACCTCAACCCGATTGAGATGCTGTGGCATGACCTCAAGAAAGCGATTCACACCAGACATCCCAAGAATATTGCTGAACTTAAACAGCTCTGTAAAGAGGAATGGTCAAGAATTACTCCTGACCGTTGTGCACGTCTGATCTGCAACTACAGGAAACGTTTGGTTGAAGTTATTGCTGCCAAAGGAGGTTCAACCAGTTATTAAATCCAAGGGTTCATATACTTTTTCCACCTGCACTGTGAATGTTTACATGGTGTGTTCAATATAAACATGGCAACATTTCATTCTTTGTGTGTTATTAGTTTAAGCAGACTGTGATTGTCTATTGTTGTGACTTAGATGATGATGATCAGATCACATTTTATGACCAATTTGTACAGAAATCTATATCATTCCAAAGGGTTCACATACTTTTTCTTGCAGCTGTATCCACTCCCAGAAATAGGGGTACCTGCTCAAATACGTCCCTTATTACAAAACTATATATATATTAGTGCTGCAACGACGTGTCAACGTAATGAAATACGTCGACATGCGTGAAAGGCGTTAAAGCGTCACACGTGACGTCACACACCCCCTGCTCCTGCACGCCGTTTCTCCTCCTCCCCCACCTCGGTGTGCACAAGACATGAAATGACCAGGAAAGACATGAAAGACTGAGGCATGAAAAGATCGGGAGATAAGGTAATCACTCGGCTATGTCGCTGTTAGTGTTTGCTGCGACCCCTGCTGTGGGAAGATCCACAAAGTACGCAATGCTGCTTCTACTGATGGCAGAGAGCCGTTTCCAGCAGAAATAACAGCTCGTCGCAGCTTAGAGAAAGATTCATACAATACTGTGCAGGCTGATGGACCTGTCTGTAGGGATAAGGCAGAGACAGGCTGGAGAATAGCTGCAGCACCTCTCTGTACTGGCCAAGATTGATGGCAAGGGTCCTCAGAGGGCAATAAAACTGAGAAAAGCTGCTTCAGGGGGATTCGTTTATTTGGTTACTTTTTCATTGTTTCTTAAAAGGGACAATAAACAATATTCCCTATTCTCCCCAAAAAAATGAATCCACACGCATCCACCACTTAACCACTTGGCACTTTGACCCCTTCCTGCCCAGGCCAATTTTCAGCGCTGCCGCACGTTGAACGACAATTGCACATTGCACTGTACCCATACACATTTTTTATCTTTTTCTTTTAGACCGACTTAGCTTTCTTTTGGTGGTATTTAGTCACCGCGCCGTTTTTTTTTTATTTTTTACTAAACAAAAAAAAACCAAAAAATTTGAAAAAAGAAAAAAAAATTTTTTCTGAGTTTCTGTTATAACATTTTGTAAATAAGGAATTCATTTTTCTCCTTCACTGATGGGCACTGATAGGCTGCACTGTTGGGGCTGCACTGATCATCAGGTAGATGTCCCGTGTGGATTGTCGCTTACCAGCTCTCCTCACTTTTTCCTTCCCTTCCCTTTTTACATTTTATTTTTGCCACTTCATTTTTGTATACTGTAAAAACTTCAACCACATTAAAGTATTTTTTGGAAAAAATTTAACAAAAGTTGAAATATCATATTAGAAGTTCTACGTATCGTTTTTTGTAAAGTTATTCAAAGGATTAATTAGCTAATCAAAAAAAGAACACTCAATTAAGCAAAAAAAAAAAAAAAAAAAATAATCGTTGGATTAGTCGACAGACAAAATAATCGTTAGTTGCAGCCCTAATATATATATATATATATATATTGTCATTTCTGGGGGTAAGGAGAAAAAGTAAGTACTTATAAAATTTATATCTGCATGCACAATTTTTAACTGGTACCATATAATTTTCTCAGTAATCACACATAGACAGAATGCAAGTAAAGTCAAGGGAAACGTGTTACCTTCTGTAGCCGCATTCCTCACCACCGCACAGAAAAGACAGTATCAATATGAGAAATAAAGTTTCGCACCTGAGGCCTCTTTGCTGCCGTCCCTCCTGGTGCGGGATGAGAGCCGGTGGCGGAGATGCAGTCAAGAAGACACAATTCGGGGTGAGCCTTTAAATAAAGGACATCCATGCCAATCAAGGTGCATTCGTCTTAAATGTGTGTTTACTTTAGAATATGCACTGTACAGAGGATCATATCTTCCAAGGGAATGTGATGAAGAATACAGATCATCAGTCTTTTATAGAAAATCATAACATGGTAGTCTATGGTGGGCACATACCCAACTTACAGATTACACAATACATTCTTTACTAATTGTTTCAATATTACATATGGTCATTCTGACCTCATAAGGGCTTTGAGTGAAAGGTTAGTTTGACAGTAAGAAAAATTGATTACATCAAGGGAATAATTCACTCTGCAAAGGGACTTTTCATTTAAACATCTTTTCCGAGAATTTTATCATACTACTGGCAGAACATTTTATGTCATCTAGAGAGCAACCAAGACACCAACACATGTTGAAATGCCAAAAGAATTCAGAAACTTTTGTTAAGAAATACATCTTCATAGCGATGGGGAACTCTTGACTAAGTAACGGTTATGCACTCCAGATATTTCATATCTTGACAATCTTAAGGCCGGGTTCACATATGTGCGGCCGCAGGTTTGTGCCTGGGGTCCGTTGCGTGTCTGTTCACCTCTACAGGTACGATTCAGGCCTGAATTCACACCTGAACCGAACCCAAACATGCACAGGACCCTTTTTTAATCCGCTCCGTGGCCTCCCCGGACCTGTTTGAACCGGCTCCATTGAGTGCTGGTCACACTCGCCTGTCATGCGAATTGGATGCGGGGAAACTCGCATCCTATTCACATATATGTGAACCCAGCCTAAAGGTTTCCTGAGCTTTTAAATGGTCTCTCAGTCTGGTTCAGTAGGTTACACAATCATGGAGAAGACTGATGACTTGACACTTGTCAAGAAGACAGTCATTGACACCCTCCACAAGGAGGGTAAGTCACAAAAGGTCATTGGTAAAGAAGCTGGCTGTTCACAGAGTGCTGTATCCAAGCATTTTAATGGAAAGTTGAGTGATGATTTGGGAGCCATGTCATCTGCTGGTGTTGGTCCACTGTGCTTTATTAAGTCCAAAGTCAGCACAGCTCTCTACCAGGAAATTCTAGAGCACTTTATGCATCTCTCTGCTTACCAGCTTTATGGAGATGCTGATTTCATTTTCCAGCAGGACTTGGCATCTGCCTACACTGCCAAAAGTACCAAAACCTGGTTTATTGATCATGGTATCACTGCTTGATTGGCCAGCAAACTCGCCTGACCTAAACCCCATAGATAATCTGTGGGGTATTGTCAAGAGGCAGATGAGAGACACCAGACCCAACAATGTAGACGAGCTGAAGACTGCTAACAAAGCAACCTGGACTTCCTTAGCATTGCCACAGGCTGATCGCCTCCATGCCACGCCACATTGATGCAGTATTTCATGCAAAAAAAGCCCCGACCAAGTGCATACTATACTGTATATGGACAATATTTTCAAGAAACCAACATTTCTTATGTATTATTATAATTTTCTGAAATACTGAATTTTGGGTTTTCACTAGCTGTAAGCCATCAAAATTAAAATAAAGAAATGCTTTAATTATATCGCTCTGTGTGTAGTGAATCCACATAATAGGAGTTTAACTTTTTGAATTGAATTACTGAAATAAATTACATTTTTGATGATATTCTAATCTTTTGAGATGCACCTGTATGTTTTTGCATGCAACAGAGACCTCTAATTTTTTTTATATCTTGGAAAGAGGTTTTAAATCTGGCTTTGCATTAAAGTGATGCTCTCCTCCCCATGTCAAAAATATAGAAACAAAAAACTATAGGAAAAAATATATTGAAAATACTTTCGCCCAGTTTCTGCGCTCGGTGCCTAGGTGAGTGTAATATCATCCTCCTTCCATCAAGATCCCAGGGATTGTTGAGATGCCCAAATCTCATGTGAATATGTTTCTATCTGGTGCATGAGCATCATCTCAGAGATTGAGATTTGACCATCATCCCTGAGATTGGACTACTTGACATCCTCTGGGATAATGCCACCCCCTTGCACTATGGAAGGTGAGGGCAATGTAAGTATGGTGATGTTTTTTTCCTGCTGGTTTTACATTTTTTTTTTCAGCATTTTAGCATTGGACGTGGAGCAAAGCTACTAAATGGATCTTAAGTAGTATTAAGCCCAAAACCAAAAATGTAATATATTGCAGCTTACAAATCCTTAGATGTAATGGCTGCATTCATTTTGTAGGCTTTTTACCCTCTGTTTTCACCGGGTGATCCAGCCAGTAAAACACCTTCAGGGTTATATTGCCCCCACTCTGGATGAAGAAGCACAGAGGCACCACTGGACAGAAGCTCTTTTAATCTGAGGGGAGTGTTAGATGTACTAGCAGATTTAGATGCACTAAAAAATTGAAGCCAAACTCCAGCTAACACTTTTTAAAGTGATTGTAAATGATCGCCTTGTAAAACAACACACTCTTGTAAAAAAAACAAAAAACATAAATACCCTTTCTCTTACATCCTCTGACAGTCTCTGCCCATCCATATTAGCCTTCACTATTGGGTAATGGCGCCCTCTGCAATAGTGAAGGCTAATATGGATGGGCGGCGACTGTCAGAGGACTCAGAAAAAATAATTTTACGGTAAGTTCTTACAAAAATTCTATTTTTTCCCTTTTTGTATAAGAGATCACATTCCCTCTGTTCTCAGCTGCATTAGAGCTGGGGGGAGAAGTAGCAGCACACTAAGCTTACCAGTGAATAGCTGTGCAGCGGGGACCTATCAGGACAAGTCTAATCATTGGAGGATGCAACAAAAAAGCATTTTATTCTCCAGGGTATCTGCTTTCAGTTTGGGGGTTCTAAGTCACTTTCTAGCAAAAATTGCTGTTTTTAACGTGTGTGAAAAATGTACCTGGACAGCAGGTGGTATATTTTGTATCTATGTGCCATGGATCTAAGCTAAATATGAACATGTTTGTTGAGTACCTTGTATTATCAGTGCTGGTCTTGGATCTCAGAATTGAGTGGGGTAAGTTTGTACCAGGTTTAGAAAGTAATGCCGTACCTTGCCTAAGCTTTGATGTTAACAATCTGACAATTGAGGAAGCAGTTAAAACAATTCTGCCGAAGAAAAGCTTTAGAAGAACAATTTAGAGACCATGTTGTTCTGGGCACATGTGGGTTATGCCCTTCGTTTCCAGTTCCAGGTGTTTTGTCATACATCAGGATTTGCGATTCATGCTTGAATACTATGGACAGTCCTCTTTCCAAGTAGAGTGGATGGGGGAATCAACCTCTTTTAGGCCCCTTTCACACTTGTGCGACTTGTCCTGTAACTTGGGACTGCAAAGTCGCATGACAAGTTGTATCCCATAATTTTCAATGGGTAGCATTCATATCTGTGCAACTTCAAGTCGCAGCGACTTCATTTTATATACTGTACCTGCTATGTGCCAGCTGTACCATGTACTTGTATTAAAAGGTATTCTGTTCTCCTTGTATTTCTTCCTTCATGTGAAATCCCTGGTGTTCCTGTCAATCCCTCTACCTTAAAGTGATTGTAAACGATCACCTTGTAAAACATCCTATTTAATTTAAAATAGAAATGAAAGGCAAAACATTTTTGTATAGATATGAAAAAAACATAAATACCTTTTTTTTTTTTTTTTTTTACCTTTTTTATAATTCCCTATGTTCTCAGCTGCCTAAGAGCTGGGGGAGGAAAAGTAGCAGCACACTGAGCTTGCCAGTGAATGGCTGTGCAGGGGGGTTGTATCAGGACAAGTCTGATCATTGGAGGAGAGTACACTGGAGTTCTCAGCATAGCTAGAGAACTGACCACTGTGTGCTCTCTTGCTTTGTGTGGTCAGTTTTTAATAGGAAAGCAGATGGACTTGCAGAAACACCAGGGATTTCACACAAAGGAAGCAATACAAAGAGAACAGGATATTTTTTCATACAAGAGTATGGTATAGCTACATAGAGAATACCTTAAATGATTATATTTTAGTAAACTAAGTGTGTTACCGTTGCTTGTCATGACAAATTTGTCAACCGTCTTTGTACCACAATTTTCTGTTTTTCAATAAAAGTTTGTATATAAAAAAAAAAGAATATGGTACAGCAGGCACAATGTAGGAATATGAAATGATGGAGTAACAAATGCTTTAAGCAGTTACAGCAACATTTTGTTTTCCTTTTGGGATAAAGGTTTCACAGAAATGAATAAAAGCTAATAGTTATATGCACCCCTGTTAGTGGTAAATGGTTTGTCTCACTCCCTCTAACTGCTCCATCTGCAGGATAGCTTGTCCTGTTGAAAAACACTGGCCAGATCACCAGGTGAAAATTAAAGTAAAGAAAGCCTAAAAAAGGAAAACTAATGCGGCCATCACATTTAAGAATTGATGAGCTGCAATATAATAAATGTTTGCCTTTGGGTTAATACTGCTTTCATCTAGATCTCTTGTGCCTAATATCACTGCATTTCCAGTTCTGGAAAATCTTTCTGAAAACTCCTGCCTTGTGTTGCTTGTATTCCAGCGGAGGCTCCTTGTGACACAGATGGAACTTTTCAATGTAAGAGCGGAGAATGCATTGACGCCCGTAAAGTGTGCGATTCTCGTCAAGACTGCCGGGATTGGTCTGATGAGCCCCTAAACGAATGCGGTAAGCAAAGCTCCCAGCCCTTTTATGTAACTGGAGAGGAGAGTAAAGGTATATGGCGCTGCCTAGAAAGGTGTACGTAAATTATCCAATGTGAATATCACGTAAAAAAAATATATAAATATATATTAAATTATATAATACCGTGACATAGTGCAAAAAGTGCAATAATTACTTGAAGGTAAATGGTATGAAAAACCAAAAGTGTCACAATGTGCAAAAATTAGCATTCAAAAAGTGAATAATACACGCGGACAATGAAATAAATATTCAATAAATACAATGTTTTTTCCGGTATACTGTACAAAGGAACATAAACAAAAAACTTGTAAATAAGGTGACTAAGTGAAATCACGAATATATAATAATATAAGGTGACTAGTGCAAAAGTGACCAAGTGCACATCAAGCAATAGTCCATGGCAGTGAATAAATATGTATAGAAGTTGAATGAAGTCCCATAAACTGCAGATCTTGAAGTGATCCAAAGGTGACTAGTGCAGGTGAGGAAACTGAAGTGCTCCCCTCTCAATAATGACCGCACTCACCAGATAGAATCACCCGTACAGGGGCAATGAGCATGGTAGTACTCAAAGGTATATTCCCATCAGATCACAGGCATCGATATTGGTATATATAAGCATCCAATTATCTCTTCCCCTACGGATAGTGGATACAGTAATGCTCACAGGTATGTATCATACACTCTCAATGGCATCAGTAGGTAATGTATATGCATAGGGATCCCGACCAAATGTAGGAAGGAAATGGCTCATATAGTGAAGTATTGCTAAATGACGCTGTTTTGTTAATATCAAAAAAATACTCACAAACAGAGGTAAAAGGTATGCAGGTAATATCAGTAGTGAGAGCCGCTACGTTCCTAGATCACGGTCCACTTCCAGAACGCTGTGTGTTCCAACTGCCGGAAATGCGATTCAACCCAAAAACGGAAGTGGCGGAATGACGCTCTATGCGTTTCGTCAGTTTGACGTCATCAGGAGCCAGGATTTGGGTTGAATCGCATTTCTGGCAGTTGGAACGCACAGCATTCCGGAAGTGGACCGCGATCTCGGAACGTATCGGTTCTCACTACTGATATTACCTGGAAAGAAGCTGCTCCTTCTACTGGCCTCTAGAGGTCAGTAGAAGGAGCTGTCAGCTCCGAGCGCGTAGCCTGCTCTTGCTTTCCAGTGTTTGCATCTAGCGTTCCAGACTTCCCGAACCGCAGCGGTGACGTAACATCTGCTTCCGCGTTCCACGCTGGTTAGTGTGGAAGTACGTCATAGGACATCTAGCTATTTACCTCCTGTGGTGTTTGGGGTGGGTAAAGCCCACAGGACCACCACAGACACCTGGATCACACATCATGATGAGCCTAGATTGCTTTGCACTCCTGTAAGTGTTTTTAATCCTGTACATTAAATGTTACCTTTTCTGTTTCAATGATTTTTATTGAAGTTTTCAAGACAGACAAACATTAAAGATCTTTAACAGTATTGCATAGAGCTGCATCATTACACAAAGATATTGGAAAGAGTATTTTTCCCATCTAGCCTGCACCTCTATTACTGCACTTTACTCGAAGAACCATGTCAAGTAAGAAGAAGATGCACCAAATAAAATTCCTGTAACATGTAAGTGGCACAAGAGAGCTGTCGGTGTCTCCATCGCTTCTCAAAAAAAAAAAAAAACTAGATGGGGAGAGAGGAAGGACTACAATAAAATGGCTATATGGCCGATGTCCCCTTTCCCAACCTTGGTGGAATCAGAGATCCGGTACCACTAACCACTATTTAGGCCACTTAACCACTTAAGCCCCAGAAGATTTTACCCCCATTCCGACCAGGGTTTTTTTTGCGATTCAGCACTGCGTGACTTTAACGGACAATTGCGCGGTCGTGCGACGCTGTACCTAAACAAATTTGACGCCCTTTTTTTCCCACAAACAGAGCTTTCTTTTGGTGGTATTTGATCACCTGTGCGATTTTTATGTTTTGCGCTATAAACAAAAAAAGAGCGTCAATTTGCAAAAATAACAATATTTTTCACATTTTTTTATATGAAATTCCCCAAAAAAAAATATGTAAAAATCAAAATTTTTTAACATTTTAGGCCAATTGGTTTTATGCTACATATGTTTGGTAAAAAAAATTGCAAAAAGCATATTTTGATTGGTTTGCGCAAAAGTTATTGCGTTTACTATCTAAGGGAAAGATTTTTGTCATTTTTGGTGTTTTTTTTTTTAACACGTAATGGCGGCGATCTGCGATTTTTTGCGGTACTGCGACATTGCGGCAGACAGATTGGACCCTTGACTGACATTTTTGACACTTTTGGGGTTACGAGTGACATTACTACAGTAATCAGTGCTATACATATGCACTGTTACTGCAAAATGACACTGGCAGGGAAGGGGTAACTTTATTGGGGAAGGGGGCGTGGCCGGAACTCGGATGTGAAAGCAGCGCGGCTCCGGAGCTCTGTCCTATATGCCCTGATCCTTCCGTGATCCTGCTGGAACCCGACATCCTACTCACCTGATTCCGACGTCTCCTGTCTCCTGATATCCCGGTGCACCCGCGGCGATGGTCAAAATCGGTCCTCCCGGTCCAGAAGCACTCGGTGTCCGCCCGCCGGACCTCACGCTGCCACGATCCCAAGATGGCGCCGGCCCGGCGCGTGCTGCGGGCCCTTCCTCCCAGATCGCTCGCTCCTCGGCTGTGCGGATGGCATCGGCCTCTGTGGAGGGGGAAGCGATCTCTCCTGGATCGTCTCGGCTGGCGGTGACTGTAAGTGATGCTCTCTCTCCTCCCCTGGGCTCCCCCGTACCCTCGGAGCCTGCTCTATCTGTGGATAGGCCCGAACCTACCCTGTCTGCCATAATGGACGCTATCCAGCACTGTCAGACCTCGCTTGCCTCACAGATTGAGTCTGTACAGATGGACATGTCGTTTCTCAAACAGGATGTGCACAACCTTCGCCACAGGGTGGGCAACGCGGAGCAGCGTATTAGTGACATGGAAGATGCCCACCGCCCCATGCAGTCCACTGTGTCAGAGTTACAGAGGGGCCATGTCGCTACTACAGACAAGCTAACGGACATGGAGGACCGCCTCAGGCGCAATAATTTGCGTTTTTTGGGCTTTCCGGAGGGATCGGAGGGTAAGAATCCTGAATCATTCATGGAACATTGGCTTATCGATACTTTTGGGAAGGAAGTTTTCTCCCCCTTGTTTGCCATTGAAAGGGCGCATAGAGTGCCATTGCGCCCCTTGCCGCCCGGGGCCCCACCCCGTCCTCTTCTCATCAAGCTCCTGCACTTCCGTGATAGGGAGGCTGTGCTCCGGGCCTCTAGGGACAAGGGCCGAATCCTGTATAATAACCACGCTGTATCTATCTTCCCGGACTTCTCTGCTGCGACCCAGAAACAGCGGGCCTCCTTCATGGCAGTTAAGAGGAGACTGCGGGATTTACAATTGCCGTATAGTATCCTGTACCCGGCTCGTTTGAGGGTCATCTATCAAGGTAAAGCCCACTTTTTTCAGGATCCTCAGGACGCTGCGCAGTGGGTGGATTCCCTGGGACGCCGCTCCCCTCCCTCCCAGGATCATAGGTCTCCTCGTCGGTGATCGCTGGCCTGTGTCTTGCTACTGCTGCTAGGTTTCCCTTTCTTCCTCCTGGATGTCGTTGGGATGCACCGTTATACTCTATGATCCTTCTTACAACTCTTTTTTGTGATTGTCGGGTGTCCTCCTGAATGGGGGGACCCTCCTTGTTCCTCTGGAAGGGCATTTTTGGGGATGGTTGCTCCCCTTCACCCCCTTTTTTCCTTTTTTGCTACCATTCCTGTCTGCTTTAGGACGAGCAGATCCACGTTTCCCTGAACTACACTGTTTTTTGGTTATGGGATTTCAAGCTCTCAACTGTTGGGGACTGAGGGCCGGGTGGGTTAGGGTGGGACGGGTGTTGGGTTACTACTGTTTTTGTGTTTCTCTGGGATTGTGGGGGTCTCTCCCCCCTTTTTTTGATTTGCGTTTACTCCGTCATGTCTTCTTGGACTCTTATCAGGGATTTTTTTTACGCCTAGGTGCTACGATTTTTATTTCTGCCTTGCTGTACTTGATAATATTTAGGTTCTTGTCTGTGCCTTCTCCTCCTATGCATATTGCCTGCCAGTGGTTTTGCCTGCCATATTGTGAGGTCTTGGTGCTCGGGGGGGGGCCTCCCCCTTTTTTGGGACCCCCCCGGTCACCAACGCTGATTTTTAACATCTCTCTATGTCTACTCTCCGTTTAGTCTCTTGGAACGTCAGGGGGCTAAATTCTAAAGTCAAGCGTTCTCTGGTTTTCGAATATTTAAAACGTCATAGCCCACACATTGTTTTATTGCAGGAAACCCATCTCCAGGGGTCCAGGGTGATGGCCCTAAAGAGGGCACATGTGGCGTACGCGCTACACTCTACGTATTCCTCGTATGCTCGAGGTACTTCGATTCTAATTGCAAAATCAGCCCCTGTCACCATCAAGCATTTGAAGACTGACCCTTCGGGGTGTTTTATTATTCTTGTCTTCGAATTTCTGGGTAAGCCATATACCCTGGTTAACGTTTATGTCCCTCCGCCGTTTACTAGACAGTTTTTTGACCGTATGCTGGGTCTGGTCTTGGAAATGGCTGAGGGTCCCCTTATTATGGCGGGTGACTTTAATACGGTCCTCGATGCTGCTCTGGACAGGTCTGGAGCTGTCTCCTCCGCACCAACTCCTTTATGCTCCTACTTGGACAAATTGGATCTCCTGGACGCCTGGAGATGGAAACATGGGGGGATTACTGAGTATTCCTGTTATTCCAGCTCCCATAATACATTGTCCCGCATTGATCTCTGCCTGCTCCCTCGGGAACTGCTAAGTCTTCTTTCGGGTATCAGGTATCTGCCCCGCGCAGTATCGGATCACTCCCCTTTACTGGTGGATCTCGCCTTGGGGTCCCCCCCTAATTATAAACTCTGGAGGCTCAGCCCCCTGTGGCTGGCGGACCAGGCAGTGACTGACCAGGGGTTGGCGGAGATGAATTCATATTGGGCACTCAATAAACAAGCTGGATCTGCATTGTTGACCTGGGAGGCCTTTAAGGCGACCATGAGAGGTACCTTTTCGTCTGCCGTGGGCGGTGCCAGGAAGGCTCGCCAGACTAAGTTGGTTGACGCCGAACTGGCGCTGCATGCGGCTGAACGACAATATACTGATGACCCTACTCCCCAGCACCATGCCTCTTGGCGGGCCAGGGCTCGGGACTTGGATCTGGTGGTTGTGGAGCGTACACAGAAGAAACTCCTTTATCAAAATCAGCGCATTTTTGAACTGGGCGATAAGAACAGTCGCCTCTTGGCTTATTTGGCTAGGCCGGAATACCAGCCCTGTGTCATCCCTCGGATTACCAGCCACGCCGGTGTCATTGTGGAACAAACCCCCGATGTTCTGGCCAGTTTTGTTGCTTTTTATTCCTCCTTGTACCAATCTAGAGCTCATTATACCATTGTTGAACTTGATGATTTCTTATATGATATTACTTTGCCTAAGTTGTCGGCCGGCCAATCTAGTTTTCTGGATTCGCCCCTGACTGCGGATGAGATAAACAAGGCCCTAGCCACTTTCGCACACAATAAGACACCTGGCCTGGATGGTTTTCCTATCGAATGGTACTTGCACTATAGAGAATTGCTGGTCCCCCATTTACTGACTGTGTTCAATTGTGCTCTGAAGGAGGGACGTCTGCCACCCTCTATGACAGAAGCTCTCATTGTGCTCATCCCCAAGCCACGTAAAGACCCCCTTCTCTGTGAGTCATACCGACCGATCTCGCTTATTAATACTGATGTCAAGATTCTCGCCAAAGTCCTCGCGAGGCGTCTGAATACGGTTGTCACGGACTTGGTGGGTGCGGATCAGTCGGGATTTATTCCTGGCCGTTCTACATCGATCAATCTGCGTAGACTTTTTACTAACCTTCAGACGACTCATGCCTCTGTGGGGTCCAGGGTCGTTGTGACCCTGGACACTCATAAGGCTTTCGACTCCGTGGAATGGCCTTATTTATTGGAAGTGTTGGCGAAATTTGGCTTTGGGCCCGGATTTATAAATTGGGTCCGCCTTCTGTATTATCTACCTCGTGCTCGTCTTCGGGTGAACGGTTTTGTGTCGGACCCCTTTCCCATTTTTCGGGGCACCAGGCAGGGATGTCCGCTATCTCCGCTGTTGTTTGCCCTGGCCATTGAGCCCTTGGCTGCGCAGATCCGCCTTTGTGAGGGTATTGCGGGCTTTGTGATCAATGGCTTGGAAGAAAAGGTCTCCCTGTACGCGGACGATATGTTGATATATCTGGCGGATCCCTATCACTCCCTCCCTATTCTGTTGAATGTTATCGAACGCTTTGGTCACTTCTCTGGTTTCAGGGTGAATTGGAGTAAGTCCACGCTGTTCCCCCTGGATCCCCAGGCTCTGCCCCCTTCCCTTGCCTCTTGTCCCCTCCAGGTTGTGGATCGGTTTCGATATTTGGGGATTGAGATTCAGCTCCCCTTGTCTCGATTCTTTTCCAACAACCTGGATCCCCTGGTTGCCCGTCTTAGGTCCTCACTGCGGCTTTGGTCTACGCTTCCCCTCACGGTGCTAGGCCGGATTAATATTTTTAAAATGATTTTTCTCCCCCGTTTTTTGTATGTGCTCAGCCATTCCCCGGTATATGTCCCTAAGCGCCGCTTTCAGGCCATTGACTCGCTCCTGACTTCCTTTATTTGGGGGGGTCGGGCGGCGCGTGTGGCCAGGGATGCTCTGCAGCTGCCGGTTCTCGCGGGCGGGCTGGCTGCGCCTAACTTGCGTCTATACTACTTCGCGTCTCAATTGGCCCACGCTCATTGGTGGTTCCACCCGGAGGATGCTAATGCTGCGGCTTCATTGGAAGCGGCTATTTTCACCTCCTATGAGTCACTGCAAAACTTGGTACATCGAAGGTCCGTTATGGGCAGACCGAACACTGCTCTTGTTTCTGTCACCCTGCGGATTTTCGCAGCTGCGGCCTTGGATGGTTCCGACCCTCCGGAGCTGCATTCTCCCAATGCCCCCCTTTGGAGCAATCCGCGGCTGAGGGAGTTCTTTAGCCGGGATGATGGCCTTTTCTGGTCCCGCTTAGGGGTGAAATCTATTTCTCATTTGTATGTCCGGGGAACCTTCAGGTCCTTTGCGGACATGCAATCTACCTTTGGTCTGCCCTCCACGGCTTACTACCGATACTTGCAATTGAGACACACGGCGGCCGCACAGTTTGGCCTCCGTGATGTCTCGCTTGAACCGACCCCCTTGGAAAACCTTCTTTCTGACTCTTCACATGAGAGGCTGGTCTCTACATATTATACTCGACTTTTACATTCTCACTCCAAACGGCTCGCGGTGGTTGAGTCTCAGTGGCGGGAGGATATTCCGGAATTGTCGGATGAGGTGTGGCAAGACGTCCTTCCGGAACAAATACCTGTTGTTATCTCCTCTAGGGATAGGGTTATCCAATTGAAGCTTCTTTACAGGGCGTACTATACCCCAGTACTCCTGCACAAAATGGGTACATTGCCTTCTCCGTTATGCTCCAAGTGTAATGCTGCTGATGGTTCATTTTTTCATATGTTCTGGGACTGTCCGCCTGTCCGGGCCTTTTGGTCGGAAGTCACAGCTTTTATTGCAGATATCTCTCAGTTATCCAATATTTGTAGCCCCCTTCGTTGTCTGCTGGGTTATGTGGATGACGAGGACGTCCCTGCTCGTACTAAATTGTTTCTCCGCTTGACATTCTTTTATGCTAGGAAGACTATAGCTACTAGATGGAAGTCTACTGCTCCCCCTGACGTTCCATTATGGATTGCTCTCATTAATCAGGCATTGCCTCTGTATAAAATGACGTATGAGGCCAGAGGCTGCCCCAAGAAG
This sequence comes from Pelophylax lessonae, assembly GCF_965119305.1. NCBI lineage: Eukaryota > Metazoa > Chordata > Amphibia > Anura > Ranidae > Pelophylax > Pelophylax lessonae. The sequence goes on along the minus strand of NC_138775.1, from coordinate 239,189,454 downwards.
TTCCGGAAAATTTGGTCTTTTTGGGTGGACTCTGACCGGACTGCTTCTTCAGTCTCTGACTAGGGTTTTGTACTAATGGTACGGCTGACAGCTATGTATGTTATTTTTGTCATGGCTTTTGTTGTGAAATGGAGTCTTGTGTGTGTCTTTTTTTGGCTCCTCAACTGACATGGTTCCGATTATTTCTCTGTTCTGTATTGTTTTGTTTGTTCAATAAAATACCTTTAAAAAAAAAAACTTTATTGGGGAAGAAGGGGTTAAGTGTGTCCCTACGGGCGTGCTTCTAATTGTGATTGGACATGGCTGCTGGTGTAGGAACAGTGATCAACGGTCCTACATAGTAGAACCGTATGATCACTATTCCTACACAGGGGAGAATGACAGGCGGCTTGTTTACATTAGCCGCCTGCCTTTCTCCCTTCACGGCGGACGATCGCGAGTGACCGGCGGACATCGGGTCCGCCGGTCACACGCATGGACTTCCCAGGGATCGAGCCAGGGCGGGCGCGCGCTCGCCCGCTATTGGCTTACATGCAAGTGACAGGCGAGTGACGTACCCATACGTCACTTTGCCTGGCCGGCAACCGGTTTTAACTGGGGGCCAACCCTTCAATGTTTTTTGTTCAGTGCAATACATTTAGCAACGTCTATCTCCCTGGTTCTACAGAGAGTACAGGAAAAGGAGTAAATGAAAAGAAAGAGAGAGTACTAAGCGAAAGAAGATGCACTCCATGATATTTACTCATCGGATCTCTGGCAGCTTACAAGGGGTCAGACAAGTATTTTCAAACAAAGCTTGTTTGTCTAATAAGATTGCTGAGAGGCGTTCGTTCACCATAATCCATGACAACTTGTTTTTCACCAAGTCAAAACGGATTGTACAGTAGGTGTCCTCCAGGACCTGGCTATTGCTAACCTGGCTGCAGTAAAAATGAAGGCTGAAAGTTTCCTGTCCGTCTTCATGTTGCTTCAACTGGGCGTCCCAGAAGAGCTTGCTGTGGCAATTTAATTAAATTCACCTGTGTAAGTGAGTAGATGAAATTATAAATACGGATCCAGAAGCGTTTTACTTTTGGACAGGACCACCAAGTGTGCATTTCAGACAAGGGATCCCGCGAGCAACATCCCTAAATCAGATAATATATTGCTGCAAGCACCTCACTTCTCATATAAGTGTAAATGGTACATAAATAGTAAAATAGTGCTGCGCAATAAATATCTAATTACCAATCAATGAATCAATAAGTAGAGATGGCAATAAAAAATTAGTGACATGTGTAAATAAATCAAATCAATAGCAAAAAATATTGTATATATAATAGTACAATCATAAAAAATCAATAAATGTATATAAATATATGTGCAAAAAATTATAAAACAATAAACACTCGGATAAAATGCAAAATAGTGTAAAGTGCAAAATCGAAAGTTCAATATAACAGTCCCAGTGATCAAAACATCAAACAAAAATTAGATAAATATCAATATTTGCTGGAAAGGTAGACCGATAAATGAATCCAATATGATAGTCTTAGTGATAATAGGTGATGAAGCAGATATCTTCTATAAGGGCTCAAGCCACCTGGATGTGGCCGGTGCTTCCCAAAAAGAGTGAGTGACCAGAGTGTCACAGATCAGCAACAACTGTGCACCCCCTTGTGAATGGGTGCTCACCTCAATGCAGACTCAATAAAGGTAGTCTGTTTTGGCACTTTTCCACTGCAAGTACCGGCTCGGCTCTACTCGGCCCTGCTTGGCCCGGTTTGCTTTTCCACTGCTGGTACCGCATGGTACGGTGTTGGAACGGTTCAGTACAGTACGTTATGGTTTGCTTTTCCACTAAAGTAGTACTAAAGTTAAGTGGGTGGGATAACAACGGGGTGGGTGGGATTCTCTGACCAATCAGTGGCTAGTAGTGACTGCATGCAAAGGATTGTGGGATATGGTACCTCTTAGAACCACAATCGAGTAGGTACTGTTTTTGAGAGCCGTACCATTCGGTTCCATGCAGTGGAAAAGCGCCGCCGTACCGAACCGAACCGTTCCTACACCGTACCATGCGGTACCAGCAGTGGAAAACCACAAAAGCGAGCCAAACCGTTCGGTTCCATGCAGTGGAAAAGCGCCATTTGTCTCCCATTGAGTAGAATCGGTGTCTAGACCAGCGAAGATGCTTCTCCGCTTTGGTGGTAAGGCTAAGGTTCAGTGCCGTGTGTGCTGCGTCGATCCTATGTTTTAGGTCTATCTGGAGGTTTTTCTTTTGTTGTAGTATCGTTTGTAGGTCATGTTCTTGTTGTTGTATTTCATGTATGCGTTTGGTCCTAGAAGCAAGTTGAATCAACTTGCCACGATTTGTGGCTTTGTGCACTGCCCAATTAATGCTTGGAGAGGTGTCTGTAGCTTGATACTCTATAAAATATTGGCGTATCGCCATTTCTACCTTGGCATAAATAGGAGGGTCATTGAGCAAAGAGGCCTTGAGACTCCACGTGGTGGGTTTCGGTTTAGTCCTTAAATCTGGGTTTCGGTTTGGTCCCTAAATCTGTGGCTGCTTTAGAAATAAAACAAGTCAATTTTTGACCAGCTTCAGACAGAGGTAAGGCAGATATTTGGGAGATAGAATTGAGATCTTAAATATGTTTTTGGCTTTGAGGCCCCTTTCACACTTGTGCGACTTGTCCTGCAACTTTGGACTGCAAAGTCACATGACAAGTCATACTCCATGATTTCCAATTCATTTTTCCAATCCTATTCATATCTGTGCAACTTCAAAGTTGTCCCTGCACTACTTTGGTCTGACTTTGATGCGGTTTGAGGTCCATAGACCTCAAGATTACACAGGCATTGGTTCAAGTCCTGTCAAAATCGCAGCAAAATTGTGCAACTTTTACGTCACACAAGTGTGAAAGGGGCCTTAGAAATACCTTAAACTCTGCCCTTCTTCTTTCAGGTGTCAATGAATGCTTGATCAACAACGGAGGATGTTCGCATATCTGCAAAGATTTAAAGGTGGGGCACGAATGTGATTGTCCAACTGGCTACAAACTAATAGACAAGAAGACTTGTGGAGGTAAGGGTCACACACTGTCCGGGGCATTTTTTAAAATTTTTCACACACCTTAAAATCAACATTTTTTGCTAGAAAATTTCTTAGAACCCTCAAACATTGTATTGTTTTCCAAAAGCAGAGGCCCTAGAGAATAAAATAGCGGTAATTGTCATTTTTTTTATGTTAAATGATATTTGCACAGCCATTTATCAAATGCAAATTTTCAGGAAAAATACACTAAAATAAATTTTAGTGCACACAAAGACAATATAATACCCAATTGTTTAGTATAAGTGCCGGTTGACACTAGTGCGGCTGCGGCGATCGCATGTAATGTCGGAGCGCACTGCTCCTTCATTACATGCGATCGGCTGTGCGGTGCGAGTTTAGCCATACACTTTGTATGGCTAAATTTGCACCGCACCCGCAGCAAAGACGCACAGGACCCTTTTTTGCAGCCGCATCAGGATCGGATCGCACAGCGGTTCACACTTGTGCGATCCGATCCTGTGCAAACTGTAAGATCGCACTGCGATATGCGATCAAACTGGGGGTGTCGTTAAGATTACATTGACACCCCCAGCGTATCGCATATGGCAGTGTGAACTGCCAGGGGTGCGTTTGCGATGCGGGAACAGGCTGCGAATAAGTGTGAACCGGGGCTAATATATTAAAGATGATGTTGCGTTGAGTAAATAAATACCAAATATGTGAAAACTGAAAATTGCATGCATCTGACAAATAGCAACAAATTACGGTACAAAAAATCTTTCATGAGCGATGCTCTAAAAGCTTTTACAGGTTATCGGTTTATTGTGTGAAATGCATGGGGGGGGGGGTCTTTTAATATATATATATATATATATATATATATATATATATATATATATATATATATATATATATACTGATATGGACTAGGTAATGTGTTGGGATCAAAAGTATGCCACATCGTTTGATGGAAATGAAAATTATCAACCTACAGAGGGCTGAATTCAAAGACACCCTGAAAATCAAAGTGAAAAAATGATGCAGCAGGCTACTCCATTTTGCTGAAATTTCATTGCAGCAACTCAAAATACTACTCAGTAGTTTGTATGGCCCTCACGTGATTGTATGCATGCCTGACAATGTTGGGGCATGCTCCTAATGATACGACAGATGGTGTCCTGGGGTATTTCCTCCCAGATCTGGACCAAGCATCACTGAGTCCCTGAACAGACTGAGGTGCAACCTGGTGGCGTCGAATGGACCAAAACCTAATGTCCCAGAGGTGTTCTGTTGGATTTAGGTAAGGCGAACGTGGGGGCCATTCAAAGGAATAAAGTCCTCCATCCTCCAGAAACTGACTGCAATCTCTTGCCAAATGAGGCAGGGCATTGTGGTGTACCAGGAGGAACCCAGGACCCACTGCACCAGCGTAGGGTCTGACAATGGGTCCAAAGATTTCATCCGGATATCTAATGGCAGTCAGGGTGCCATTGTCTAGCCTGTAGAGGTCTGTGCGTCCCTCCATGGTAATACTTCCCGAGACCATCACTGACGCACCACCAAACTGGTCATGCTAAAAAATGTTACAGGCAGTATAACGTTCTCCACGGCTTCTCCAGACCCTTTCATGTCTGTCACATGTGCTCGGGTGAACCTGCTCTCATCTGTGAAAAGCACAGGGCGCCAGTTGCGGACCTTCCAATTCTGGTGTTCAATGGCAAATGCCAATCGAGTTTCACGGTGTCGGGCATGGAACATAGAGCCCACTAGAGGACTTCAGGCCACCCTCATGAAATCTGTTTCTGATTGTTTGGTCAGAGACATTCACACCAGTGACCTGCAGGAGGTCATTTTGTAGGGCTCTGGCAGTGCTCATCCTGGTACTCCTTGCACAAAGAAGCAGATACTGGTCCTGCTGATGGGTTAAGGACCTTTCTGCAGCTCTGTCCAGCTCTCCTAGATTAACTGCCTGTCTCCTGGAATCTCCTTTATGCTCTTGAGACTGTGCTGGATGACACAGCAAACCTTCTGGCAATGGCACGTATTGATATGCCATCCTGGAGGAGTTGGACTGCCTGTGCAACCTCTATAGAGTCCAGATATCGCCTCATGCTACCAATAGTGACACTGACCCTAGCCAAATGCAAAACTAGTGAAAAACATTCAGAAAAGATGAATAGGAATTTTTTTTTATTGGCCTCCACCTGTAAAACCATTCCTGTTTTTGAGGGTCATCTCATTGTTGCTCACCTGGTGCCCCTGTTAATTTAATTAACACCAAAGCAGCTGAAACTGATTACCAAACCCCCTCTGCTACTTAACTGACCAGATCAATATTCCAGGAGAAGTTGAATTGACTTGATGTTCTGAATAAAAACTGTTCCTTTAATTTTTTTGAGCAGTGTATATACACACACATACAATATATACATACTGTGGTCAGAAAGTGGTAAAACAACAGGTCCATCATAAAAAAAAAACACACAGCACTTTGCCCATTGCAATTAATAAAGTTCTTCCTTTTTATTTCTAGCTGAAAAATGTCAGATTAAAACTTTTAAAGCAAGGTCCACTTATAATGTCCAGGCCACCTCCCACTTTAAAAAAACACTTGCAGAAGGTATGTGGAAATGTACCTGCAAAGAAAAGTAAATTTTTTACTTCTCTTTTAGGCTCCTTATACACTTGTGCGACTTATCCTGCGACTTGGGACTGGCAAAGTTGCATGGCAAGTCGTATTCCTTGATTTCCAATGAGTGCCATTCATATCTGTGCGACGTCAAGTCGCAACAACTTCAAAGTAGTCCCTGCACTACTTTGGCTTGACTTTGTTGCGTTTTGAAGTCCATAGACATAGACATAGGCATTGCTTCAAGTCCATTCAAAATTACTGTAAAATCACATGACTTTTAGGTTGCACAAGTGTAAAAGGGGCCTAAAGGGGACCTTGCATTGCAAGGCCCTATTTGAAGCCCACTTTAACCTTCAGTTTAAAGCGGAGTTCCAGCCACAAAATCGACATAGTCAATTTTGGGCCATCCGCTTGCTTTTCGTCACCTGAAAAATAAATGGATAGTTATGATTTTTTTTTTTGTTTACTTACCTTGTTATTGAAGAAAAATAAACTCCCCTTCCTTCCACTTCCTCCCTCTGTGGCCGCGGCCCACACCGTCACTTCCTCTTTGCACTGATTCCTGGGAGCTGAACGTCATCGCTCCCAGGAATCAATGCGCCTGCACCGGCCCCGCTCGTCAGTTCCGGTGCGGGCGAGTCATTCCCTTCTAAACAGCTTCTGGGCATGCCCAGAAGCTGTGGAGGGATGACGCGCCCGCACCGGAAGTGACGATTGGGGCCGGTGCAGGCGCATTCTAGGAGAAGAGGACACGGAAGAGGATGCGCTGGCTTCAGCTGCCCACATCCGAGATGGCAGCGCTGGAGAAGAAATTTTCAAGGTAAGTATTTCTTCTAAAAGGTAAGTGAGACCCGGGACAGTACAGAAGCTATCCATTGTGGAATGTACTAGCCCTGACTGTCCCGGGGGTATTTCTATTGAAAAAACTTTTTCGTGGCCGGAACTCCGCTTTAAATAAGCTAAATAATTCCAGATACATCAGAACAATTAGCAGAGCTCATGTTCCCCACTTATTGGAGAACTCTGGTTCTTACCCAGCGGGGGGGGGGGGTTGACCTCTGCAGAGAGACTACTGCTTCCCCATGGAGACTCTGCAGCATGCTGGGAGGGGATAGGCTTTTCCACTCAGGCCGTGCCTGCTTTAGAAAGAGAACTAACTCCAATACATTGAACACCTTTTATTTTAATTTTACCTGGAATGTATTCATCTGATTTATTCCAAAGTTTAATTGGGCTTAAGTTCCATTCTGACATTATCCAGTACAGGTTTGAAAATGAAACACTTTATTGGTTGCTATAGGCAAAGTGCTATTTTTTTTTTTTAATAATGGACCAGTTAATCAAAAAGAAAATTAAAGTTAATTCAATTTGCTAGTGGCAATGTACAGTTTTACGTCTTTTTACATGTTACCATTATCAGTCCTTGCATACGAACAGCTATGGAAATAGAAGACAAGTGTAGAACAGAGAACTCTGGCCCTCTTTTAGCCTTGAGAGAAACGATAATTGATGTAAGTTCGGTTTAGCAGATGTCCATTATATTCTACATATGGAATATTTACTGCAGGTAATTGAATTAATTCAATCATTACAACAATAACTCTTGTATGTACGCACTAAATGGAAACTGTCTCCTTGTGGTTACCCAGTTAACCTCTATAAATCTTTGAAAGTCTCTAAAAAGAAGTGATTTATAATACACACAGGCTAATAAAAGAAAAATACCAGTTAACATTGTGTAAAAAGAGTTATGGCTCCTATTCAGAAATCCATATCTGCACAGGGTCTGAGATTGCATATAGTGTCATCATTCAAGGCTGCTGGTTTTTGGGTTATCGGAAGCAGCTGGTAGTTTTGTTCTGTAGAATAGCTAGCCGAAAATTTGCTTTTTGGATAAAATGTTGTCGCCCAACTTCACAATAACACATTTGTCTTTGCAAAAAAGACAAGCCTAATCTTTTATTTTAAATTTGGTTAGAGCTGGAAACAGTTTGGAACTTTACTGGGTTTAGAGTGCACCACATGAAACATAAAGAGGTGCTGGGAATAGTCACACCTTGTATGTTAAATCAGTTAAAGGAAAAACTGCAAAAAAAAAACTTAGTGACCAGCCTCTGATACACAGAGATGAAAAAAAATCCTCCTACAGAAGTTTTACCTGTTTATCTGCAGCATCTCTTCTCTACAGCTATTCAAATTACACAGATTATACAGCTTGTCTGAGCTTTCAGAAAGCAGGGTGCGGGAGCTGAAGTTATACTCTGCAGAGGTCAGTGGGGAGAGCTCTAAGAGCTGATCGGAGAGTAGGGACCCCACCCCCTTTTACACAGCACACATGAACAGAGCTGAGGCTTTCAGTGGACAGAGCTCTAAGAGCTGATCGGAGAGTAGGGACCCCCCTTTACAAAGCACACATGAACAGAGCTGAGGCTTTCAGTGGGGAGAGCTCTAAGAGCTGATCGGAGAGTAAGGACCCCCCCTTTACACTGCACACATGAACACAGCTGAGGCTTTCAGTGGGGAGAGCTCTAAGAGCTGATCGGAGAGTAGGGACCCCCCCTTTACAAAGCGCACATGAACAGAGCTGAGGCTTTCAGTGGGGAGAGCTCTAAGAGCTGATCGGAGAGTAGGGACCCCCCCCTTTACAAAGCACACATGAACAGAGCTGAGGCTTTCAGTGGGGAGAGCTCTAAGAGCTGATCGGAGAGTAGGGCCCCCCCCCCCTTTACAAAGCACACATGAACAGAGCTGAGGCTTTCAGTGGGGAGAGCTCTAAGAGCTGATCGGAGAGTAGGGACTCCCCCCCTTTACACAGCACACATGAACAGAGCTGAGGCTTTCAGTGGGGAGAGCGCTAAGGGCTGATCGGAGAGTAGGGACCCCCCCCCCCTTTACACAGCACACATGAACAGAGCTGAGGCTTTCAGTGGGGAGAGCTCTAAGAGCTGATCGGAGAGTAGGGACCCCCCCCCCCTTTACACAGCACACATGAACAGAGCTGAGGCTTTCAGTGGGGAGAGCGCTAAGGGCTGATCGGAGAGTAGGGACCCCCCCCCCTTTACACAGCACACATGAAAAGAGCTGAGGCTTTCAGTGGAGAGAGCTCTAAGAGCTGATCGGAGAGTAGGGACCGCCCCCCCCCCCCTTTACACAGCACACCTGAACAGAGCTGAAGCTTTCAGTGGGGAGAGCTCTAAGAGCTGATCGGAGAGTAGGGACCCCCCCTTTACAAAGCACACATGAAAAGAGCTGAGGCTTTCAGTGGGGAGAGCTCTAAGAGCTGATCGGAGAGTAGGGATCCCCCCTTTACAAAGCACACATGAACAGAGCTGAGGCTTTCAGTGGGGAGAGCTCTAAGAGCTGATCGGAGAGTAGGGCCCCCCCCCTTTACAAAGCACACATGAACAGAGCTGAGGCTTTCAGTGGGGAGAGCTCTAAGAGCTGATCGGAGAGTAGGGACTCCCCCCCTTTACACAGCACACATGAACAGAGCTGAGGCTTTCAGTGGGGAGAGCGCTAAGGGCTGATCGGAGAGTAGGGACCCCCCCCCCCTTTACACAGCACACATGAACAGAGCTGAGGCTTTCAGTGGGGAGAGCTCTAAGAGCTGATCGGAGAGTAGGGACCCCCCCTTTACAAAGCACACATGAAAAGAGCTGAGGCTTTCAGTGGGGAGAGCTCTAAGAGCTGATCGGAGAGTAGGGATCCCCCCTTTACAAAGCACACATGAACAGAGCTGAGGTTTTCAGTGGGGAGAGCTCTAAGAGCTGATCGGAGAGTAGGGACCCCCCCTTTACAAAGCACACATGAACAGAGCTGAGGCTTTTAATAACTTAAGTTCCTTCCCTGTCCCTTTTTTTATCACTTGGGGTCAAGAAAACTTTTCAGAAGTGATTCATGCAGGCAGCAGAGGAAGGAGGCAGCAGACAGAAATGACACCGAATGCTCTGGATTGAGACAATTACACACTATAGAGGGATATGCTTTGTTTATATTTCATGTTAGAGGTTTACAACCATTTTAAAGTTGGCACTTTCTAATACTAACTGAAAGTGATTGGGCCAAATGCCCACCTCGTAATATATATTAGCAAAGTCCAATCTGTTCTATGCAAGAAAACAGAGTTCTCTGGAAGAATACTTTGTCACTGTTAAAATGAGACTAGGCAGTCATTGTTCAGGTGAAAAGCATTCTTAAGGTTTATTCAAAAATGCAGTAGTTCTTATGCAGGAAAAATGCACAGGAAACACAGTTGGGAGGGGGGAGAGTGCTCTCAAAAAACTATACAATGGGTTAAAATGTTTGCTGGATATTGCAAAACCTACAAGTCTATGGGAACTAGATGTGAGATATCTTCAGGAAACAGAATGTATCTTTAGCTAACGTGTTAGGGACATTTAAATGAGTTATAGGTCTGAGTATTCTATAACTAAAGCCTTAAAGCAACTTAACAATATATAATGAAATAACTCAAAGAATTCAGTGCTGTACCAAAATGGCGTGACACAGGTCAAGCTAGAAAATGGTAGCAAGCAACAAAATGGAGGCGCACATGCCTGTCACGCCTCTTCACTAACTGTAGCTCAAACCATAGAAATAAAAGGTGCACTGGATCAGAAAACAGATGAATGAGTCCAAGGTAACTTTAAAGTGTTTGTTACCGCAACATTTCATATTCCTGATATGTGCCTGCTGCACCATGTACTTGTTTGAGAAAGTATCCCGTTCTCTTTGTATTGCTTCCCTTGTGTGAAATCCCCTGTGTTCCTAACAGTCTCTATGCTTTCCTAATAAAAACTGACCACACTAAGCAGGAGAACACACCGCGGTCAGTTCTCTAGCTGTGCTGGGATACTCAGCCTTTTCTCTTCCAATGAGCAGACTTGTCCTGACAGGGTAAATATAAAATCATTTCCTAAAAAAAACAACCCATTGGCTGGCCAGCCTTGTTGATTTTCCCCTGCCCAGCCCGCCCACCAAGCCAACCCAGAGCTGCTAACTGGCCGAGGCAGCGGACGGACGCACGCTGCGGCCAGGATCCCATAAATAATACCTAACAGTTGCCTCCTTGCGCCTGACCTTGGCATCTCGGGGAAGCCAATAGACGAGATGCATAGAGGGGGGAAGGGGGTAGGACTGCAGGAGGCTGTGTGTACGCTGTTTGTAAAGCCTGAGCCGAGTCAGTAGACCAAGCACCAGCATATTTTTACAGGCACTCTTCTTCTCTTACGGACAGGGGAAAAAATGGCCGCCCTGCTCACATGCCCACAGAGAGGGCTCTGCCTGCCAGCTGTGGCACATGTGCCATGGATTGCCATCACTGCTCTATAGTGTGTAGTTTTCTCAGTTGAGAGCACAAAGTGTCCTTTCTGCCTGCTGCTTCATTCCTCTGCTATTAGCATGAATCACTGACAAGTTTTCCTGACACCTAGAGAGAAAAGATGATGGGAGGAAGCTCCAGCATACAGCCTGGGATTGACAGCCTCAGCTCTGTTACTGTGTGCTGTGTGAAGGGGGGGGGGTATTCCTCCAATCAGCTCTCAAAGCTCTCCTCACTAAGCTCTGCAGAGTGTAACTTCAGCTCCCCCCCCCCCCCCTTTTGTTCTGAACGCTCAGACAAGCTTATAAATTCTGGACTTTACACAGATTTAGGGAAGAAAAGACTTCAGATAAACAGGTACAACTTATGCAGGAGGATTTGTTTCATCTCTGTGTATCACCTGAGTTGGTAGGTTGCATCCTAACCAATCAGGTGCACTGCTGCTCACTGCTGGCATGTTGCTCCACCCCCAGGCCCTGACTTTCAGACAGAGGAGGAGAAGGGAGACGAAAGGAACTTCCTCCTCTAACCTACCTGTGTCGTGCCCGCCGGTCTCAGTACCAGGGCGCAGCTTGCCCAGGCCCACCTGCGTCCCAGCTTTGTTGTGACTTGTGAGTCACTTAACTCGTCAGTCTGACAGTGTATGTCCTATCCTATTCATAAGCCCCAGAATTAGACAGGGATCATAACAAAGATCTGTGGGGGACCCTGTCTGTACCTGGCCTGCTCTAAAGGGGGATAATCTATGGGGTAGGGGGACCCTGGCCTGCTCTAAAGGGGGGTCTATGCCATACATCCTCCCTTTAGAGCAGGGTCCCCATAGATCCCCCTTTAGAGCAGGCCAGGGTCCCTCATAGATTTCCCTGATTCTATGGGGACCCTTCTCTAAAGGGGATCTATCGGAACAATGCTCTAAAGGGGGATCTATATAGACTCTGCTCTAATGGGGGATCTATGGGGACCCTGCTCTAAAGGGGGATCTATGGGGACCCTGGCCTGCTCTAAAGGGATTAGACCAGAGTAGACAGAGTGTTTTTTGATAGTTTTATTTTGAAATATACCTTGGTTTTCTTCACGAAGGTCTGTACTTTGGAAAGTGTCTACTACAGCCTTGGTCCGTGCCTATCCCTGGTACCAGCGCAACATTTTTAAGGCCAGTTATATGGCATATTTTACCTAAGGCCACTATCCACAGCTCAGAAATCATTTAATTCGCCATCAACACTGACAGCATGGATGGAGGAATCTCCAATGCCAGTTTATGTATTTAGGCAGCCACAACACCAATTGCTGCAGTCCCACACACGTTCTCCTTTCCTTCGCTCTTTTGACATTTTTTTCAGCCAGCAGGAACATTTAAAAGTTACCATGTGACCCCTCTCCTTTGTCCCACGTGACAGCACTGGTGATTTGGTGATTGGCTGCTTTGACACTGGGCACTGTCACATAGGGACGTGGGGGAGAGTCCTCAGTCCTGTGTAAGCTTTAAAGTGGTTGGAAACTTCACACATGAAAAATGAGCTTGTCTCAATCTAGAGCACTAATTGTCATTTCTGTCTGCTGCCTTGTTCCTCTGCTATCAGCATAAATTACTTATGACAAGTTTTCCTGACACCAAGAGAAAAAAAAGTGACAGGGGAGGGACATCCAGCTGAATGATAGCCTCAGATCTGTTCCTGTGTGCTGTGTTATGTGGGGAAGGGGGGAGGGGGGTTGTCCCTTTCTTCCAATCAGCTCTCAAAGCTCTCCGCACTGAGCTCTTCAGTGTGTAACTTTAGTTGTCCGCCCCCTTTTTTCCTGAACTCTCAGACAAGCTTTAACTATTCAAAATGTGAATAGATGTAGAGAAGAGAAGACTGCAGATAGGTACAACTTATGTAGGAGGATTGGTGTCATCTTTGTGTATCACCTGAGGCCATTCACTTCACTGGGTATATGTAAAGTTTTACAACCACGTTACTAAGCCTAGGGTCCTGCATTCACTATATCTGATCTCCCACAGTACACAGAACATGGAAATGCAATTATTTTAGTAAATATAAACTGCTAAATACCTTTTCTCATCAGCAGTATATAGCATTCTTATGACTTCTATCAGTGTCTGGTTAAATATTGTAGGAGGAGTTTTCATTCTACTCTAACTGTCCTATGAGGCTGCAGGACCCCTGACCCTCTGGACCGTGCTGATTGACCTTGTGCCAATCACATTCACCCACCCAAGAAGAAAAAAAACTCTAGCAATACACACCAAACTGAGCATGTGCAGAGTGACTCTAAAGCTCTGTACTATCAGCAGATGGGTTGGGGACAATGGAAAAAGGGGAGGATCAGATAAGACAGGATCAAGCAACCTTTTTACACAATTCAAAGGATTAACCGCTTAGGTTCCACAGCAATGAGTATAACAAGCATGCTTTACTCCATTTACAGACTGATTTTTACTATTGTGGGTTTAGTACCACTTTAAGTCTCGGCTCGACTCTCAGTGGCCAAACAGAGCAGCAAGGAAATGAAGGGAGGGTAATGTGCAGGTGATGCGATGGCATTAAAGTGAACCTGTCTCTTTTCTCTAATTGGGCAATAGACCGGTTCATGCCTGGATTAGGTATTTGGTTCAGATTAAGTGTTTAGGGATAAAGCTAGGGTTAGGTTTATGTTTAAGTGGTTAGGTTGAGGTTTAGTTCTTTAGTTCTGATTCATATTTGTTTTGCATATTTATCCCAAAATTAAATGTTAGTAACAGTGGAGTTATGTAGAAGAGATTATGATGGCTCACTAATCAGACAAAGGGCATGTTGAAAATCTAAGTAACTGAAAAAAATAAGTCTGAAACCATTGTTAGTAGTTTGGCCTTCTATGAACTCAATAAAGGTGAAATCACAGCCTTTCATGCTGCTTTGTTAAATACACCCTGTGATGGTCATTTGTGATTATTGATGTGCAGCTAAAACATTTCTATGATTTTAGATATTGATGAGTGTGAAAACCCTGATGCCTGCAGTCAAATCTGTGTAAACTACAAGGGAGACTTTAAGTGTGAATGTTATGAAGGATATCAGATGGACGGCGTGTCCAAAATCTGCAAAGCTGCCGGTGAGTCTGTTAGGCACCAGGATGCCATTTCTTTTTACAACATGTACAGGAGAGAACCTATAATGTACAGAAGTTTTGTGACTGCTCTGTAAAACTGAAGGAAAAACCTTTTGGATAGAGTAAGGAAGGGTTATAACCCCTGTCAGGTTTTTTTTTTGCCATAGGTGGCTCATTGAAGATATATCCCTTAATTTTCTGTCTTATAGCTACAAGAAGTGAGAGGAAATCCCTTCAAAGCGTTTGAAATCAGGGTCACCAGTACTAGCGTCCCCACTGGAAAATGTACTCTCTATTCCTTTGGCATTTTCTTTCACTTTTGTTGATAAGTTACCAGCACAAATAAGGCCTCTTGCACACTGTAGCTTATGGATGATAATTGTGAATAGTTTATTGATAAGTCAAATAAAAAAAATAAAAAAACTATTCACTATTATCATCTATTGTGATTCTATCTTGTGGGACTCCAAGTAACAGCCAGAAAATACATGGATTATCATTGGGCTGTATAGACTCCCATCCCCCAGCGTTATATATATATATGTATATGTATATATATATATATATATATATATATACACACACACGTAAATAAATATAGTAAAAACAACTGTTGTGAAAAAGTTACCATCAAACAAAAAAAAAGTTATCATCTAAAAAATCCACCTCCACAAATGTGAGTGAAATATATAGATTCATATATAAAAATTTCATATAAGTGATGGATGCACAAAATATAGAAATATGAAGAGGGTTTATCCCAGGACGTGAAGCGAGGGACAACACCCTGAAAGCAATTTAATTTTCATCACTGGCTATCCTCCTCCGACCAGCCTGGCTTCCTCCCATCACTGAACGCAGAGAAGGCGTTTGATAAGAGTGGCTTGGGATTACACGACAGAAGTTCTCAAAGCACTGGACTTCCAGGGTCACATGCTGAATTCCAACAGCAAAAGTCAGGGTCAATGGTCATCTATCTAATGCCTTCTCGATCTCGAATGAGACGTGCCAGGGACGCTCCCTCTCTCCCCTCACTCCAGAACCCATGCTTTGTAGAATAAGACAAAATCCCGAAATCAGGGGCATCAATGTTGGGGGACACTCCCACAAACTAGCGGCTTATGCGGATGATATCCTATTATTCCTTACTGATCCCATCATCACTATTCCCAATCTGCTAAAAGATTTCTCCCTGTTTAAAAATTTATCAAACATACAAATTAATTTTTCCAAATCCCGTGCGCGCAACGTGACCCTCTCGCAAAATACAGTGTTACAATGACAGAACAATTTCCCCTTTGGATGGGCATCACATGCCATAACAGATCTTGGAGTACAACTCCCGTAAAACTGTCTGAACTCTACACCAGGAATCATCTCCCACTCCTAAAAGCCGTCAACTAGACCTCCAGAAATGGAACCCTGGACCTTTCTCATGGTTTGGGAGAGCGGCAATTATTAAGATGAACATCCTCACCAGAATCCTTTATTTCTTACAAACGATCCATATTAAACTTCCACCAGCGTTCTTCACCTCGTACATACAAATATGCACATGCTTTATATGTCTAAGCGCCTATGGATTAGCTAGGACAAACTCTTGACCCCCAAGCTAAAAGGAGGTATAGGCCTTCCAGACTTATGCAAATAATATTGGGCATGTCACCTTTCCAGGGTGATTGACTGGCAGGTGCATGCCCAAACTAAGGCATAGGTGAAATTGGAGGACTTGTTCTCTCCGATCCCGATACACAACCTCTCGTGGATTAGACCCAACATGATTCCGAAAGATGGCGCTAAGCATCTTTTAATAGGTTACACGCTCCAGGTCTTCCAGGCAGCATGTAGGAAGCTCATCCTCTCGTCCTCCCCAAGCCCTCTAACCGCAATCAACAAAACCCTGAGTTCCCTCCGGGTCTCTCATTAACATTTCTTGACAACCCCGAAACACACCCATAAGAGAAGAAAAGTTATTTGATAAGGGTGTAAATTTAACACATAAGGCCTTATCCTCCCTATTCTCAGGTCACCCTATCTCTTTCTTTACTTATCTACAAATTAGACTCTTCTGTCATGTTCTAGAACTGAGCCCCGAAGACTTTTGATCTCAGAGATGTATACACCTATGTTGACCGACTCCGATACCAAAATGAACAAGGTCAGTCAGCAGTGGGAGGGAGATCTTTTCATGGATCTCGAGGCAGAGGATTGGGAGCGTGTGTATACACATATCCATAAAGGTTTAACAAATGTTTCAAACCAAGAAAACGGATTTAAACTGTACTCAAGATGTTACAAATTCACAAATTCTACCCCAATGTCACACCTAATTGCTGGCTTTGTAACACAGAATTCGGAACATTACTCCATATCTGGTTGGCATGCCCAGCAAAACAACCCTTCTGGACAGAAGTCCACCAACTTGTTTCTAGCATCACAGCCTACTCCCCACACTACACACCCGCTCAATTTCTCTTGCACCACACATCCATACCTCAGTTGGCTTATAAAAAGTCTCTGGTCCTCCATCTAATCAATGCAGCAAAATTATATATCCCCATGCACTGGCAGGAAACGACTCCACCTACCACCATTGAGTGGCTTCAGCGGGTACAGAAAATCGCTGAAATGGAGGAACTAGGAACCATCAGGCTAGGGAGACGCCTGCTTCTTTCTGCAAAATATGGGCCTGTTGGCTTAATTTTTTAGATTTGGCGTCAGATTAATGAACAATACCAATAGTAGGAATTAATAGGAGCTTGAACATTGGGAACAGAGAAAAGAGGAGGGTGGTGTTTAAGGGAGGGGGGGGGGGGAGAGAGAAGGGAAAAAAAAGAAAGAAAAGGGGGGTACAGGTTTCGGTGATACTCCCTAACCCCATCATTCTGAATACAATCTCACTTACCCCTCTTTCTTCTTAGAGCCCAAGCTTAATGCCCACACACTCCTAAAACCCATATAATATTGCCTGACTACAGAATGCTCAGCACGATCGCTATCTCTTTTCCAACCACCTTCCCTCCCCCTCTTATTCATAAGGTTCATTTTATACTTATGTACACAGTCTTCAGGGTAACTACCTAGCTTTCCATATCTTTAACAATGATGTTTAGCGTGTTTTTTTTTTTTTTTTGTCTTCACGTTAGCTGACATTTAATGCCTTGCTACTCGAATGTATAAACCTGAATACCTTACTCAATATTGTCTTGTACTCTTATGCTTTTCTGTGATGGCATGTGTTACCTTGTTCATTTGTACGTGTTAAACCTCAATGAAAGCTTTTAAACATTAAAAAAAAAAATTAAACCCAAAGGACAGTCCCAAAAACATGTGAGTAGTGAATCCTCTGAGAGAGATGAACTCCCTTTCTGACTGAAGAAGTAGCAGTAGAAAAACCTCCGCCAAGGTTGTACTCATGTAAATGAATACACCTTATCGAATGGCAAGACCACCTATAACGGATGGTCAAAAACGCT
Organism: Pelophylax lessonae; assembly: GCF_965119305.1. Taxonomy (NCBI): domain Eukaryota; kingdom Metazoa; phylum Chordata; class Amphibia; order Anura; family Ranidae; genus Pelophylax; species Pelophylax lessonae. Next base: position 239,171,896 of record NC_138775.1, on the reverse strand, counting down.
CTTTGTATTATCCATGTGGTCAGGGAATCATTAGAACTCCTAAAAGACCTTCGTTGTATTGCTCAATAACATCCATCCAAAAGTCAAGAGAAATGGAGAGAAAATCTCATGGTGTAGTATTTAAATAAACAGGTTTAATATACAGGATTAAAAAAAATTATCACAAGACCAATAATAAAAGCAAGTAACATGATATGTTGCAGTACATAAACAAACCGCTTTCTCCATGTGCTGTACATCCATCTACTTCCGGGTCCCAGCTAGCAAGATCGCGTCACTCTCACTGGCCACACCTGACGCGTTTTGTCACAAAACGGACGTCTTGAGGGATAGGGCTACTCCCTGACCGCAGGGATTATACACAGAGCATGATTGACCACCTGTTATAGGTGGTCTTGCTATTAGGTAAGGTGTATTTATTCACATGAGCACAACCTTAGTGGAGGTTTTTCTACTACTTCTTCAGTTCGAAATGGAGTTTCTCTCTCTCTCTCTCTACTACTACATGTTTTTTGGGACTTTCCTTCATATTTCTATATTTTGTGGATTCATCACTTAAATTAACTTTTTGTTATCTATATATTTCACTCACGGTTGTGGAGGACTTTTTGGATAATTTTTTATTTTTTTTTATTTGATGGTCATTTTTTTCACAACACAATTGTTTTTACTATATTTATTTACATGTATATATTTGTATGAATTTACTTATGATCCATCTTTGAGCGCTGCACTTTTTAAATGTTTAGGATTGTATATTCCCAAGAAGCAAAATAATGTGCATATAACAGTTAGGGAAACTTTTCTTTATTACTTCCACCAGCTAGAAATGAAGCAATTTCTGGTTTGTTAAATTTTACAATTGAATTGCTGATCAAGCTGTGAAAACATTATATTACGGTGTGTATTTCATGAAATTTTCTCTGGAGTGGGAGTCTACAGCCCCACAATCTTAAAGTTATAAATAAAATCTTCCTGTCTGGCATTTTACTGATGCTGTAGCGAGTCAGTGACCATGTTCTCCTGTTCTCCGCAGGGCAGAGTCCATACCTTATCTTCACCAACCGACATGAGCTACGCCAGATTGACTTAGTACGCCGAGATTACTCTCGTCTCGCTTCACAGCTAAAAAATGTGGTGTCCTTGGATGTAGAGGTCACCAGCAAAAAGATTTATTGGTGTGACCTCTTTCACCGGAAGATTTACAGGTAAGAGATGATGGGAATGGTGTCACTGACCCTCTTAAGTGGTGGTGAATTTGTTTATTAAAGAGGAATTCCAGGCATATTTAGAAAAACAATTGTATTTAGTTATGTATTAAAGTAGTATTAGCGTGGAAGTAAAGTCTCAATTAAAAAAACTGCTAACAGTTAAAAAAAAGTCCCATCCACGATGACGCCCCCAGCGTTTAGGAATGCCAACCCATTGGCTCACATAGTGGTGACCCATATTTCTTGATGAGCGCTTGTTTTCCCAGAGGCTTGTAAATTGCCAATTTGTTGAACCCAGTAAATGTACCTACCTGCTACACTCAGATGGCGCTGCTTCTTCCCTTCATTTATTTAGATTGTACACTAAGCTGTGCATGTCCAGATCAGTTTCCATTTCAGCACAGTGCCTGTTTGCCAGGATGACTGTACTCCTGCGCATGCACAGGAGTGATGTCATCCCGGGTCTGCAGTCAAGATGGCTGAAGACCAGAACCTGGAAGAAGATGTTGGCACCGATGAGGGACCTCGGACCACTGAAGCCAAGATAAATATTGCAACTTTGGTTCTGCTTTAAGCATATTTTAGTTTTTGAGCTCAATAAAGTAAACATTCCCAGAGTGAACTTATTTGTCACTGTTCTTACCCCAACACTTGCAGTTTACAACTTTCAATGCTGTTGGCTCCTGCTTTCTCCATGCTGCTTTTCTAAACTTCCAGTCTTCACTTGAAAGCTTTAACAGTGGATAGTGTGACCTAGATGATTAAGCCCTTGGGGCAGTGCGAAATGCGTTGGGGGCGTGGCATGGATGAATTGAGCTGAGGCTGCTTTTACCTGCTAACTATTCAGGCCGTGTGATGTGTTAAGGTGCTTGGGCTATCTTCTTTCATCTCTACAGTGGATAGTGTAGTTTTGAGCTAGCCTTTTAGCTTGGAGAAGGGAGGAAGAGGGGAGTGCCTTGCCATCCTAAGCTTGGGGGCTGTGTGTTTTCTATTGATGCACACAGCGTAGAAAGTCTAGTCTCTGCATGCAAAGTGTGGCTCCAACGGATACTGCAAGAGAAAGGAGCCACCCTGAACCAGGAAACTTGGGGCAGCGGTCATTGTACCAGCTTTAAAGAGGAAGTAAACCCTCCTCTGACACTTGTACCTATAGGTAAGCCTATGATAAGACTTACCTATAGGTACTGTAAATATCTCCTAAACATGTACCGTTTAGGAGATATTTCTCTATCGCTCATTGACAGACGTAGTCCTCGGTGATACAGCACCTTCGGGTTATGTTGCCTCCACAGGAGTAGGACTAGACAGGAAATGAAAAATGCTCTGGCCACACCCCAGGGGCAGTCCCCGAGGGTATATCCTCTCCCTCTCTGCCACAGCAAATCAGTTTTTTTCTGTCTAGTCAGGAGTAAGGACCTAGATACCTTGCTGGGATCTTCGGTCCTGGCAGGATTTTTTTCTTAGAAAATAATTTTTTAAGACAGCTTTTTTTCTCCAGTGTTCCTGTGAGATCTTCAAGCAAGAAAGCTGAACTGGGCGACGGGCTGGATGTTGAGATCCAGTGGTCACCCCAGTTCAGCCTACGAGCGCGTGCAGGCCATAGCTCCGCGCTGGGTCGGCCGCGACATAGTCCCACTGGACGGGGACTGACCCTGCGAGTTAAACGTCTCGCTGAAACGCCAAAGACCATGAGTCACGGCGCCCGTATTGGTCGACAGCCCTCCTACCTCGGTGGAGAGGGGTACTGTCAGGAGTTGGCGCCCGCCTGGTTCCGGTATGGTGAGTAGTATGTTCCCCCTTTCCCCCTGACGGGTCTTGTGGTGAACGCGGGCCCCTCTCTGTAATGGTAAGGATGGGTTCCCCTCTATCCTATAACATGTCACAGATCCCCCTAATTGAGTGTGATTTTTGTGTACAAGAAGCCAGGAGGCTTGGTTTGGGAGCTGACAATCTAATTGTAAAAATGTGTAAATGATTGTAGTCAGTGGCAGTACTAGAACTTTACTGTGATAGTATAAGGTATCCTACCTGTCAGTAGCCACAGGGCGATGTCTATACATGTATACTGCATTCCAGATCATTCCTCCAGCTAAGCAGATGCCTCCCGACGGCCACGGACCGCATACGGCCCGCCAGGGTCCGGTACCGCCGACCACGCTGACCACCATGAGGGTGAAGGGTTGTGAGGCCGAGATCCTTCTGCAGACATGTAGATCGCACGAGGCCGCCATTTTGGTGTAGCCTCGTGTCTCCAGCATGGGGGCGGCCATGTTTGAGGTGACTCAAACACCTCATGGAGCCAGGGGGAGGAGCCGGCAGGCGTGTTAAGGGGCGGAGCCGCCTCTTTTACCCAGGAAATAGGGCCAAAGACTTCCTGTCTGTAACAAGACAAGCACTGAGCAAGCTGATGAAAACTTCTGTGCATCAGGGATGAGCCTTGGGGTCTGTCTCTCTCTCTGTGGGGTCCAAAAAGGCAGGTAACACTGAGGGGCGCTGTTGCGACTGGGGGACACAAAAAAAAAAAAAAAAAAAAAGTTTTTTTTTTACTTTGTCATTTTTTGTCGCTGGCAAGTGTCTTGTATAATCATTGACCCTGCCGCATAGGTATCCCCACCTGATCCCCTCAAGGTGGCCGCAGGACCCTCCAGTACCCCACTTGTTTTTAATGCATTATCTGCAGTTTTGGAGTCTTTGGTAACCCAGGTGGAGGTGGCCTGTCAGGGACGGGGATCAAGAAGCGACCCCCGCCTACCCCTATTGTTTATCAGATACTTCAGATACGGATTCGGAACTGGTCAATGCAGTTGCAGGTCCCTCTCAGGGGGCTGTTGTCTCAGGTAATATCTCCTCAGCAGTGAGGAGCACGTTTTCTGCCTCCGCCATAGCACAAGAGTGGTGGATGCACTAGTTGTGTCCGTCCGGGAAACCTTTAGTCTTGAGGTTACACCGGCAGAGGTAGCTGAAACTGAGATTCCTTTTTTGGTACTTGTTAGCCTACCAAAAGGGCGAAGGATTTTCCTTTACCCAAATGGGGTCGTTTAGAAACGAACCCCTGTTATTTCCAAACGCATGGCTAGGTGCTATCCGTTTGAGGAATTCCTCTTTATAGGATAGACGGTACCACCTGCTGTCTTGCCACAGACTGTTAGGATAAAAAGACCTCGTAACTAACGAGGACCTTCCTTTTCTGCTCATATAGAGTTGTTCGTTCCGCGAGGGCGGGCGATAATGCGAAACCCTCCAAAGCCCCTTTAGAGGGGTTTCAAAGGGCGCTGGTCGGGTAAACAAAGAGTCCGGCTCAGCCAAGCCTGAAGAATATAGCCTGATGCGCCCCTACCCATCTCTGGGGTGGGGGGGGATGTCTTCACCGGTTTCTGGAGGACACAGGATCGAGTTTCGATCACTTCCACCGGTGCGATTCTTCCTTTCTAACATTGAACGGTTTCAGGGGTTCTATTCGAACCTATTCACAATGCCCAGGAAAGAGGGCAAGGTGCGTCCAAATCTGGACTTGGGAAGAAATAGAGTCCATCCGTACAGTGGTGGCCTCCCTGCATCAAAGAGATTTCCTGGCGTCCATAGACATATAGGATGCCTATCTTTATATCCCCATCATCGCAGGACATCAGCATTTTTTCGCTTTCCCAAAGATCATCCCTGGTTCCCACCAGGAGACTGAACTATCTGGGCCTAAGGTTGGATACATCCTGGGCAAGAGAGTTTCTCCTTGCTGGGAAACTCCAGAAGGTTCAGTCAACGATTCGGATGTTGCTGTCCGTCAATTGGCTGGGACTGATGGTGGCCTTCTTAGAGGCAGTACCGTATACCCAGTCTCATACCCGAATTCTCCTGAAGGAGATTCTTTTTTAATGGAATCAGAATTCCGATTCCCTGGACAATCGGATCCGGTTGAGCGAGCGGACCAGGAAGTCTCCGATGCTCAACCAGGGGAAGTCATTTCTTCCGATAGTATCCAGATTACCAATAAGGGTATCGGAACTGAGAGCGATCAGATTTTGTCTGATTTACTGGATCGAGCAGCTCTAGAGCAGCCCGATTCGGATCCAATCGCATATGGCCTCTTCATCCCAGAGGTTTTTCCCTAGCTGTCCCTTCATTGGGACATCCCGGATGTGGATCTGTTGGCACCTTGGCCTAACAGGAAGGTGCGGAGGTTTGTAGCTTGCGCCACAATCCTCTAGCGGACGCAGCAGAAACGCTGATCGCCCCGTGGGGGCAGTATCAGCTACGGCATGCCTTCCATCCTCTCAAGTTGCTGCGGGAACTTCTTCGCAGGATAGAGGTGGAGGGAATTCCAGTTATTCTGGAAATTCCGGATTGACCTCGTCGAGCCTGGTACGCCGACTTGGCGAGGCTAGTCGCGGACGCTCCTTGGAGACTTCCTCTCAGGGAGGATTTGCGGTCTCAGGGACCGATCTTCCATCTTGCTTTACAGTCGCTGGCTTAATGGCCTGGCCATTGAGACCCAGGTACTGAAGGACAAGGGAGTGTCAGCTTCAGTTATTCCTACCTCCAGTTAAAGCAAGGAAAGCGACTTCCAGCACATGGAAGTCTTATATTGCATGGTGTGAATCTATTGGATTTCCCCCACATACCTATTCGGTGACCCGAATTTTGGTCTGTCTGCAACAAGGGGTTGAGCAGAAACTATCCTTGAGCACGATCAAGGGTCAGGTTTTCGGCGTTAGCAATCTTCTTTCAAGAAACCTTTGGCTAATCATTCCTTGGTGCGGAATTTCATCCAGGGGGTGCGACATCTGGCTCCGCCAGTGTGCGCACCCTTACCGCCTGGTATCTTAATTTAGTGTGGTCGGTTCTTCAGAAACTTCTCTTTGAAGATATTAGGGAGATTCCCTTGCTTACATTCCCAGAAGGTGGCCTTCTTGGTGGCCATTACTTCTGTACGCAGGGTGTCAGAACTGGCCGCATTATCCTGTGGTTCCCCAGATCTGGTGGTTCATAGGGATAAGGTGGTTCTTCTTCCGAATCCATCCTTCCTTCCTAAAGTGGTTTTCGTAAGACGGACTCACTTTTTGTGATCACGGATAGCCCTTGAAGGGGGTTGCCTGTGTCTGCCGCGACCATATCTACATGGATCAGTCAGACGGTGGTACAGGCTTATTCTATTAAGGGTCAGAATCCTCCGTTCCCTGTTAGGGCGCACTTCACTCGAGCGCTCAGTACTTCCTGGGCCTTTCGCCATCAGGCGTCAGTGGTCCAGGTATGTAAAGCGGCCACCTGGTCGTCGGTACATACCTTTGCAAAATTTTATAAAATTGATGTGATGGCATTGGCGGATGCCTCATTTGGCCGCAAGGTTTTGCAGGCCGCAATTTGAGGAGACCGGTGGTCTACCTCGAGGGTTTTTTTCTGTTTGAAAATTTTTTTGTTGAGTCTCATCATTAAGGATGAGCATTGTAAACTTCTAGTTGGCACCGGTTGGCCCTTCTAGATTTGGATTTGATTTCCAATCTCCCACCCCTCATTTGTGATACTGCTCTGGGACTTCCCGAAGGTGCTGTATCACCGAGGACTACGTCTGTCAATGAGCGATAGAGAAAAATGGATTTTTGTAAAATCTTACCGTAAAATCCTTTTCTCTTAGCTCATTGACAGACGTAGTACCCGCCACTCTGTTTTTGAGTTGGGTTGGGTTAAATTCTCTAAGCACTGCTTTTGTGACATAACTGATTTGCTGTGGCAGAGAGAGAGAGGATATACCCTCGGGGACTGCCCCTGGGGTGTGGCCAGAGCATTTTTCATTTCCTGTCTAGTCCTACTCCTGTGGAGGCAACATAACCCGAAGGTGCTGTATCACCGAGGACTACGTCTGTCAATGAGCTAAGAGAAAAGGATTTTACGGTAAGATTTTACAAAAATCCATTTTTACCTTACATGCAGCCAGTGACGTCACTGGTGCATGCGCTCTGAACGAACGGCCGCTAGTGCCGTTTCTTCAGAGACCCGTGCCGTGACTGTCACCGTGGCTCCGTCCAATCAGATGGCCGGATGCCGCGATCCCGGAAGACGGGCGACTGGACATGTCGCCCGTCATACAGGTAAGCGGGCTGCATGGCGGGGGCTTGTTCTAAGGTAAGTATTGCATAATGAGCTAGTATGTGATGCATACTAGCTCATTATGTGTTTCTCTTACAGGTTGCCAAAAAAAAAAAAAAAAGTTGTACGGGTTTACAACCTCTTTAACTGGAACATGGGCAAGAATTAGCTGCATATTCAGTAAGTGATTAAATCAGCTGCTGAACGTGCTTAAAAAACTGAGGGCTTAATATCACTTGGAATTAAAAAAAAAAAAAAAAAAAAAATTAATGTATTTTTAAATTTGTGTAAATACAGGAATTTGACTTTGTATTAGCCTCTTGTAACCTCTTGTACAGTAGAACCCAGACTGGTAGTGAGGGGCAGCTATGAGCTAGTCAGGTGTACTGTAGTGCACATGTGCTGACAAGGAACATTCTGATAGGAGGAAACCTCATAGGAATGGGACTGATCGTTCTCTAACTTTAATACTTTCCTGGGTCACTGACCTGGAATCAAACTAAGGACATGTGTCAATGCGATTTGATGGGCAGATGCAGCGCGCTTTTGATATCCATTTGAGACGCTTCTGAGATCATTCAGAATTAATTGCATGATTGCAAAGGGTCTAAAGGGAGCAGTTTGTGTCTCTCTCTTCCCCCCCCCTTACAAGAATTTCTCTTTTGTATAGGAGCAGCCTCATCAAAGAAGATAATCATATAAATATGGTATTAACACAAAATAGAACTTCTAAAATAGTCTCCCTGGAACGGCATCCAAAGATTTTTTGGTCACAGTTGGGAATCGCTGTCTTTGTTCTTGTCCCAGTGACCACTGTCGGGGAAATTGTCTGGCGTTGTAGTTTATGTAAGATCAGTACAGAGTACAGACTTCAAAGGAATCGGATGCTGCACTAAAGTACAACTAAAGGCAAAACTTCTTCTTTTTTTTAATTTTTGGATGGAGTGGAGAGGGATTAGAACATCTGTTAATTTTTATTGCTGTCTGTGTCCCCGTTAAGAAGATTCATCCTCTCTATTTTTCCTGTTTACCATTATTATTGAAAGTGAAAGTAAAAGAAAAACCCCAAATTTTGGTTTGTCCCCAGAAAACAGGGGAAATCCTCAAATGGGGATACTAGTTCTGTTGACCGGGGGGTCCCAGAGGAATTCCTTTCATTTGCAGGTATTTCCTATTACTTTGTTTGGCTATGGGACAGGAAGTGAAGGGAAATCTCCGCAATGGGACACAGATGGCAATAAAAAAATATGACAGGGGTTATAACCCTCCCTTACTCTATTCAAAATGAAAAAAAAAAGTTTTGCCTATAGTTCTACTTTTGCCTATAGTTCTACTTTGACCCATAGTTCTAGCTTTGGTACGTTTATATATTGTAGAGTTACAAGATACACAGGGACGTATACTAAGCTGGACCAATACGGTTTGTACAAACTGTAAGACTGATATCTGCTTAAATCGCAGTTCTTCCCAAAAATGCAAGCCCTGCTTATCTGATTCCTCCTCCCCTAAGGTGCCACATTTGACACCTTTTGGGGGGGGGGGGGGGGGGCGGGTACCTTTTTTTTTTTTCGATAGGTACCCTGTCCCCACTGTCCCCACTTCTGTCGGACCTTGCCTCTTCGAGGTATGTCACCAGTTCAGCCCTCCCCCCTCCTAGGGTAGGAGGCGTGCCCATGATGGCGATGGAGACGGACGTCTAGTTGCAGAGCTCTGCTACTGAAGGGGAGAATTTATCCGATCATGGCATCAGGACTTTGCGCCATATTATACCTGAAGGCAGTATGCTTCTCTTAAAACTTAAGAATAATTTTCAACTTCCCTCCTGTATGCTCTTCAGGTACTTGCAGCTTAGATATGCTGTAAAGGCGCAGTTTCCTGATCCCATTACACTAGAACCTCACTCGGTAGAGCGGCTCTTAACAGCTCGTAACATATATTGAAGAGAGTGTTCTATCAATCTCAGACTTACATTGGGTGACGGAGCCAAGTCTACTCAATTATATCAGAAATGGCACCATACCTCTTCTAGACAGAGGATTGGGATGAGGGACTTCAGTAGTACCTCCATTTAATGATATCCGCTAGGGACCGTCTAGTTCAGCTTAAATTTCTACACAGGGTGTACTACACCCCCCAGAGACCCCCTTAGCTGCCCTAAGTGTCAAACTGAAGTGGGTGATTTTATGCATATGGACTGGTCCTGCCCACATATTCCATTTTTCTGGCGGGCGGTGGTTGCTGACATAAATGTTGTGGGCACAGTACAGGTAACAATGGACAATATGGCTCTTCTGCCTGGTATTACTGATAAGCTTTCTGCTTCCAAACATCAGAAATTGTTTGTATTTTATACTACGTATTATGCCAGGAAAACAATACTTACTAAATGGAAATTAAAGGATGTACCTACGGTAGCTGCATGGAGATCAATAATTAATATATTTATATATATATATATATATATATATATATATATATATATATATATATTTTCACCATTTTCCTGATTCTTGAGACCTCCCCTCTCCCACCTTCCCCTCTCCTCATCTCCCCCCCCCCCCCTTCAATATTTACTTATTTTTCCCAGATGGGTGCTTGATATTGATTTAGTAGTGCATATAAACATTGTAAAATGTTTTAGTAAATGTCTTCGGGTCAATGCCTACCTAGATACACGAAAAGTGGGATGCGTACTGCATGTTCCTCATGTTCCCTGTTGGTGTTTATGACCGTTGTACACCTGTATAAGTGTATTCTCTGTATTATGTCCATGTACGACGACATCCTTTCTTTTCAATAAATCCTCTTTTGTTAAATAAATTACAGGGAAGGACACACTGCTCCTAGATGGCCCTTTGTGCAAGGGACCTTATTCTGCACCAGACGAAGAATTTGAGATTTTTATTTTTTTTTTTAAATAAAAGTAGAACTATAGACAAAACTTTTTTTTTTTTTTTTTTTATTTAAGATAGAGTAAGGGATGATTATAACATGCCATATTTTTCTCCAAGTGTCACACTTTGGGGATTTCTCTTTACTTCCTGTCCCAAAGTCAAACAGGAAATGAGAGGAAATCCCTGCAAATTAAGGGAATCCCTTGGGGCTTCCCAGGTCACCAGAACTAGTGTCCCCATTCGAAAATTTCCCCTCTTATCCTTTTCTGGGCACAACCCAAAATTTGGGATTTTCTAATGATATTGGTAAGGCCTGCCATACACGGTTCGAATCTCGGCCGGTTCAGCAGGAACCAGCCAAGATTCAAAGCACTAGATGGCAGGCTGAATGTACCAAGTTGATCGATTGATCAACTTGGGTACAACCAGCCTGCCGGATTCACTTGTGATGATCACAAATGGCTGGTATACCTACTAGCGATAATTACGGTCTTCTCCCGGCGGGGATGGCTTTGATTCTATTTCAGTTAATTGTTTTTAAAAGTTTTCAGTAATGCAACAGTGAGCGAATAAATGCATCACAGCAGTGTACAGACACAAAATATCACACAAGATTATGTTTTCAAGCTGGTAAGAGACCAAGTTGTCACCAGAACAGGAGGTAAGAGGAATAACTGTTTTGGTGGACAACTGTGTACAACTGTTTTGATGACATCTGTCAAAGGTGGGATTTCCCCTCACGTTGTGTCAGGAGGGTAAATCTCCCCAACAGGGACACACACGGCAGTAAAAACGCAGGTTCTATCCCTACTCCATGCCATCCAAAAAAAAAAAGGAAGCTTTGTCTGGAGTTCCACTTTAATTGTAGGGCAAGTTCGTCAAATCTGTATGCATTTGCCAGACTACAGAAGCAGACAGATGGATAAAGGGTTGTTTTATTTATGTATTTCAGTGCTCCCCTGGAGCGAGCTGCAGACTCCTCGGAGCATGTCGTGCTCATCAATAGTCACCTCCACTCTCCGGAGGGCCTAGCAGTAGACTGGATTCACAAGAACATTTATTGGACTGACTCTGGCAACAAGACTATCTCTGTGGCAACCACTGATGGATGCAAACGCAAAACCCTGTTCGACCTTAGTCTACAAGACCCCAGGGCTATTGCTGTTGACCCCACATCAGGGTGAGTGAAGACCGAAGTGGAAATTGAACGATGATGCAGTGCTAACACCTTTCCAGGGAGTACAAACTGTTCGGCCTAATGTGTGCAGCTGACGTAAATTACCAGGCCACACTTCAGTAAGGCTCCATGCACACTGGGGGTTTAGCACCAACATTTTGGCTCGGCCAGAGGACACGGGTGTCCTGTCCAGCCCCAATGCCGGGCGGCAGTCTGTCAAACTCTGTAAGAGGATAACAGCTGCTTGTCTGGGCGGTGCAGTAATTCCATTTAGGGCAGTATGCGCTCAGGGACAACTGCCCGGAACACAGACTTCTTGCAATCTGGGCATTGATCCCTGGGCGCACATTGCCCTAAATGGAATTGCCACTGAGTGCACCATCCAACATCATCCAGCCACAGCAGCTATTATCTTCTCATAGAGTTTGACAGGCTGCTGGCATCACGACTGGATGGGGCACCTGTGCCATCCACCGACGGCTAAACGCTGGAGCCTGTGCAGCAGGGTTAAATGCCCAGTAAGCATGGGGCCTTACACAAACGTGTATGTTTCTATGAGGATACCTTTACATAACTAGAAAATTGTATTGGTAGTTTTTTTTTTTTTACATAATGCATTTTAAAGGTTTTATTGTCTTTCAATGGTTACAATTGCATATATAAGGCTCCATTCACGCAGCTGTAAAATTATGCATATACAAGTGGTTTTTAATCCCATTTAATTCTGAATGCAGCTGCATTGTTTTCAATGGAGCCATTCACACAGGTGCATAAACATGAGCTGCTTATAGATCCATAAGCCAAAATCCAAAAATCTACGTCTAAGAACATAAAGTTTACGCGCTGCATTTATAAGCGCATAAATGAAGTCTGAACAAAGGGGGGATATAAATTATTAATGTATGCATATGCATCTTTACGCATTTAAATGCATCTATAGGCAAGTATTTTACTGATATTATGCAGGAACTTTTCTCCTAGAAAACACATGTATTAGAACATCAATAATTTTACGTCCGTGTGAATGAGGCCTAAATATGGAATTTTAAATGGGCTCCCTGGTCTTTTGGCTACATATGAAACACATACACATTTTTACTATGTTTTTATTTCTTGAATGCTCTATTTCAGGGGTAGGCAAGCTCTGTAATCCAGCTGTTGTGGAACTGCAAGTCACATGAGGCATTGCAATACTCTGAAAGCCACAGGCATGACTTCTAGAGGCAGAGGAATGATGGGATTTGTAGTTTCACAATTATAATGCCAAGGTTGCCTATCCCTGCTCTACCTTGTATATGGTGTGTTTCTTTAAGAGATTGTTAAGAGAAAGGAGAATTCTGTTCTCTTCCTTTGTGCTCGCTGAAGCAGGATATAAAGAGACTCTCCAAAAACAGAAGCAGAAAGTAATTTTAGCATTTATAAACATTTAAGGATAGAAAGGATAAGAACGTCTGCATAGTTTTCTATTGTCTGTTGCCTGGTTGGACTCTTTACTTCCTCTGTGGTCACCGTACAGGATGTGAGTGGAAAGCTACCAACAGGAGCCAAGACAAAGTACTTGACAAAGCTTCTAACCCTTACCCATGCTACCAAAACCTTAAAGAGGAGCTCCAGGCTCCTTCAGAAAAAAAAAAAAAAATCAGCAGCTACAAATACTGTAGCTGCTGACTTTTAATGTTAGGACACATACCTGTCCACGAATCCAACAGGGTCTTCACCCGGGCGGACTTTTCAATCAGCTCTCAGGTGCTGCTGCCACCATCTCGGCTAAGGGAAACTAGCAGTGAAGCCTCAGGGCTGCGCTTTGTGAATGGCCCAGCAGCGGGGGTAGCGGGACCGAGGAGGAGGAGGGGGGGCAGGCAAACAAGCGGAGCGTCCCCTTTTTAGTGGAGCTCCACTTTCTAATTTAGGCCAAATTTACACCTACAATTGTGGCTGGCTGCAAATTTCTGCGAGTTTTTTGTGGCAGATATCACAGGTTTGTTTGACAATGTAATGACAGACTGAAAGGTAATCCAGCAATTGCCTGCAGGTAGTAAAAGGTGATAAATCCTTGGTACAGACAGAGATTGCAAAAGGATTGGGCAATCAGTTAGCAGTATACTGAGCGCAAAAAAAGGGTAACTGGGTGCCACATCCCAAATGGATAGAAAAGAAAATTGGTTCGGACAGGCAAGGACTTTAGAGGCACCGAAGTAGTTAAAAAGTAAACAATTTATTGATTAAATGGTAAAAAACATCACAACATGGTGCATGGCCCCCAAAAGGAGGCATCAAACTAATAATACAAAAACATACAGAATACCACTAGAAACAGGTGTCGTATAAATGATATACATGATACATCACATCAAGATGATCTCATGAGGGGTGACGGAAGATGATGCTGCCATCCGTCAGGATCAGTTGATGATGTGTTCAAACAATAAGGAATTATGAAATTATAATGCTCGACATGTTTCGCTAAAATAGCTTCATCGGGAGCTTATAATGGGATATCCTGTAAAATTTTTGTAATTTGGTAGACTGGGTTAAATGCCAACAGCATAGGACTAACGAGGAAGGTGGTGTGTACAAAACAGGAGCAAGCAAATAACAGATGTAGAGGTATTATCCTTGTAGAGGATTACATTCTGGGCTGGCTAAATGCACATTCACAACCATCTAGAGACATATGTCTGGAGTGGCCCAGCCAGAAAAAAGGTAAAAGCCGCAAAATGGGTAGAAGGCAGCAAGTATGAATATACAGATACAAAATGCTGGGGTCAATATGACACGCTCCTGCAGGAATACACACCTTCCCCGGATGGGGAACCACCACCATGATGGTCTCTAGATGGTTGTGGATGTGCATTTAGCCAGCCCAGAATGTAATCCTCTACAAGGATAATACCTCTACATCTGTTATTTGTCTTGCTCCTGTTTTGTACACACCACCTTCCTCGTTAGTCCTATGCTGTTGGCATTTAATCCCGTCTACCAAATTACAAAAATTTTATAGGATATCCCATTATAAGCTCCCGATGAAGCTATTTTAGCAAAACATGTAGAGCATTAGAATTTCATAATTCCTTATTGTTTGAACACATCATCAACTGATCCTAACGGACGGCAGCATCATCTTCCGTCACCCCTCATGAGATCTTCTTGATGTGATGTATTGTGTAAATCATTTATACGACACCTGTTTCTAGTGGTATTCTGTATGGTTTTGTATTATTAGTTTGATGCCTCCTTTTGGGGGCCATGCACCATGTCGTGATGTTTTTAACCATTTAATCAATAAATTGTTTACTTTTTAACTACTTCGGTGCCTCTAAAGTCCTTGCCTGTCCAAACCAATTTTCTTTCCTTGGTACAGACAGATTGTTTCCAGGGCCAATCTTTTATTTGTTCTCCTAACCAGTTGTGGACATTGGACCGTGCTGCACATGCTCAAACAAATGTCAATGATGTACACAGGGTATGTGTACTACATCTTGTCCTTCTGCTCAGCTACTGCTTCTAAACCCCCTCCCCAAATCTTCCTTCTTGCATTTGCCAGCAATTTCCAGCTGTCAAAATTGCAGCTGGAAGTTGCTCTGTAAGGCCTAGTTCACATGGCCTTCCGTAAGCGTACACCTGTGTGAGGGCCATTTCTTGCCTGCATGGGATGAACAGGTGTTCGTGCATCCAGGTGCTGGCAGTCCCATTTATGTAAATTGGGACTCCGCATCTGCATGGACACAGCCACTGCTCCCAATTTAGCGCAGGCCCCCGAATGCAGACAGTGTACAGTAACTGCTGGAAAAAAATGAACCTTCCAACACAGTATTTGCAAACATTGTTTAGATGCCAGATAGAGATAAAAAGTAACTTTTTTTTTATTTTTTGCTTGCCCCTAACATGCACTTTAATTTGTTGTATCATTGTTCACTGATAATTCCTGTTTTAGTGACATTTTTTTCATCCTTTTGGTTTTAGGTTCATGTTCTGGTCAGATTGGGGGGAACCCTCTAAAATAGAAAAGGCTGGATTGAACGGGGGTGATCGGCAAATATTGGTGTCTGATGATATTGAATGGCCCAATGGAATCACATTAGGTGAGTAGATTGAAAATAGTTTGATTGTTAACAAATCTTCATTACTTTACAGCACATAGTTTTAAGAAAGTATGTATACTGTATGAAGAGAGGTCTGTATCTGCAGGTGCCATTTTATGGAAATGGAAGGAAATTTGGATTGATATGACTTTTGGTGGTACCAGTACAAATTTAAGAACAGCAGGGTAAAGGAGGAAAGTTGTGCATGCAAACTTTTACTAGGGTTGGCTATAGATTATGCAATTTTCTTTCTTTCCACCAAGGGGTTGAAGGAAAGAACATTGCTCAGTTTCCCCATCAACACAATCTGTATTTATGGGGAAACCCCTCCTGCTACGCTATGTTATTCTGACATCAGGAGGTTTCCCTGACACCAGAATACAATGATCACTGCTGGAAGCTATAGCCGCTGCAGTGCTTGCATTCAAATTCAAAAAAAAAAGGACAGGCTGGTTGCGCTAATAGATCAGCTTCAGTACAACCAGCCTGCCCAAAGATGGAAATTTGGCCGGTTCCTGTAAAACAGATTTAAGAAGCTGCAACAGACAGTAATTCTATAACGAGTATGATGTTTGTTGGTTATTCACTTTAAATGTGCTGTGAGTGCCGTGATGTTTGGTCCCCTTCTTTCCAAGCAGTGGAGGAGTGCACCCAGCTGGGTATTTTTTTTAATACATTTTTTTTATCCTTATCCACTGATTGGGTTACACTTTCATTAATGAAGTATGTTTCATATAGTAACAGGCTGTAACCCCTTCCATCGCCTTCTTATCTCCTTCCTGCACCTGTGGAATGTGCTCTGTAGCTTGGTCACAGGGCTCCCTCTCACTCCCACTCCTGCGTTTATTTGGCTGGGTCCATAAGATCACACAGAGAAAAAATGTTATTCCAGCATCAGAAAAAAACATGCAGACTTTGTCTTAAAGCTGAACTCCAAGTTTAATCTGTATTGCAAACTTATATTGGTCCAGCATGTATTTAAAAGTATATCTCATAGTTGAAGGGCTATTGGGGAAGCCGAAAATGACTGTATTAGTCAGGACTACTACATGATAGACCTGATCTTCCTTCCCTGTATATGTGGGGTTGCTCGCTCAGCACTACCACCATTTACAGAACTCCTTGTGTTATTTTTTTATGAATGCAGTGCTTTGACTGGTTGGACTAGAATTGGAGGAGGTTCAGCGATGTCTGTCTTCTCCTCGTCCAATCAGAGAATGCCTTGTATCCAATTTAAAAAATAAAAATACAGGGAATCCTGTGAATGGTGGTAGTGCCGAGTGAGTGACCCCCTTTGATTAGTGTGTAGAGGGGAAGCTGCTCCATACAGGACCTGGAGGAAAAGGACTATTACTGTAGAAGCCCTGACTACTACAGTGATTTGTCACTTTCCCCAGCAGCCCCTTGGATATGAGATCTGCATACTTGCATTGCTCCAAGCTGGACCAATGCAAGTATGCAATAAAGATCATACCTGGAGTTCCACTTTCAAGTATATAATTATACCCAAAACACTAAAATAATAACTAAAAATGTGTGCTCACTGAAATTAAACTTTCCTTACCTTTTGGGAAATACACTCGCTGTCCATTTTATTAGGTACACCTGTTCATTTGCTTGGTAACGCAAATTGCTAATCAGCCAATGACATGGCAGAAACTCAATGCATTTAGGCATCTAGACGTGGTGAAGAAGACTATCTGAAGTTCAAACTGAGCATCAGAATGGGGAAGAAAGGGGATTTAAGTGACTTTGAATGTGGCATGGTTGTTTGTGCCAGACAGATAGTATGAGTATTTCAAAAACTGCTGATCTGGGATTTTCACGCACAACCATCTCTAGGGTTTACAGTGGATGGTCTGAAAAATAGAGAATATCTAGTGAGCTGCAGTTGTGTGGATGAAAATGCCTTGTTGATGTCAGAGGAGAATGGGCAGACTGGTTCCAGATGATAGAAAGGCAACAGTAACTCAAATTCCCACTCGTTACACCCAAGGTATGCAGAATACCATCTCTGCACGCACATCACATCATAGCTTGATCCATCCTGCCTTGTATCAATGGTTCAGGCTGGTGGTGGTGGTAATGCTGTAGGGCAGGGATATGCAAACTGTGGCCCTCCCTCCGTTGCAAAACTACAAGTCCAATTATGCCTCTGGGTGTCATGTTTGTGGTTTTCAGAGTCTTGCTATGCCTCATGGGACTCGTAGTTCTGCAACAGCTGGAGGGGCACAGTTTGCAAATCCCTGGTGTAGGGGATATTTTCTTGGCACATTTTGGGCCCTTTAGTACCAACTGAGCATCGTTTAAACACCTTGGCCTACCTGAGTATTGTTGCTGACCATGTCCATCCCTTTAGGACTACTGTGTACCCATCTTCTGATGGCTCCTTCCAGCAGAATAATGCACCATGTCACAAAGTTTAAATCATCTCACCACTGGTTTCTTGAACATGACAATGAGTTCACTGTACTCCATATGGCCTCCCAATAGAGCACCTTTGGGATGTGATGGAACAGGAGATTTGCATTATGGATGTACAGCTTACAAATCTGCAGCAAGTACGTGATGCTCTCATATCCATTTTGACCCAAATCTCTAAAGAATGTTTAAACCCCGTTGAATCTATGCCACTAAGAATTAAGGCAGTTCTGAAGGCAAAAGGGGGTCCAACACGGTACTAGCAAAGTGTACCTAATAACGTGGTCAGTGTATGCCTCTGGATTCGAGTATGTGAAGTTCCGAAAAGCATTTGAATCTGTCACATTTTGGTCTTTTTCTTAAATGTCCAAAATGTCATTGGTGTACTGCACTATACAGCCTGCCTATAACTTTGGAGAAACCAATCTCAACAAGTCTACTTAAGAAGGTAGATCTAGTATTTGTTCATGCATTCCTTTATAAAGCCCTGTCACTTATTCTGTGCTGTATTACAGAGGACATTCCAGAGGTTCCAAATAGGTTTACAAGCTGTCCCTACCACAGACACCTATGTACACACATTATAGTAATTTTGGGCAATATGCACTAGATGGTCAAAAGTATGAGGACGCCCCTCCAAATGTTTGCATTCAGGTGTTTCCAGTGAACATTCAAAGACATTTTAGACAATTGTAGACTCCCAACTTGTAGCAAAACTTTTGAGGTGGCCATTTTATTTTCCAGCAAAAGTGTACGCCTGTGCAAAAATTTCATAAAGACATGGTTTGCCACATATGGTATAGATTGAGCCAGGTCTTTGTCCAACAACAGTACTTGATCTCACAAATGCTCTTTTGGCTGAATTGGGCACACATAAAAAAAGTTTAGGGGGCACCTCATATTAGTGCTGATGGATTTGAAATAGTATGTCCAACAAGCTTCTATATGGTCAGGTGTCCACAAACTTTTGCCATATAATTTAAGTACAAAGCCATGCTCTAATGCAGGGTTTCTGAACCAGGCTTCCATGGAACCATAGGGCTTCTTCAGAAGTTGCTAGGGGTTCCTTGAACAATGAGTAATTTCTGCCTCTCAGATAAGTAAACAATGACACCATTGATCATTTAAGCTGTCTCTAAGAGGTAATTCTTCCCAATGACCACAAATGTAAGGAGCATTTTTCTCACTGACCATCATACTAATGTATCATGGCTTGTAGTTCTAGTAATTTTTAGCAGGGGTTTCCTGAGACTAGAAAGTCATTTCAAGGGTTTTTCTGTTTTGAAAATGTTGAGAAAGGCTGCTCTAATGTCTTTGACCCATCTTTTCACCCCAGATGTACTGACCCATCGCTTATATTGGGTAGACTCAAAGCTCCATACTCTTTCCAGTGTGGACTTCAGTGGAGCCAACAGGAAATTACTGATTTTCTCTGAAGACAAACTGAGTCACCCCTTTGGCCTGGCAGTGTTTGAGGTGAGTTGGAAGACCATAAAAAGTTTTTGAATGGCACTACTTTTAGGGTACCACATAGTCACAACTATTTTCTTAAAAAGAACAAAATTTATTCACATACTTTACACATTAAAAAACGTGTTTATAAAAAATTCTAAGATAAAAATACAGAGAACAATGACCCTCAAAATAGATTCTGCTCTATCATCCGCTGGAAAGAAAGCTTCAATGATACATAATGGGTGTCCCCAATAGAACAATCACTTTTATAGTGGTTGTGATAGCTACATGTTGCCCGCCATGTTTCCTTGACTCAAAGCTTTCTGCTTCTGCAGGAGCTAAGAGGGTCAAGTCACTATTAAAACATCAAAACCTATTTATTATTATATAGTATATATTATATAGCATTATTCAAGAATTATATCATAACAAAAATTTATCATACAATGCCCAGGGGCACCCTCTATTATATGTATAGATGGAGCGCAGCGATGAAGGTCTCCCCGCAACAGCCTTGGTATGGACCAATGGAAAAAGATCTGCATGACCAAGCTTCGGGGGGGGGGGGGGGGAGTAAAACGCGTTGGCAGCGCGGCCTAGGGGGAGCCCAGGCTGAGGTTGTCTCCTCTCTCTCATGCCACCGGAGGACTCCATCGATGTGCGGCACCAGGGATCTTTCCTATCTTCCTTCCAGTAACTAAAGGAGCTGGTACAACCTCCATCCCTTGTTGGCACTCCTGTAGTAGATGCAGCATCACCCACACTACTCCCCATAGTAATCAAAGCCTGAGCGGCACACTAAACAATCTGTAGGTCACTATGGACCAATGAAAAAAATGGAAGGGCTACGCACATCTCCAAGAACACTGTGGGCACACACGATAATCCCAAGTATTGATGAAGTTCAATAACTGATATCTTTATAAAAAATATTTTGAAATTGAAGCCATATCTGCTCCCTCATGTATTTTAAATAATAGTATACTAATTCTTATATGAGAATGTCTGAACTATAGGAGCAGATGTTTCAGACGTATGGTGAGTTGTAGATGCAGGATGCTTGCAGAGTACAGTGATGACTCTGTGTAGGTTCAATCAAAACTCTTTTTTTTTTTTTTTTTTTTTTTTTAGGTGATGAGAAAAGATTGGAATTTAAGCAGTGTAGCTGAAGGTTGGAAACTTTTTGTCAACTTTTTATTGCTGTCTGTGTTCATATTGAAGATTTCCCCTCACTTCCTGTTCTGTGATGCTGCTGTTAAAGTTACAGTGGGGAATCTAACAGCCTCAGATAGCAATAAAAAATCCAACCAGAAATCTAAAAGCCATTCGGGTACAGACATGGTCTTTTGGAAATAAGGAAACTAGTATGAAGGTTTTGCTTGCAGAAGCTGGAAGCAAGATCCTGCATAAAAAGTGCTATGTATATATGTAAAATTTGAGAAATGTTTACATAAGTATTGATTTACTAAAGGCAAATAGACTGTGCACTTTGAACAGTTGCCCCAGAGCTTGGTAGATAAGCGTAGGCTCTGCTGACTTCCATCATCCAGTCATGTGCAAAGAAAATTTTTTTTTATTTTTATTTATTTTTTTATTTTCCTTGCATGTTATTCCGTATTCTTTGCAAAGTGAAGCTTTATCTCATTTACTAGGCTCTAGAGCAACTGCAAAGTGCACTGTCTACGGTAACCTCTGTTGGCCGCCGCCACTACTCAGCTTGCTGTTAGGACTCCAATCCTTACAGCATATAATGCCAGGGCCAATCAGTTTATACACAGGCCACCGGCAATCAGAGGGGACCTGATACAACACTGCAACTCCCTAGAACCATGTTGCATCTGCTCCCCAAGTGTCCATTTATGCATGTCAAAATGTCATCATAATGACACAGAGAACAGTAGACTTCACCCCCCTAATTTTGAGTGCAGGCCTAATGGGGATCTGATTGCCATAAGAATTGCAGTGTAGACAAGGCGCCTTAGCTCCAATCATGCAGTGCCATAATGAATGACTCATCCAGGTCTGACAAGTGAATCCACTGTGTCACTTCAGAGTGCAAAATCATCCGCTTCTAAAAAAAAAAATTGGCACAAGAAACTCGTAAAACTATCCAATGGATGAAAAAAAAAGAAAAAAAAATCCTATTGTGCATCAAATTCCTATTATTTACTCTTCATATGCTTTCTTTGTCATGCATTGAACCTCCACCATTTGGTTATTCTTTTCACACAGGACAAGGTTTTCTGGACAGATCTGGAGAATGAAGCAATCTTCAGTGCAAACAGACTTACAGGAAAGGAAATTTATGTCTTAGCAGAGAATCTCAACAACCCTCATGATATTGTCATCGTTCATCAGCTCAAACAGCCCAAAGGTAAAGGACCAATCATAACAGCCAAAACCTCACACTTGTTTCAAAACTGTCACTTTGCTAACTTGGGCAGACCAACACTGGGGGCTATCAAGGGGATAATTTAAAGGCCTAAACCCAGGTTGAGCTTTACAAAAATATGAAAGATAATGCATATAATAGACAGGGGGGTTGATTTAATAAAAAGGCAAATCCACTGTGCACTTGGAACTGCAGTAGATCTGATCTGCTGATTTCTATCATCCAATCACATGCAAGCAAAAATGCTGTTTCTCTTTTATTCATTGACAGACACCGCTCCTCATCTTCTTGACAATGTGGGTTATACTGCCCCTACAGGAGTAGGATACAGATAAGGTAGAAAATAACTTGACTATGCCTATGGGGCAGTCCCAGGGGGTATACTCCCACTCCCTGCTATAGCTATAGTTTTTTTTCTTCCTATTCAGGATTAAGGGCCTAGTTCCTTTCTAGGGTCTCTGGTCCTGGCAATTTTTTCTTTTTAAATTTTTTTTCCATCTGTTTATTATTTTTCTCCTGTGAGATCTACAATCAAGTGCGAGCGCGTGCAGACCGCTGCTCCGGGCTAGGTCGGCCGCAACATAGCCCCAATGGACGGGGGCTGGCCTGCGAGTTAAACTTCTAACGAGGGCGCATACGAACTGGCTTTGGCCTGAGTCGCAGCGTTTCCTCCTGGCTGACAGCACCCACATTATGATGGAGCAGTGGTCTGTTCGAAGCGGTGCCTACCCTGTTCCTGGTGTGGTAAGTAGCTGTCCCCCCTCTACCCCCGGAGGGTTTTGGGGTGGACGTGGGCCCCTCCCTGGGATGGTCTGACCCCCCCAGGCTCCCCTCCCTCCCAGTCAGCATTCCCCCCTTTCTCGGTCTGTAGGCCTTTGCCCCCATCTACCCACTTCTACGCCGGGACCTGGAGGGGGAACCGCTCCCCCCTGCCTTTGCGGAGCTGGCGAATCAGTTGGTCCAAGGGCTACAGTTTGTCTGTGATGCCCCTTTGGATGTGGCTTCCTTGATTTCTAGACTGTCTCAGTGGTGGTCCTGCGGCGTATTATCTGGCTGAAATGCTGGTCTACAGATCAAGCTTGTAAGAAGGCCTTATCCGATCTTCCATTTGTGGGGGGATCGCCTGTTTGGAGCTTCCTTGGATGACATCATCAAAGGCCTCACATGGGGAAAGAGTGCTCTTCTTTCTCAGGCTTCCAAGGGTAAGGAGTCCCATCGCAGACGGGGGCCCTTTCTTTTCAGCTCACAAGAGGATCTCAAGACAAGGGATCTAAGCCCTTCAGAGCCTCCGCCAGGGGTTCTAAGAGGACCTGGTACGGCATGCCACGAGCGGGTTCTGCCAGACCTGCGGACAAGGCTTCCTCTGCATGAAGGGGCACCCTCACCTGTATCTGGGGTGGGGAGACGTCTTTGCGGGTTTCGGTATCCATGGACCTCCCTGATACAGGACAAGTGGGTCCACAAAGTCATTTGCTCCGGCTACAAGATCAAGTTTCAATCATATCCTCCGGACAGGTTCTTCCTTTCCAACCTGCACTTGTCCCTAGACTTGTTACTTAAAGGGGTGATTGTTCTGGTTCCGACATCAAAACGTTTTCAAGGTTTTTATTCAAACCTGTTTACAGTTCTCAGGAAGGAAGGCAAGGTGCATCAAATTCTGGACCTCAAGGCACTAAACTGCTTTGTGCGGGTACAGAAGTTCTGAATAGAATCCATTCCCACGGTGGTGGCGTCCCTACATCAGGGGGATTTTCTTGCCTCCATCGACATCAAGGATGCCTACCTACACATCCCAATATGCTTCAATTGTTTTGCTTTGGGCGAGGAGCATTATCAGTTTGTGGCGTTACCCTTTGGTCTCGCCTCAGCTCCTTGGGTCTTCACAAGTATTGGCCCCGGTGCGTCAACAGGGGATGGCTGTACTGGGGTATCTGGATGATCTGCTTTTGTGAGCAGAGCTTTTGACTGCTCTATTGGACAACTTGGAGATTACTCTGCAAACTCTGAGGGAGTTCAGTTGGATTCGGAATCTTCAGAAGTCTGCTCTAGTTCCCTCCACAAGCCTGGACTATCTGGGTCTGACTCTGGACTCTGCCTCAGTTAGAGTGTTTGTTCCTCTGGAAAAACTCCAGAAATCGCAGGAGGCAATTCAGCTTCTGCTGTCAAGCAAAAGGTCCTCTCTTCGGTCTTGCATGCGTGTACTGGGCCTGATGGTGTCTACCTTTGAGATGGTTTAGTTTGCACAGTTCCACACAAGGACTTTGCAAAAAGAGACTCTGGTGAAATGGAACAAGAATCATCAGTCTCTAGAAAATCTGATCCTGTTGAGCCGGAGTACGAGGGGTTCCCTGGTTTGGTGGTTTGGTGGCTTCATTCTCCGGCACTTTGTCAGGGCAAATAGTTTCCCCTGTACTGGACGGTCGTCACCACGGACGCCAGCCTGTCCGGGTGAAGAGGCGTTCTCAGCACAGTGTGCTCAGGGGGTCTGGACTCTGGAAGAGTCCAGGCTACTGATCAATGTACTGGAACTCTGAGCGATCAGACTCTGTCTGGATCATTGGACATGTCGTGGCCTATGTCAATCACCAAGGGGGCACGAGAAGTGTCCTGGGGGCTCGGGAAGTAGCCGGCATTCTAAGGTGGGCAGCCCTCTCTGCTGTGCACATTCCAGGGGTGGAAAATTTGCAGATGGATTACCTCAGTTTACAGGCATTGGACCAGGGGGAATGGTCACTTCATCTGGAGGGGTTTCATCAGTCGTGTCTCCGGTGGGGTACTCCAGAGGTGGATGTGTTGGCCTCTGGCCTCAACAGGAAAGTGCAGAGGTTTGTGGCACGGGATCCTCTAGCCGACGCCACAGACGCATTAGTGGCTTCTTGGATTCGATATCGTCTGATTTACACTTTCCCTCCTCTCAAGCTTCTCCTGAGACTCCTGTGCAGGATCGAGGCAGAAGGGATTGCGGTCATTCTAGTGGCTCCAAACTGGCTTTGCCGGTCTTGGTATGCCGATCTGGTATAACTGGTCGCTGATGCTCCTTGGAGACTTCCTCTCAGGGAAGATCTGTTTTCACAAGAGCCAATCTTCCATCCTGCTTTACAGTTGCTGGCTTTAACGGCTTGGCTGTTGAAATCCAGGTGCTGAAGGATAAAGGGTTGTCTGACTCGGTGATTCCTATGCTGTTAAAAGCTAGAAAATCTATTACTAGGAAGATTTACCATTGTACTTGGAAGACGTACATTGCGTATTGTGAATCCCTCTGGGTTCACCCTCGCTCCTTTTCATTGACTTGGATCTTGACTTTCCTCCAACGATGGTTGGGCAGCGCCTGGCCTTGAGTACCATCAAGGGCCAGGTTTCGGCTTTGGCGGTTTTCTTTCAATGTCCGTTGGCCATGCACTCCTTGGTGCGTACCTTTCTCCAGGGAGTGAGACACTTGGTTCCTCCAGTGCGGTCTCCATTGCTGCCGTGGGACCTCAATTTGGTGTTGCCAGTTCTCCAGAAGCCTCCCTTTGAAAACATTCAGGAGGTTGCCCTGCCTACATTGTCCCAGAAGGTGGCCTTTTTGGTGGCATTTACTTCTGCATGGCGCAGGGTGTCGGAGCTGGCTGCGCTGTCTTGTCGTTCGCCTTACCTATTGGTTCACAGGGATAAGGTGGTTCTTCGTCCATGTCCGTCATTCCTTACAAAGGTCGTCTCTGATTTCCATTTGAATGAAGACCTCATGTCCTCACGGTGTCCCAGGCCTAAGCATCCTAAGGAAATTGCCTTGCATTCCCTGGATGTGGTTTGGGCAATAATAGTTTACCTGGCAGCCAGAGTCTTTTTTTAGAAAGTCAGACTCTCTATTATGGACCTCGCAAAGGGTTGGCTGCGACCATTCCCAGATGGATCAGACAGACTGTGGTTCAGGCTTATTCCATTAAGGGTCAGGTTCCTCCTTTCCCTGTTAAGGTGCAATCTACTCAGGCACTCAGGCCTCCTGGGCCTTCCATCATCAGGTGTCAGTGCTGCAGGTTTGCAAGGCGGCTACCTGGTCGTCTGTGCACACGTTCACAAAGTTTTTATAAGATGGATGTGTTGGCATCTGCAGATGCTTCCTTCGGCCGCAACGTTTTTCAGGCTGCTGTTTAAAGGGCTTGGTCCTCTTTGAGGGTGTTTTTAATTTTTTTTTTTTCAGGTGAGCTCCAATTGTTTTATGGTTGAGCTCTATGTTACCTGGTTGGCTATGTTTAGCCTTGGGAAGTATTTCCCGCCCCTCATGTTTGACACTGCTTTGGGACGTCCCACGTAGTCAAGAAGATGAGGAGCTGTGTCTGTCAATAATTGAAATAGAAAATGGGATTTTGACTTACCATAAAATCCATTTCTCTGATGTTCATTGATGGACACAGCACCAGCCCTTCTATAGAGTTGGGTTTTTATCTTCTGACTCTGACACTATCTTTTCTGCCTAGTGTCCTACTCCTCTAGGGGGCAGTATAACCCACATAGTCAAGAAGATGAGGAGCTGTGTCCGTCAATGAACATTGGAGAAATTGATTTTTCTTTTTTACGGTAAGTCAAAAATCCAATTTTTTTATTTTTCTTGTAAATTGTAAAAATGATGTGCTAGGCTAGCTAGTGGATGACAGCACCCAGAGCTCCCTGAACCCTGGGAGAGATAATGTGAATATGAAAAAACGATCTATCTAAACCAATAAATTGACAAATGAAAATGATGACGATCGGGAATATATATGAAAAAAAGTTATTCAATTTGTACACAAACCAATTGTACATAAAAAAATTATTTGAAAAATCTACACAGATAAATAATTACAGTTCCATGTGCAAAGAAACACAAACCTGCATAAACATGAGAATTCCAATAGTGAAAAAAAAATAATTAAAAAGCTTTCACTTGTGAAAATTCCATACACATGACATAGTCACTAGACGAAAAATTAATAGTGTCCAACAAACAATCTCTTGAATAAAAATGAAAAATTCGCCAAAGATAATTCTTTTAAGTGCTGCATGCAACCCCAATGTGAACAAAGAAAAATGGGTGGCTGCTTACCAGAGACACACAGTCTCAAGGCCTAGAAGGTGTAAAACGTAAGCTCTTAGGATAGCACTTGTCCCAACAAACAATGCAATCCCTATGGATCCGACAATCCATGGATGGAGGTGCTCAACCAGAGGGCTAGATGGATCATACACACCCCGGACTTGGTACTTTGTGACGACGCGGCTGACTCCACCCCACGCGTTTCTCCTCAGAATGCGTCAGCTGGGATCAACAACTGATGATGTTCTGAACAACACAGATTAAATCCTTGATGAACATCCAGTAACAGTGAGTATAATTGATGTGCATTTTGATCACACAAGTGCACCTCCAACGATATTGATATAAAACAGAAATCTGGTATAAAACAAACATTAACCGATCCAAGACATCCTAGATGACGTTCATACTAACGAAACATGTTGGGTGGAGACGATGTTCATAAA
The DNA here is from genome assembly GCF_965119305.1 of Pelophylax lessonae. Taxonomy (NCBI): domain Eukaryota; kingdom Metazoa; phylum Chordata; class Amphibia; order Anura; family Ranidae; genus Pelophylax; species Pelophylax lessonae. The sequence goes on along the minus strand of NC_138775.1, from coordinate 239,144,687 downwards.
GTACGACGCACACCACTCTGTATACTGGTCAATTGGCTTCCGGGATGTCCTGGATTTATTAAAGCTTGTTTTTATACCGGATTTCTGTTTGTGTTTAGCACTGATTTCTTTTAATAAACTGTCAAGCCGTTTTACACTATGTGTGCTGTTTTTTTTTAAAATGAAAACCCCCGTGCTCTGAAAACAATCAAAGTAAGTCATGAAACAATAATGCAACAAATGCTGCTATTTAAAATGATAAATAACAAAATGGGTGAAATACAAGTATATGAAATAATCTCATATATGTGAATCCACAGCAGCGCAATAATATCACCAAATCAGTGATCTAAATATACAAAAATTATAGTGTGAAAAACAAAATGAAGAAGTCCCATAACTGACCTCTTTGAAAAATAATAGTTCCAAAAGGAAAAACAAAATATAGACCTCAGTGAAATCCAGTTAAGATAGGTCACCAAAAAACTCCACCACCGCTGTGTGTCATTTAGGCCCCTTTCCCACTAGTGTGACTTGTCCCGCGATTTTGGACCGCAAAATCGCATGACAAGTCGTTTTCCATTATTTTCAATGAGCCCCATTCATATCAGTGTGTTTTGAAGTCGCACCGACTTCAAAGTAGTTCCTGCACTACTTTGCAACGATTTGATTGCATTTTGAGCCATAGCCATAGCCATTGCTTTCAAAATCACGTCAAAATCGCGGCAAAGTCGCGTCAAAATCGCGTCGCATAAGTGTGAAAGGGGCCTTACGACCCACTCCCCTCAGATTGTAACTCCCCAAATAATGTTGCCCCCCATTCTCATGGTTGGGTAAATAAACTAGACAAATCGACTGATGGAAGATTCCTTTGTAAGCCAATCCACTTCTCCACCCCTCTTGCAGTAGAAGTATACATTCGTGGTTATACATAAGAGAAAGGCTCTAATATTGTCAAAGCTCAATCTTTTAATTAAAAACACCTATCCACTCACGTTAAAACCTGTAGCAAAGCTATGTGGCTGTTTTATCTTTCTTTCATGGGCCCTACTATGGAGTAAACTTTACTATCAAAGTACCACCACCTCTAATATAATAGAGGAAGCTGATTGGATCTTCTATACTTCTATATCACGCCTGGCTAGACTCTTCTAATTAGGAGGCATTTTATATCAATATCTGTGGAGGTGATCAAAATGCACATCAATTATACTCACTGTTAATGGATGTTCATCAAGGAATTCACCTGTATTGTTCAGAACAGTGTCAGTTGTTCACACTTTATGGACACTTGTTTGTTCGTTATATATGTTTAGCGCGGCAACATTGTTTAATAAGAAATGGGGAGCTGACTCCGGAAACCATTGTACACTTATAAGAACCTCTATAGACATTTCTTGATCCATTGGGCTTGAGAGAAGCCTTGAAACTAGATTTCCTGGATGATTTAATTGTAAATCCAGGATAAGGTTTGTTTTAAGGGTGTCAGTGAACAAAATGTATTTTTGTGGCAGTCATGTTGTTGACATCACAATACCAAATTACCTTGCTGCTTCACAAATGCAACTTATACCTGGAAGGCAATGATTGATACCTGAAAGATCAAATTTTGACCTTATTTATTCTAATATAGTCAGCTATTTTTACGATCTTACTCTGGAGATGTCCATTCCATTTGTTGTGACAAGTCAAGTGACATGTTTGTTTAAGTTTCTTCTTTTCTGTGATTGCTCACATGACATTTTTTTTAATTATAAGCATTTTTTCCTAGCTATAAATGCCTGTAACCAGGGACCTCTTCCGAACGGTGGATGTGAATACCTGTGCTTGGCAGCACCGCAGATATCCGTCCACTCCCCCAAATACACCTGTGCCTGTGCCGATGGGGTGGAGCTGGGACCAGACATGAGGAGCTGTGGGAAAGGTAATTTGAGAGGAGGGAAGCACAAGGATAAAATATAAAAGGGAAAAATGGATAATTAAGGAACGTGTAATCACTGATCAGCTGGAGATGAAGGATAAGACTGGCTTTTTAAAAGAATAGGTACACCCTAAATATAACTTTCCAAATTCAGCTCCCATCTTCAAAAAATTTCTAAATGGAACCACATGCCAGACTACCAAAAAAAAGGCCAAGATTAAAGAGCCCGGCTTTTCCAGGGACAGCGCAGTGCTCCTTTCCAGCAGCGTCTTCAGCCTGCTTTAAAATGAGACATGTTACACATGCCCTGAGCCTGGCCGTAAACTATAATGGTTTTCCCCTGTCTTTAGCTCAGTCGGATTTTAAAACAAGCAGGGAGCGCAGGGAAAGGAAGGTACTGACCCTGAGCAGTAACCCCTGCTGGATTTTTTTTTTCGCCATCTGTGTCCCATTGCGGAGATTTCCCTTCACTTCCTGCCCCATAGCCAAACAGGAAGTGAGAGGAAATCCCTGCAAATTAGGGGAATTCTTTGGGGACCCTCGGGTCACTAGAACTAGTGTCCCCATTGTAAGATTTCCCCTCCTATTATTTTTCTGGGGACAACCCAAAATTTGGGATTTTCTTTTACTATCACTATTAGTGATAATGGTAAACAGGAGAAACTGAGAGGGTGAAACTCTCTAATAGGGGGCACAGACCGCAATAAAAATGGGCAGGTGTTCTAATCCCTCTCCACTCTAAATAATAATAATCTAAAAATAAAAAACAAAGGTTTTGCCTTTAGTTATACTTTAAAGTTGAACTGAAGGCAAACCTTTTATCTATTTATTTTTTCATTTTGGAAAGCGTAAAGGAGTGTTTTAACCCCTATTAGGAATTTTTTTTTTTGTCATCTGTGTCCCATTGGTGACACTTCCTATCCTTTATCTAAAACAGGAAGGGAGAGGAAATCCCTCCAAAGTGAGAGAATCCCTGGGGTCACATGAATGAATATCCCTATTGGAAGTTTCCCCTCTATTGCTGTTGTGGTGACAACCCAAAATTTGGGACCTTCTTCACTTTAACTCTTAGTGATAATAGTAAGCAAGTCAAAGGGAAGAGGGTAAATTATTTTAACAGGAACATAGACAGCAATACAAATCTGACAGGTGTTCTAAAATTCCTCTGTTATTTTCTGCCTCCTCTAAACCTCCAAATTCCTTAATTTTTGCTGCTGTGATCCAACTTTCTGTTCAGGGGTGTCAAACTGGCTGCCCTCCAGCTGTTGCGGAACTACAAGTCCCATCATGCCTCTGCCTGTGGGAGTCACTCTTGTAACTGTCAGCCTTGCAATGCCTCATGCGACTTGTAGTTCAGCAACAGCTGGAGGGCCGCCAGTTTGACACCTGTGTGTTAGAGAGTGGCTGTGTTTGTTCTCCATGGTCCCAATGTATGCAGGAATATAGCATCTTTCTCTTAGTTTGCTTACTCCTTAGATAGACTTTAGACTATGGTCCCTAGTCCTAAGCTCAGGCGTAAGCAAAAGAATGTGGCTAAATTCCTACATACAGTGGGACCATGGAGAATGAACGTAGCTAACCTGTAACAGGAAGTCGGATCACAGCAGCAAAAATAAAGACATTTATAGGAGGCTGAGCGCAATAGAAGGTACAATTTTTAACTATGAGTACATACTGAAATAGAATGTTTTCTTTTTAAAGCGGAAGTAAACTTCCATCTTTAAATTTTACCTATAGGTAAGCTTATAATAAGGCTTACCTATAGGTAGTGTAAATATCTCTTAAACATGCACCGTTTAGGAGATACTTACTGTACATGCAGCCAGTGACATCACTGGCACATGCGCTCTGAAGGAACGGCCACATGTACCGTCCCTTCGGAGCCCTGTGACATGACTGGCGGCTCCAGGCACATGTGCGTGTGACGTCATTGCGGCTCCGGCCAGTCACAGAGCCGGAGTCCACGAATCCGAAAGCAAGACGGATGAAGATGGAAGCTGTCTCCAGCGATGCATACTAGCACATTATGCCTTTACTTGTAGGTAAGGAAACAAAAAAGTTGCGGCAGTTTACAACCACTTTAAACCAGAGTTTAGTGTAAGTTACTAAACTGTGTTAAATCGTTTTTTCTTTTTTTAAGTTTTGGATAGAGTGGGGAAGGGTTACGTTCCTCTTTAAACGTTCAATGTTGTTTGTTTCCCCATAGTGGACAGCCTGTCCTGGTAAAACCCATGGTACTCTTGTGAGCTGAGCTTCCTCTTTACTTTTTCTAAAGTGCATACTCCATATATTCGTATAGAGCAGTGATGGCAAACCTTGGCACCCCAGATGTTTTGGAACTACATTTCCCATGATGCTCAACTACACTGCAAAGTGCATGAGCATCATGGGAAATGTAGTTCCAAAACATCTGGGGTGCCAAGGTTCGCAATCACTGCTATAGAGCATTCACTAGAGTGCCAGTTTCATTGTCATCAGTGCCCAAAGGAATCTATGGAGAATGCACTTAAAAGGGGGACTAGGAAGTGCAGATTATGGCAATGTCCTGTTTTTGTGACACAAAGTGAAGGGAAATCTCCCCATCAGGGACACACCCACATTAAAAAGCTACAAGAAGGCCTAATCACTATTTTATTTGTAAAGTTTCTTGAAGAACAGTCACTGTTTTTGCCCATGGCAACCGAATTTTTGAAACTTGCTTTAGCTAGTGAAAGGTAGGATTGAACTGGTCGCCAAGAGGAAGAAATGCAAATGCTTTCCTTTTAGACGCAATAACATAGAAGAAAACTAAAATGATAAAGAGTGAATATAAAACATACAGGGGTTGATGTACTAAAACGGGAGACTGTAAAATTGGATGCAGCTGTGCGTGGTAGCCAATCCGCTTCGAACTTCAGCTTGTTCAAGCTTTGATAAAAAAACCTGGAAGCTGATTGGTTTCTATGCAGAGCTGCACCAGATTGTTTTAGTAATCAACCCCACCGTATATATCCTAACTTTTTATACCATTTTACAAAATATCATTGATATCACATGTGTACTATTCTGGGAATGGCCCATATAGAAGACTGGTAGGTTTGCTCACGACTGAAGAATTATAGACTAGAGGAACCATTGCAAGAAGCATGGGTGATGAGGAAGTGTAAATAAAAAATTTGAAGTAGAACTATAGGCAAAACTTTTTTTTCCGCTTTGGATAGAGTAAGGGAGGGTTATAACCCCTGTCAGCCTATTTTTCGCCATCGTTGTCCTATTGTGGATATTTCCCTTCACTTCCTGTGCCTTAGCCAAACGAGAAGTGAGAGGAAATCTCTGCAAATAAGGGAATTCCTTGGGGGCCCCCAGGTCACCAGAACTAGTGTCCCCATCAAAAGATATCCCCTCTATTACTTTTCTGGGGAAAACCCAACATTTAGGATTTGCTTTCACTGATAATGGTAAACAAATGGAGGGTGAATTTTCCTAATGGGGGGCACAGACAGCAATAAAAACAAATCCCTCTCCACTTCATCCAAAACTAAATAAAAAGTTTTGCCTTTAGTTATACTTTAAACAAAGGCTCCTTTATTTTCATTATTATTTCTCCTCTTATTGTTTGCTTTTATGTTTGTTCCATTACAGCAACTACTACAAGTGTAGCAACCACTATACCAACACTTACTACTGACTCCCCTGCCACCGATGTGCCCACTACACCAGTCCCAACAATTAAAACAAGACCGTCCACTACGATTACCACCTCCATTGAGATAACACAGAATCATTCCAGCACTACCGAGAACTTCCAAACTACCTCTTCTCTTGGCCACAAGAAGATTAAGGTGCTAACTACCGATAACAGCAGCGTCTACCAACACTGTAAGTGCTGTCACATCCTGTGTAGTCATAGTGGTTATTATGAAGCAGTGATTGAAAAGAGACACTAAGAAAATGTTGAATAGTATTATATTTGCTTTTTAACTCAGTGACCTGATCACCAGGTGTTCACTTATAAAAGTAGGCTTATCCTATAAAAGAAGCCCATCTATACTCAACTTTCCAGTGGCCCATGTCTTTTGGCTGTTTTATTGCTCCCTGGTTAACACCCTTCCCATTGGGCCTAATAACTGTTTCCCCAGCTGCATGCAGTGGTTCTTCCTAATAAGTTATATTTCCTGTAGTGGCATATGACAAACAGGATGAACCACTGCATGTGGTGGGGGGGAGAGAGCAGGTATTCACACACTCAGGATTGTAGAATACTTGCAGTGGCTGGGGTTCAGTGAAGACACGGGCCATTAGAAAGGTCAGTATAAATAGGCTGCTTTATAGGGCTGGTCTACTTTTATAAGTAACCCTGTGGTTATCAACATTTATGTGTAATAACACTAGGGATTGATGGCCCAGAAAATAACCAATTAACTTTTTGGGGGGATCAGGAAGGAGTTTTCTCTTTCGTTCATTGAGGGACACAGCTCCTGATCATCTTAACCATTGGGTTATACTGCCCCCTATGGGAGAAGGACACTAGGCAGAAATAAAATCTGGCTACGCCTATGGGCAGTCCCATGGGGTATACGCCGTCTCTCTGCTATAGGTACTTGGTTTTCTTCTACCTAGTCAGGAGTAAGGACCTAGTTCCATGTTTGGATCTCTGGTCCTGGCAATTTGTAGATCTCACAGGAAAAAGACCAGGAGAAAAAATTCCATCCAAAAAGATCAATCAACTGCCAGACTGAGCGACAGGCTGGATAATCTAGATCCAGTGGTCACCCCGCTCTGGCCAGCGAGCGCGCACAGACCTCAGCTCTGCGCTAGGTCGACTGCGACATAGCCCTACTGGACAGGGACTGGTCTGCGAGTTAAACGCCTCGCGAGGTCACATACGATCAGGTCTTGACCTGAGTCACTGCGTTCCTCCTGGCCGACAGCCCCCCATTTCGATGGAGGAGGTTCTGTCTGGAGCGGTGCCCGTCTGGTTCCTGGTATGGTAAATTACTTTTCCCCTTCTCCCCCTGGAAGGTTTTGGGGTGGATATGGGTCCCTCCATTGGACGGTCGGACCCCTTCCCGTTATGCACCCCCCCTCATTGGTCCCTCCTCTCAAGCTTCTGCCAAGACTTCTACACAGGATCTAGGCAGAAGGGATGCCGGTCATCTTAGTGGCCCCGGACTGGCCTCGTCGGGCTTGGTGCGCCTATCTGGGGCTGGTCGCCGCCGTTCCTTGGGAGCTTCCTCTCAGGGAGTATCTGCTGTCCCAAGGACCAATCTTCTATCTTACTTTACAGTCGCTGGCATTGGCGGCTTGGCTGTTGAACGCCAGGTGCTGATGGATAGAGGTTTGTCTGAGTCGGTGATTCCAATACTGTTAAAAGCTAGGAAATCTACTTCTAGGAAGATCTACCATCGTACGGGGAAGACGTACATTGTGTGGTGTGAGTCTCTTGGGGTCCATCCTCGCTCTTTTTTTGGTGGCTCGGATCTTGACTTTCCTTCAACGGGGGGTTGAGCCGAAACTGGCCTTGATTACTATCAAGGGTCAGGTGTCGGCCTTAGCGCTCTTCTTTCAACCACCCTTGGCCACATACTCCTTGGTGCTTACTTTTCTTCAGGGAGTTAGGCACTTGAACCCTCCAGTGCGGTCTCTGATGCCACCTTGAGACCTCAAGATGGCCTTTTTGGTGTCTTTTACCTCTGCGTGCAGGGTGTCAGAATTGGCGACATTACCCTGTCTTTCACCTTACTTGGTAGTTCACAGTGATAAGGTGGTTCTTCACCCCTGTCCGTCGTTCCTTCTTTAGGTTGTCTCTGATTTTCATTTGAATGAAGACATTGTGTTGCCTTTCCTGTGTCCCAGGCCAAAACATTAGAATGAAATTTCTTTGCATGTGGTTCGGGGGATTAGGGTGTACCTGGCAGCTAGAGTCTTTTAGGAAATCAAACTCACTATTTGTGCTCACGGATGGGCCTCTGCGACCATTTCCAGATGGATCAGACAGACCAGATGGATACAAGCCTATTCCATCAATGGTCAGGTTCCTCCTTTCCCTGTCAAGACGCACTCTACTTGGGCGCTTAGTGCCTCCTGGGAATTCCGTCATCAGGAGTCAGTGACGCAGGTTTACAAGGTGGCCACCTGGTCGTCGGTGCACACTTTCACAAAGTTCTTTAAAGTGGATGTGTTGGCATCTGCGCATGCTTCCTTTGGCCGCAAGGTTTTTCAGGCTGCTGTTTAGAGGACCTGGTCCTCTTTGAGGGTGTATGGTTTTTTTCAGGTGAGCTCCAGTTGTTTTGGTTGAGCTCCTGTTTACTTGGTTGGCTATATTTCGCCTTGGAAATGTCTTTTTCACTGTTCCCACCCCTCATGTTCAACAATGCTTTAGAACGTCCCAATGGTTAAGAAGATCAGGAGCTGTGTCCGTCAATGAAATGACTTACTGTAAAATCCATTTCTCTGATGTTCATTGATGGACACAGCTTCTGATCTTCTTAACCATTGGGCTATACTGCCCCCTACGGTAGTAGGACACTAGGCATAAAAAGTGTCTAGCTATGCCTATGGGCAGTCCCAGGGGATATACTCCCTCTCTCTGCAATAGGTACTCAGTTTTATTACAAGCAGTGTCAGAAGAATTACAACTCCACAGAGGGGTGGGTGCTGTGTCTGTCAATGAACATCCGATTAAAGTCAAAAATCCCATTTTCCCCCACTGGAGCAAACTGGTGTTTTATTTGTTTGTTTGGTTTTTTTTGCATTCCTCTGGTTCAACTGTGGATATGGGATTGTGTATAAGGAGGTTTACTATTTGTTTTTGTTTTTTTCCTATTGATTAAATTAGATGGACTTTTTTTTTAAATGGACTAACTATGTAACTACTGTGTATGTGAGGACGTCACCGAACAGTTAATGGTTGGAGGTACAGTAGTTTTAGTGACAACAGAACTGTTGTGGTAATTTTCAACTCATGGAATTCTGGGTGACCAGAATTATTATACAGGATTTATATTGCGCCAACAGTTTGCGCAGTGCTTTACAACATGAGGGCAGACAGTACAGTTACAGTGGGTACGGAAAGTATTCAGACCCCCTTAAATTTTTCACTCTTTGTTATATTGCAGCCATTTGCTAAAATCATTTAAGTTCATTCTTCTTCCTCATGAATGTACACATAGCACCCCATACTGACAGAAAAACACAGAATTGTTGACATTGTTGCAGATTTATTAAAAAAGAAAAACTGAAATATCACATGGTCCTAAGTATTCAGACCCTTTGCTGTGACACTCATATATTTAACTCAGGTGCTTTCCATTTCTTGTGATCATCCTTGAGATGGTTCTACGCCTTCATTTGAGTCCAGTTGTGTTTGATTATACTGATTGGACTTGATTAGGAAAGCCACACACCTGTCTATATAAGACCTTCCAGATCACAATGCATGTCAGAGCAAATGAGAATCATGAGGTCAAAGGAACTGCCTGAAGAGCTCAGAGACAGAATTGTGGCAAGGCACAGATCTGGCCAAGGTTACAAAAAGATTTCTGCTGCACTTAAGGTTCCTAAGAGCACAGTGGCCTCCATAATCCTCAAATGGAAGACGTTTGGGACGACCAGAACCCTTCCTAGAGCTGGCCGTCCGGCCAAACTGAGCTATCGGGGGAGAAGAGCCTTGGTGAGAGAGGTAAAGAAGAACCCAAAGATCACTGTGGCTGAGCTCCACAGATGCAGTCAGGAGATGGGAGAAAGTTGTAGAAAGTCAACCATCACTGCAGCCCTCCACCAGTCGGGGCTTTATGGCAGAGTGGCCCGACGGAAGCCTCTCCTCAGTGTAAGACACATGAAAGCCCGCATGGAGTTTGCTGAAGGACTCCAAGATGGTGAGAAATAAGATTCTCTGGTCTGATGAGACCAAAATAGAACTTTTTGGCCTTAATTCTAAGCGGTATGTGTGGAGAAAACCAGGCACTGCTCATCACCTGTCCAATACAGTCCCAACAGTGAAGCATGGTGGTGGCAGCATCATGCTGTGGGGGTGTTTTTCAGCTGCAGGGACAGGACGACTGGTTGCAATCGAGGGAAAGATGAATGCGGCTAAGTACAGGGATATCCTGGACAAAAACCTTCTCCAGAGTGCTCTGGACCTCAGACTGGGCCGAAGGTTTACCTTCCAACAAGACAATGACCCTAAGCGCACAGCTAAAATAACGAAGGAGTGGCTTCACAACAACTCCGTGACTGTTCTTGAATGGCCCAGCCAGAGCCCTGACTTAAACCCAATTGAGCATCTCTGGAGAGAGCTAAAAATGGCTGTCCACCAACGTTTACCATCCAACCTGACAGAACTGGAGAGGATCTGCAAGGAGGAATGGCAGAGGATCCCCAAATCCAGGTGTGAAAGACTTGTTGCATCTTTCCCAAAAAGACTCCTGGCTGTATTAGATCAAAAGGGGGCTTCTACTAAATACTGAGCAAAGGGTCTGAATACTTAGGACCATGTGATATTTCAGTTTTTCTTTTTTAATAAATCTGCAACAGTGTCAACAATTCTGTGTTTTTCTGTCAGTATGGGGTGCTATGTGTACATTCATGAGGAAGAAGAATGAACTTAAATGATTTTAGCAAATGGCTGCAATATAACAAAGAGTGAAAAATTTAAGGGGGTTTGAATACTTTCCGTACCCACTGTACAATACAATTCAATACAGGAGGAATCGGAGGGCCCTTCTCCTTAGAGCTTGCAATCTAAATGGGAGGGTCAAGTGATATAAAAGGTAATAACTGTGGGGGGTGAGATGATGGAGAAAATAAAAGTACAGTGGTTGGGTGGAGGCAGAATAGAGAAGATTTCAGAGATCGCCTAAAAGTGGATAGAGTAGGAGATAGTCAGACAGATTAGGGTAGGGAATTTTGAAGGATGGGAGGGGCTCAGTAGAAATCCTGGAGGCGAGCATGGGAGGAATGACAAGGGAACTCGAGAGCAGGAGGTCTTGGACGAACGAAGAGAACGATTTTGGTATTTTGAGTCTAGGTTAGTGATGTAGCTGGGGGGCAGTTGTGGATGGCTTTGTAAATTGTTAGTATTTTGAATTTAATTTGTTGGGTGAGTGGCAGCCAATGGAGGGACTGACAGAGAGGAGTAGCAGACACTGAGTGGTTTGTAAGGTGGATGAGTCTGGCAGCAGCGTTCATGATGGACTGAATAGGAAATAGCCTATGTAAAGGGTAATCCTATGTGGAGGGAGTTGCAGTAGTCCAGGCGAGAGATGACCAGGGAGTGAATTAGGAGCACAGAACACATGGTACACATCTGTGACCTGATTTTAGTTGCTTCACAGAACATACAATTTATATCCACTAGAGGTGTCCATGAAATGAAGAAGATAAGTCCAATATTAGGCTGTAGCACACTCAGTGCAGCTCAAAAACACTTCATGCCGTAGATCCCTTGGGCTTCTGTGCATTCAGGGGTGGGGAAGCAGCAACTGCAGATCTGCTCTGGGCTAAAAAAAAAAAAAAAAACATGGATGAATTATAAAGATTTGAAACTTGTTTTATTTTAAAATAAAATCATGCATGTTCAGAAAATGCTAGTAATTACATCTAACGTAAAAGTCAACGACTAACGGACTTGGAGAGAAGTTGAGGCCATGTATACAGCCTTAGGGGTCTCCTCCCTCACCAAGTAGTGGTGCCTTCAGTTTAAAAACAATGTTCGCATTTACATTGTGAACAAGACAGGTCCACTTTAAAAATGGGGCTACCAAATCTTTTAAAATTTCAAAGGGTTTATTTCTTATTGTTGGCAGAATCAAAGCATAATGAGCTGAGCATTTCTACAGGAAATGTATCTGACCACTGACAGGATCTTCCTGTTACATATATAATTTACTGATGGAAAGTACCGTTGCTTGTGGGTTATGAAAAGTTCTGCAGCTGTATGTATTTCTGATGCATCTTGCAAGTTCGTTACCACAATAATCCCTGTGCCAGCAGTAATTATGACAAAGAACCTATAAACCACTAAGTATAAAAGAAATTTAAAATTGTATAGAAAACATGCAAAAAACTGTATGTCACAAGCAACTCTACAGCTTATAGTATAAATAACAAAAAGTCCAAAGAACACAGCACAATCATGGATACAAATCAAAAGTCCAAATAATGTCCAGACCATTTTGATATAAAGAAGTACTCCATTCAAAACTATAGCAGTATATTGAAAATGGACTTTACAAGACGCAACTTCCTCTTCGTTGGCTTTAAATTATTCCCACAACCAACAGAAAAAAAGATGATTAGAAAAGAGAAGTTCACTTAACAAAAAAATAATAATAATAAATGCATATTTGTTTGGAGGTAAAAAATGTGCATAGATTTTTTATTTTTTTTTCTTTACTTAGGAGCCTGCAGAGCTTGTAGTTAATTGAGAACTATAAGCCGCCTGCCAAGGTGGCAGATGAGACTTGTAGTTCATGCATTTACAGATCTTTTGTGAATGAATGACATGGCTGTGTCGAATAGCTTAAATCCAAGTAGACTTGTATTGGTACCACCATGCTCTCAGGGATTGTGGACTCTTAAGGTCACTGCCCGGCCAGAGCCAAGACCTCTGTTTAGGATTACATCAGTCTCCAAGGGACACCACAAATGTCCACCACCTGTCAAACCACAAATTTCTGGCAGATAATGCAGGAAGGACAAAGAGCCAGGAAAAAAAAGTACAGATTCACCAACACTTTAAAGCGGAGTTTGGCCTCAAAATCGACAAAATCGATTTTGGGCTTCCCGCTTGCTGAGTGTCACCTGAAAAACAAATGGATGCTCCCGATTTTTTTCTTTTTTCTTTACTTACCTTGTTTTTGAAGAAAGTATACTTACCTTTCTTCTACTTCCTCCCTCTGCGGCCACGGCCTGCACCGTCTCTTCCTGTTTACGATGATTCCTGGTAGCTGAATGTCATCGCTCCCGGGAGTCAATGCTCCTGCACTGGCCCTGCTCGTCAGTTCCGGTGCGGGCGCGTTATTCCCTGCTAAACAGCTTCTGGGCATGCCCAGAAGCTGTGCAGGGATGACGCGCCCGCACCAGAACTGATAAGCGGAGCCGGTGCAGGCGCATTCTGGGAGAGGAGGACACGGAAGAGGACGCAGAAGAGGATGCGCTGGCTTCAGCTGCCCACATCCGAGATGGCAGCGCTGGAGAAGAAATTTTCAAGGTAAGTATTTCTTCTAAAAGGTAAGTGCGACCCGGGACAGTTCAGAGGTTATCCATTGTGGAATGCACTAACCCTGACTGTCCCGGAGGTATTTTTATCTAAATTTCACCCCCCAGGCCGGAACTCCGCTTTAAACACCGACACATTAAAACCTGCTCACCTTGTGTGGTGGCCAAGAGACCCACAGTGCAATTGATATGCTATTGATCTCTTTGAATATGGATTTTGGATATATGGATATATGGATAATATGGATTTTATGCAGGAATTGATAAATACATGTATTGGAAATGCTTTATAAAGATGAGAGTTGTAACAGTGTATGGAGAGAATTACTTGCCTAGAAATGAGGAAGTGTTTTCATGTTTTAGCCTACCGCAGATGTGCAGACTGATATTATGTTTGCAAAAGTCTACGAGTAGGCAGTATTTGACAATGTTTAGCTAAGCAATGTTTAGCAATACTTTGCAATAGGTTATAATTCGATTCTGGTAAGATGAGTGCAGAATGGGAGGGTAATTATATCCCATCAAGAGATGCCATAATTGAGTGCCACCTTTAATTAGCATAACCTGCTGGGGGCCCATAAAAATGAAAAAACGTGCGACTGAGTTCAATACCGATTTAAAAATGGCAATTGCTGTCCAACATGTTTTATCATAATAGTGTCTTTTTTAAAGTGATAATAAAGTTTTTTTTTTTGTTTTGTTTAAAAATAACAAACATGGTATACTTACCTCCTCTGTGCAGTGGTTTTGCACAGAGTGGCCCGGATCCTCCTCTTCTCGGGTCCCTCATCGGCACTCCTGGCCCCTCCCTCTTGCAGAGTGCCCCCACAGCAATCAGCTTGCTGTAGGGGCAGCCGAGCCACTGCTCTGTGTGTCCATTTAGACACGGAGCTGCGGCTCGGCCCCCTCCCCTTTATCTCTCTCTCTCTTCCCCACCAATGGCGCCCATTGCTGTGTCTCACCCAATCAGGAGGGAGAGTTCTAGACAGCCAAAGCTCTTGTAGAATGCATTCAGATAAAAAAAAAAAAACATTCGGCCTTTAGAACAACTTTAACCACTTGCCACCCAGGCCAATTCTGACACTCCTCTTCTACATGTTAAAATCAGAAAATTACTCATAACCTCCAAATATTGTTTTTTTAGCAGAGACCCAAGTGAATAAAATGGTGGTCATTGCAACTTTCTATGTCGCACAGTATTTGCCCAGCAATTTTTCAGAATCATTTTTTTTTTTTTATTTAAAAAAAAAAAAACAAAAACTAAAGTTAGTCTGATTTTTTTTGCATAATGTGAAAGATGATGTTACGCCGAGTAAATAGATACCTAACATGTCATGCTTTAAAACTGTGCACACTCGTGGAATGGCGCCATAGGCGACACCTTAAAATGTTTTACAGGTTACCTGTTTGAAGTTACAGAGGAGGTATTGGATTAGAATTATTGTTTTCGCTCAAACGTTTGTGGGGATACCTTACATGTGTGGTTTGAACGGCGTTTACGTTTGCGTTCGCGTCTGTGTGCGGGGACGGGGGGGGGGTGCTTTAAATTTGAATTTCTCTTTGTTTATTTTTGCTTTTATTTTTATATATAGACCCTTTCCCTGTACATTTTTTCTTTGTTTAATTTTATTCCTATTACAAGGAATATAACTACCCCATCTAGACTGGAAAGTCTAAAATAAAAAAAAACATTTTGGCTTACCAGCCGAGGCAACGGCAGTGTTTACAACTGCCGAGGGCAGACGTGGCATCATAACTGGCCCTTAAAGGTCGTAGAGATGACCGAGGACCATCTGGCCCCCTGTAAAAGCAGTCAAGCGGCTGAACAGCCGCTATGATTGTTTTTCAGTGCAGGGAATGGCCGGCTGAAAAGGAAGATATCTGAATGATGCCTGTAGCTGCAGGCATCATTCAGATATCCCCATTCAAAGTCCACAACGTCCTATGACATTGTTGGGCGGGAAGTGGTTAAGGGATAAAGATGTTGGGGCTGATTTATCAGCACATAATTACATATAACAATCTGGGTTCTTGCTAGAAATGTTGGATATGTGCTTTTAGTGATACTGGAGGATGCATTGTGTGCATCTACAAACTTTTGGAGTACACAAGCCTAAAGTGAATCTGGGTTTTGCCCATGTGTACCCAGTGTGGAATCTGCATTTGGGAGGCGCTAGGGAGCTCCGATGGGTAAGTATACCTTGCTGGGGGGAGTGGGTTATCAGATTGCTGTCACTTTGTCCAGAAGTCCTTGTATTATTTAATGCTAGGCCTTAGAAGGGTGAATAAAAGAATGGAGAAAAACTATTGGGCAGGGGGGACACATGGCCAAAACCATTTAATAATAGGAACTAATCAAAGTCCTTTGGTAATGTCAGTGTTGTCAACCGTCAGTATTTTTACTGGCAGCCAGTAAAAAATGGGCACTTCTCCCCTGCCAGTAATATGAAAAGGTTGCCAGTAAAAAATATGTCTGTGACGCCCGGCCAAGACAATCCAAGTGCCTGCTACAGTGTGTTTGGGCAGCGGGGGCGGGTCTGGCTGAGGTGGTGCCTGAGCATATCGTGTGATGTCATGGTGCAAGGTAGCTGAGCAGAGCGGTCGGAGCCTCATGGGCGGGTCTGTGGGATGGGAGCAAGGCAAGCCGGGAGCAGGACCACCTGGCGTGGAGAGAGATCGTCACTATGACTCAGGAGGGAACGTGTCGTGTCGGTGATCTGTGCTGCTGCATACTGCTGTCAATGTCACTGTGAGAGTCAATTTTGTGTGTGAGCTACTTACTATATCAAAAATAAAATAAGAAATGTTTTTTGCCTTAAAATCTACCTTAAATCATATTGCCAATTTCATATTGTATTTGTTTGTAGTCTAAATAATGAAATTTGTACTTAAAACTATAATTTTGCAACTTTTGGAAATGCCAGTAAAAACTTGGCTGTGCCAGTAAATTTTGGGTGTCGTGTCAGTAAATTTTACTCTGGTAGGTTGGCAACACTGGGTAATGGTCAGTCCTATTTTTGGCATTATGTAACTCTTTTGTGTCCCCGGACATTGCCGAGGGTTGTTCTTGATATTCTCTGTCTATTATCCGTGACATAAATCACTACATGGAATTCTTTTTTTTCTCTTGTAGATGGAAATGCAGATTCTGATCTCAGGTCCACATTGACAGCAGCAGTGATTGGTGTAGCTGTGCCTCTTGGTGAGTAATCCCTCTTTTAAATTTATGAACCTGGCAGCTGTGACGCTTTCTGGTTTTGGAAAGCGTATGGAATGGTCATCAATCCTCAGCTTTTTTTTTTTTTTCTCTGTGTCGCCACTGAAGAGGTCAACCCTTGCTATGTGTCCTGGAAACCATTGTCACCAGGACTGAAAGTGAGGGAAATACAACATTTCAAGTTGTCACTGGAACAGAGAATGCCGGAGTATTTTCCGGACGCTCATTAGAACTGAAAAAGTGGCTTGGCCAACCTACAAACATTTCCAAACAACACAGCAATATTATGTCATAACCAATAGAAGTATACTCCCCCCCCCCCCCCATAGCGGGCAGTCTAAATATGGGTGAAAACTAAGAAGAGGAGCCCACCTTAAAAAGTTCATAAAATCCCGTATGTATAGATATGTTATTGCACTCTCGCTGGCAGCTCCGCCTGGGACAGAAACAGGCCTCCTGAAAACACGGAAAGAGAACACAAGAAGGGGGGGGGGGGCACCAGCTAAGTGTAGCATAAATAAATATTTTTGTTGGTACTAAACAGACTCACATGACAATAGAATCAACTTGCTTATATGCAGCCATCTGTAAAATGTTGAGGCCCATCCGCCTGGGGATCCGCATGTAGCTGCTAACAGGGTGCAGCCAATGGATAAATTAATGAAGAGTAGAGTCCAACGATCCCGGAAGTGAAGGGAAACCACCCTGAAGCGCAGAAACGGATTTGATGTCAAACCTGGGTTGACCTGTTGCTGTGGTAACACATTTCGAAACTCTGTTGGCTTCTTTGTCAAACCAATGGCTAGATAGGTACTCTATCTAGCCATTGGTTTGACAAAGGATCCAGTAGAGCTCTGAAACATGTTACCATAGCAACAGGCCCACCCAGGCATGAAACTTCACTTGGCTGTTAAGTACCAGTAAGATTTTTATTTATACTACACTTAGCTGGCGCCCCGTTGTGTTCTCTTTCTAAACATTTCCAAACATTTCCAAACATCTTTAACAGTCCAGATGAATGTGACTACTACTAGATAAAGGGCATACCATGCATTACCTCTATACATTTTTATTCCAATCAAAGTAGAAAATAACTTTATTTCTCTATATACCAAAATGTGCAGAACTATTCCAAAGGTAACTCCTAATCCTCTCTGCATTCTAGATTCAAGATTCTGCAGTCAAGAAATTCCCGGGCTGTTTTTTTTATTTGGGCATTTGGGTGGACTAGTTTTATGGTTGAATATCTTTTTTTTTTTTTTTTATTATTTTCACAGTTACATGAAACTTTTTAAACCTATACAAGAGAAATACAATGAAACAGTTATAGTGTGAACAAATGACAGTTCACAGTGAATATCACAAATTATAATTGGGTGGACGAATTTAAATGAGCAATATTTATTTTATTATTTAATACACTTGTATAGAGCCGTCAAATTATGCACCACTTTACATATACAGTATATTGTGCATTCACATTCAGTCCCTGCCCTCAAGAAACTTACAATCTAATATCCCTAACTTACATTCATTGATACACATACTAGGGCCAATTGAGACAGGAGCCTATAATCTACCAGCATGTTTTTGGAGTGTGGGAGGAAACCAGAGTACCCAGAGGAAACCCACGCCAGGCACAGGGAGAACATGCAAACTCCAGGCAGGTAGTGCGGTGAGAGTTTGTTAAATCACTTGCGCCGCTGGAATATCCAATCTGGGTACAGTATTAAATATATAACCAGGGGAAGCTGCTAGTTCAAAACAATGGGTAATTGTTGGGAATGGGTGTAGGTGATTAACTGCGCTAGCCCTCTGGTGGAGGATAGGGAATCCTACCACTTATAATGATTGGGTGGCAAGAGTATATCATGCAAAGTGTATAAACCAATGTGTCAAGATATTTCTACCTTGTACTGTGTAAAAAATTTACATTAGATCATAGTAAAAAGTATACTCCAAGTATTATACAATAAAAATCAACAGTGAAGTGCCACAAATAATTAAAATGCCTAAAGTGTATAGTGCTAAGGTGCTAGTAATAATTACTCAATAAATAAATCAATTATTAAAGTGCAATATAAACCAGCAATAATAAAGTGCAATATAATCCAGCAATGGCTGTCACAAAATGTTCACATATAGTTCATAAAGTCCATAGTGCAATAGTGCTGGTATAAGACAGTGCAAACGGTGCAAAACAAAAGTCCTTTAGTGCAACTTATAATAAGTGACAGTGCAGGTGCATACACATTTGAAATAGTGGTGTGACCCTCTGCTTCACTTTCGATGTTAAAAGGTAAGATTTCCCACTTACCAGATCAAGTGGATTCCAGTTGGCATACGCCAGCAGGAATCGGTACAGGCTTAGTCACAGTTGTTCCGGTTCCCTGGTGGTGAATGGGGGTCCACAGTTTGCTTCTGTATGTGCTCAGGGTAAAGAAGAAAAAAGGCTCCTCATAGTGCAGACGGTATAAAAAATCCTCTTTTTATTGGAAAATCACGCAAATAACAAAAATACACTCGCTACATAAAGTAAAACTGGTGCCCTTTGCAGACTGGAGTGCCTCGCGGCTGTTCCAGATGTCCGCTCGTGTAACTCGTGCCGTACCCGAAAGTGGGAACGCGGCGTGCAGTTCAAGTGAGGGCCCAGAGCGAGGCAGCGTGCGTTGCAACTTGACGCGTTTCGTCATAGAAATGACGTCATCTGAAGTAGTGCGGTGATTTGAAACAACAATCCTAGTGCTGCTAGGTGGAAGTGCTAATCACTAAGCCACTGTGCTGCCCATACAATACAGCATTACAGTATATCCTATATTTAAATAAAGATATCCTTCTCCAATAAAATTATTCATGGTTGGCCTTTCTCGTGTGAGAGTCTTTGCATATTTTCATTGGTTTACATTACCAAAGCGGGTGTGTTTTGGTTGTTTTGTCTGTCCAGGGCTTGTTTACACCAGAACGCGGTGCAGGAAACCCATGTTCTGTGCGCATTTTCCGCACCACGTTCCTGTGTGATTTAGGTGTGAACCAGCCCTAAATCTTATATGGAATTAAAAAAAATCCACAGGTAACAGACCCACTGCGGGATTTTCTGTAGTTTTGCTTTGTTTCTGATGAGGCTTCCTAGCAATGCGCTTCTACCTTTCACTCTTCTATCAATCTCTTTCCATAGCAGTCCTCGCTCTCCTGTGCCTGTCTGGTTATCTCATCTGGAGGAACTGGAAACGAAAGAATACGAAGAGTATGAACTTCGATAATCCCGTCTATCGGAAAACTACTGAAGAGGAGGAGGAGGAGGAAGAAGAGATTCACATTGGCCGAACAATGCAGATCGGCCATGTCTACCCAGCTGTGAGTATTTGGTTGCTAAAAGAACTGTTGTGGCTTTCAGTTTTAGGAGGGATGACCAGTATTACTTTAGTCTAAGAGGTGCCACTGTCACAAATTTGGTTTCATTAGTGTATAATTCCACAAAATTAATAATGCCGGATCCCCCTTTTCATGTTGGTTGACTTGTAATGTACCATTAACTTTGCATAATATAATTAGAGGTAAAATTAATGTTACACAGGAAAACCTTTGAAGATTGCTCTCCCACTTAACATGTATAATATTCTCTGGATTCATGCTACAGGAGATGACCTGAACTGCAATAAAGGTAGATTGAGTGGGTTTAAGCACAGCCAGAACCAGTTTCTATATAACAGTACTTCATAGATTTGATGAATCCTTGCATTTGATTAGTTGTTTTTCTCTTTTGCACATTGCATAGATCAGTTTCCTTAACATAGCTTTGCGGTGTAGGTGTGATGAGCTGAAAACACTGAACGTTTTGTACCAGAAGAAATCTGCATGTAGCATTGGTTGCATAAGTTTTCCACCATAAAGGAACGTTTTTGTCATTTAGAAACAAAATTATTTGCATACAATCAGCTGCGTCATAGAAGCAATCTTTTCTAGCTACGGATGCTTAATATACATCTTATATTAGTCATCTACATAGCATTATCAATAAACAAAGCGCTTATACAGAAATTATTAAAGTTGTCCCGTCAGTTTTGCCCCAGGGCTGTCGCTGGATCCCATGGGTTATATGCAGGCTACCTTCAGGTGATTGGACATTGGCAAATAAATTTTCTAGGGTCACCCCTAGCGTGCACTCATATAACTTCCATTTACTGTGTGAGACTCAAGGTTTTTTTCTGCTATGCCCCTTTCACACTTATGCGACTTGTCCTGCGGTTTGGGACTGCAAGGTCGCATGACAAGTCATACTCCATGATTTCCAATGAGTACTGTTCATATCTGTATGACTTCAAGTTTCAACTACTTCAAAGTCGTCCCTGTACTACTTTGGGCAGATTTAAATGCGTTTTGAGGTCCAAAGAGATAGGCATTAGGGATCGACTGATATCCTTTTTTTGTTGCCGATACCTATATTTTGGCCATCGCATATAGGTATCGGCCGATATTTTGTACATCCTATGTCAGGGTCCAAGACTAGTCTTCTCCTCCAACCATTAGGTGGTGATGCTCATGTAAGGGTAAAATTATGTCACATAGCATAATTCGGTTCACAAATGTTATTGAATATGCCACTCTCATATGTACAAATTAAAGATATAAGCAATTCCACATTAGCAGATCTGCTGGCAGATCGGTATCTCTCACCCACTTGCCGTAAGTGATACCCGGGTGATAGCGCTCCGTTCGGCATCCACTCAATACTGCTCTGTCTCTCACCCGCTCCATCTCCCACCCACCCGATACCGATCTGTCTCTCACCCACTTGCCGTAAGTGACACCCGGGTGATACCGCTCTGTCCGACATACGTTGACGATCTCGGAGGTCATGTGGTCACGCTAGGCGTGACCACGCATGTGACCTCCGAGATCGTATGCCGGAGGGAGCGGTATCACCCGGGTGTCACGGCAAGTGGGTGAGAGACGGATCGGTATCGGGTGGGTGGGAGATGGAGGGGGTGAGAGACAGAGCAGTACTGAGTGGATGCCAAACGGAGCAATATCACCCGGGAATCACTTGGAATACCGGCAATATTGGCCAGTTCCGGGGCCGATACAGATATATCGGCAAAAGTCAATATCGGCTCTCGATAGATCGGCCTTGCCGATAATCGGTCGATTCCTAATAGGCATTGCTTCAAGTCCAGTCAAAATCGCAGTAAAATCACGTGAATTTTAGGTAGCACAAATGTGAAAGGGGCCTTACATTAATATTTTTATAAACACACATGACAGCAAGCACAATTCCAGTCAAAGAGGGTACGTATACAAAATCGGTGCACAATATTATAATAGTGTAGGGGAGAGTGAAAAGTGCTCTCAGGGGTTTTTTTGGCAATGGGTTCTTATTAGGGAGATTTCCCTTTACCGCCTGTCCTCTAGACTCAAAAGGAAGTGAGAGGATATTATTCCAATTTTAGGAAAGTCCCCTCTTAGACAGTTGTCACAGGAACAAGTATCCACATTGGAAGATTTCCCCTTTTATTCCTGTTCTTGTAGCAATGCAAAAGTTTGTATTTAGCTTTGCTTTTGTTTCCAATGACACTGGTTATCAGGACAGTTGGAAAGGGTGAATCTTCCTAATAGGGACAAACAGAAATAAAAAAATGAGCAGTGATTTTTTTTAACCCCTAACCACCCTATCCAAAACAAAAAAAAATGTTTTGACCTGTAAAGTTTTCTTGGGCAAAATAAAAATGACCTGTTCAACCCGCCAGAAATCCAGTGAGCACCTAACTTTCTGTGCTCAAGCAGTATTCTCAGCCTTCACAGAATCGCAGAATACCTTCCCCTTGTTAATTGAGAATGGAAGGTATTCTGTTGTCCAAATCAGAAACAAGCAGCCTAGAGTGATTGCTTTTCCTCTCCAGGGGCCTCTGGGAATGCCCAAGGGTAAAACCATGCCTCCTGGTAAGTGAGCTGGAAATATCCTACTCACATAACCATGTTTCTTTATAACCTAAGTACTTCATAGATTTGATAAATTTTTGCATTTGTTTCGTTTTTCTTTTTTTAGCCATTGCATAGATCAGTTTACTTAACATAGCCTTGCGGTGTAGGTGTGATGAGCTGAAAACACTGAATGTTTTGTACCAGAAGAAATCTGCATGTAGCATTGGTTGCAGAAATCTTCCACCATGAAGAAACGTTTTTGTTATTTAGAAACAAAATTGTTTGCATACAATCAGCGGAGTCATAGAAGCAATCTTTTCTAGCTATGGATGCTTAGTGTACATCTTATATTCGTCATCTACATAGCACTATCAATAAACAAAGCGCTTATACAGAAATCATTGAAGTTGTTACATCATTTTTTGCTCCCCCCCCCCAAGGCTAATGTGCCTACCACACTCACACTCAGTAATGTCAGTTTGGGTAGAAGCCAGTTAATCTTCCGGCATATTATAGTGCGCAGCAGACCCCCTAATACGTGCCTAAACCCCCATTAGCTTCTGCTGCTGTCAATCCTAGCCAGTGAGTGAGCCAATGAGGGGGGGGGGAGGCAACCCGGGGCTGTGTGTGAATGGACATGAAGAACAGTGGCGAGCCTGCTTGGGTGCTCTGGGGGCAAGAGGGAAGGGCCAGGAGCGCCGGCGGGGGACCTGAGAGGAAGAGGATCGGGGCAGGCCAGGCTAGCAGGTAAGTATAACATGTTTGTTAATTTTTTGTTTTTTAATTGCCTTTAATATCACTTGAAGTTAGTAGGTTTAGGGGTTAACTTAAATAATCCTCATCTTATAATACGCTGCTCAAAAAAATTAAAGGAACACCTTGAAAACACATCAGATCTTAAAGGGGGAAAAATATTGTGCTGGATATCTATACTGATATGGACTGGGTAATGTTTTAGGAATGATAGGATGTCACATCGTTTGATGGAAAAGAAAATTATCAACTTACAGAGGGCTGAATTCAAAGACACCCCGAAAATCAAAGGGAAAAAATTATGCAGCAGCATTTTGCTGAAATTTCATCGCAGCAACCCAAAATAGTAGTCAGTACTTTGTATGGCCCCCATGTGCTTGTATGCATGGCTGACAATGTCGGGGCATGCTCCTAATGAGACGACAGATGGTGTCCTGGGGTATTTCCACCCAGATCTGGACCAGAGCATCACTGAGCTCCTGAACAGACTGAGGTGCAACGTGGCGGCGGATGGACCAAAACCTAATGTCCCAGAGATGTTCTATTGAATTTAGGTCAGGCGAGCGTGGGTGCCATTCAATGGTATCAATTCCTTCATCCTCCAGGAACTGGCTGCATACTCTTGCCACATGAGGCCGGGCATTGTCATGCACCAGGAGGAACCCAGGACCCACTGCACTGGTGTAGGGTCTGATAATGGGTCCAAGGATTTCATCCGGATACCTAATGGCCGCCAGGGTGCCATTGTCTAGCCTATAGAGGTCTGTGCGTCCCTTCATGGATATGCCTCCCCTGACCATCACCGACCCACCACCAAACAGGTCATGCTGAACGATGTTACAGGCAGCATAACATTCTCTACAGCTTCTCCAGACTCTTTCACGTCTGTCACATGTGCTCAGGGTGAACCTGCATCTCATTGCCAGTGGTGGACCTGCCAATTTTGGTGTTCAATGGCAAATGCCAATCGATTTAGTAATGTCAATTTAGCTTCACAGTGCCAGGCAGTGAGCACAGGGTCCACTAGAGGACGTCGCGCCCTCAGGCCATCCTCATAAAGACTGTTTCTGATTGTTTGGTCAGAGACATTCACACCAGTGGCCTGCTGGAGGTTATTTTGTAGAGCTCTGGCAGTTCTCATCTTGTTCCTCTTTGCACAAAGGACCAGATACCGGTCCTGCTGTTGGGTTAAGGACCTTCTACAGCCCTCTCCGACTCTACTAGAGTAACTGCCTGTCTCCTGGAATATACGCCATGCTCTTGACTGTGCTGGGAGATGCCGCAAACCTTCTGGCAATGGCATGTATTGATATGCCATCCTGGAGGAGTTGGACTGCCTGTGCAACCTCTGTAGGGTCCAGGTATCGCCTCATGCTATCAGTAGTGACATTGACCCTAGCAAAATGCAAAACCAGTGAAAAACAAAAAAGATGAGTAGGGAAAAAAATGTCAGTGACCTCCACCTGTAAAACCATTGGATGTTGTCTGGTTGCCCATCTAGTGCACCTGTTGTTAATTTAATTAACACCAAAGCGGCTGAAACTGAGTACCAACCCCTTCTGCTACTTGACTGACTAGATCAATATCCCAGGAGTTTAATTGACTTGATGCTATACTCTGATTATAAAGTGTTCCTTTAATTGTTTTGAGCAGTGTATAATAATAAAATACCTAGTTCTTACATATGTTACTGTTATATGTTTAGATTGTAGTCATGATGGGACAGGGCTGTCCCTGGGTCCCATGGGTTATATGCAGGCTACCTTTAGGTGATTAGACACTGGCAAAAAACGCTTCTAGGGATACCCCTAGCGTGCACTCGTATAACTTCCATTGACTCCGTGAGACTCGTTTTTTTTTTCTGTTACATTAATATTTTTATAGACATACAGGACAGCAAACACAATTCCAGTCAAAGAGGGTACATATACAAAATTGGTGCACACGAATATATTAGAGTAAGGGAGAGTTAAAAGTGCTCTCAGGGTTTTTTGGGGGGGTTTTCTTGCCAAAGGGTTCTTAGGGAGATTTCCCTTTACTTCCTGCCCTGTAGACTCAAAAGGAAGTGATTGGATATCATTCAAATGTGAGGAATATTCCCTTCACAAGAACAGGTATCCACATTGGAAGATTTTCCCTTTTTTCCTGTTCTGACGGCAATGCAAAATGTTGTATTTAGTTTTTCTTTTGTTTCCAATGACACTGGTTATTAGAACAGTTCAAAAGAGTGGATCTTGCTAACAGGCACACACACAGCAATAAAATAAATGGACAGTGGTTTTTACCCTCCCCACTATATCAAAAAAAAAACTTAGTTTTTTCTTTTGGGCAAAATAAAAATGACCTGTTCAACCTGCCAGAAATCCAATGAGCACCTAACTTTCTGTGCCCAAGCAGTATTATCAGCCCTGTGCAGTTCTTCTCTGAATTGCAGAATACCTTCCCCTTGTGTTCTGGACAACTAAAGCTATTCTATTGTCCAAATCAGAAGCAAGCAGCCTAGAGTAGGATTGCCCAAGGATAAAACTGCGCCTCCTGGTAAGCGACCTGGAAATATCCTGATGTGAGGGCCTATACGTGTCACTCCTCTACTCACAGAACCATGTCTCAGATGGACCTGTATGCTAGAACTTTCGTTCTGGCTTGGGTCCAAGAAATCTCCCTATTACCGAGAGGAATATCTGATCATGACCCTGTGTTGCTTTGTTTATGTATGTCTCCGTCGGGGAGGCTTTGGAGGTTATCCTGTTACTGTGTAAAGTGCAAAGAGAGGTTGTAAACGGCGCTACCTTTGTGCAATTAAAAGAGATAAAGTGCATACATTCACTGTTAAAGAATTATAAAAAGGGGGTGTCCCATAAAATTGAAAAAATATATGTGCTGTATATCAAGTGGGTTCAGGTCAGAAAAGATCAAGATATCCTAATCTGTGATAAAATAAAACCCAAAAAGTGCTGAAGTGCAATAAATAAATTTAATACCATAGACAGTGTTTTTATTGTGATGTACAAATAATGGAAATCAATCCAGTGTAGAAATAAAATCAGGTGTTAGTGATATTCCGGGCACTGTTTATTGCTGAAAGTGCACCATGCCCGCAGAAGACAAATCAGTGAAGTGAAAGTGATAAAGGTTACCGGGGAAAAAATCCCTTAAAATAAAAAGGAAATAATGAAATGAAAATGCCAGCTGCAATCACCCGTGTGACCACTAGGTGTCGCGCTGTAAATACAACCTGCCCTGCACGGAAGCTTAGGCAAGGATGGATCTCCAGGGGTCCCCCTCCACAGTCAAAGCACCAGTTGGCGTGTTTCCATATGGAGAGAAATAAGAGGGGAGCCTCATGAAGTATCAGATCGTATAAATAAAGAAGAAACGTAGCATCCACTCACTGTGTGAAACCGTGATAGCTGCCTCAAAATATTGGCAACAAAAATTGGCAACAAAATATGGAGCACCAAGATGGCTGACGGCAGTCTATCTGTTGCCATGACAAGGGCTGGCTATATTAAGACCGGGAGTACGCCGTGGTGACGCCGCTCCAGCAGACGTCGATGACGAAACGCGTAGGGCGGGTCCATTGCGTCACAGCGTCACTTCCGGTTTTGAGATTCCACCGCCGTGGAACGCGGAAGCTTCCTGGCGAGTACTACTGATCCGAGGCAGCTATCACGGTTTCACACAGTGAGTGGATGCTACGTTTCTTCTTTATTTATACGATCTGATACTTCATGAGGCTCCCCTCTTATTTCTCTCCATATGGAAACACGCCAACTGGTGCTTTGACTGTGGAGGGGGACCCCTGGAGATCCATCCTTGCCTAAGCTTCCGTGCAGGGCAGGTTGTATTTACAGCGCGACACCTAGTGGTCACACGGGTGATTGCAGCTGGCATTTTCATTTCATTATTTCCTTTTTATTTTAAGGGATTTTTTCCCCGGTAACCTTTATCACTTTCACTTCACTGATTTGTCTTCTGCGGGCATGGTGCACTTTCAGCAATAAACAGTGCCCGGAATATCACTAACACCTGATTTTATTTCTACACTGGATTGATTTCCATTATTTGTACATCACAATAAAAACACTGTCTATGGTATTAAATTTATTTATTGCACTTCAGCACTTTTTGGGTTTTATTTTATCACAGATTAGGATATCTTGATCTTTTCTGACCTGAACCCACTTGATATACAGCACATATATTTTTTCAATTTTATGGGACACCCCCTTTTTATAATTCTTTAACAGTGAATGTATGCACTTTATCTCTTTTAATTGCACAAAGGTAGCGCCGTTTACAACCTCTCTTTGCACTTTACACATATCCTGACCCCTTTTTGGGGTTTGGTTGTTGGCTGCTTACACCTGTCAGTCTCTCACGCTTCACCGCACACTCCATAGCGCTGGTCATTTTTTGCCTTTACATATCCTGTTACTGGATTACTGATCCTGATGTTGAAACACCTATGGGCAAAGCTATTGATTAGTATTGGTTACTTAACTCTAATTCTGCCTCAGTGAGGGCAGTTTAGGATGTCTTCAAGGCCTTTTCTACGGGCCATGACAGTGCTCTCATAAAAAATTTACAGACCCTTCAACAATCCAATATGAGCACGGCTGAACAGGTGGCTCAGGAATTAGAAGTTAGATATGTGTCTACTTCTGACTCTCACGTGTACAATGATTTATAATTGCCCACTAAGGAGGTTCTCTTGCTCCACACTACCAGTACCAGGAGAATGCTGCTGGCTCAAAAACCATGCATCTTTGAAGAGGGAGCGCGGACGGGGAGATTGTTAGCATGGTTGACCAGGGAGCAGAGTCTTCTGACTACTATCACTTGTATCCAGAATATGGATTGTACGGTATTACACGATCCACTCCGTATTAACCAACCATTTGCTGATTATTACTGTACTCTATACTCTTCTGGCTGTAACTTTGACCATGCTAGCTTACTTTGTTTTTTGGATACCTTTGAGGTTCCAGTGCTTCCGAGGGTGGATTTGGAGTAGCGGTTATCCCTTGACAAAATCTATTCGGTTATAGTGGAATTGCAGTCTGGAAAGACCCCTGGACCTGATAGCCTCCCAGTGGAATTTTATAAAGTGTATGCTGACTCTTTGGCCCCACACTTTGATCGGATTTTGACTAAGACTCTAGAAACTGGGTCCATCCCTGACTCTTTGTCTGAGACTCTTATCATAGTCATCCCTAAGCCTGGGAAGGACCCCACGCTATGCACCTTGTATCGCCCTTCTCAATTCCGATGCTAAAGTCTTGGCAAAGATTTTGGCTGGGCGGTTAGGGAAGGTAATCAACCACCCTTGTGCATGATGATCAGAAGGGCTTTATGCCAAATAAAGGTACTGATATCAAGATTAGGAGACTTTTTACCAATAACTCCGTACCTGGACCAGGGAGGGACACCTGTGTGGTGGTATCCTTAGACGCCAAAAAGGCGTTCAATTTGGTAGAGTGTGATTATCAATGGGAGCTCCTTCAGAAGTTTGGTTTTGGTCCTAATTTCATTTCCTGAATATGCTGCCTCTATCAAACCCCCACCGCTTACATCCATACGAACTATACTTTCTCCCCTACCTTTTCGCTCCAGCAGGGTACCAGGCAGGGGTGCCCGTATTCCCCTGGGTTTTGCCCTTGCTCTTTAACCTCTTGCTTGTCTGATCCAATTGACGGCATCATTAAGGGGTTGACTTGGGTGCTTGGGACGAACAGATATTGTTGTATGCCGACGATCCTGTTGTTTTTTTTTTTTTTTTTTTATTCTTTTTGTTGCTTTTAACAAAGTATACAAAACTGTTACAGCCGCAATCACAAGAACAAACACTGCAATGCATAAGCACTAGCAGCCAGTATGACTCAAAGGACTATAATATACATTTCAATCACGAAAAGTGCATATCATCATAACTGCAAACATTTATTATGCAAAGTAATAACCAGTCCCCATGTTAGAACTAATTAAAGTTGCAGAACAGAGACAGCCATACCTGCAGATGATCCATAAAAAACTTTATTTCCAGGAGAGCATGTTGGGGTTTCAAGGCACATCGAGTTACAACAATCCCAGAAGATACACAGGAGGAAAAAACATAGTAAACACATACATTTAATCCGATACTGTGGATAATATAATTTACACACACACACACACACCTAATCAAATTTAGCTGGCACACTTCTACTGGCATAAGTAGCTTTATACAAAGGTAAGGTTTTAATAATTACTGCTTTTCAGGCTAGAATAGTCAGAGCCACAGGCTTTTTCCACGATAGAATAATTCACTAGACCTAGGAGAAAAAATTGCAACTGAAGGTTGAATATGTATCGTCATCGCCGCACAATCACAAAATATATGAATAGAGTCTGCTTGCAAGGACGGAAAAAACGTAGGTAGTCTGGCTAAGGTCAAATGCACCCTATGATGAAGTTTATATTGAGTAAGGGTGATCCCTTGCTGACACAAGTCTAGTAAAAGGGGCATCTCGCATATCATCCCAATTGTTTCTATCCATTTGAGGAAAGTCAACGCTGACAATACTTTACTGTATGTTGGGGACCCTGACCCTTCTCTTTGGTTCACCTCAGCACTTGATTTTTTTATTTTTTTTTTTCATATTCGGGCCTTAGGGTTAACTGGGATAAGTCCCTGGTGTTCCCCCTTACCCCTGGACCTCTCCCAATTATCTCTTTTGCTCCTCTCAAGATTGTGACAAAATGTTATCTTGGAGTGGAGGTTTAACGAGACCCTTCACGTTTTATACCGGACAATCTTACTCCGCTACTCCATATCTTTACCAGTAAATGTTCAATGTCATTGCGTCTAAATAGGCCTAATTGGGGTCACAATGCCTATTTAAACGCAATGACAGTGAGTCTCACACCCCAGATGATGTCTGAGTAGACGAAACACGTCGGGTCGAGTTCTGTCAGTGCCATTGCGTACCCATGCTATATACAGATTACATTTGAAAGCACTTTTTATCGACAGAATTGTAAATGTTCTGAACTTTTAATAAATCCCTTCATTGTATGGTTTTACACTATGTGGAGGCTTTTTGTTTGCTTTTTCTGATGATCTATCCACTGAGGGACTGTTGGAGAAGAATGTATCTGTGCTTGACAGTGATCCTACTAATTCCCTACTGAATCCTTCTATTGAGGGTGGATAAGGAGTATCCCAGTGTAAGGAGAGCCGTATAGTGAGTGGGGGGAGAAACTATAATATTGTTCTTCCCTCCCCTACTAGGTGTGCATACCCCATCACTTGAGTTGACCCAATAGGCATAGGCCAAACTGGGTCCACTTGTTGCGGTAAGCCTCCTTTCACGTTGGTGGTGGATTTCTTCACAGCGATACTTTTTTGGTCATCCAGTATTCACTTGGAGCGCGTTTTGCAGATTTGTTTTATATACACTCCTTTGGATTTAATCTATGGATTATATTTTTTTTTATTTTTTTATAATTTGAATGTTATGTCACTTATATTGTGGTTTGTTGTGTCACTATTCAGTTTATCACCTGTTACTGATGTCACCCATGTTTTAATACCCAATTTGATATTCGTAATATATATTGGTGGTTTTAATCTCTTTATATTCACACTAGATCATTAACATTTTTAATCATTTCATATATGAAATTTCACACGTTTTAATTATCATGATTTAATTTGTGTGTTGATGGTAACATCATGGGCAATCATTTATAATTAGCGTTGTATGTATCATTATAATTATTATTATACAGGACTGCCATTATACTGCCAGTAGGCAGTGTCCCCACAAGTTTGACAAGATTTGGATTTGTTGGGTTGATCCACAAGGTATTACCATTTAATCCCAGTCCCTGCTAAATTGACTTGTAGGTTTTCAGCTGCAGGTTTTCTTAATATTCCCTCCTGTTGCTTTCTTTCCCTCTGCCCCCTCTCCTCCTCCCCCCCCCTCTCTCTAGTGCCCCCCCCCCCATTTTATTCTGCCCCCCCCCCCCATTATTTTTTTTTTCTTTTACTACTTCTTTCTGATCTAGATTATCGGGTTCCAATGGGTAACGGTCATTGTGTGATATGGGTACCCTATACTGGTATTATTTTTCACTTTATGTCCTTGTTATCTTGGGAAGCTAAGATACGGTTTGCTGTTGTATGTTTATAAGTCTTTCAGTCCTTGTTATTTTGTACTTGCTTGTACATTTTGCAGACTTTGATAAAAACTTTTACTGGTAAAAACAAAAGGAATATATCGGTGCTATATAGGTCAAAAAGAGGCATATTTTGTAGATGACATTCAAACAATACAATGAATTATTAGGCAGAGATTAGCAACCATATCATGTGTGACAGTCACGGTTGTCAGTTGTAGGAGAGCAGGAAGCGACACCAGCTGTGCTACTGATGGATCATAGAATCCCTTCCTGGATGCTGAAATGTGGCTGAGAAGCCCCTTTGTTCTATATGTCCTGTCTCCTCTACCTCCATCATCCTCACATCATATTCTCATTCTTGTCTTTGCAGCGCGTGGCATTGAGCTTGGAAGATGACGGATTGCCTTGAACACAGACTCACGGTATGACAGCGTCTGCTACACACTGAACATGACAGAAGCCATCACTGGTTTTATGTCTCCCAGCTGGAAACACATCAAGGATACTGTACTACATGACATTCCACGAGACCCAACAGCTCTGCTACCAACACGGGACCACACAAAATTTGTCACGAGTCACAGCTCTCGCCTGACACGGGACGACAAGATTCCGCAGGCCCTGGCAACGGAAAACAAAAACGCACACTATACAAACAGCCCAGACCCTTTCTTTATTTATTTTGCTGATGGAAAACCACAAAGATGTAAAGTTTCAAACATCCAAAGGATGTAAGGGTTTCTATGTATAATCTTTTATACAGATTTTTACTTGATCTTCGCCCAAGGCATGCCCTTCTCGCTTTCTGTATATAGCCTGCCTTCTGGCACAACCTACCGTTATAAAATATTATATTTATAGAAGTTTTTGTTTTTCTTTTGTTTTTTTTGTACATAACAAAACTTTGTGGTTCTCCATCAACATATGTATTAAATTAATGAGGAAACTTTAGAATTTTCATTTTTTTGTAGGATATTTATTAACCTGGGTGCGTTTGGGGCCATCAGGGAGGGAAGGGAGGTGCACACTGTAAATACAAAGGGTGAGAGTATTTATTTTTTGTATGTTCTGGGTTTATATGTTTGCAGTAGAACTCGCCTTCTGCCTAGGTCCACCTGTTTTGTTATTTGAAGGGCATTTTCTTGTTTGTTACTGTTTAAATTAGATTACCTTTCTCAGCCTGTGTCCAGAATAATGTGAAGATAATAATCCAGCAAATGAAAAAGTGACATAGCTAAAGCAGAGAAAACACATAGGGTAGAGTTGTGAATGAAATTAAAGTAAAAGGAATAACTATATATAATCTTGTGAGCCAAGGATTTAACTCGTAAATTTGTGAGTGGTAATAAGCAAAGACGCTTAAGGTTTAATGTGTCAATGTATCCAAAGCTGAGCCATCGGTTATGGTGGGATGAATGAACACTGGCCTCTCAAATATTTCTCAGGGATACCAGTGGGGAGATCACCCAGCCAGAGTTTCTCGTCTTTTCCTTTCTTAGCAAGGAGTCTCGCCCCCTCCCCCCCTAGATCTACTACTACTACTACTACTACTACTGAGTTCCCTTCTTTTGCTTGATGCACCACTTGGTCTTTTTTTGCTGCCAATAATCATGTTTCTATAAATAAAAAGCGGAGTTAGAAACCCCTCTACCCTTATTCTGCCACTGCAGAGAAGAAAATTCAGACTGGGTCACCTAATCTACCTGTATACAGGAGACATTGGAATTGAACCCAGGTATATAGCGTGGCAATATGACCATGCTTGCTAACACCAAAAGGACCATGGACTAAGTCGATTCGACTTAGATACAGTCCTTCATAAGAGAGGAGCCATTTGGTCCTGCATCAGGAAAATTCTGAATGGTCCAGGGCTTTAAGCAATACACAGTGGTGGGGTTGCTGCAGAAAGCCCAGAAACCAGTCGTGGAACGTTAGCATTTGGGTTTTAAACATGAGCTTGGCTCTTTTCAGGACAAAAATTCTGCACCTGGATTTTATGGCATGTATATTTTTTACTGCATATGTTATTTACTTAGCAATGCAACAATTGTATGTATCCCATCCAAAAAAAGTACATTAAGGCCCCTTTCACACGGGCTTTCCTATTTGGTCGCCTGTCAGTTTATCAGGCGGACCTGATCGGATGCTCCATTCAGCCCTGTGAAGCGGCGGATGTCAGTGGAGACATCTCCGCTGACACCCGCTGCTATCCGATCCTGTCCGTGAAATCTGGACGGATGGAAACCCTATTTTCCATCTGGAGGATCGTATGAAAACAGACAGGTGGTCCGTTCTCATCCGATCTCCCATAGAGGAGAGCAGGGCTCTGACAGCTCCGTCTCTGCACACAGAGCTGTCATCCGCCTGCTCAGCAGGGATCAGTGGATCGATCCCCGCTGAGCAAAACGGACTCCGTCGCGCGCACCGTCCATGTGAAAGGAGTCATAGGCACTTACAATCCCTTAACCTTAATATAACCTAAAGTCCAAAGCCCTTGACCTTCAAATACTAGGTTCACTTTTGAAAAAATAAATGCATGTTATAATAATGTGCATTTATTCTTTTTTTACAGGAGCCTGCAAAGCATTGCACGATTAGTTGGAGAGCTGGAGGAAAATTCACTGGCTTAATAGTGTGCTGATTACTGCACTCTTAAGCCCCTTACACAAGTAACGATTGTCGGCCGTAAATATTCCGCCGATGACCGATCGGCCGATTGTAGGCTTGTTAGTATGATGCTTCCGACAGCCGACAGCGCATTTTCGGCCGAACATAATCTGTCGTGCAGGCATTAAAATTTTTGTTGGCCAACACCAGAACGGCCGATTGTTCGCCAGTCAGTACAGATTTCGGCCGACAGAGAGCAGATTAGCAAGACTGGGCATGCTCAGAAAAGAAAAAAGACAAGGAAAGTTAACCATCACATGACATCACTTCTGCAGTCGGCTGTTGTTGGCCGACAAAATTTGTGTGCAGTCTTTTGCAGTTTTCAACAGACACGACAGCACCAGACAAAAGACGGCCGATCGTTCGGCCTGACGATCAGTACGTGTATACGGGGCTTTAGTCCATTGAAAACTTGTAGTTCATTTATTTATTCATTCATTCACAGATCCATGTGAATGAATGATGCAGCTGTTCGTGCAGAGCTCTGCACAGCCACACCAACTTTAAATGTGACAGCGGCTGTGGAGGGAGAAAACCCCCTCACCAGGTATCATGGGGGGGTCATTTGGGGCGTTTGAGGGTAAGAAGGGAGGCATTTGCACCATGTTACACCCTAAGTAGGGATGTAACATGGTGCAAAAGGTGATCTTGGCCTTTAACTTTTATTATGAGCCTAACTCCTAAAGTTAACTGAAATTTATACTACCAACAAATGCTAAATTTCATATTATGATAGTAATAGTATTTATTACAGTAATACTAGTAGTAAAAACACTGTCATGGCAAACATGAAAGATTTGGCATCTGTATTTTTAAAGAAGAAAAGCATGTCCCCAAATAAAATCATCCACCAATTAAGGATCTTCAGGTGCTCATCTATAAGGGTCACTTGACTTCAGTGACATGACAAAGTTACATCAGACAGGAGATGGATAGGTCATATGTAGCCCAGAATGGAAGATGCATGAGAAGTTCAGCAAAGATGCTTGAATTTGACATTTAATGTTTTTTTTTTTTTTTTTAAAGAAATGCTATTTTTGTCCATATCAATGTAGCATAGCATTTACCATGATGTAAAATAAAAAAAAGATCAGAGAACTGGAGAATCACTCACAAAAGCCAAGCAGGTGAGCTGGGCTGGGAACTCAGGTGTAGAGATCTCCCCTCCAGTGTCCATGAGTGATACAACAAGCTGGTGGGTATTGCTTCTGGGAGAGATCCGCTTTGGATGGACTGACATTGAAAACCTTATTGGAGACATTTGAGTAGATAGTTTAATATTTGTGGATTTAATAGGGACCTGTAAAATGGTCATACATAGTAAATTGTAGTTTTGAGGGAGTGGATGTCTGTTTTGAGAGTTGTGATTATACTTGAAATTGGCTGCAGATTTCCGAATGATCACTTTCCATTAGAGACTGTTAAACAGACACTTGACGCTGATTTTGGAGGTTATGTCTGTAGCTCTGTCATCTGGCTATTATGGTTGTAAGAAAACCTCTTGTTCTTAGCAACCATTCATATTGACTTTTTTGAGTGCAGGACAGACACCGGGATAACCTGATTACTTTGGGCAACCTCAACCCCGAAACTCATTCATCACACAAGTTGTATCATCTGCTTTACCAATGCGAGGCCTTCTTAGTGATGTAAAACATTATACTGATAATCAGTGCTTGACAAGTAAGCCAACATAAAACACAAGCTTTGGCCGCCATTTTTGGAAGTTTTCAAAGTCTGCTGGGCTTTATTCCAGTCTGTTTTAAGCAGTTTGGTTTGTAGGACACATTAAAATAAGCAGTAGTATTTTGGTTTGTTTTAGCCAATAGACATTCTATCGCTGCGTACACAGATCTCCAGACTTCAATCATAGGACTGACATCCTGCTATCCTTTATGCAGGCAGTAATAATATAATGTACTAGATTCACATGGAAAAAAGAAAAAGGCTTCAGAAAGACACTACAATCTATGGAACGAAGCGAGACACGCTATAGACCAGACTCCACGCATCCTGTTCATTCTGTGTTTAATTTTGAATGTATTCTATACTGAAGCACACGCCAACCCACTTCATCCTAAATGTCTTGTGTATAAAAGCCTTAGCCCAATGGCTTAAATTGGGAAAGCAGTTCTCTAGTTTAATAAATGGAAAAAAAATCCTCCCATGGGGACCTGTATACCGGAATGTTCAGGTGATATAATTAAAGTGCAAAAACAAGCAGACAGCTGCAGGTTAAAGCGCATAATCCCTTATATAATATTGTACCTTTTTAAAACAGGCTCTTTTTTAAACATGAAGTACAAAAGCAGCAGCCCTAAACTACTCTTTAAATAGTCCAACAAAAACACAAACAATCAATCATAACTAAAACAAATCCCTAGAGCATCCAATCATGAGAGAGCATGGGAGGTCCTAAATACCACATACACATGTAGACCTGATGGGAAACTGCATTGGATATCATAAATAACCAACACTCAAATTATCCTCAGCCAGGTTTAGCCTTCCATTCAAATCCCTTCACATGGTGGAACCTCCCTCCACTTCCTAGTAGGGTCCCACATAGGGCATGAGCTAAGGTTCAAGCCGATCCAATGGGATACAGTCACATGATAGTAGGGTGCTGGCCCAATCAGCTGTAAACATGGTATAACCCACCCCACGTAATACAGGGGTGGGGATGCTGCTGACATTATTGACCTAATAGGGGCATATGGGCCATACAGTATTTAGTCAATGTCATTGTCCAGATATGGTCAATGGTGCCACCAGCATCCCCTCTTTTTGTAACATACAGCTGTGGGGAATTCTGCAGCCATAGCGGATTGCCTGTAGCCTGCTATCATGTGACCGTTTTCCCCGCAAGTTCTGGCTAAATGGAGTTTGGTCTGGACCTTAGATCATCCCTATTCTGCATGTAAATGGAGAATTTTAGGTCCTCTCACGACTGGATGCTGTAGGACTTTGTTTTTGTTATGATTGGTTGTTGGTGATATGGTTTGACTGTTTAAAGGGTGGTTTGGGGCTGCTGCTTTTGTACCCTATGCACTTCATGGGGGATTATGCACTTTAACTTTCTTCTGCCTGATTGTTTTTGCACTTTAACCACTTCCCACAAACCAACGTACCTGTACATCAGCTTGCAGAAATGGTTGTGCCGGGATGATGCCTGCAGTTGCAGGCATCAACCCAGTACCGTTTTTTAAAGGCGGCGGTCATTTTTCAGGAGATAACAGCCGATGTGGCTCAGCCGCTCGGCCATTTTTCCAAAGTCACTTCCAGTTTACTCAGCAACCAATGGCACTGATTTAAAAAAAATATCGGTATTCAAAAATGACGATTTTGGCATTTTGAATACTTTAAAGTGCAGTGGAGGAGTCTGGGGTCTTTTAGATCCTAATATAAATAAAACTGCAGCAGCAATGCAGATCTATATCCTATATATTGATGTGATCGATCATTCCATCCCCGATCTACAGAGATCACTTTCACCGCAGAGCGCTGGCGATCGCTTGCAATATCTGTGCATGTGCTCTGTAGATCCTTCCATGAAGAGTACCCATCACTGCCTATTACTGTCACAAGGGATGTTTTTCATTGCTTGTGACAGCAATAAAAGTGATCAGATGTAAAAAAAACAGTGCTAAAAATAAAAAATGTAATAATAAATAAAATAAATAGTAAAATAATTTTTTTAAAGCGCCTCTGTCCCCATGAGCTCGCGCATTAAAGAAAACGCATACGTAAGTTGCGCTCCGCAAATGAAAACGGTGTTCAAATCACACTTGTGAGGTATCACCGCGGTTGCCAGAGTGAAAGTCAAAGTTCTAGAAAAAGACCTCCTCTGTAACTCTAAACTGGTAACCGTTAAACATTTTTAAAGCATCTCCTATGAAGATTTTAAAGTACAGTAGTTTGTCGCCATTCCACCAGTGTGCGCAGTTTTAAACCATAACACTATGGGTATCTTTTTACTCGGCGTGACATCATCTTTCACAATATACAAAAAATTGGGCTAACTTTACTGTTTCGCTTTTTTTTTTAAATGCAGTTAAATGTATTTTTTCCCCAAAAAATTGTGTTTGAAATACTGTTGCGCAAATACTGCGTGAAAAAAAAAATATTGCAATGACCACCATTTTATTTCCCAGAGTATTTGCTAAAAAAAAAATATATATATATATATATATATATATATATATATAGAATGTTAACTTGTAAACAACAATTGTCAGAAATAGGCTTGGTCCATTAGTGGTTAAACAAAGGGTTGTAGGATTTAAACATTCCTCTGGACAGACAACTTTTGGCTACACTGGTGTTTAGATAAGAACTCCCTAACCGACAATGTTTTACACAATAGGGAGCACAGCAAGTTAAAACCATTTCCTGTTTTCCATCAGGGCGCCAATAAACTGCCCATTTGCTTATGCCATTATACTGATGCCCGGTGTCAGATAAAATCTCAAGTTAAAATGATGTATTCAGCCTGTTACAACCCCCATAAATCAGGGGTTCAGTATATGTTGTCTGAAGTGTTCTTCTGCAACAAAGGTCTGCTCTTCATGTCACATTGCCATTTGTATATTATGACCAGGGTTTATCTCCACTACCACCTCCTGAGCATTTCAGTCTTGGTAGTTGCCACAATGGTTTGTGCTTGACATCCTTTGTTGGTAACCGTTCTTAAAGCCATATGTATGTAAAAACCAGAAGATGGGTTATCTTTGCCCATTGTACCCTCATAGACCTTCCAGTAGGCCTGGTCAACATGGTGCATCTGGTGACTGAGCTCAGGGCAGAAATAAACAAGAATGTTGTATGTCTTCTTTTTCCGGTAGACACTCTCTTATAAATCTCGCTGCTCATAAATCCGTCTGACTTTTTCCAGTCGGTTGGATATTCTTAGTTTGCAGCACAGGTTTCAGTGAGTCAGGACAAAATTGTCAAACCTTTGCTAACTGTATGTTGATGGCTATGAAATGGCCAAACCTTTTCTAATTGTAGAACGTCAATCGTGGTTGATGTCAAACTCCTTTACGTAACTCAGAGCACAGATATAATTCCAACTACTGCATGTTGGCGTATGTATATTTATCTACGTTTGTGTGTGTATGATTGTGTGGGTGTGTGTATATGTATGTATGTATATATACTGTAGGTACACACAGCGCACATCATGCAAGTCTGTGAGTGGATGCATTGCAGGCTGGCCTAGCATTGTATAAGGGCACTTTACATTAAATCTAACCAACATAGATACAGATCAACCAAAGCTGTTCATATTTTTTAAATAAGGGTTGAATTTCTTAAATCAGATTTGTGTTTTATGTTCTTTTTTATGATATAAATATATATATACTGTTAGCCTGAACTTTGGCTCATGACTTAATCTTGTACTCTTGGCATTAAGACACTGGAAGGTTTTATTTCACGGAGTAATGATGTGCAGTAACCCATGGCAACATCATTTTAGACATTTAGCATAGTCATCCTCCTAGATGGCTTATATCCGGTTGTTGTGGGTTTCTGCACTTTGCAGGCCTGGAATGTAAATTAAAGTGGACCTAAAGGGAAAATGTTAACTTTAGGCCCAATTTTTATCATTGCTGCTCCCATGAAAAATAAGTGGGCTTGGTCCGGTTCCCTCCAGCCACTTGTTCTCTGACATTTGTGGTTCTGCACCCCAGCTAAAGAGCAGGTTCATTTTGAAGCAGAGGAACTCTCACACAAACCCGCTCTCAGCCCTGGCACAGAACTGGATACACAGATAAGCATCCGTGGGTCAGACCCTGGTAGTACCAGTTCCAGCAGTTGGGAAAGTGTTCAGAACTGTAACTTTTTTTTTTTTTTCTTTTTTTGATGGGAGTAGCAAATGAGGGAACAATGAACTGAACTTTTTAGGTCTGTATTATAGGGCAGTTCCACCCAAACTGAAATTTAACTTCTAGAGCGACAGAAGTGTTGGGATGTCCCCTTTGTGGCTGGTGTCTGCGCCCACTCCTACAAGGTGCCACTCTTGTGCAGTTAATTGGTTTTTCTTAATTCTAGATGATCAAGCAGGGGAGTGTGACATCACATGTGGGAGTTGGGCCATAGGTAGGGATATCTCGTCATTTATCATATGTAGGGAAATTTCAACTTGACAGCCAACAATGCAAATCTGAAATATTCGTTTTAGGTGGAATTGGCCTTGAGCTCTGGCTATTGGCCTGGCATGAGCTATGGTTTGTGGTGTTAAGGTTTAGGAAAGGCATCTGTATATAAATACCATGTCTTAACCCATATTTTTAACTTGTTGTACAATTCTGACCTGTTTCTACATAGACAAAATAAACTTTTTCTACCCTACGATTATGTTGTAATTACTTGTGTTGTAGTTCCCTGCACTGGTTAACAGTACACTCTAGTCAAAGTTTAAATTAAACATTTACCCAGTGAAGTGACCGGCATCAGGTGATACACTGAGATGAAAATAATACCACTGCATAAGTTGTACATACAGTGGGTACGGAAAGTATTCAGACCCCCCTTAAATTTTTCACTCTGTTATATTGCAGCCATTTGCTAAAATCATTTAAGTTCATTCTTCTTCCTCATGAATGTACACACAGCTCCCCATATTGACGGAAAAACACAGAATTGTTGACATTGTTGCAGATTTATTAAAAAAGAAAAACTGAAATATCACATGGTCCTAAGTATTCAGACCCTTTGCTGTGACACTCATATATTTAACTCAGGTGCTTTCCATTTCTTCTGATCATCCTTGAGATGGTTCTACACCTTCATTTGAGTCCAGCTGTGTTTGATTATACTGATTGGACTTGATTAGGAAAGCCACACACCTGTCTATATAAGACCTTCCAGATCACAATGCATGTCAGAGCAAATGAGAATCATGAGGTCAAAGGAACTGCCTGAAGAGCTCAGAGGCAGAATTGTGGCAAGGCACAGATCTGGCCAAGGTTACAAAAAGATTTCTGCTGCACTCAAGGTTCCTAAGAGCACAGTGGCCTCCATAATCCTCAAATGGAAGACGTTTGGGACGACCAGAACCCTTCCTAGAGCTGGCCGTCCGGCCAAACTGAGCTATCGGGGGAGAAGAGCCTTGGTGAGAGAGGTAAAGAAGAACCCAAAGATCACTGTGGCTGAGCTCCAGAGATGCAGTCAGGAGATGGGAGAAAGTTGTAGAAAGTCAACCATCACTGCAGCCCTCCACCAGTCGGGGCTTTATGGCAGAGTGGCCCGACGGAAGCCTCTCCTCAGTGTAAGACACATGAAAGCCCGCATGGAGTTTGCTAAAAAAAACCCTGAAGGACTCCAAGATGGTGAGAAATAAGATTCTCTGGTCTGATGAGACCAAAATAGAACTTTTTGGCCTTAATTCTAAGCGGTATGTGTGGAGAAAACCAGGCACTGCTCATCACCTGTCCAATACAGTCCCAACAGTGAAGCATGGTGGTGGCAGCATCATGCTGTGGGGGTGTTTTTCAGCTGCAGGGACAGGACGACTGGTTGCAATCGAGGGAAAGATGAATGCGGCCAAGTACAGGGATATCCTGGACAAAAACCTTCTCCAGAGTGCTCTGGACCTCAGACTGGGCCGAAGGTTTACCTTCCAACAAGACAATGACCCTAAGCACACAGCTAAAATAACGAAGAAGTGGCTTCACAACAACTCCGTGACTGTTCTTGAATGGCCCAGCCAGAGCCCTGACTTAAACCCAATTGAGCATCTCTGGAGAGACCTAAAAATGGCTGTCCACCAACGTTTACCATCCAACCTGACAGAACTGGAGAGGATCTGCAAGGAGGAATGGCAGAGGATCCCCAAATCCAGGTGTGAAAGACTTGTTGCATCTTTCCCAAAAAGACTCCTGGCTGTATTAGATCAAAATGGGGCTTCTACTAAATACTGAGCAAAGGGTCTGAATACTTGGGACCATGTGATATTTCAGTTTTTCTTTTTTAATAAATCTGCAACAATGTCAACAATTCTGTGTTTTTCTGTCAGTATGGGGAGCTATGTGTACATTCATGAGGAAGAAGAATGAACTTAAATGATTTTAGCAAATGGCTGCAATATAACAAAGAGTGAAAAAATTAAGGGGGTCTGAATACTTTCCGTACCCACTGTATATAATCAGCGCAAATATAACCTAAACTCTATACACAATTATCTCACCAATATTCTTTTAGTGGCCTAAATTAAAGGTCCTGTGATTGCTATGAACACATGTATGTCCTCCAGTGACTCTACAAACCTGAGAAATGCAACTAATCGGTGAAGCGCAATCATTAATACATACTATATAATCAAATAAAGTGATAACAACTCAAATATTGAGTACAATGGAAAAACAGTGTAAAAAAAAAAAAAGTCCCATCTATTAATATCTGCTCCACAGCTGTGATAATTCAAAATAATATAATCCAATGTGTTCAGTGACCGCCACCTTCAGACAGACTACCTGCTCACCTCCAGATCATGACCCCACTACAGTCACAATCGGCTGATGAGATGATGAGATATAATGCTGGGATACTCCTGCAGGAAACGTTCCTGAACCACGCCATTCACTTCAGAAGTCTCGATCAATCATATGTGACTATAAAATAAAAATGGAAAACCATAGTGTTCTCTGCTTCAAATAATTAAAAACTGAACAAAGGGATTAAAAACACATGCATATAGTCAGCTCACCACGCTGGTGCACAAACCACAAAACATCCTGGGTAATGGCTCCGCCCACCTGTACGCGTTACACCCACCTGGTTGGGCTTCTTCAGTCACCTACATACACTATATTACCAAAAGTATTGGGACGCCTGTCTTTACACACATGAACTTTAATGGCATCCCAGTCTTAATCTGTAAGGTTCAATACTGAGTTGGC
This sequence comes from Pelophylax lessonae, assembly GCF_965119305.1. Taxonomy (NCBI): domain Eukaryota; kingdom Metazoa; phylum Chordata; class Amphibia; order Anura; family Ranidae; genus Pelophylax; species Pelophylax lessonae. The sequence goes on along the minus strand of NC_138775.1, from coordinate 239,101,963 downwards.
TCACCCTTTGCAGCTATACTCATAGACACACTCCAAAACCTTGTGGACAGCCTTCCCAGAAAAGTTGAAGCTGTTATAGCTGCAAAGGGTGGGTCAACTCAATATTGAACCCTAGGAACTAATGGGCCATACACACTATAAGATTTTCTGAAGACTTTTTCCTTTAGACTTACCAAAACCATATAATATGAGGTCAAACCTAAACACTTTTAATTTGTATGCAATCTGGCAGGCCCTTGCACTACATAGAAAAAGTAAATCTGAAGGAAAAAGTCTTCAGAAAATCTTATAATGTGTATGGCCCTTAAGACTAAGATGCCAATAAAGTTCACGTGCGTGTAAAGGCAGGCACCCCAATACTTTTGGTAATATAGTGTATGTGTGGGTTCAGGAACTTGTGTAAAATCATGTGTGTTCCAGATCCGCACAGAAACATGCTACTCTTTAGCAGACGCGTCAGTGTGCCATTAGTTGTCAATGGGACCCCCATGAGTTGACTCCTGCGTACAGCACCATGCGGTGTGGCGAGTTTTAAAAACATTGGTCAGGGACATTTTTTCTCGTGAGTGCAGCAGCCCTTTCATATGAATGGGCTGCTGTACCCGTAACATAAAGTGAAAACATGCACATATATGAACCTAGGCTACAGCCTCCTAAAACACATTGTACACAACATCTCTTAGCTCCAGGGGCGGGGTCTAATGTCACACATTGCAAAGCATAAAGCTGGGCGCTGAGTGTAATCTGAGACCTGAATGAAAGTAAAGTGCACACCCCCTTCTATTCCCTCAGGGAATATTGCACAGCTGTCTATCACCTGCTGTGTGCTTGAGAAGGGGTGGGTGGGTGGTTAGTCACCGGTGGTTGTCTGGTGTCTACGTAGACTGTCAGAAGTTACTCCTATAGATAGCAGAGGAATTAGAGAACAGATAGAAATTACACTAGGTGCTATGGATTGAGGCTAGTACACACTATAGAAGGATATGCTTTGTTCTTTTTTTTTATTTCAGATTCATATGCACTCTAAATGCATAATTAAAACAGTCTACCTCTCATAGCTTTGTTTCCCTGTTGGTAATAGCCCTGATGTTTCAGTCCACCCCACCCTCTTATTTTGCAGATTTGGGAACCCTTTTCCCTACATGTTGGGTATGCTGGAGAGCTATGCCCAAACGCACCCACTGGATGCTCGTTCATCGACGGACATAGCGCTCCATAAATCATAACTACTGGGTTATATTGCCTCCTCCAGGAGTAGGACTAGGCAGAACAGAAAACACCTGGCTATGCCCATGGGCTGTCCTCAGCTGGTATATAACCCCCTCTCTGCTCTAGGTAATCAGTTTTAATCTGTCTAGTCAGGAGTAAGGACCTAGGCTCCCGGCTGGGATCTCTGGTCCTAGCAATTTTTTTTCTCCTTCCTTACATCTTTTTTGTTTTTTTCTCTTGGGAGATATACAGTCAACTGCTGGGCTGGGCAACAGGCTGGATAATCTTGATCCAGTGGTCCCCCCCAGCCCAGTCAGCGAGCGCATGCAGACCGCAGCTACGCGCCAGGTCGGCCGCGACATAGCCTCACGGACAGAGGCTGGCTTGCGAGTAAAACGTCTCGCAGGGTCGCATACAACAAGGCTTGGGTCTGAGTCACAGCGGTCCCTTGGCCGACGGGTCCCCTACTTCGGTGGTGAGTTCCCCCTCTCTACTTTTGGCATTCTTTTTGGGGTGGATGGGGGTAACCTCCAGGAACAGTGAGACCTGCCTGCAGGTTCCCTCCTCCTATCCTTAAAAATCCCTTCAGGAGGGGGTCCCCTTGCAGAGAGTGCAGCATTGCAGAGGGCACAGGGAAGATCCTGGCAGCATGCTGAGCTGATGGCGGCCATTTTCCCTTAGGCTGGCTGATCTCCGGTTGGTGGCCACGTTTGTGTAGCCCGATGATATCGCGGGGGCCATTTTCCCTTAGTCTGGCTGTTCTCCAGTTGGCGGCCATGTTTGTGTAGCCCGATGTCACAGGGGCCATTTCTCTATCGCTCATTGACAGACGTAGTCTTCTTGATTCTCAAGAGCTGGGTTATGTTGTCTCCGCAGGAGTAGGACTAGGCAGAATGACAAAACGTTCTGGCTCCACCCTAGGGGGCAGTCCCTGAGGGTATATCCTCCCTCTCTCTGCTACAGGGAATCAGTTTTTTTCTGTCTAGTCAGGAGTAAGGAATTCTCGGTCAGTTATCTGTCCAGGGACTTTGGTCCCCGGAAGAATCCAGATTACCGATAAATGTATTGGAACTGAGAGCGATCAGACTTTGTCTGATTCACTGGACCGAGCAGCTCCAGGGCAGCCCGGTTCGGATCCAGTCGGACAATGCCACGGCCGTGGCTTATGTCAATCATCAGGGGGGCACCAAGAGTGTCCGAGCGGCCAAAGAAGTGGCTTGCATTCTTCGCTGGGCGGAACGATTTGTTCCAGCAATCTCTGCGGTGTTCATTCCGGGGGTGGAGAATTGGCAGGCAGATTATCTCAGCCGTCAGACCCTGGATCAGGGGGAATGGTCCCTCCATCCAGACGTTTTCCACCAGTTGTGCCTACGGTGGGGCACCCCGGATGTGGATCTGTTGGCATCACGATTCAACAGGAAAGTTCAGAGATTCGTGGCTCGCTCCCGCGATCCTCTAGCAGAAACCGCAGACGCACTGATCGCCCCGTGGGGGCAATACCAGCTAATATATGCCTTCCCTCCTCTCGCGTTACTGCGAAGACTTCTTCGCAGGGTAGAGGAGGAAGGAATCCCAGTAATCCTGGTAGCTCCGGACTGGCCTCGTCGAGCTTGGTACGCCGACATGGTCAGACTGGTGGCGGACGTCCCATGGAGACTTCCTCTCAGGGAGGATCTACTGTCTCTGGGACCGATCTTCCATCCTGCTTTACGATCGCTGGCTTTAACGGCCTGGCTATTGAGACCCAGGTGCTGAAGGACAAGGGTTTGTCAGCTTCAGTTATTCCTACTCTAGTTGAAGCAAGGAAAGCGACTTCCAGAAAGATTTATCATCGCACATGGAAGTCCTACATTGCATGGTGTGAACCTTTGGGGTTCCGTCCTCGGTCTTATTCGATTAGTCGAATATTGGCTTTTCTGCAACAAGGGGTTGAGCAGAAACTGGCCTTGAGTTCTATCAAGGGTCAGGTCTCAGCATTAGCCATCTTCTTTCAGAAGCCTTTGGCTACTCATTCCTTGGTGCGGAACTTCATCCAGGGGGTGCGACATCTGGCTCCGCCAGTGCACGCGCCGTTACCCCCCTGGGATCTTAATTTAGTGTTGTCGGTTCTTCAGAAACCTCCCTTTGAAGATATTAGGGAGATTCCTCTACCCACGTTGTCCCAGAAGGTGGCCTTCTTGGTGGCTATTACTTCTGCACGCAGGGTGTCAGAACTGGCCGCATTATCTTGTCGTTCACCATATCTGGTGGTTCATAGAGATAAGGTGGTTCTTCATCCGAATCCATCCTTCCTACCAAAAGTGGTTTCAGAATTTCATCTGAATGAAGAGATTGTATTACCTTCCCTGTGTCCTAAGCCCAGTCATCCTCGGGAGTTTGCGTTACACTCCTTGGATGTGGTCCGGGCGATCAGGGTATACTTGAAAACGACAGACTCGTTTCGCAAGACGGATTCACTTTTTGTGATCCCAGATGGACCCAAAAAGGGGTTGCCTGCATCTGCCGCGACCATTTCCAGATGGATCAGACAGACGGTAGTACAGGCTTATTCTATTAAGGGTCGGGAGCCCCCGTTCCCTGTTAAGGCGCACTCCACTCGGGCACTTAGTGCGTCATGGGCCTTTCGCCATCAGGCGTCAGTGGTCCAGGTGTGCAAGGCGGCTACCTGGTCGTCGGTGCATACCTTCTCTAAACATTATAAAATTGATGTAATGGCATCGTCTGATGCCTCATTTGGCCGCAAGGTTTTGCAGGCCGCAATTTGAGGAGACCAGTGGTCTACCTCGAGGGTTTTTTTCCGTTGGAAAATTTTTTCTTTTAGTCTCATTCTTTGTTTATAATGAGCCTTTAAAACTTCTAGTTTGGCACCGGTTGGGCCTACTAGATTGGATTTGATTTTGTCAATCCCACCCCTCATTTGTGGCACTGCTTCTGGATGTCCCAGCTCTTGAGAATCAAGAAGACTACGTCTGTCAATGAGCGATAGAGAAAAATGGATTTTTGTAAGAACTTACCGTAAAATCCTTTTCTCTTAAGCTCATTGACAGACGTAGTACCCGCCCCTCTATCATTGAGTTGGGTTGGGTTAAATTCTCTGTACTGCTTTAAACAGAACTGATTCCCTGTAGCAGAGAGAGGGAGGATATACCCTCAGGGACTGCCCCCTAGGGTGGAGCCAGAACGTTTTGTCATTCTGCCTAGTCCTACTCCTGCGGAGACAACATAACCCAGCTCTTGAGAATCAAGAAGACTACGTCTGTCAATGAGCTTAAGAGAAAAGGATTTTACGGTAAGTTCTTACAAAAATCCATTTTTTCCCTTAGTCCGAGGATCCTTTAGTGGTGCCAAAAAACTGTTTTTGTACTGCGAGGTATTCCTTTCCTTATGGAGCCTCAGGGTCAAATCTCCCCCACTGACCCCCCTGATTCTGAGCCTGCTGCCGCCGTGGACACGGTCCATCCAGGGGGATTAAATATCACACCCCCGATCGATCCGATAGTGAGGATGATTCCTCCATGGTCGCAGCAGCGAATTAAAAAGGTAGACGCACTTATCACTGCAGTGCGTGAAACTTTAAAAATGGTGGATGCTCCTGATGTAGCCATAGACATGGCTGTATCGTTTGGTATGCATAAGTCACTGCGCACTCCAAAGGTGCCTTGTTTCCTTATGTGCCTTGTTTTGACAGGTTTTACTGTAAGGAATGGGAACAACCGAAATTATCCTTTGTGGTCCCCAAACGTTTTGCTGTTCATTACCTTTTGAGGAGTCACTTTTACAAAATTAATGTGGACTAGTCCACCAGTGGTGGACCCCCCTGTTTCCAGGTTGAACAAAGCTACCATGATCCCAATAGAGGAAGCCCCGCCCTTTAAGGACCTGGCTGACAGGAAAGCAGAGGCTGTGAAACGCAGCATGTTTACTATGGCTGGTTCAACATTCCAGCCAGTCTTTGCCTCAGCCCTGATGTCTCAGAGCCCAACTGAATGGGCCAAGCTTTTGCACCAGGGCCTGGGGGGTGAGCAGGTCCCCACTGGTTATGTTGATTTAGCGGACCAGTTGGTCCATGGGCTGCAGTTTATTTGTGATGCAGCTTTGGTTACAGCTCCTGTGCTGTCCAAACTTTCTGTTTCAGAGGTGGTAATTAGGCGCATGCTATGGCTTAAAAATTGGTCCGCAGACCAAGCCTCTGAGAAAAATCTTGTTGATCTGCCCTTTCAAGGCGATCCCCGTGGTTGGGCCTACCCTGGATGACATCAGTAGGGTATCACGGGGGGGGGGGGAGTACCTTCCTGCCACAGTCTAGGAAAGGGAAGGAGCCTCTTTGCAGACAAGGGCCCTCCTTCTCCGCACATAGAAAATAATTTTGTGCTTTTGGGAGAGAGAATAAAGGAAATAGATCTTTCAAATCTTCCCTGGGAGGTTCCAAGCATCATTGGTCTGGTAAGCCTAGAGCTAGCTTCCCCAGACCCGCAGACAAGAGCCCTTCAGCATGAAGGTCTGCCCTCACCCATTATTGGGGTGGGGGGACATCTTCGCTGGTTTCTGGCCTTGTGAACCTCCTTCACGAAATGATTATTTTGGGGGTACCCAGAAAGGGGGGAAAAAAGCTTGTCCTTTTCAAGTTTTTAAGGTCCTGAGTCTCCTTGTGCAGATTTAATTCCTGCAAAGGTTCAGGTGATGTCCGAACTACCTCAGGTAGTCCAGGGAATTGATTTACCTAGGTCTGATTCCAATTCTGACCGGGATGGTCCTTCAGGTACCACAGGCTACTGTCACACAGATGTTCTCTCTCCCATTTTGCATACAGGTTCTGAGTCTGGTGGTAGCCATCTTCAAGACAGTTCTGTTTGCACAGTCCTACATGCAGCTCCTTTAGCAGGTTCGGCTCTACAGGAGGATACCGAGGTTCGTGGCAAAATCGCAGGCTCCTCTGGCGAGCATTAAAGGGTCACGGTAAGGCAAGTATCATCTTCGGCTCAGGGTTTCTTCTGCAATTCCTGTGAGGAATCAAGGGCGAGGCTCTTCCAATCTGGTGGCCTTAAACCTCCCTTGAGGGCTTCCTCTCAGTTGTCCCAAGGGTTTATCTACCATCCTGCTTTACAGTCGCTGGTTTTAATGGCTTCGCTATTGAAAGCCAGGTACTGAGGGCTAGAGGTCTGTCTGCATCAGTGATCCCTATTATGGTGAAGGCGAGGAAGTCCTCTTCCAGCAAGATATACCATCGTACGTGGAAAGCATACATTTCTTGGTGTGAGTTGATTGGCGCTTATCCTCGATCCTTTTCTGTGGCTCGAATCTTAACCTTTCTTTAACAGGGCGTTGATCAGAAGTTGGCCTTGAGTACCATCAAGGGCCAGGTGTCTGCCCTGGTGATCGTCTTTTAGTGACCCCTAGCTAGGCACTCTTTAGTTTGTACCTTCATTCAGTGGGTTCGACATGTGGCTCCACCTGTGCGGTCTCTTTTGGGGATTTAAATTTAGTACTTTCAGCTCTCCAGAAACCTCCATTTGAGAACATTCGGGAGATTACCTTGCCTGTGTTATCCCAGAAGGTGACATTCTTTCTGGCTATTATCTCGACCTGCAGGGTATCGGAACTGGCGGCATTATCCTGTCGCAGTCCCTATTTAGTGGTCCAAAGGGATAAAGTGGTTCTTCATCCCTGTCCATTATTCCTGCACAAAGTTGTCTCTGACTTTGATTTGAATGAGGACATTGTGTTGCCTTCCTTGTGTCCCTAGCCGGCTCATCCCAAGGAATTTGCCTTGCATACCTCGGATGTGGTGGTGCATGCAATTCGGGTGTATCTGGAGTCCTTTCGGAGGCCAGACTAGCTTTTTGTGGTTACGGACCGCTTCTTCGGATACCTTCTCCAGATGGATCAGACAGATAATGACTCTGGCCTATTCCATAAAAGGTCAGGTTCCCTGTCACGGCGCATTCTACTCGGGCGATGAGTGCTTCTTGGGCCTTCCGTCATCAGGCATCAATATTGCAAGTTTGCAAGGCAGCCAAATGGTCGTCGGTGCATACCTTCACAAAATTCTATAAGCTAGATACTTTGCCACCTGCGGATGCTTCTTTTGGCCACAAACATTTTGCAGGATGCTGTTTAAAAGGGGCTGTTCCCTCTTGAGGGGTGTTTTTCTTTAACCACTTGCCGACCAGCCGCTGTACTTATACTGCGGCAGGCCGGCTCTGCCCCGCAAAACGATGTACCTGTAATCTCATTCGTGGTCAGTTACGTAGTTTCGTGGGACAGAGCCGACCTGCCACAGTATATGTACTGCTGGCGGTCAGCAAGTGGTTAAAAGATAAGTTCACCTTTAGTAACATGTTACATGTTAAAGTTATATAAGTAGGAGGAGAAACAATCTTATTCAAAATATCTGAGACCATCCGCCATTAAATTGTAATAGACAAAAAAAAGGGAAAAGAACCCCACATCTCTGAACAGGGACATTGAAGAAAAGGGATGTAGGAGTGTCATACAAAACACAAAAATTATATAGTATGATAAAACCAATACATCTTTCTTTGTACATGAAATCATTTTTTTTTTTTATAAAAATTGGTCCATATGAACACAACAAAATTATACAAAAATACAAATGTAGAGCTTAGTGAACCAACGTGTTTTGCTTAGATCCGGTGCTTTTTCAGGATCCAAAAGCTCTCTATATCAAGATATGGATACATAATCTACATTACAAGGAAAATAATTACAAAATAGTACAACATATAATTGTACATACAAAAAAAAAACACATTGTGGGGAGGTACCAAGCCACAGCTGAAGCGTTGGGTTATTTTTAGGGGACAGCAAATTTATACTGTAAGGCCCCTTTCACACGAACGATCTGATCAGATCCGCCTGTCAGTTTTTTAGGCGGATCTGATCGGATCCTCCATGCATCCCTATGGGGTAGCGGATGTCAGCGGAGACATGTCCGCTGACACTCGATTCCGATCCTATCCGTGAAATCCGGACGGATGGAAACCCTATTTTCCATCCGTCCAGGGGATTGGATCGGATGAGAGCGGACAGGTGGTGTGCACTGACGACCAGGTGGCCTCCTTGCAAAACCTGTGTCACTGACGACTAACCCAAAAAAAATTGACGTCCTTTTTTTCCCACAAACAGAGCTTTCTTCTGGTGGTATTTGATCACCTGTGCGATTTTATATTTTTGCGCTATGAACAAAAAAATAGCGACAATTTTGAAAAAAAAAAAACAAACAATATTTTTCACATTCTGCTATATAACATTCCCCAAAAAAATTTAAAAATCTAAATTTCCTGACAGACTCCATGGCAGCATACGTTCGGGTAGGCCCCGCCTCCTCTCCTACCTCATAGGACCCCACTCCCATAAATCTTTGCTCCCTTTCAGCATCAGTGTTCTTTTTTCGTCCTCCTCATACATATAGTTTTATGTTCCTACTTTCTTCGGTCCTATATGAAACGGTGGTAGATTGAGTCATGGAGTCTCCGATAAGCCCTGGCTCTTAGCGGGGTATGGAGGGGGCAATGGAAGAGACCCTTTGCAGGAGCTCTGTGGTCTGGCCGAGAGAGCCCTGCTGCTGCGGGTGGCCCTTTTTTGCCTGAAGATATAAGCCAGTGTTGCGTCTCCTGGACTCGATCGTGCTGTCGGCAGGGTGGTAAGCCCTGATATGGGACCAAGTTTCTTATCTTTTTGTCTATACTGTGTGTTTTGTACTGCCTGCTAGCGCTTTGCCATGTTCTATGTTTTCCTGTAGTATACCCCAGTATTGCCATTGTGGTAGTGTCACCTGTTAGCTTGCCCGGTTTTCTGTTCCGGTCGTTCACGGCCGTGGCCGTGATCGCGTCCGCCGCTTCCGGGTCGTCCGGCGCCTCTGCGCATGCGCAGTGCGCGCCGGATAGGTCCTTTCGTCGCGCATGCGCAGACGCGATGTCTGACGTCACGTGCGCCTGCACAGTACCTCGGGATCGCCTCGGAGTGGTATATTTAAACAGGCTAATTGACCAGAGCTGGTGGGAAGGTCGGCAGATCGGTAGCCTCCCCCAGATTCTGGTCTACTATACTGAGGTAAGATTCATTCCTATCTTGGGGTCTGTTTAGTGTGGCATGGGACTGATAGTTTTTGTCCTTCCTCCAGCTAGTTTACAGTACAAGGTTTGCTTAAGCTATGGACACCTCATCGCCGCCCCCTAGTGGCCAGCCTGCTCTTCCAAGGTATGTGCTGGATCCTGTAGCTAGATTGATCTGAGTGTCTCTTTTTCATGTTTCTTATGCTCTGCTGTATGTGTCTGTCTCCAGCTCTTTCAGGCCTAATCAAAAGCCCCGCGCACGCAGCGAAGAAAGACATACAAAACCGCAGCACCGGCGCTCCTCATCCAAGTCCAAACGCAGCTCCCCCCATAGTAGGGGACGCGATGGCCAGTCTTCCACACATTATGGCCAAGTGGAACGCCAGCATGGGAAAAAATGCTGGGGATGCCGAACTTTGATACCGGATGGTTCCTCCCTATGTAAAACCTGTTATGCCCAAGCTACGGGTGAAAGGGAAAAATCAGACCAACATATTGAGGAGGTGGTGCGCAGAGTTCTAAGGACTCTCTCGCTGATTTTCACAAGTCAAATGCTCCCGCAGGGCCGTCCCGCTCCCCTGATAGAGATCTTTTGCTTCAAGATCCGTTTGAGTCTTCCCAGCCCAGCCATCCTTCTATCCTTCCGTCAGATTCCGAATCCGATTTAGATGACTCCGGTTCTGGATTTGAGTTCAGCCTCGTTTCCCCGTTAGTTAAGGCGGTTAGAGAGGCCCTTGAGTGGGAAGATCCTGCTGTCTCTTCTCCAAAGCAGAAGAAATATTTCAAGCAGTTGTGCAAGAAGCGGTTAAACTTTCCATTTTTAGGGGAGCTGGGAGACATAATCTCTGAAGAGTGGAACAAAGTGGAGAGGAAAAACTAAAATGACAAAGATGTATCCTTTTAAACAGGAAGAGGTAAAATATCTGGAGTCTTCCCCCAGTGTGGATGCCGCAGTGATGCGTCTTGCGAAGCACGTCACTCTTCCAATGGAAGATACAGCATCATTTAGGGATCCTTTGGATAGGAGGATTGATGCTGACCTTAAACGGGCATATCTTTCAGCCGGTATGGCCTGTAAGCCAGCTTTAGCCTCGGCTACAATCTCTAAAGCAATGGAAGTTTGGGTCAACGCCCTTGAGGAAACTCTTGGAGGAGTTTCGGAGGAAGTTCTTCGGAGCTCCCCGATTCAGGAGCTGAAGATGGCTGCGGGCTTCTTGGGGGAGGCGTCTCTGGACACCGTTCGCCTTTTGGCCCGAGTTATGCTGTCTTCTGTTACGGCAAAACGTGCCCTTTGGCTTCGTCCTTGGGTAGCCGATGCTGCCTCCAAACAGGCTTGGTGCCGGATTCCCTTTGAGGGTTCTTCCCTCTTTGGGAATAAATTGGATGCAGCCATAACTCGGGCCACGGGTGAAAAATCTGGATTCCTCCCTCAGGATAAACGCTCAGGCGCTCAGAAGCGCTCTTTCCCAAGGAGACAGAACACTAATCGTTCGAGGGAAGCGCGCAGCTACAGGCCAGGAAAATCCTACGGAAGAAGCTGGAAGTCAAGACAAACCTCCTTTCAGAAAGGTCCCAAGGGCTCTTCGTCCGGTGACCGGGAGGCCACCAAATCCTTTTGAGGTTGGGCCCGTCCAGTCTGTTCCGGTAGAGGCCAGGTTGCTCCAATTTCGGGACGTCTGGGCGGCCTCGATCCAGGATCCCTGGGTTTTAAATATTGTGTCCCAAGGGCACTCTTGGGCGTTCGACAACGTTCCCAAACCCAGGTTCGTTGCAACTTCCCTTCCTCCTGCAGCAGAAAAGAAGAAGGTTCTCCTCAGTTATGTGGATACCCTACTGGATCAGCGAGCTGTCGTACCAGTTCCCGAAGCGGAAAGAGGTCAGGGAGTGTATTCGCCTCTCTTCCTCGTCCAGAAAAAGAACGGCACATGGCGCCCGGTAATAGATCTCGCATATCTCAACAGATCTATCCATCGGGAGAGATTCAAGATGGAGTCCCTAGTCACAATACAACATTCGATTCTCCCAGGAGATTGGTTGGCATCAATAGACCTAAAGGATGCGTACTTCCACGTTCCTGTGGCAAGAGAATACCATCAGTTCCTCCGGTTTGCTGTCAATCATGTCCACATGCAATTTACATGTCTTCCCTTCGGGCTCTCGACTTCACCTCACACCTTCTCCAAGACTTTGTTGGCAATTGTGGCTCTCATCAGAGCCAGAGGTATCAGATTGCATCATTACCTGGACGATCTTCTTCTTCTGTCCCAGGACAGGTCCCAGCTACTGATACATCTGGAGCAGGTGATCCTTACTCTTCAGGAGTTCGGGTGGATTCTGAATTTAGAGAAGAGCCATCTGGTGCCCACACAGTCCCTGGTATTTCTCGGAGCACTGTTCAACACGGTGAATTGCACCATATCTCTGCCCGAGGAGAAAATTCCGGTAGTCCAGAGCAGGGTTGCTCTTGCTCTTGCTGCCTCCCATCTCACTGCTCGTCAGTGTCTAAAGGTGGTAGGGACTCTAGTAGCTACCTCGCCCATGGTGAAGTGGGCTCTGTGGAGGCTGAGACCCTTCCAGAAAGGGTTTCTCCATCAATGGACGACAGAGAACTTGTCACAAGTTATTTACCTAACACCATTCATGAAGGGGTGCCTTCCGTGGTGGTTACGCCGTGCGAATCTAACCAACTGCCACTCAATTGCTCCAATTTCCTGGGTGACGATAACCTCCGATGCCAGCAGTTCCGGTTGGGGAGCCCACTGCCTGTCAGAAGTGGCACAAGGCAGGTGGAATTTCTCCAGTCACGGAGTGGTGTCCAACATCCTAGAGCTACGAGCCGCCTTCAAAGCCCTTCAGGCTTTTCACCATCTGACCCAGGGAGCCTCAGTGTTACTCAGGATGGACAACACCACGGCAGTGGCATACGTCAAGAGGCAAGGTGGAACCCGCAGCATGTCTCTACTCCACGAAACAGAACCAATTATGTCCTGGGCCCAGCAACATCTGGCCAATCTCTCGGCGGTCTTTGTGCCGGGAGTGTTGAATACGGAAGCAGACTTCCTGTCCAGATTTCAATTGGACAACAACGAATGGTCCCTCCATCAGGAGGTGTTCAATTGGGTTCTGTCTCTGGGAATCTCACCGGAGGTGGATCTCTTTGCGAGTCCACACAACAAGAAACTTCGGAAGTATTATACGAGGTTCAGGGATCCTCGAGCCTTCGGAGTGGATGCCCTCACGGACAGATGGAACTTCCAGTCTGCCTATGCCTTTCCACCGGTACCAATAGTACTCCAATTCCTTCGGAGACTGAAGATGGAGGAAGTGGAGGTCATAGCAATAGTTCCCTTCTGGCCCAACAGGCCTTGGTTTCCTCTGCTGTCCCTTCTCAGCTTCAGGGATCTGATCCCTCTACCTCTCAGGCCAGACCTTCTATCGCAGGGTCCTACCCTTCATCCATGCCCTGCGCGTCTACACCTCAAGGCCTGGTTCTTGAGAGGGGGAGGCTGGAGGCCCTCGGATGTCCAGAAGAGGTGATTCCCACTCTTATAAGCTCAAGAAGAGCTAGCACCAACAGGGTTTATGAGAGGATCCTGGCAAGGTTTATGAGTCATCAAGCCCAGTTTGGGTCCAGCAGGCGCTCCTACTATTCAGCAAATCTTGAGTTTCCTGCAGTCTGGTTTGGATCCATCCCTCTCGGTTAGTTCTCTCCGGGTGCAAGTTTCTGCCATCTCTGCTTTCACCGGAATTCAGTGGGCAAGACAACAACTGCTGATCCAACAGTTTTTTAAGGGTGCAGTCAGGCTAAGGCCGCAGAGAAAGCCAAGATTCCCGAAATGGGATCTTCCGTTGGTTTTGGACTTCTTTGCTTCAAAAGATGTTGCTTCCATGTCCATCAAGGAGCTTACGCTGAAGACGGTATTTATGGTGGCTATCACCTCTGCTAAGAGGGTCTCAGAGATACACAATCTGGGCTGCAAAGAGCCTTTTCTGACCTCCTTTCAGGACAGAGGGCTCCTAATCCCTATGCTGGGGTCAAATCCTAAAGTAACATCTGTCTTCCACGAAAATTCTGAGATAGTTCTTCCCACCTTCAGAACAGATGAGGAGTCCTTAGTCCATCCTCTAGACTTGGGCAACACTCTGAGTCAATACTTAGAGGCCACATCCTTCTTCCGTCAATCAGATTTCCTGTTTGTTTTTCTCCATGGGAATAAGAAAGGAATGCGTGCTTCTTCGAGAGCAGTGGCAGCATGGATTGTTCAGGCTATACAATGGGCATATAGAGCAAAAGGCTTGGCTCCTCCAGAGGCGATTACGGCTCATTCTACCAGAAGCATTGCTACGTCCTGGGCAGTTTCTAAACACGTCGCGCCTGACGTGATCTGCAAAGCAGCCGCTTGGTCATCTGTGAATACCTTTCTTACACATTACTGTGTTGAACCTGCTGCTTTATCTTCAGTTAACTTTGGCGTTCAAGTCTTGTCAGTTGACAGTACCAATTAAAGTTTTCTTTGTTCAGCATCTTCCCACCCGGGAGTGTATAGCGAGTTATTTCCCGAACGTATGCTGCCATGGAGTCTGTCAGGAAAACGGAAAATTGATATCAAATACTTACCGTAATTTTCCTTTCCTGATGGACTCCATGGCAGCAGGAGTCCCCTCCCAATTCCTGAGTAGGCTAGTTACAGAACACTGATGCTTAAAGGGAGCAAAGATTTATGGGAGTGGGGTCCTATGAGGTAGGAGAGGAGGCGGGGCCTACCCGAACGTATGCTGCCATAGTGTCCATCAGGAAAGGAAAATTACGGTAAGTATTTGATATCAATTTTCCGTTTTTTTTAACATTCTAGGCCAATTTTTTTTCTGATACATATTTTTGGTAAAAAAAATCGCAATAAGCATATTTTGATTGGTTTGCGCAAAAGTTATTGCGTTTACTAACTACGGGAAAGATTTGTTATTTTTATTGTTTTTTTTTTTAATAATGGCGGCGATCTGCGATTTTTTTGCGGGACTGTGACACTGCGGCGGACAGATCAGACCCCTAACAGACATTTTTGACGCTTTTGGGGGGACCAGTGACATTACTACAGTAATCAGTGCTAAAAATATGCACTGTTACTGTAATAATGACACTGGCAGGGAAGTTGTTAACCCTATGGGTGATCAAAGGGTTAATTGAGGTATGCCTCATGCTTACTGACGTGTGTAATAATGACACTGGCAGGGAAGGGGTTAACCCTATGGGTGATCAAAGGGTTAATTGAGGTATGCCTCATGCTTACTGACGTGTGTGTGTGTGTGGGGGGGGGGGGCTCTGTGACACAGACAGATATCGCAGGTTCAGCTATGCTGAATCCTGTGATCTCTCCCTGTCTGTCACTGAGAAGATCCGCCTGCTTTGCTTACATAAGCAGGCGGGTCTTCTCACACTTTCCCCGACGACCGCCGCCTCTCCTCTTCCAGCCCGACTCCAGCTGTGTCTAAATACAGCGGGAGCGAGCCTGCGGTGGCGCTGGACCCAGGGGAGCCGCACTGCCGCAGTAGGATTACTGTCGGCAGTCGGCAAGTAGTTAAAGACGGAAAGCCCAGGAGACACTAAGCAATAGATGCAATAGGCCTGAACCATTGTCTGTCTGATCCATCTGGAAATGGTCGCAGAAGAAGCGGACAACCCTTTGTGAGATCCGTCCGTGAGCGCAAATAGAGAGTCTGACTTTCTAAAAGACTCCGTAGCTACCAGGTACACCCTAATTGCTGACAACATCCAAGACATGCAAGGCAATTTCCTTCAGATGTTAGGCCTGGGACACAGGGAAGGCAACACAATGTCTTCATTCAAATGACAGTCAGAGACAACCTAAAGAAGGAATGATGGACAGAGGCAAAGCACCACCTTATCCTTGTGAAGCACCATAAGGTGAACGACAGGATAATGCCGTCAGTTCTGACACCCTGCATGCAGAGGTGATAGCCACCAAAGAAGGCCACCTTCTGGGGCATCGTAAGCAGGGAAACCTCTTGAATATTTTCAAAGAGAAGCTTCAGTAGAGCTGAAAGCACCACATTAAGATTCCAGGGCAGCAACGGAGCCCGCACTGAAGAAACTAAATGTCAGCCACCCTGAAGAAAAAGTACGCACCAGGGGGTGTGTGGCCAAAGGTCGTTGGAAAAAGATCACCAAAACCCGATACCTGGCCCTTGATGGTACTCAAGGCCAATTTCTGTTCAACCCCCCGTTGAAGGAAGGTTAAGATCCGATCCACCGAGAAGGAGCGAGGATAAACCCCAAGAGACTCCCACGAAGCAATGTACACCTTCCACTTACGATGGTAGATCTTTCTAGAGGCAGATTTCCAAGCTTTTAACAGCGTAGGAATCACTGATTCAAACAAACCTCCACCCTTTAGCATCTGGCGTTCAACAGCGACTGTAAAGCAGGATGGAAGATTAGTCCTTGGGACAGCAGATCCTCCCTGACAGGAAGTCCCCAAGGAGCATCAGGGACCAGCCGTACCTGATCGGCATACCAAGACCGGCGAGACCAGTCTGGAGCCATTAGAATGCCGACTACTTACCGAGCCGCCAGGACACTTCTTGTGCCCCCTTGGTGATTGACATAGAGCATGGCCGTGGCATTGTCCGCATGAATTCGTGCCAGACACCCCTGAAAACGATTGTCCAATAAGCCAGACAAAGCCTGATTGCTCGCAGTTCCAGTGCACTAATTGGCAGTCTGGGCTCTGCAAGAGTCCAGACACCCTGAGTACGTCTGTGCTGAGGATGCCTACCTACCTGGGCAGGCTGGCATCCTTGGAGACAACTGTCCAGTACAGGAGGAGAAGGATTTTCCCTGTCGAAGTGCCAGAGAGCAAAGCCACCTCTAGAGACCATGGATCCTTGACCCATTTCACCAGAATCTCTTTAGCAAAGCTCTTGTGTGGAACTGTGCAGACCGCCTTGAGGGTGAACACCATCAGGCTCAGCACGCGCATGCATGCCCAGAGGGATGACCTTCTGTTGAACAACCAAAGCTGAATTGCCTCCTGCAATGTCTGGAGTTTTTCCCGAGGAAGAAACACTCTGGCTGAGGCCGAGTCCAGAGTCTGACCCAGATAGGTCATTTTTTGTGGACAGAACCAAAGCAGACTCCTGAATGTTCAGGATCCCACCAAACTCCCTCAGAGTTCGCAGAGCAATCTCCAGTAGTCCATCAGTGCAGTCGGAGACTCTGCTCGCAGAAGAAGATCCTCCAGGTACCCCAGTAACGCAATCCCCCGCTGACTCAAACAATGTCAGCACCGGGGCCAACACTCCTGTGAAGACCCGAGGTGCGGAGGTGAGACCAAAGGTCAGCACCACAAACTGATAATGCTCCTCGTCCACGGCCAAACGGAGGAAGCGCTGGCGACCAGCACATATTAGAATGTGCAGATAGGCATCCTTGAGGTCGAAAGAAGCGAGAATAAATCCCCCTGATGTAGGGACGCCACTTCCATGTTACTGGACTCCATGCGGAACTTCTGTACTCGCACAAAGCAACTTAGCTCCTTGAGGTATTGGAATTGGACGTACTTTGCATTCCTTCCTGGGGACTGTAAAGAGGTTTGAGTAAAAAACCTTTGAAAATGTTCAGAACCAGAATAATCCCCCCTTGAAATAACAAGTCTTGCACTGCCCCAAAGAGACCCCATAAGTGATCTGGGGGACAAGTGGAGGTTGGAGGGGAAAAAAACCTTTCTGGAGGACGAGACCAAATTCGATCCCGTTGCCTGACCGAATAACTTCTTAGACTCACTTGACCTGTACCAGGGAGGTCCATGGATTCGGAAACCAGCAAAGACATCCCCCCCCACCCCAGATACTGGTGAGGGCGCCCCTTCATGCAGAAACAGCCTTGTCCGCAGGTCTGGAAGAGCTTGCTCATCATGGCTTGCCAGACCAGGTCCTCTTGGAACCTCTGTTGGAGGCCCTGACTTTTGATCCCTAATCTTGAGATTCTGAGAGACAAAGAGGTCACTTAGTTGCCGAGGAGGATGGCCCATGTCTACGACGGGGCTCCTTGCTCTTGGTAGCCTGAGGAAGAAGAGTACTCTTCCCCCCGAGAGACCCTTAACAATGTCATCCAAGGAAGCTCCAAACAGGCGACCCCCTACAAGAAGGAGATCAGATAAGGCCTTCTTAGAAGTCTAGTCCGCAGAACAGCATTTCAGCCAGACAATACGCCGAAGGACCACTGCTGATACAGACAGCCTAGAAATCAAAGGAGCCACATCCAAAGAGGCATCACAGACAAACTGTAGCCCCTGGACTAACAGGTCTGCCAGCTCCACAAAGACAGGGGGAAGCTGTTCTCCCTCCAGGTCCCGGCATATAACCTTAGTCTACTTGGTCACGCGACACCAGGGCAAAAGTAATTACTGGCCTAATTGCTGAACTAGCCACAGTGCACATATGGCGGGCCAAAGCATCCGCCCTCTTATTAGCTGGACCTGTAAAGGCCAGGGACTCCTCAACCGGGATAAAGGTAAGGTAACTCAATTTGACCTGGTAACCAGCGAGTCCACCGCAGGTGGGACCGTCCACCTTTTATGCTGTAAATCCTTATAAGGATACCGAAAGCAAAAAACTTCTCTAGCAACCACTGTGTTTTGGATGACCCCACTGTTCATGACAATGTTGTTAAGGTAAGCAGAAAGAGGAACACCCTCGCTGCATTGCCTGCAACCTAATTTTTTTAAATTTCCACGCACTGACACAAACAGTGCATCCACCAGCGCCTATTTAAGTATGGCTAGAGGAGCAAAGGAATCATCCTCACTATCTGAGCACTCACAGTGCAGACCCAGTAATGTCTATATACTGAGCGCACCCCGAAAACATAACAATCAGGGGAGGCCGCCGACTGCGATCCCGCAAAGGGGACGCCGGCCAAGAGTCCACAAATGGACCACCTATTGGACCCCGCAAAAAACGAGGGTGTCGCCCTCCGAGCCCTCCATAGAGGACATAATAGGAAATAGTCCCCTTAAAAGGGGGCTGCCTGCCGTGAAGCAGACGTACAGGAAGGGTACCCTCGCTGAAACAAGGAAGGTGCTCCACACAATAATGGCGGTAAGACTGTCATTAAAAATGAAGCGCCACCCAGTCTAAGGGAGGCACCAGGCTGACCATATGGCCCAACAGGCCGCAAGCCGCGGCCTAAATTTTTGTGGGGGCCCAGCCTCAGCCCGGCAGATGCCCAAAAAGTGGAGGCTTCAGCTACACATACTTGGGCCACCCCCCAACTGCGGCCCCCGACTCGGATGCCCAAACGGGAGGCAGTGGCTTCAGCCATCCTCACAGGAGCCAGCTCACATAGGCTGCAAAGCCGCGGCCAAACTTTTGGCCGGATCCGGCCATGTGAAGCGCGTACCTGCGGATGGTAAAAAAGATCCGCTCCCCCAGCCCAACAACTGCCGCAGGGAGCCCAGAGGACATCCCTGCCCTAGTCACCAACCCTGAGGATGGCAGGGAACCCTGCTCAGCCCCCCGTTGCACACCAGGAAAACCCAGTCAGCAGCAACTCCAACAAGCCCCCCTTTAGATAATGTGGCAAAACCAGCTCATCACCTCACCCGGGGGGGGGGGGGTGAGTGAGTGGGAGGGGCTGAAAGACCCATAGTGACTGAAATTATAGAGGGGCTGGGGGAAGGAGGGGAACCCGGGGGTCCCACCATCCCAGGGAAGGGCCCACATGCACCCCAAAACCCTCCAGGGGTAGTGGGGGGGGGGACAGCTACTTACCACACCAGGAACAGGGTGGGCACCGCTCCAGACAGGGCACCGCTCCATCGTAATGTGGGTGCTG
The DNA here is from genome assembly GCF_965119305.1 of Pelophylax lessonae. NCBI lineage: Eukaryota > Metazoa > Chordata > Amphibia > Anura > Ranidae > Pelophylax > Pelophylax lessonae. Next base: position 239,082,826 of record NC_138775.1, on the reverse strand, counting down.
TTGGCCAGAAGGAAATGTTTTGACTCAGGCTGAAGCCAGTTCGTATGCGCCCTCGTAAAACGTTTAACTCGCAGGCCAGCCCCTGTCCAGTTGGCTTGGTCGCGGCTGACCTAGTGCCGAGCTGTGGTCTGCACACACTCGCTGGTCAGACTTGGGGGACCCTCTGAATCTAGATTATCCAGTCCGTTGCCCAGCCCGGGAATTGGTTGTAAATTCTCACAGGAACAAAATAACAAAGATAAGAAAAAATTATATTTAAAAAGAAAAAATCGCCAGGACCAGAAATCCCAGCAAGGAACTAGGTCCTTACTTCTGACTAGGCAGAAATAAAAACTGAGTGCCTATAGCAGAGAGAGGGAGTATACCCCCTGGGACTGCCCATAGGCCTAGTCAAGTTTTTTCCTGCCTAGTGTCTTACTCCTGTAGGAGCAGTATAACCCAATGGTTAAGAAGAATCAGGAGCTGTCCGTCAATGAATGAAAGAGAAATGTTGTTTTTTTTTTTTTTTAAATTGTGTTTTTTTTTTTGTTTATAGTGCAAAAAATAAAAACCAAAGAGGTGATCAACTACCACCAAAAGAAAGCTCTATTTGCGGGGGAAAAAGGACATCAATTTTATTTGGGTACAGCGTTGCACACCTGCGCAATTGTCGGTTAAAGTAACGCAGTGCCATATCGCAAAAAACGGCCTGGTCAGGAAGGGGGTAAAACCTTCCGGAGACGAAGTGGTTAAAAATTTTCAGAACTAAGTGTAAGCCAAAATTAGGGGGGGGGTGGTCAGGGCACACTAACACCGCAGCTCAACCGCCATAGCCCCCCCCCCGACCTCCCATCGAGTGTGAATGAGGCCAAACTCATCCGCTGAGCTGCTAACACTGTACAATGGGTGAGGAAGTCCATGGCGAGCGACAAGAGATCTACCATTTTACGCCTATGACACGCCCAATTAGCGCCTATAGGGCGCGCGCCCTCCGCCTAACTCCTCCCTATCCCACGCCTCGCTAGAGCTTAACTACTACCACTGCTCCCTATTAGCGTCTTATCCTTCCTCAACCACAACTTGGCCAGGCGTGTTGAAATCTAAGACAAAATGGCGCCGCTAATTGAGACATTCGGCTAGGAGTTTTCATCCTCTAGAGGGCTGCAAATCACGGCGGACAATTGGATAGATCTATCACCGCCCCTCCCATCCAATTGACACCACACTTGGGTTTTCTGGACATACCAGCTGGTTGTGTGACTCCTCCTGAATGGCGCCCGCTACCTATCAGATTCTGCAACCGGAAGGGATGTTCGGATGAGAACAACTTACTGCGCATGTGCCATGCGGTACAACATGGCCACTATCATACTTGCCAACTGTCCCTTTTTTCCTGGGACAGTCCCTGGAAATAGGAGCCTGTCCCAGGTAATTTATATTGTCCCTGGAAGCGCCTGTTAATCGGGCTGCCCATAAATGTTACGCAGAAGTAGTGCAGCTGAATGGGAGAATTATTCCAACTCTGCTACAGTGGCCTTAAAGCGGAGTTCCAGCCATTTACTCACCTGTCCAACGGTCCAGCGATGCGGCCGCCGGAAGCCTCGATCCTCTCCCTCGGCGCCGGCATCACTGCTGTGGGCACCCGGCTGTTACAGTTTGCGGCTTCACAGCCGGGTACCCACTGCGCATGCGCGAGTCGCGCTGCGCGCCGTGATTGGCCGGCAATCTTCTGGGACCTCTGACGTGTCCCAGAAGATTGCAGGGAGGGAGGAGGAGAGGAGAACTTCCGCTCAGGGCGCCGCGGCGCTCCGAGCGGAAGTGGGAGCGGGTACCTGTCAAAACTAGCTACCCGCTCCCCCCCCCAAAAAATGACATGCCAAATGTGGCATGTCGGGGGGTCAGGACTCCCTAAAGCGGAAGTTCCACTTTTGGGTGGAACTCCGCTTTAAGTTTGAAATTCCCTTTTTAATTTCCTGTAATTCTCTCTATATTGGAGTAGACTCTATAATCTGATAAATTGGCGAGATTAATTATGCAGAGTGGGCGGAGCTTCAGGGAAGTGGGTGTGGCAATTGATAGATGTGCTGCAAAGTGTCCCTGGAATTTTTTTTTTTTTTTTTCAACCTGCAAGAGAAACACATAATGAGCTAGTATGCATCGCATACTAGCTCATTATGAAATACTTACCTTAGAATGAGCCCCCGCTTACCTCTTCCGGGATCGCGGCATTCCGGCCATCTGATTAGCCGGAGCCACGGTGACGTCACTCCCATGCACGCGCATGGGAGCCGACAGTCATGGCACGGGGCTCTGAAGGAACGGCACCAGCGGCCGTTCCTTCAGAGCGCGTGCGCCAGTGATGTCACTGGCTGCATGTAAGGTAAATATCTCCTAAGCGGTACATGTTTAGGAAATATTTAGGCTGCATTCACATGTCAGCGTTTGGATCGCGGGCAGAACCGCCGTGGTTCCGCCCGCGATCCGGAGATTATTGCAAATCGCGGGACGCCTAGCGCTGCCCGTTGATTTGCAATAGCCCCCCAAATGCTGAGCGATGTTGCCGCGATTTCCGCCTGCCGAATCGCGGTAACATCGTGCAAACAAAATCACGGGACGCAATACGCTCCAAAGAAGCTCTTGTACTTTTTTGGAGCGTATTGCGTCCCGCGATTTTGTTTGCGCGATGTTACCGCGATTCGGCAGGCGGAAATCGCGGCAACATCGCTCAGTGTTTGGGGGGCTATTGCAAATCAACGGGCAACGCTAGGCGTCCCGCGATTTGCAATAATCTCCAGATCGCGTGCGGAACCGCGGCGGTTCTGCCCGCGATCCATACGCTGACATGTGAATGCAGCCTTACAGTACCTATAGGTAAGCCTTATCATCTTGTAGAGAAGGGTTTACTTCCTCTTTAAATGTTGGCAACTATGCCACTATGCGTTCCAATAGGTTTCCTAATGTGACAGAACACGAAGCAGCGGCAGACATCTTCTTACACCCACATAAGTCTTGAATTTTACATTTATTTTAGCAGTAAACTCTCCTTATAGACTGAAATAGACTATATCACTATATAATCAGTTTGTTGCTGAGCAGTGCTGGGTGTACCAAGATGGCCGTCGCCACCTTCTGCTTGCAGGTTTCTCGCTATATTTACTATATTACAATAATAATAGAAATGTAATACTGTTATTCAGTCTACAAGGAAAGTTTATTGCTAAAATAAATGTAAAATTCAAGACTTGCGTGGGTGTAAGAAGATATCCGCCGCTGCTTCGTGTTCTGTCACATTAGGAAACCCATTGGAACGCATTGCGGCCATGTTGGAACGCATGGCGCATGCACAGTAAGTTGTTCTCGTCCAAACGTCACTTCCGGTTGCAGAATCTAATAGAACATCTTGTTATAGCTAAATGTATCGCCCCTCCTGCGCCCCATTGGATTCTTAAAATCCTATTTAGACCAGCGCCCTCGTCTGTATAATAGGGCGCTAGGCCGTGCGGTGTAACGTGAGAATTACCTACCCCGTGAGAAAAACCTAACCTCGTCACTTCCGGTAAGCCGATATCTACGAGAAAATGGCTCCTCTAATGGAGACATTCGGCTACGCGTCCTCGCCCTCTGGAGAGAGTAAAGCACAACCAACTGAAGCGGGCAATTGGCTATTCCTATATCCGCCCCTCCCGTCCTATTGGGTGATCTCCTTCCGTTTGAGCCTATCATTCTTACGTGCGTTTTCGTTGGCGTCCTGACCTCATTCCCGTGCGCCTCCACACGTGGTGTCGTCATTTCGGAGCGCGAGAGCGGCAACGCCATGGGAAGCGACTTCTACCTCCGATATTATGTGGGACACAAGGGAAAGTTCGGGCACGAGTTCTTGGAGTTCGAGTTCCGGCCAGACGGTGAGAAGTGGTGGCGGGGAGGGTGGCTCTATGACCGGGAGAGTGTGGAGGAGCGGTGCGGGCCTGCTGGGATGGATCAGTCAGCCTGCTGTGCGCCAAATTCCCAACTCCGGGCACCAATCACATGCTAGATGTAGAAGATTTCCTTTCTTATCGCTGTGTTCCGTATACACATATTCCTGAGGGCGGCCATACACTACAGCCAACCTTACATTTACCATTATAATCTGTACAGGCCAACCTCCTCTATCCAATCCATCTGTATTCATTCATGTAGGTTCTTCTACTATACCTCTGCTGGAAGACGTAGGCCCCATTCACACCTGCGTGTTGCCCCAGCGCATGTTTTTGTTGCCTTGCCATAGAGCAGTCCAGTTCCTTAAGTTTGCTGCCCTTCGAGCAACAAGTGTGCCCCAAGGAGCTCTGGAACCTTTTCTGTTTCCTAGCTGCATTAGGAGTGCCAGTAACATAGAACATGACAAATCCCAGGTCGCCATGGCGACACAAATTTGCATCCTGGGCATGGCCCTGATCCAGACACCCCTACGCAGGGGACCCTGGGTGATCCAGTTCCTCCCCCTCCCAGAAGGGTAGTTGGGTGTGGGCAGCCCGGGAGCCCAGGGCTGCCTTGCCTGTGCCCATCCATGTGCGCCAGTGCTGGCTAGCCTGTGCCCATCCATGCGCGCCAGTGCTGCCTCGCCAGTGCCCATCCATGCGCGCCAGTGCTGCCTCGCCAGTGCCCATCCATGCGCGCCAGTGCTGCCTCGCCAGTGCCCATCCATGCGCGCCAGTGCTGCCTCGCCAGTGCCCATCCATGCGCGCCAGAGCTGGCTAGCCAGTGCCCATCCATGCGTGCCAGTGCCCATCCATGCGCGCCAGATCTGGCTAGCCAGTGCCCATCCATGCGTGCCAGATCTGGCTAGCCGGTGCCCATCCAATGCGCGCTGGTGCCCATCCATGTGCGCCAGTGCTGCCTCGCCGGTGCCCATCAATGCGCAGCAGTGCAGCCGTATGACTGCACATTAGTGAAGAAGAAAATTTTATTTGCAAAATTTTATAACTGAAGAAAAAGATTTTTGGTCTTTTTTGATGTATTTAGCAAATAATAAAAAAAAAAATCCCAGAGGAGGCCAAGTATCACCAAAAGAAAGCTCTATTTGTGTGAAAAAAAAGTCATATAAGTACAGTGTTGTATGGTGGCACGATTATCATTCGAGGTGGGCCAGCGCTGAAAATTGGCCTGGGCGGGAAGGGGGTGAAAGTGCCCAGTAGGTGTGTGGTTAAAAAAAAAAAAAAATGGCTCCTAAGTTGGTGTGTGCATGTGTTTTTTTTTTTTTTTTTTTCTGGCTTTTAGATTTAAAACAAATTTGAGCCCAGCATTACCAGTAAATAGCACAGTGAGCACTATAGACGTTTTTCATGTGTTCCCAGAACATGCAGGTGTGATTGAGGATCTAAGGCTACATTTACATCTATGTATTCCAGGAAGGTGCACAGAAAGATGTATGAGGGTCCTTTCACACGAGCGCTCAGTTTTATAGGCGGATCTAATCGGATCCTCCATGCATCCCTATGGGGCAGCGGATGTCGGCTGAGACATGTCCGCTGATGCCCGCTGTCATCTGCATCCGATCCTGTCCCGTGAAATCCAGACAGATGGAAACCCTATTTTCCATCTGTCCAAGGGATCAGATGAGAGCGAACAGGCGGTCCGCTCTCATCTGATTCCCCCATAGAGATGCATGGGGCTCTGACACACAGAGCGGAGAGGGAGCTGTCACCTTCCTGCTCAGCGTGGATCTGTGTGTCGATCCCCCGCTGAGCAGCACGGATCCGCCTATGGAGGCAGACTGTGTGAAAGAAGCCTTACACTTATGATGGTGGTAAATTGTTAATGGCACCCCAAACATGCACTTAGTCATGCAATAAAAGGCACTAAGGCTGCATCCACACCTGAGTGATGTGCCACATTTGTCATGCAACAGCCTTGGGTAGTCTATTCACATAAATGTGCTGACCTACGCACACCAAAGTAGGTCCTGTACTATTTTTTTTTTTTTGGCACTGAGCCACATGTTTTGCTGTGGTTTTCACATGACAAATGTTGTACCGCTACCTGCGTTTTGTGTGCTACTAAAAAATATTGCCACAAGTGCATTTGCCAGTCATCACCCCCCCCCCCCAACAAAAAAAAATAAATAGACCCTCAATGCCTCCATAATGAGTGCCTGTCACTTGCCCATGCTATCACATAGGGGCTTGTTAGGCCCCATGTGAATGCAATAAAGTTAAAAAAAAAATAGAAATAAATGAAAGCACACCCCATATAAAAAGCACAGTGTAGGGGTGTAGGGTGCGCACATGTATGTAAACATCAGTTTCACCACACATGAGGTATTGTCATAAATGTTGGAGTGAGAGTAGTCATTCTAGGGCCATAGCTTTATAGTTAACACTAAATGAATAACCTGTAAAGGCTTCTAAAGCATTTCCTATAGAGGATTTTGGGTACCGATGTTTTTTTATGGTTTCACAGGTGAGTGCAATGTTATGACTTGTCATGCTTGGTACCTATTTACACCTTCACTGCATGAGTTAAGGAAATCTCATTTCCTACCGTGGGGACCAGGGTGGTTCTGCTCAATATCTTCTTGGACAAACTCTTCTGTAGCCTAAATTTTTCCTTTATTTTTTTTTTTTACCTTCAGGGAATGTATTAAGGTAAAAGAACATTTTAGACTTTAGATCTCTTCACATTCTGCTTTAAAGAGGAACTGAACTCATGAAGCTGACAGAAGGAAGGCAGGTAGAGGTGCTTTGTTCTGCACTGCATCTCTGTTGATGTGGCCATTTTGGTAGAGGCAGAGCTTTGCTACCTCATGTCAGAGCCTCCAGCAAGGAGAACAGTGAGCAGCATAGGAGTGACACCACCAAATCTGCGATCAGCAGTCAGAGGCAGCAGTTCCTTATGTTTCACACTGCCGATATACAGCTATCGGGATAAGAGTGCCTGAGTACCCTCGCATATCAGGAAACGCACTGCTATTTTTGAGAAATTCTAGACAGTGGGTACAATTTGCACGGTACTGCTTGGGCACAAATATTATTATTTCTAAATGTTCCTGCTAACAGCAGATCTTTCATTTTGAGTTTATGTCCATTTCAAGGAGTTTACAGAAAACATGTCGCTATTGAAAGTACAGATACTGACTTTTTTTTTTCTTCTTTAACAGGGAAACTTCGATATGCCAACAACAGTAACTACAAGAATGATGTTATGATCAGAAAAGAGGTATGCTTTATTTAACCACTTAAAGGCCGCCTGCCACAGTTTTACTGCGGCAGGTCTGCTCTGTCCTGCGAAACAACGTAACTGTGTGTCGCTTCCGGGGGGGGGGGGGGGGGGTCGGCGCACCCGTTGACCACAGGGTAAGCCGCTCATCGGGTCTACCGGCTGCGTTTGCGCCAGGCATCCGTGATCGCTCCTCATAGAGACAGACCGGCGGTCTGCCGTTGTAAACACAGCAGACCGCTGTTCTGTCAGTTATGAACACAGGGATCCTGTGTTCCTCTTATTTAGGAACACAGGTCTCTGTGTTCTTGCAGAAAGCCCACCCACAGAATGCACCCCACTAGGGACACATTTAACCCTTTGCCCCTGGTGTTAACCCCTTCCCTGCCAGTGTCATTATTGCAGTAACAGTGCATATTTTTAGCACTGATTACTGTAGTAATGTCAGGGGTCCGATCTGTCTGCCGCAATGTCGCAGTCCCGCTAAAAAACACTAATCGCCGCCATTACTAGTAAGAAAATAAATTTAAAAAAGACAAATATTTCCCCTAGTTTGTAGACGCGATAACTTTTGCACAAACAAATCAATATACACTTATTGGGATTTTTTTTTTTTTTTTACTAAAAATATGTGGCAGAATACAAGTTGGCCTAAAATTTTTACTTTTTTTTTTTCGGAATTTTTATAGCCGAAAGTAATGCCCCGTACACACATACCGATTGTCGGCCGTAAATATTTGGCCGACGACCGATCGGCCGATTGTAGGCTTGTTAGTATGATGCTTCCGACAGCGCATTTTCGGCCGAACAGAATCTGTCCTGCAAGCATTAAAATTTTTGTTGGCCAACACCAGAACGGCTGATTGTTCGCCAGTCAGTACAGATTTCGGCCGACAGACAGCAGATTAGCAAGACTGGGCATGCTCAGAAAAGAAAAAACACACGGAAAGTTAACCATCACATGACATCACTTCTGCAGTCGGCTGTTGTTGGCCGACAAAATTCGTGTGCAGTCTTTTGCAGTTTTCAACAGACACGACAGCCCTGGACAAAAGACGGCCGATCGTTCGGCCGACGATCAGTACGTGTGTACGGGACTTAAAGAATGAGTGCTTTCTCTATCGCTCATTGACAGACGTAGTCTTCTTGATTCTCAAGAGCTGGGTTATGTTGTCTCCGCAGGAGTAGGACTAGGCAGAAAGACAAAACGTTCTGGCTCCACCTTAGGGGCAGTCCCTGAGGGTATATCCTCCCTCTCTCTGCTACAGGGAATCAGTTTTTTTCTGTCTAGTCAGGAGTAAGGACCTAAGTTCCTTGCTGGGATCTTTTGGTCCTGGCAAGACTTTTTTCTTTAAGAAAAAGACATTTCTCTTACGTCCTCCGACAGTCGCCGCCTCTTCATATTCGTCACATATGGGGTATTAGACTTTGCTCCGAAGGAGTAGCTAGGCAACAGAATATGTTAACAATAAAGCTTTAACATATCCCACCCTCAAGGGGTGGTCCCCTCAGTCAATACCCTCCTACTTCCTGCAACCATATCTCAGTTTTAATGTCTAGCTTGTCAGGAGTGGCTGGCTCTCTCTGTGCTGGGACTTTTTGTCCCAGACTCTTTCTTCTTTTTGATATTTTGTTTGAGTTTTCTCTCTACCTTTACTTAGCTGTTATTTTTGTCAGCATTAGTTAGTTCTTCGGACGAAGAGGATCATGCGGACTGGGTCTCGGGCTGATCCCCCTGGTCGCAGGTCGTGGGTCAGTGGCTTCCCAGTCTGCCATCGAGCGTTCAGCCAGGTAACGCTCCTGGCACGGTGAACGACCCATCCCTGTTCGGTGCAGGGATGATTGGTGAGGTGGCTACCTCACCGGACGCTGTGCGGTTTCTGAACCGCCATTGTGTGCGTCTTGAGTAGCGACTCTCCCTGCCTCATGTGCAGCGGCTTGTTCGCCTGTGCGGGTTCCCCACGCCATGTGAGGTAAGTGTATCTATGTGGGGACCTGTCTGTCTGGGGGGGTCTCAGTCTGGGACTGTGTAACCTGCCTTTAATCACACTGCTTGTCTCCCTATCTCTCGGCTGCATGCTGTGGGCTGCAAGGGGGGGGGGGGGCTGTATGACACTGAGTATGTCAGGCTGGGCAGTGTGAGGAGCTGTGTGCTGTGGGGCATGTTTTTAATGGCATGTTGGGGCATATACAGCGATCGCTGCGGCGATCTAACATGTATCCATATTATGGGATGATATTGTGTGTGATTTTATGCACTGTGGAGCGGCGATTTCGGCGCCAAACGGCGCCATTTTACCGGCGCCCGCTCCGGCCGCATGGTTTACATGCACGGCGGCCATTTTCTTGTAGCCTCCATAGGCTTACATAGAGCGCCCTGGCAGCATCACTTCCTCTCTCCTGGAAGCACCGATCGAGGCAGCAGCAGCAGCGGAGTCTCCTCAGGTTTTATCCTTCTATTCCTGTGTTCCATTGCCTGTATTCAGTCTGTATATTCCCTGTGGGGGTCTCATTGTGCCTGAGTGTGGTGCGGTGGGCTGCGCTTGCCGCGCTTGCTGTAAGGGGGCAGTTAACCCTTGGTTGTCTGGCATACAGGGGCAATGGATTCTCAGGAGGGCAAATTTCCCACAGTCTTGGTGGAAAGCCAGGGGACCGCTGTTTCCCCCCCAGGGGGGGATTTGGCCACTATTGTGGCTGGCCTTGCTGCACAGGTGCAAATGCTGGTGGCTGCTCAATCTACTAAACGGCCCAGAGTTGCTCTGTCCTCTGATTCTGAGGGTGAAGGTGATGGGGCTGTTCTGGCGGGGACCCCCCTATCGGGGTCCCGCTCCTCTCTGGATCTAGTGGGGTCTGAGGTAGAGGCTGAAGTTGAGGGGGTTGATAATTCTCCCCCTGGCTCGCCTGAAGAGCTTGCAATCATGGATGAGTTGATTGCTTCCATTAAGCAGACGCTACGTTTGCAGGACGAGGTGTGTCCCCCAGCTGCCTTGGCGGCTTATGGGACGCAGAGAAAACGCAGGACGCCGCAGGTCTTTCCCTGCAATGCTGATTTTCAGCGCGCTGTTAAGGACCAATGGCGCGATTTGCGCAAGCCTTTTGCGGTACCAAGTAAATTTAAGCTGCGTTATCCTTTCTCGCCTGCCACTGATGAACGGTGGTGTGTGCCTCCGCCAGTAGATCATGCTATTGCGGTTTTGAACAAAGCCACTGCGATCCCGGCAGAGGGATCCCCTATTTTCCGTGATGCCACGGATAGGAGACTGGAGTCTCTTGCCCGTCATACTTATTCTGTTACGGGTTCTATGCTTAAGGCTCTGTTTGCTTCTCTCATGGCGGCCCAGGCGATCGCAAGTTGGACGCAGATGCTTAGGCGCGTCCTAGTGGCCGATTCGGCCTCAGCGGCGACCCTGGATATGGTGGATCAGATCCACCAGGGTGTCATGTATCTGTGTGATGCGAACCTGGACCTGATTCCGTTGGCCGCGCGTGTGCACAGCGTGGCGGTGTTGTCTCGCCGCCTGGTTTGGTTGAAATGTTGGTCGGTGGACCAATCTTCACGTAAAACCTTAGCCAATCTGCCTTATGATGGGTCTCGCCTTTTTGGGGAGTCCCTGGATGTGTTGATTAAGGGGATTACTGGGGGTAAGAGCACTCTCTTGCCCCATTTCCCCAAGGCTAAGGGGGCTTCTGGGAAGAAGCATGCTAATTTTCGGCCCCCTCAGGGGTCCTTTCGTGCCTTTCGGCCGCACTACAAGGGCAAACCGTTCAAGGGCCAGGGCTCTCAGAAGAAGCCCTGGTCTGGAAAACAGAAGTCCGGCCAATCCGGACCTGCGGCCCATAACAGTTCGGCCTGAAGGGGCGCCCTCACCCAGTTTTGGGGTGGGGGGACGCTTGCTCGGTTTTCTTCAGCCCTGGTTGGCCCGTGTGCGGGACAGATGGGTTCTGGAAATCGTTCGATCTGGTTACAAGATCGAGTTTCTCTCTCGGCCAGAGAGCAGATTTTTTCCCTCAAATCTACAACTGTCTCCAGAGCGCCTGCGGGATCTGCGCCTGGCGGTGCGGGACCTGAGGGCTCAGGGAGTGGTGGTTCCGGTGCCTCATCGGGACAGATTTCGGGGGTTTTATTCCAATCTGTTCACTGTGCCCAGAGAGGAGGGCAAGGTTCGTCCAATTCTGGACTTGAAAGCTCTGAACCGCTCTGTGCGGGTTCGCAAGTTCCGCATGGAATCCCTGCGCTCGGTGGTGGCTGCCCTGGTTCCGGGGGAATTCATGGCCTCCATCGATTTGAAGGATGCGTATCTTCACATCCCCATATTCGAGGGTCATCAGAGATACCTTCGATTTGCCATTGCGGAGGATCACTACCAGTTCGTGGCGTTGCCCTTTGGGCTCGCCTCGGCTCCGCGGGTCTTCACCAAGGTGCTTGCACCGGTTCTGGCATTATTGAGAGCCCAGGGCATTTCTGTCCTGGGGTATCTGGACGACATTCTGATTCGGTCTGCGACCAGTCAGGGTCTGGAGAAGGACCTGTCTGTCACGATGCAAACTCTGCAGGAGTTCGGTTGGACGATAAATGTTCCAAAGTCGACTCTGAGTCCGTCGGTTCGTCTTCCCTATCTGGGAATGATACTGGACTCGGTGCAGGCGAAGGTCTTCCTGCCGGAAGACAAACTCAGGACTCTTCAGGGGGAAGTCAGGTCCCTCAGGGACGTTCCGAACTCGTCTCTGCGGACGTGTATGAGATGTCTGGGATTGATGGTCTCGGCTTTCGAGGCGATTCCTTTCGCGCAGTTTCACACGCGGGGTCTCCAAGCGGAGATCTTGTCCAAGTGGGACGGGCGACCTCAATCTCTGGATCTTCAGATCTCGTTGAGTCATCGCACCAGGGAAAACCTCCTGTGGTGGCTCCAGTCCCCGTTGGTGTCCGGGGGCAAGTCGTTTCGTCCGATCTCGTGGACGATAATCACCACGGATGCCAGCCTGTCGGGCTGGGGTGGTGTTCTGGGCGTTCTGTCCGCCCAGGGGACCTGGTCGGAGGGGGAGTCTTCCCTCCCGATCAACATTCTGGAATTGCGTGCGATAAGGCTCTGTCTTCATCGCTGGACGGACCGGCTGCAGGGCTGCCCGGTTCGGGTGCAGACGGACAATGCCACGGCGGTGGCCTACATCAACCACCAAGGGGGCACCAGGAGTGCCCGAGCGGCTCGAGAAGTGGCCGACATTCTGTCTTGGGCCGAGACTCATGTCCCGGCGATAACGGCGGTTCACATTCCGGGAGTGGAGAACTGGCAGGCGGACTATCTGAGTCGCCAGACCCTGGATCAGGGGGAATGGTCTCTCCACCCGGCTGTCTTCCAGATGTTGTGCGCGAAGTGGGGTCTTCCAGATGTGGACCTGTTCGCGTCTCGCCTCAACTACAAGGTGAAGAGGTTCGTGGCAAGGACGCGCGACCCTCGGGCGGACGCGTCGGACGCGTTAGTGGTCCCGTGGCATCAGTACAGGCTGATGTACGCGTTTCCACCGATTCAGTTGCTGTCCCGGTTCCTTCGCAGGTTACACTCGGAACGCAGCACGGTGATTCTTGTGGCACCGGACTGGCCTCGCCGGTCCTGGTACGCAGACCTCGTGAATCTGGCGGTCGACGCCCCCTGGCGTCTGCCTCTTCGGGACGATCTACTGTCTCAAGGACCGATTTACCATCCTGCTTTACAGTCGCTGGCTTTGACGGCCTGGCTGTTGAGACCGAGGTCCTGAAGGAGAAGGGTCTCTCTCCAGAGGTTGTTCATACCTTGATCAACGCGAGGAAGTCTTCCTCGGGAAAGGTTTATTACCGTACTTGGAAGGCCTATTTTGCCTGGTGTGAGTCTAGGGGGTTTTCACCCCGCACGTACTCGGTTTCCCGTGTGCTGTCTTTCCTTCAGACGGGTGTCGATCAGCGTTTGGCGCTGGCTACGATAAAGGGTCAGGTGTCTGCGCTGGCCGTTCTGTTTCAACGTCCCGTAGCTTCCAACTCCTTGGTTGGCACTTTTATTCAGGGTGTGCGGCATCTGGTTCCTCCTAGGAGGGATCCTTTGCCCCCTTGGGACTTGAATCTAGTCCTGTCTGTGTTACAACGTGCTCCTTTTGAACAGATCAGGGAGATCTCGTTGTCTATGTTGTCCAAAAAGGTCGCCTTTTTGGTGGCGATCACTTCGGCTCGCAGAGTGTCGGAACTGGCGGCTTTGTCCTGCAAGTCTCCGTACCTGGTTGTTCATTTGGATAAGGTGGTCTTGCGACCTAATCCTTCTTTTCTGCCGAAACGAGTTTCGGAATTCCATCTTAACGAGGATATTGTTTTGCCTTCGTTGTGCACGAAGCCTAAACATCCTAAGGAGGTGAGATTGCATTCTCTGGATGTTGTTCGAGCGATTAGGGTTTACCTTAAATCGACTGAGTCTTTTCGAAAGACGGACTCCTTGTTTGTTCTTCCAGAGGGTCCTCGGAAGGGCATGGCGGCTTCCGCCTCTACCATTGCCAAATGGATCAGGCAGACCATTGAACAGGCTTATGCCTTGCAGGGGAAGGTTCCCCCTGTGCCTGTGAAGGCGCACTCTACTAGATCTCTGAGTACGTCTTGGGCCTGTCGTCATGGGGCTTCTGTAGCCCAGGTGTGTAAGGCGGCGACTTGGTCGACCGTGCACACTTTCACAAAATTCTACAAAGTAGATGTTCAGGCATCGGCGGATGCTTCCTTTGGCCGCAAGGTTCTTAGTGCGGCTGTTCCCTAGGGTCCCTTGTCGGGGACTCCTGGCTGTTGGGATAAGTTTTGTATCCCCTGGTTTTTTGTCTTTTCCTGGGTTGTTGCTCCTGTTGAGCACTTATTTTTGCTGTTGCCCAGCTAGTTCCTTCCTTTGGTAAGGTTCCTTTCTTTGATGTGGAGACTGCGTTGCCTTTCGGCGCGGATGCGTTTCCCACCCCTCATGTTTGCACTGCTTTGGGACGTCCCCATATGTGACGAATATGAAGAGGCGGCGACTGTCGGAGGACGTAAGAGAAAACGGAATTTTTGTAAAATCTTACCTGTAAAATTCCTTTCTCTGAGTCCTCCGACAGTCGCCGCCCCCGCCCCTCTTTTGGGGTTTGTATGTATACTCTACTGCTATTCCACTAAAACTGAGATATGGTTGCAGGAAGTAGGAGGGTATTGACTGAGGGGACCACCCCTTGAGGGTGGGATATGTTAAAGCTTTATTGTTAACATATTCTGTTGCCTAGCTACTCCTTCGGAGCAAAGTCTAATACCCCATATGTGACGAATATGAAGAGGCGGCGACTGTCGGAGGACTCAGAGAAAGGAATTTTACAGGTAAGATTTTACAAAAATTCCGTTTTTTTTAGGTAGTTTTTCTCCAGTGTTTTTCCTGTGAGATCTTCAAGCAAAAATGCCGGACTGGGCGACACTTGTGGTCACCCCAGCCGGCCTACGAGCGCGCGCAGACCATGGCATTGCGCTTGGTCGGCCGCGACACATTCAAGTAAGTATGCGGGGCCGGGCGACGGGCTGGATGTTGAGATCCAGTGGTCACCCCGGTTTCTGCCTACGAGCGCGTGCAGACCAGAGCTCCGCGCTGGGTCGGCCGCGACGGAGTCCCAGTGGAGGGACTGACTTTGCGAGTTAAAAGTCTCGCTTGGACGCCAGGAACCAGAGAGTCGAGGCGTCCGGAGTGGTCCACAAACCCCCACCCCGGTGGAGAGAGTATTGTGAAGAGAGGGTGCCTGTCGGTTTGGTATGGTGAGTAAACGTTCCCTTTTTTTTTTTCTTTCCTCGTTATGAGGCAGTATGAATTATGGGCCCCTCCATATATGGTCAGTATATATCTGATACTTACAAGTCCCCCTTGTAATACAGCATGTGTTTGTGGGAAGTGGACTTGGTTTGAGAGCTAACACTCTACCCAGCAGACTGTAACATTACAGCAGACATAGGAGGTATAATCCTACCTTATTTGTAGTGTATCTCCTGTAGATCCATATATCGCCTCTTAGCAGAGATGCAGGTGGATGTGCTGGGAAAACGATTTCGGCGGTCTGCCGCCATTTTGCCGTAGACCAAGTGCATGTATGTCCTCAGGTCACGCCGGCCGCCATGTTTTTGGAGTCTTATGTCTCTTCTATGGGGGCGGCCATGTTTCGTGAGCCCAGCTACCTCGTGGAGAGCTGGGAACGCCGGAAGGCGTACACAGGGGGCGGAGCCACGTCCTTCTACCCGGGAAAAAGCAACAGCTCCTTCCAGTCTGTAAAAGACAGACACTGACTGCAGTTGGTTGGAAACTTCACTGCATCGGTTGGTGAGCCTTGGGGGTCCCTCTCTCTCTCTGTGGGATCGAGAAGCAGGT
Organism: Pelophylax lessonae; assembly: GCF_965119305.1. Classification (NCBI taxonomy): domain Eukaryota; kingdom Metazoa; phylum Chordata; class Amphibia; order Anura; family Ranidae; genus Pelophylax; species Pelophylax lessonae. The sequence goes on along the minus strand of NC_138775.1, from coordinate 239,067,278 downwards.
ACTCTGAGGGGCGCTATTGCGTTAGGGGGAGACACACAAAAAAAAGAAAAAAAAAAAAAAAGTTTTTTTGTTTTGCTGGCAAAGGTGTCCTGAATTAACATGGACCCTGCCACTCATGTATCTCCTCCGGATCCCCTCGAGGGGTCTGCAGGATCCTCCAGCACCCCACTGACAATTGAATCATTGTCAGCTATTATGGAAACTTTTGTGTCCCGGGTGGAAGTGGCTTGTCAGGGACAGGGCGCAAGAAAGCGACCCCCGCCTAACCCCTTATTATCTGAAACCTCGGATTCAGACTCTGAGCCTATTTCTGCAGTTGCAGGTACTTCATCTGGGATTGGTGTCTCGGGTCCTGTCTCTTCAGACAGCGAGGAGGATGTTTCGGCATCCGCCATAGCCCGAGAGGAAGCGTTGGTAAACGCACTCATTGTATCTGTTCAAGAAACCTTAAGGTTACAGGGTATTCCATCGGAAATAGCTGAAACTGAAATCCCTTTTGGGACTAAAAAACGCATCAAAGTGGCGAAGGTTTTTCCATTGCCCAAATGTTTTGGCAATCCAATCGAAGAAGAATGGCGTCTGCCAAAACGCACTTTTACTATTTCTAAACTCATTGACAGGCGTTATCCGTTTGAGGAAACCCTCATTAAGAAATGGACAGAACCACCTGTGGTGGATTCACCAATTGCTAGATTGAATAAAGCCACGGTTATTCCTCTAGAAGACGCTCCGTCTTTTAAAGATCCAGTGGATCGCAAGATAGAAGCTATGTCTCGCACCATGTTTTCCTTGATTGGATCAGCTTTCAGACCTATAATAGCTATTGGTCTGGTTTCGCAGGCTGTAACTGAATGGACCAAGTGGTTACGCCGGGTCTTAGAAGAGGTCCCGCAGGCGGTATCAGATTTGTTGGAACAAATGATACAGGGGTTACAGTTTGTGTGTGATGCGGCGTTAGACGCCACTCCATTATTGGCGCGAGCATCAGTCTCAGCAGTGGTTCTCAGGCGTACACTGTGGCTAAAAGGTTGGTTAGCCGACCAAGGTTCCAAAAAAGCATTGGCTAATATCCCCTTTTTAGGAGAGCGTCTATTTGGAGCCAACTTAGATGAGATCATTAAGGATCTCACGGGTGGAAAGAGCACCTTTTTACCGCAAAATTTTAAAGGTAAAGGAACTCGTCAAAGACGAGGGCCTTCTTTTTCTGCTCACAAGAGGTTTTTTTCGTCCCGCGGGTGAAAAAACTAAGTCCTCCAAAGCTCCTGCAGGAGGCGTCAGGGGTCGTTGGTCGGGCAAGCAAAAGCCCGCCCCCTCCAGACCTGAAGATAAACCGTCCAAAGCCTGAAGGTGCGCCCCCACCCATAACTGGGGTGGGGGGACGTCTTCGCCGGTTCCCGGATCCATGGCTTTCCAGAATCCCGGACAAATGGGTTTGCGAAGTCATAAGGTCAGGGTACAAGATCGAGTTTCGATCTCTCCCACCGGCGCGATTCTTCCCTTCCAATATCCGACTATCCCCGGATCGTTTAGAAGATCTGCGGAGAGCAGTCACAGATTTACTACAACAAGGAGTGGTAGTCCACGTTCCTTGGACAGAACGGTTTCATGGGTTTTATTCAAACCTATTTACAATACCCAGGAAAGAGGGCAAAGTGCGTCCAATTCTGGACTTAAGAGCATTCAATTCTTTTGTCAACATAAGAAGATTCAGAATGGAGTCCATTCGCACAGTAGCAGCCTTCCTGCATCCAGGGGATGTCCTAGCGTCCATAGACATCAAGGACGCATATCTTCACATTCCCATTTTCGCAGGACATCAGCGGTTTCTACGCTTTTCCGTAGAAGAGAACCACTATCAGTTTGTGGCGTTACCTTTCGGTCTCGCCACGGCTCCGCGGGTCTTCACGAAGGTGTTGGCCCCAATGTTGGCACTTCTGCGCCAAAGAGGCATATCGATCCTTGGTTACCTAGACGATCTTCTGCTTCATGCAGAGTCTCCTCAGACCTTGCTACAAAACATAGAAATTACTATGATTTCTTTACAGGAATTCGGGTGGCTGGTGAACCAGCAAAAGTCATTTCTGGTTCCCACCCAGAGGCTCGAATATCTGGGTCTAATTCTAGACACAGTCAGGACAAGAGTTTTTCTTCCGGTAGGGAAACTCCGGAAGATTCAATCAGCAGTCCAGTTGTTACTATCCAACAGCTGGTCTTCCCTTCGGACTTGCATGAGGGTTCTGGGGTTGATGGTGGCTTCCTTCGAAGCAGTCCCATTTGCCCAGTCCCATACCCGAATTCTTCAGCAAGAGATTCTTCTCAGATGGAATCGGAATCCGGAATCCCTGGACAATCAGATCCGATTGAGCAAACAGACCAGAGAGTCTCTGGTCTGGTGGCTTCGGTCTCCGATGCTCAGCCAGGGAAAGTCATTTCTGCCAATATATTGGACGATAGTGACCACGGATGCCAGTCTATCCGGATGGGGAGGAATTCTCGGTCAGTTATCTGTCCAGGGACTTTGGTCCCCGGAAGAATCCAGGTTACCGATAAATGTATTGGAACTGAGAGCGATCAGACTTTGTCTGATTCACTGGACCGGGCAGCTCCAGGGCAGCCCGGTTCGGATCCAGTCGGACAATGCCACGGCCGTGGCTTATGTCAATCACCAGGGGGGCACCAAGAGTGTCCGAGCGGCCAAAGAAGTGGCTTGCATTCTTCGCTGGGCGGAACGATTTGTTCCAGCAATCTCTGCGGTGTTCATTCCGGGGGTGGAAAATTGGCAGGCAGATTATCTCAGCCGTCAGACCCTGGATCAGGGGGAATGGTCCCTCCATCCAGAAGTTTTCCACCAGTTGTGCCTACGGTGGGGCACCCCGGATGTGGATCTGTTGGCATCACGATTCAACAGGAAAGTTCAGAGATTCGTGGCTCGCTCCCGCGATCCTCTAGCAGAAACCGCAGACGCACTGATCGCCCCGTGGGGGCAATACCAGCTAATGTATGCCTTCCCTCCTCTCGCGTTACTGCCAAGACTTCTTCGCAGGATAGAGGAGGAAGGAATTCCAGTAATTCTGGTAGCTCCGGACTGGCCTCGTCGAGCTTGGTACGCCGACGTGGTCAGACTGGTGGCGGACGTCCCGTGGAGACTTCCTCTCAGGGAGGACCTACTGTCTCAGGGACCGATCTTCCATCCTGCTTTACGATCGCTGGCTTTAACGGCCTGGCTATTGAGACCCAGGTGCTGAAGGACAAGGGATTGTCAGCTTCAGTTATTCCTACTCTAGTTGAAGCAAGGAAAGCGACTTCCAGAAAGATTTATCATCGCACATGGAAGTCCTACATTGCATGGTGTGAACCTTTGCGGTTCCGTCCTCGGTCTTATTCGATTAGTCGAATATTAGCTTTTCTGCAACAAGGGGTTGAGCAGAAACTGGCCTTGAGTACTATCAAGGGTCAGGTCTCAGCATTAGCTATCTTCTTTCAGAAGCCTTTGGCTACTCATTCCTTGGTGCGGAATTTCATCCAGGGGGTGCGACATCTGGCTCCGCCAGTGCACGCGCCGTTACCCCCCTGGGATCTTAATTTAGTGTTGTCGGTTCTTCAGAAACCTCCCTTTGAAGATATTAGGGAGATTCCTCTACCTACGTTGTCCCAGAAGGTGGCCTTCTTGGTGGCTATTACTTCTGCACGCAGGGTGTCAGAACTGGCCGCATTATCTTGTCGTTCACCATATCTGGTGGTTCATAGAGATAAGGTGGTTCTTCGTCCGAATCCATCCTTCCTACCAAAAGTGGTTTCAGAATTTCATCTGAATGAAGAAATTGTGTTACCTTCCCTGTGTCCTAAGCCCAGTCATCCTCGGGAGTTTGCTTTACACTCCTTGGATGTGGTCCGGGCGATCAGGGTATACTTGAAAACGACAGACTCGTTTCGCAAGACGGATTCACTTTTTGTGATCCCGGATGGACCCAAAAAGGGGTTGCCTGCATCTGCCGCGACCATTTCTAGATGGATCAGACAGACGGTAGTACAGGCTTATTCTATTAAGGGTCGGGAGCCCCCGTTCCCTGTTAAGGCGCACTCCACTCGGGCACTTAGTGCGTCATGGGCCTTTCGCCATCAGGCGTCAGTGGTCCAGGTGTGCAAGGCGGCTACCTGGTCGTCGGTGCATACCTTTACAAAACATTATAAAGTTGATGTAATGGCATCGTCTGATGCCTCGTTTGGCCGCAAGGTTTTGCAGGCCGCAATTTGAGGAGACCAGTGGTCTACCTCGAGGGTTTTTTTCCGTTGGAAATTTTTCTTTAGTCTCATTCTTTGTTTATAATGAGCCTTTAAAACTTCTAGTTTGGCACCGGTTGGGCCTTCTAGATTGGATTTGATTTTGTCAATCCCACCCCTCATTTGTGGCACTGCTTCTGGATGTCCCAGCTCTTGAGAATCAAGAAGACTACGTCTGTCAATGAGCGATAGAGAAAAATGGATTTTTGTAAGATCTTACCGTAAAATCCTTTTCTCTTAAGCTCATTGACAGACGTAGTACCCGCCCCTCTATCATTGAGTTGGGTTGGGTTAAATTCTCTGTTACTGCTTTAGAACAGAACTGATTCCCTGTAGCAGAGAGAGGGAGGATATACCCTCAGGGACTGCCCCTAAGGTGGAGCCAGAACGTTTTGTCTTTCTGCCTAGTCCTACTCCTGCGGAGACAACATAACCCAGCTCTTGAGAATCAAGAAGACTACGTCTGTCAATGAGCTTAAGAGAAAAGGATTTTACGGTAAGATCTTACAAAAATCCATTTTTTTTATTTTTTATTTTTCATAGCACAAAAATAAAAACTCTCTTTTTTGATGATATTTGATCACCTCTGTGACTATCTGTGGGAAAAAAAGGACAGCAATTTTATTTGGGTACATCGTTGCACGACCGCAAAATTGTCAGTAACGCAGTGCCGTATCGCAAAAAATGGCCTGGTCATTAGGGGATAAATACTTCCGGTCCAGAAGTGGTTAGTGTACCTTGTTCATGGCGCTCTATAAAATAGTCTGTCAATGTGTATATAATAGGCTGAATCTGTGCTTCTTTGATTGGGGATTCTAATTTTTACTTGAAAATCTTGTCTGGCGAGCTTCTAATCATCACATTTATGTGTTCCCTTTGGCTTTTAGTTTAATGTTTTCTGTTTTGTTTTTTTCTATTTTGTGGTCCAGGCCTATGTACACAAGAGTGTGATGGAGGAACTAAAACGAATCATAGATGACAGTGAAATCACAAAGGAAGATGATGCACTGTGGCCCCCACCGGACAGAGTTGGTCGACAGGTGTGTAATGTGTCTTCCTTTAGTCATTAATGAACACATCTGAAAACCGTGATTGGTTGAATTGATTAGCTGGCAATTCGCTAATCTGCTTGAGTAGAACTTTAAACAGGGCTATGGATCAGACTGTCAGTCTGCCTTTCCTAGCAAAATTACCATCTGTGTAAAGCTTTTTCCTTGGTTAAGAAGGTGCAAAATACTTGGTGCTCAGGCCTAGCAGGCAGTCTTTAGAACGCAACAATTGGTATATTGGTGGTAGCAGGTGCAACAAAGAGAGTATTCCTGCCCCTGGATGGGCAAGGTGACTGTGTGTCTTTAAAGCTCTAGCCAAAATGACACTGCTTCAGGTTGGCCCACCTTTCTTCAGCCCTAATACTACAGAGAGGTGCAAGATCCACCCTGGGCAAGTTATGATCCCTGACAAATACCTTTGCACTGATGCCACTCCTTTTCTGGATCCTTTAGACCAGTGATCCTCAACTCCGGTCCTCGGGGCCCACTAACAGGCCAGATTTTAAGTATTACCTTGGGGAGATGCAGACTAGAGTACTGCAATCACTGAGCAGCAAATGATATCACCTGGGATGTATTTCAGTTATCTTGCAAACCTGGCCTGTTAGTGGGCCCCGAGGACCAGGGTTGAGCACCACTGCTTTAGAGGACCCTACCGCTGTACAGCTAATAAAGTCCCAGAATACCTTGCACCATGCTTCAGTGCCTGTGCTTGCAGCTGCAGGCAGTGCCACCTTGTCTGTAGTCTGATTCAGGGAGCATGAATTAAAGGGTGGCTGCAGAGGACCCTGCATGTAAAAGGAGCCATCCTAGAGCAAGAAGGTGGGGCCTGAACCTCTAGGGCAGTGGTTCTCAACTCCTGTTCTCAGGGCCCACTAACAGGCCAGGTTTGCAAAATAACTAAAATACATTACAGATGATATAATTTGCTGATCAGTGATTGAAATATTGTAGACTGCGTCTCCCCAAGGTAATACTTAAAATCTGGCCTGTTAGTCGGTCCCGAGGACAGGAGTTGAGAACCACTGCTCTAGGGCATCAAGCTTTTTCAGGGGAAAGTAATATTTTGCATGATGGAAGAAGCAGTATACACCGCAGGTCTTTAGATCAGCAGTAAATGTTGGAAAAAGATCAGGCTTTAATATTACAGGCATTATTATTACACAGAAATCAGTAAACTGGGAAGAGAGGGGATCTTAGAGAAGGTTTAAAGCTGAACTCCAGGAGATCTAAATGCCCTCCCTTACAATCGAGCTGTGCCTACACTGCAGGGTTTTAACTTCATCATTTCTGTCTAGGGCAGTGTTGGTGAACCTTGGCACCCCAGATGTTTTGGACCTACATTTCCCATGATGCCCAACTACACTGCAGAGTGATTGAGCAACATGGGAAATGTAGTTCCAAAACATCTGGGGTGCCAAGGTTCACCAACACTGGTCTAGGGGGTTTGGAAGAGCAGATTTACTTGCTCAATCCTCTGCTGCTCCATACTGCTACAGTGGTTCTCACGGTCTCTATGCTCCGTCAGTCTAAGGTCCCCTGACCTCATTATGGCTCGGTTCACAGTAGTGCGGGCCATGCGTTCGGGTTGCAGGAATTGCATCAATTCCTGCAGCCAAATCGCACTGCTTCTTCGAGATGTACGGGGCTGCCAGTCATTCTGAATGGCATCTTCGCGCAGGAACCACAGGGAAACCGCATGGTCAAAAAGACCATGCGGTTTCCCTGAAGCCAAATGAATGGGCTGCCGTGCCCGAGAAAACGCGGGGTAGACAGCCTGCACTAGTGTGAACTGGGTTAGAGACTGACAGAATTTGGTAGAAATTCTGTTTAGAAATATGGTTTAGAAATAGTGCATGTCGATTGAGAGAGTGAAGTTTCACTTTAAACAGTCTATGCATGTAACATCCATTCAGATAGAAACTTGCACAATACAGCTGTTTGTAAACTTGTTGCTCTTGCCAATCCAGATTTTAAATCCTTATTGTACTTTGTGTGGCTATTATTGGATTCACCAACCCTTTGTGGGCTATTAAATTTTTTTTCTGCCACTTTTATGGAAAACAATACCGAACATATACATGTTCATTGATGAATTTCTACCAATTATATTTTCTTGCAGGAACTGGAGATCGTGATAGGAGATGAGCATATATCCTTTACAACTTCCAAAATCGGTTCCCTTATAGATGTGAACCAGTCCAAGTAAGTATTGTGTGGGTTTGTTTTTTTTTTTTTTTTAAATCCCATTAAGCGTATAGTGATTGGTTTGCGCAAAAGTTATAGCGCCTACAAACTATGAGATTTATTTTTTAATAGTAATGATACCGATCAGTGACTTATAGCAGGACTGCGATATTGCGGTGGACAAATTGGACATAAACTGACACTTTTTGGGAACCAGTGACACTAATACAGTGATCAGTGCAAAAAATATGGCAATGTCACACTGGCTGGGAGGGGGTTAACACCAGGGGCGATCAAAGGGTTAAATGTGTGCCTAGGTTGTACTAACTCACTGTGAGCGTGGTGCTTTGACTAGGGGAATGCAAAGATCCATGTTCCGGATTTGCAGAAACACAGGATCCATGCCTTCCCTACAGACAAAATGACCATCTGCCTTGTTTATATAGGCAGATAGTTCTGCCTATGCCCTGTGTAATCGGCGGGTGCCAGTGGACATCGAGTCCACATGGGTTCCCGCTGTGTATAATAATGGGTCGCTTGCAGCGTGCACGCCCGAGACCTGGAAGTGTCAGATCACATACTAGGTATGTGATCTAGCGCAGAGCAGCCACTCTGCTACAGTATATCAATGGTGAGTGGTTCAATATTGGTTTTGTATGTATGGTTTTTGAAGAATAAGAATGTAGTTTTGTCACTTGAAGGTAAACTTTCTATAGCAACACTGAGAAATAAAACCTTTTCATTCAGAGTAAGGGGAAGACTAGAACCCCTCTTTGCTCTTTTTGATTTTGTTCTGTTCTAGATCTTGGAGGAGATTCTCCTCACTTCCTGTCTAGTAAAACTAATGTCACCGAAACAGTGAGTGGAAGTCTCTTTAGTGGATAGATGTAAAAAATCTGACAGGGGTTCTGTTCACCACTCTGTCCAAAACTAAAAAACTTAAAAAAAAAAAAAAAATCTGCTTTGACTGGACATAAAATCTAAAAAGAGACTGACGTATTTCTAATGTATAACAAGTAACTATTATTGTTCTGGGGTTGCTATATTCATCCCACATGTTGCTATACATGCACACGGTGGTATGAAAATATGGCAACTAGTACCCATGAACTTGCTGGCAGGAAGACCGTGTAAAAAGGAGGCAGCCCAAGCATTTTTAAAAACCAAGTTTAGTGTTACTTTCGGTTCCCAGATATCAGTTAAAACACCGGGGGGCACAAGGGGGTGTTCTGACTCGTTGTTCTAGATTTAGTGCATTTTAAATTAAGGCTGAGAAATGTATCAGTGAGCACTAATAGATTGTAGTGATGTTCATATCCTGCTTTATACAATTTGTGTGTTTTCTTCTTTTTCAGGGACCCCGAGGGATTAAGAGTTTTCTATTACCTTGTTCAAGACTTAAAGTGTCTGGTCTTCAGCTTGATTGGACTTCACTTTAAAATCAAGCCCATTTAGTTCTCTGGGAGGACGGTGCATTTTTATTTTATTTACATTGGATGTGGATCTAGGGTTTTTTTATGTGTCCTTTTGTTGTTTTTACTGATATGACTTTAATAAAACTGTTTAAAAAATTATTTTAAGATGTGATTGTATTCCCCAAGTTGCACTGATGAATGTAATGGTGATAGCTGCTCCATGAGCATGTATTGGGGTTGTACACACTGTTCATCTCTTCTGTGCAGTGGCTAATAATGGCTGGTATGTCTTTGAGCATTACCAGGATCAAACTGTGTACATGTTAATTTAGTGCAGATTATAGTGCACATCACAGATGTTTGTACAGGAATCACAGAAGTAAATATCCTGACCCCAGGGGATGTTGCAGGCTGCGAATAGGAATGATTATGTAGTCAGAAGTCTTGTTGCACCCATATTTTAAATTTTTATGGTAAACCTAATTGTAGCCTTCAACTGTAGATCTGTTTTCCCAGTTTGTCCAGCCAGTTACAGAAGTATGTGTATGTATAATAGGATTTTTGCACGAGGATTATTCCACCCAAAAGTGATATTGTGATTAAAGCAGAGCCTTATGTGCGGAGTCAGCCTCCTGCTCTTCCTGCTGTAATTCCATATTCTGTTCCTGCTTGCCTAGGACTGAGTGCTCTCCCTACATTTTCATACTCGTATTTTTCCTGTTTCTTTATAATAAAAAATTAAATAAAGTCCAGCAGGTAATGCGAGACCCTCTCATTCTGGTCACAACAGGTTTGTGTGGACCTAGGAGATTACAGTGAAGTCTCATACCCTAATGGCCAGTACACGCAATTCGAAAATTGGGCGACAGATCGTCTGTCCGAGGGTTTTTTTTTTTTACCATGCTAGTCCTTATATTGAAAATTGTTACGAAAGTTCTCGTGCAACAGAATAAAAATTCAGGAGTGATGTAATGTGTTGTAGTGTATTTTCGGAGGACAACTATGCTGATTAAACGAAAATTGTGCGATCAGGTATGGTACGAGGAAAATTTTCATGCTTGCCCAATCGGATGAACTGTTGTGATCGGCTCTAGGAAGCTCTGTACTAATGATCAGATTATCGTACGATCGCTTCGAACGCGGTATATTTCTTCTGTGTACACTTGTGTTTGGGGAGAGGGCTGCGATTGAGCTGAGATTTTACTGCCAGTCAACCACTCTCGCAGTCACATGCAGCAGCCGGGGGTGTACACATGCTGCAGCCATGATGCTTTGCTTCCAGGCCGAGCGCGACCCATTCAAGTGAATGAGGCTGTGCTGCAACTGCACACAACGCCTGGTTGGTCTGGTATGTCACGGTTGTCCGGTATTCTCCTCTTCACTGCCTATGAAATGCTCTGTGAAATCATCTGAGCGTGGAGAGTAGTGATGGGCTCAGGCGTGTTCGGATCGAGCCCGCCAGGTAGCTGTCATTGCACACCGCACATCATAGGCACCGAGGCATTTCCTGTCTGGCAGCTGCACATATACACGCTGCCTATGACTGATTGGTGTACAGAGTGCCGGCTTCCTGGCGGGCTGGATTTGAACATGCCCAAGCACATCGCTAGTGGAGAGCAACTTCACACTAAAGTAGTAGTAATTTCACACTTTAGTGTGAACAACTTCACACTAAATTTGCTCTCTGAAGAGCAATCTGCATTTGGATCACTCATTAAACAGGTGGTGTGGAGGAGTTGTATCTTCTCACTGCCTATTTGAGCAGCTAGAATGCTGCAACCCTGTGCATTGCCAATGGTTGCAGAGCAGTCCCATTTAACTTGAAAGGAATAAGGGATATATTTCTGTTGCACAGCATTGTGGCATGTGTACATCCTTGGCTGCTGCCTCTAAAGCCTTTAGGTTAGGTTCACTCGTATGTGGCTGCCATTTTAGTGCGGGAGTCTGGTGATGTTCTGTTCACTAGTTCAGGTGCAGATTTTTACCTGGAATCGTACCTGAACCAGACCCAAAATTGCACAGGACTTTGTTAAAACCGTATCGCGGCCGCCCAAGACATGTGAGAAGGCTGCCGGTTCACTTTATGCAAATTTAATGTAGTTCAAAACGCATCTTCCATGTATGTGAACTGAGCCTTTAGAATATTTTGCCTGATGGGTTTGAATGGATATCTACTATGCAATTAGAGCAGGGGAAGTTGGATTCCCTCTTGACATTATTTGCATGGGGGATGGGTACAAAGTGTAGTGTAGGTTCCTACAAAATGTGTTTTCTGATTTGACTACAAAGCAATCTCTCTGGACCCAACATCTCAATTTCTCCTTTCATCCTTCCAGGACGGCCTACATTTGGTAGATTGTGGCTCCGCCTCACAGGAAACACAACTAATTTGCAGCTGTTTAAAAGGGTCCCACCCATCCTTAGCTCCAGTTCAGTTGTGTTTCCAACCTCACATCGGAACGTTTGTTTTTTTACTAACCTGAGGCAAATAGCTGGCCAAGATGGTACCCCTGGAAGGCAGCTTCAGTCGGCCTAATAGCAGGTTCCTCCCTAGCTGTGTCCTTGAAATAGGAGCTTTCAGGTTGCCAAACATACCAGGTAGTGCGGTTTGCCTTATGGTGAAGGTCCCTCATACCTGAAGTCCTGCTTGTCTCTGCAGGAAGTCTCCTCCATTAGCTCCTCTAAAGCGGTAAGGATTTCGCCGGTGAAAAATTTTCCGCCAAGGAGCGCGCCGCAAGCCTCGCTGTGAAGACCGGACAGCGATGCCTGGGAGAGAGCGCTGCATGGAGGAGACGCCGGGTCCATGTGATGTTCATGGCAGAATCTCCGGCTACGAAGGGGCTGTAAATTGCCCAAAAAGAGACCAAAGCACAACGCATCCCGTAGGGGTATAAGTCGATGCACAGGTGACTGCAGGGACATAAGACCGGGTAAGTGAAATTTACCGGATAATGAGGCCTACTGCTGCATACGATCTAGGATCAGCAAGCCTTTAATTGTTCCCTTAAGGCCCGTACACACGTACCGATCGTCGTCATACAAACGTTCGTCTTTTCTCCCTGGGATGTCGATGTCTGTTGAAAAGTGCAAAGACAGCACAAGAATTTTGTCCGCCGACTTCAGCTGACTGCAGAAGTGATGTCATGTAATGGTTAACTTTCCCTGTGTTTTTTCTTTTCTGAGCATGCCCAGTCTTGCAAATCTGCGGTCTGTCGGCTGATTTCTGTACTGACTGGCGAACAATCGTCCGTTCTGGTGTCGGCATACAAAAATTTTTGTTTGCAAGAAAGACTCTTGTGCGCAGACAGCTGTCGGAGGCACCATACTAACAAGCGTACAATCGGCAGATCTTTCGTCCGCCGACGTTTGTATGACGACGATCGGTACGTGTGTACGGGGCTTTACTGACAGCCCTGTTAACGATCTGTGTCTGGGAGTAGCACATATGTTAAATAAGAGAGCGAGTTAATCACTTTGTTTCTCTCTTTTATTGTTGCAGGTCGTTCCTCGGCCCAGAAGGCCTCTGTCAGAGCCTCCTCTACTTTAATAGCACAAACATGCTGGAAGTGCAGTACTGTGGAGTAGTCTGTTTTAAGCCTTGCACACAAACCCTTTGAGCCATATATGTGTTGATAAATTGGCTGAGAGTATCTGTTTTAATGAAATTTTTCTTAAATCAGTGCAGGAGGGTTGCCTAATCCAGTCCTTGTGGACTACAGCTGCTACTCATCAGAGCTTAACGCTTGTGATCACAGATTAAGATAGTCTGTCTGCTCTGGAATGTATGTCTCTAGAGCAGGACTCTTTCCACTTTTCAGAATCTCAGACATTTCCTCTGCAAACAAGGAATAAACGAGATCCAAGGAAAGACACTAGCCAGCCCAGGTCCTTACTAAGTAAGGAGGGCTCGGGCGGTAACAGATTTAAAGAGAAAAAATGTTCCAAAATAAAGGACAAAAATCTTTTTCCTGGAAACTGTGGTGTACTGGGCTATGCTTGTAAATAAAAAATTGTGGGGTCATGAGCCAAGACCCAACCAGGCTCAACACTTTCAATTTGTATGCAATGGCAGGCCCTTGCACTACATTGAAAAGGGTAAATCTGAAGGAAATCTACCAACAAAAGTTGGATGGTGTGTGTCAGCTTTAGACTGACTGGGTGTGATGATATCTTGCACAGATCCTCTGATTCATTATCTTGATCAGCTGTAGCTGCAAGTTAACCATCCCCACCTAAAGAGGAGTAATCTCCCCTAAATAACTTCCCACGTACGAAGTATTTAGGAAATTAGATCTTTTAAATGCTGGTCACAATAAGGACAGAGCACTTGTTAATAGGAGGCATGAATTGCTAATTCTTATTATGTGGTTACAGCTCTAGCAGACACCTGCTTACTATCTGGCCAAAAAAAATTTTGAATTCAGGAGCTTACTGAGTTTATCTCGGTAATTAAAATCTCACAAGACATCGTAAAGTTTCCTATCCATAGGGGGGGGGTATGATGTCGTACTTAACAGGCTGTTCAGTCAGTTATAGCCTCTGCAAGAACAGCGGCTCTCATGAATACTGCTAGGAGAGCAGTGTGTGCAAAGTTTATGAAGGATATGTCTCTTCCAAGTTAAGACTTTGTGCCTGGCCTGGCAAAGGATCTTTTTTGTGGATCAGGACCTGAAGGATGTCTATCTAGATCCTCAGGGAACAGGTTATCCCAATTTTTTTCCTGCAATGGAAAAACATCTCAACCAGCCCGATGTCCTCCAGATCATTCAGAGAGAATACAGACTGAAGTTTTTCTTCTCAGCCAGTGGCAGAGATAACTGTATCATATCCCTCAAAGAAAACCCCTGTTAAAGGGGATTCAAGAGTGGATGGAGCAGAGGGTAAATACCCCTGTACCGTGAAATCAGGTCTTCAAAGATTTTTTGATTCTCACGCATTGTGGTACAAACCCGCAAGTAGATGCCGTCGTGTTGTATATCCCAGATTTTATGACTACTCTGGATTGAAAAGACGCTTACAGGCAGGTTCCAATTCATCTGGAACTCTAAGCATTCCTAGGATTCGCAGTGGGGACTGCAAATAGGACAGCGTCATCTGCAGGGCCCAATATGGATCCCTTATCTGGGCTATAAGTTGACCCTTTCAAGATCAGCAAAACAGGCAGACACACAAGTGATGTCAGTCCTACAGCCGGCAGGGTGGTGGATAAATGTGGAGAAATCCTCAATAGAACCGGCTCAGGTTCAAGTTTGCCTGGGGTATAAGATAGATTTCAAAGAAACTGTTTTTTTTCCCAGAGGAAAAGTGGTCTCGGCGGTGGAAAATGTCTGTTTTCATCCTCTGTGTTTACAGGAGACAGATCATGAGGATGTTTGGTCGGATTACAGCTTGTATCCCAGCTGTAGAGTGGCCCAACTACACTCACGAGACCTTCAATATTTCCACCTGCTCTCTTGTCTAGGGACTTCTGTCTCTTGTTCAAAAAGTCACCATGGACGCAAGTTCCAAAAGGGGGGGGGAGCTCACCTGGAGGTGGCTCATACCCGGAGTACCTGGGATATCAGGCCTCACCCAACTACAGAGAGCTAAAAATGGTGGAAAAAGCCATAAAAGCTTTCGGAAAGGACATTTTAGAACAAAAGGATATGGTAGGCTTGGATACCCTAGCACAGCCATGGCACGCTAGGCGAGCATATGCCTTTCCTCCTCAAAATCTGATTCCAAGAATCATACAGAGACTCAGTGGATGGCTGCAACTGCGTCTCATAGTGATTGCCCCTTGGGGGCCAAAGAGAACGTGGTTCGCGACTGATATCCCCATCAGTGACAGCTCCTTGGAAACTAACAGAAGTTCCAGATCTGTTAATACAAAGGACTCTTATTTCACCCCAGGCCACAGGTAAAACAGCCTGGGTAGTGAGCGCCAAGTCCTGAAGGAGAAAGGTTGTTCAGACAGAGTCAGTGATGCCCTCCTTTCAAGTAAGCATCCTAGGAGCAGTCCGCCATGTGTTCATCTGGTCCAGTCAAGATACATTCCTAAAACACTATTGTGTGGAAGTACTGTCGCAACAAGACCTTGCCTTTGGCAGAAAGGTTTTACAGGCAGTGTTCCCGCCCTAAGGTAGGCCAGTATGGATTCCTTTATTATCCTCCCAAATGTAGGCCGTCCTGGAAGGATGAAAGGAGAAAACTTACCGTTAGTTCACCGGTAACGGCTTTTCTCTTCAATCCTTCCAGGACGGCCGGCCTACTTCCCGCCCTATGTGGTGGTGAGTTCTAAAAGAATATGTATATATAAATGTATATGTATTTATATGTAGCTGTTTGACTATATTCCTTAAAGTTCGGTTGGAAACTACTTTCCTATTACTGGAGCTAAGGATGGGTGGGACCCTTTTAAACAGCTGCAAATTAGTTGTGTTTCCTGTGAGGCGGAGCCACAATCTCCCAAATGTAGGCCGTCCTGGAAGGATTGAAGAGAAAAGCTGTTACCGGTGAACTAACGGTAAGTTTTCTTTCATGTACCTCCGTGGTACAGATCCGAGCACTGGTGTTGATTTGCTAAAGTCAAATAGATTGTGTAATTTGCAGTTGCACTCTGCAAGGGCATTTGCTGCAGAGCTTAGTAAATGAGATGAAGCTTCACTTTGCAAAGAATACCCAATCACGTGCAAGCAATGATGGAAGGCTGCAGAGCTTCCCCTCATTTACTATGCTCTAGAGAGTGCAACTGCAAAGTGCACAGTCCATTTCCCTTTAGTAAATCAGCCACACGGTATAGGTGTGTGGAGAGTTGGATCTCTGGTAATGTGAACCACTTCCTGCTGCCACCTCCCAGCCCTTTAAGAGCTTCTAAATGCCAGGAGGTAAGCATTTGAGTCTGGCCAGACACATGATCAGAAAGCTCCCGCTCACAAGTATGCAATCGGAAGCTTCCTGGTCCCTGCTGGTAACTGTGCTGGGAGTGCTCTCTCGGCCCAGAAAAGTGTTTACGTATCAGACTCCCCCCCCCCCCCCCCCCCAATACTTGCCTGAGCCCTATCTCTGTCCAGTGATGTCCACGAGTCTCTCGGCCGTCTGAGACTCTCTCTCCTAATTGGCTGAGACACAGCCGTAGTGGCATTGGCCCCCGGGGCTGTCAATCAAAGTCAGCCAAACAGGTGAGAGGGGGTGGGGCCGAACAACAGCTATGTGTCTGAATGGACACATGGAGCTGCAGTTCAGCTCTGGTGCCCCCATAGCAAGCTGGGTCAAAGGGGTGTGTGGAGAGCTGGATCTCTAGTAAAAAGAAAAAATACATACACTAGAGATCAAAATTTGAGAACAACCTACAATTTCCTAAATGTCAAGGTCACTGCTCAGTCCTATCTGAAATGATCTAAACAGGAATAAAAGAGCGGTTTTGTTAGGCATGTATTTTGAAACACCGAATAAAAAAAAAAACTTCAATGAGTTTTGAAAAGAAACATTGATCAAAATTAGAGAACGCTTTTAGATACCTCCCAGTTATTGGTGTTAACTACTCTGGCACCTTATACTAATTTCTTTATCTGACAAACCCTATTTAACTGGCAGCCTATCTTTCCAGTTTTCATTTACTTTGCAAGATGGTGAGCCATTCTAAATGAACTGAAACCTTCCGGCAGCAGGTTGTCCAGATGAAGGCCAAAGCGATGACCCTTTCAGCCATAGCAAGAGAAGTTTGTCATTCTAAATCTGTGATTTTTAGAATATTGCATCTCTGTAAGGTCACAAACTCATTTAAGTCCCCCCAAGAAAGCTGGTTGGCCACGAAAGACAAATGCAGGATAGGAGAGGATAATGTAAAGAATCCTAATGGGCAATCGGTTTAACACTGTAGTTGTGATTGCTTGCCAGTTCGGCGCTGAACAGAGTTAACCACTTGCCGACTGCCTAACGCTGATCTACGTCGGCAGTCAGCCCCTCACAGGCAAAGTGACGTAGGGCTACATCACTAGCTTGTGAGGGTCTAGGGAGCGAGCGCGTGCCCCCGGAGGCGCGCTCCCGCGTGGTCACGGACCCCCCCGCGCGTGTGACCAGCGGACCCGATGTCCGCCGGTCACTCGGCGATCGGCGGGGGGGGGGGGGGGGGAGGAGGGAGAAAGGCAGGCAGCTTGTGTAAACAAGCCACCTGTCATTCTCCTCGGTGTAAAGACACTGATCACACAGATCTACTATGTAGATCCGTTGATCAGTGTCCTTACAGCTCAAGCCACAGCCAATCACAGTAGAAAGCACGCCCCTAGGGACACACACAGCCCCTCCCTCCCAAATAAAGTTAACCCCTTCACTACCAGTGTATTTTTACAGTAACAGTGCACATGTATAGCACTGATTACTGTAGAAATGTCACTGGTAACCCCAAAAGTGTCAAAAATGTCAGTCAAGGGTCCGATCTGTCCGCCCCAATGTCGCAGTACCGCAAAAAAAATCGCAGATCGCCGCCATTATGCGTTAAAAAAAAAAACAACAAAAATGACAAAAATCTTTCCCTTTGTTAGTAAACGCGATAACTTTTGCGCAAACCAATCAAAATACGCTTTTTGCGATTTTTTTTTTTTAACAAACATATGTAGCATAAAACAAATTGGCTGGAAATGTTAAAAAATTTTGATTTTTACATTTTTTTTGGGGGGAATTTCATATAAAAAAATGTGAAAAATATTGCTATTTTTGCAAAATTGACGCTCTTTTTTTGTTTATAGCGTGTGATCAAAAAATCACACAGGGGATCAAATACCACCAAAAGAAAGCTCTGTTTGTGGGAAAAAAAGGACGCCAAATTTGTTTAGGTACAGCGTCGCACGACCGCGCAATTGTCCGTTAAAATTCACGCAGTGCCGAATCGCAAAATACCCCCTGGTCGGAATGGGGGTAAAATCTTCCGGGGCTTAAGTGGTTAAGCTGGATACACACTATACAATTTCCAGTAGATTTTTTCCTTTAGATTTACCAAAACCATATAATGAGGTCAAACCCAAACACTTTCAATTTGTATGCAATCAGGCAGGCCCTTGCACTACATAGTTGAAGGTAAAGGCCCGTACACACGTACCGATCGTCGGCATACAAACGTCGGTGGACGAAGGATCTGCCGATTGTACGCGTGTTAGTATGGTGCCTCCGACAGATGTCTGCGCACAATCCGCGGACAAAAGTCTTTCGTGCAAACATGAAAATATTTGTATGCCGACACCAGAACGGACGATTGTTCGCCTGTCAGTACACAATTCGGCCGACAGACCGCAGATTTGCAAGACTGGGCATGCTCAGAAAATAGAAAACACAGGGAAAGTTAACCATTACATGACATCACTTCTGCAGTCGGCGGACAAAATTCTTGTGCTGTCCTTGTGCTGTCTTTGCACTTTTCAGCAGACACCGACATCCCGGGGAGAAAAGAGGAACATTTGTAAGCCGACCATCGGTACGTGTGTACGGGGCTTAAATCTAAACGAAATCAGCCAACAAAAGTTGTATAGTGTGTATCCAGCTTTAGGATCTGTCTCGCTGTTTAAGAGAATTTGGACTGAAAGCCCACTCTGCAGTGACCAAACCTCTCATTAGCAGAAAGAATCAAAAGGCTAAACTAACCTTTGCCGAGGAGCATGTTGTGTGGACAGAGGGGAGCTTGTCCAAAGTTCACTTTAGTGATATCAAGCAAGTTTAATTTATTTGGGTCCAATGGGAAACATGTTCGTCCTTAAACTGGGGAAAGACTGAACCCAACATGTGTGAAGAAGTCAGTGACAAGAGGAGCTGGAAGCATTATGGTTTGGAGGGTGTTTGCTGCATCAAGAGTTGGCCTCTTATACAGCTACATGGTAGAGTGAATGCTGAAAGGAGAACACAGGTGCCACACTAAGTGAGTACCTTTTCATTGGCTAACTCATAATAAATCTTGATATACTGCACTTAGTGTGGCGCCTGTGTTCCCCTTTCAGCTCGCCACAAGCCCCTTCTACTTGTCATCAGAGCAGCCTACGGAGTGTGGTGGTTTGAGATTTATGCATATGGACTTTTAATACAGCCACCATCATGTTGCTGTTTTTATTAATTTAGCACATGTTTGTATGCCCATTATTGGAGTCTGTGAAGTCTTTTGGACACCCCTTCCCCTGTTGTGCGCCAGGTTCACCCTTTTTTTGGTAGAGTGAATGCAAATGTTTATTAGAACCTTCTTCGACAACTTGCAGTTCCTTCCATGCATGCGTTCATCACCTAATCAGCCAGCAATTTTCTTGCACAGCAAGGCCCCCTGTCACAGCAAAACGGATACACAGCAGTTCTTTGGAGCTGAAAACATTGAAATAATGAAATGGCCAGCCCAAAGTCCTGATCTAAACCCAATAGAAAACCTCTGGAAAGTCCTTGGAGACAAAGTTATGGTCAAGAAACCCACTACAGTCACCAAACTGTGGAAGAGACTGCAAGAAGAGTGGAACAAAATAACACCAGAGCAGTGTGAGAGACTAGTGATGTCCGGTGGCCTCAGATGTGCTGAAGTCATTCAAAGCGAAGGCCTGTGCACTTCCTACGAATTGTTTTAACTTTCAGAATTTTAGTTATAATCTTTCTCCGTGCTACAGTGAGTGCTGTTCTCTAATTTTGATCATTGTGTTTTCTACAAAATAAAGGTGCCTTGGTTATTTTGAAAAACGCTGTTCTTTTAGCATGGTATTGCCACAACAAACATTCCATTGAATGTTGAGCAATGAAGATTACATTATTTCTGAAAAAATCAAGTGTTCATAAATTGTTCCCTAATATTGATTGCTAATTCAAACTCTCAATTGTTTCTTCTTGTTTCTTTAAAAGTCCTGTGCATCTTTAGTCTACATAAATACCTTAAATTCATTCCCAATATCCCAATCTGCATTCATGTATTTTATGCATGCAGCTACAATTTATTTTGCTCTCTCAATATCTCTTTGTAAGCCACCTATTCACATAAGCAGAGAGTGGAAGTGATAAGCCTGAGTGAAAGAGCACATCCCTGACAATTGTTTAGATGAGCATGTCCCTCACTGTGGGCCACTGGGTGGCGCAGACCTTAGCTGAATAACTGTTCAAGATTTAGATCTGATAGAATTGAATTAACTGATAGGCAGACTGTTTAACTAAACTCTGCAATATCCAGTAGCCAGCTCCATCCCCCCGAAACATGCATCTCTAAAGGGTGCCTGGAGATTTGTTTTTTCACCTTTGCAATCAGCAGGAAGCAGGTGTATCATCCCCTCAGCTGGCTGTTATTAAGAGCTGGAAATGTGTAAAAACTGCAGCTACAGGGATAGACAGAAGGTTATGCACACTGATGGGTCACAGGGAATACTCATGGGAAGCTTCCTCATAGATCTACAAAAACACTCCCCAGTCCAGCTGCAAAGCCAGCAGGGTCATCCTTCACCCATCATGGTGGGCATGCCCTATAGTGCCTTTAGGGACTTGACCTCCCCCTTTGGGTGGATTACTGCCCTGGGATCTGTATAGCACCCTGCCAGTAAAATGCACTGTACACTGGAGGTCACTGCCTACAGGATCCAGAGCCGACCAGCAGATGTTACAGGCTGTACCCACTCTTGTATGTGGGGCCTGGGTACAGTCCCTATTGGCCTGCTGGCCATAGTGACCTTACCTGGATAAAGCCTACTTCTGCCTCACTACCATGTGAGCGTAAAGCCTCGTACACACAATCAGATTCCCGTACGATAGAATTCAACTTCAGAAGTCATGTGTTGAATTGTTTTGTATGTATTCTTTCGTTTCTGAGCATGCCTAGACTTGCTCTTACGATTTTTTTCAGACTAATGCCCCGTACACACGTGCAGATTATCTGCAGACTTTTGTCTTCAGATTTACCTTTTCTATGTAGTGCAAGGGCCTGCCGGATTGCATACAAATTGAAAGTGTTTAGGTTTGACCTCATATTATATGGTTTTGGTAAGTCTGCAGATAATCTGATAGTGTGTATGGGGCATAAGTTTCAGGGTTAAATAGCACTTGTGTTCATTTTGACACATAACAAGAAGCAGTAAACCTCTGTATACTGATTCCATTTCATTTCATCATCCTCTAGTTGTGTTAAATGAGTGCGGGGGGCGCGGCAGCGGCGGCGCGGAGTTCCACCTCCCTGAAATTAGTTTTTGCAGGTTGGGATGCCTGGGTTTTATGTAAAGCGAAATCAATGGTAAGTTGTAGATTTCTCTCTCTGCTGGAGATGTGACTGTTCCCAGATGACGCCACTAGATGGCGCTCTCCCCTAACACTTCCCATACTTGCTGCGGTTGGGGCTGTGCATCTCAGACACGTGACTCTGCTAACTTCCCCAGTATAGAGCTGACTGTGCGACGTGCTGTAAAGGAAGTGCTCAGTGACGTCATGGTGGTAAGTTCTCGAGCAGTTCTGCTTCAGAAAGTAATGGCTGCAGTAATGAATGCTGGCAGTGACATTGCACACAATTCTGTCCAGTAAATGTGAGATAGAGCAGACAATGGTGAGCATTGCTCACAGCTTTCAGTATTAGGGTCAGTGTCTGTACACAGCATGGGGGGTTCTGCAGGTTGCAGTGCAGGAAGACAGCCAGACATGCAATGATAGTGGTAGTAGTAATATTAGGTATATAAATTGCATTCAATGTTTTCCCAGCACTTCCCATAATATGTATTCACATCAGTCCCTGCCCTCAGGAGCTTACAATCTAAGGTCCCTATCTTGCATACAAATACTGAGGCCATTTTTACAGGCGACTACCTACGATTATGTCTTTGGAGTGTGGGAGGAAACCTGAATACTTGGAACACCCGTGCAAGTACAGGAAGACCATGCAAACTCCATGCAGATATCTTCCTGGTTGGGATACAAACTGGGGACCACAGATCAGCCCAGCTGTGTTGGGACACAAGTCCGAAACGGTCTGAGCTATCACGCTTGGAAGCTGTCAAAGCCAACAGCCAATCATAGGTGGAGGAGGGATTCCCTGCCTAGCAGCTGCACACATGTAAGTAGTGTGTAAACATGCTAACCACTAAAGCCTCGTACACACGCGTCAAAATTCGCCAGGGAATTTTCGTCCGACGACCGATCTGCCGATTTTCGGCTTGTTAGTATGATAATCCGACAACCGACTCCGACTTTTCGGGCCGAAAAAAATCTGGTGTGCAGGCTATAAAATTGTTGTCCGTTGTCAAAACACGTCCGATTTTCGTGCAGTCAGTACAGATTTTGACAGGGAAAAATCTAATGAGCAAGACTAGGCATGCTCAGAGAAGAAAGAACACAAAGAAAGCAAACCAACACATGGCATCACTTCTGAAGTATAATTTTGTCGGGCGAGAAAATTCGTGTGCAGTCTAGGCACATTCCAACCAACAAAACACCACTCTGGACAAAAGACGGACGACTGGTCGGCGGAAAATCGTTGCGTGTGTACTAGGCTTAAGTCATTAAAGAGGAAGTAAAGTCCAAAAAAAAATCAGAGGAAAAAAAAAGCCCTGTAAAGAGAAAGGCATAATGAGCTAGTATGCATCGCATACTAGCTCATTATGTAGTACTTACCTTAAAACGAAGCCCCCGCCGTGCCGCCACCTCAGCGACAGGACGGCGACATGTCCTGCCGTCCCGCTTCCGGGTTCGCGTCCTCCGGCCATCTGATTGGCCGGAGGCGCGATTACATCACTCCCGCGCATGCGCGCGGGAGCCGCTGTTCACGGCACTGAGCTCTGAAGGAACGGCACGGGTGGCCGTTCCCTCAGAGCGCCTGCGCCGATGACGTCATCGGCAGTTTGCGCTGTAAATATCTCCTAAACGGTGCAAGTTTGGGAGATATTTATAGCACCTATAGGTAAGCCTTAATATAGGCTTACCTATAGGTAAAAGTTATACAAGAGGGTTTACAACCTCTTTAAGCAGATCGGTCCTCACTATATGGGCTTATTCACACAGATGCTGAGACTCATCCGCCATGCTGAGCCGCTTTCAGCTGCATCTGTATCCACCTCAGAGCCGCATGCAGGCAGCCAATAGAAGTGGATGCAGACGCATGGACACAGTTGTATGTCAATATCTGACTTGGGGGCAGGAGCAGGTGCACAGATCTGAACACAGAAACAGGAACATCATAATACCACCGGTGAGCGCAGTTAAAATTTGCTGTGCTTTATTCACTGTCATTCATGTTTATAATACAGCAAAAGTTTAAAGCGGAGTTCCGCCCTCCCAAAAAGAAAAATGTAAAAGTCAGCAGC
Organism: Pelophylax lessonae; assembly: GCF_965119305.1. Taxonomy (NCBI): domain Eukaryota; kingdom Metazoa; phylum Chordata; class Amphibia; order Anura; family Ranidae; genus Pelophylax; species Pelophylax lessonae. Next base: position 239,044,082 of record NC_138775.1, on the reverse strand, counting down.
TACACATACTGTAGGTGCTGACTTTTAATATTGGGACACTTACCTGTCCTGGAGTCCAGCGATGTCGGCACCGCAGCCAATGTTTACATCGGCTGTCGGGTGCTGCCGCCGCCAATGCCGGTCAGTGAAGCCTTGCGGCTTCACGGGCGGGTCCCTACTGCGCATGCGCGAAGAGCGCTGCGCATTTGGATTAGCTCGGTGGCGGGGGAAGGAGGAGGGGGCCAAACTTCAGAGGGACGGCGCCATCTCCCGGAAGTGGGGAAGGGTACCTGTCAAAAACAGGTACCCGTCCCCCCCTCCCCCCTGAAAGGTGCCAAATGTGGCACCGGAGGGGAGGAGGAAGCAAATGAGCGTAAGTTCCACTTTTGGGTGGAACTCTACTTTAAAGTGGAAGTATGGGGCCAAATAAAAAAAATATTACCTATATGATACAGTCTGCCAGTAGCATTAATGCAGCAATGTTCTTTTTTTTTTATTCCCCCTTGTAACATAGTTTTATCCTTTATTGATCCCGCCAGTAAATCTTTTATTTTTTCCACTGTAACAGACCAATCGTTCCAGTTAAAATAGAACTAAAACCATTGCTTTAATAGTTTCAAAAAGCAGGTACATTCCCGGAATCCCAGAAACTTAACTGTCACATTGCTTGTTCTCTCAACCAAACTGTCAAACTATTTAATGGCAGGGTTCATAACTGATCGCATGTGCAGCACCATGAGCGTTGCAGATGAAAGATGGCAGCTTCCTTGGCTGGAAACGATAGGAGGTTTTAGTTCCGCTTCAAAGTGACACTTACCAGGGTTGACCCTAACCATAAATCACTGCAATGGTGCTTCTAATGGTCGGCTTTATTCATATGGTTTATCATTTTTTTCCCATAAGAAAAGGTTGCAGTTATTGCTTTAGGGCCTCAGTGAAATGGACATTTGAGACGTTTGATGTAAAGTGCGTAAATATGTCTGCACCTTGGAGAGACCTCTGCATTGGTTGTGCAGTGTCCGGGAATTTGTAGTGCTTGCAGAAACACACATGGGTGTAAATCCTCGAACAGAGATGTATGTCTGTGTGTTAGTACACGTAAGCATAGCATACACCTGTACAGCCATTCATTACTATGCAGAGTTATAGGCTATGTCTTCCGGTTGTGGAAATACACCTTCAGTTTATGTCTGATGCCTGAAGGTGTCCGTGTCATGGGGCCTTATAGGTTTTGCAAACTGAAATATAAACCTTTAGGGCCAATTTAAGTCTTTCTTTTGCGACAACACAAACGTCATCGCAGTGCACAGCAACATACATGGACACACTGCAGTGTCCTTTATTTTGAATAGCACCCCAACACACTAAGGCAACACACTTGCATTGTGATGTGCTGCAATGCATGGAAACACTACAGTGTATTGCAATGCATTGCAGCAAAAAAATTGTCCAATTTTCCAGGATATTTTGATACAATTGTATTTAGTGGGCTGCCTTAGAGCCCATTCACACAGGGGCGACACGACTTGCCGGGGAGACCTGTGAAGTCGTGGTGCACAGCGTGCACCGTGACCTTGGCGCGACATGCACGGACTTCATATCATTGAAGTCAATGCAAGTCACCTCCAGGTCGCCCCAAAGTAGTACAGGAACCTTTTTCTAAGTCGGAGCGACTTGTGTCGCTCCTATTAGAACGGGTCCTGTGCTAATCTATGGCAGGCGACCCACCGCGACTTGTCAGGCGACCAAGTCGCCTGACAAGTCGCGCTAGTGTGAATGGGGGCTTAATGCAACGCACATTAATGCGTGATTTAACACACAATAATTAGCGCACTTCATAACTGTAAATGTGCCCTTTAAGTAAACCCTTCATGGAAAAAAAACAGAGGTCAGCATTGATCTACTGTACATCTGACAATGCTAGTTGCTTGACTGTTGTGCCAATGCTCTAAATTCAGTACTTTCTGAGTCACTGAGCTGGAACAAGTTTGCAAAAAAGTTGGTAAAAATTCCTTCCAGGATTGGCAATGGTTGCTTTAGCCAACGTTCACATTGGGTTGATTTGACGTGTCAAATCGGAGCCTATTGCCGGCAATGGCACCGTCCGAATCGATGAGACGCTGACTTTGCGGCGCCGCACCGATTCCCAAAAGTAGTTTCTGCACTACTTTTTGCGACATCAGTGGGCGATTTCAATAGACATCTGTGCATGAACCCGCACAGATGTCTGTCTAATTGCCCCCGAAGTTGGATTGAAAATGCCAATTTGAAATCACTCGAACAATTTCAAACCCACCCTCAGTGTGAGCCTACACTTAATGTTTCCCTTATCTTAAGAGGAGATGCAAGTGTGAAACAATGATATATTAACCCCCATCCCACCCACCACTGCCCTAACATGGTTATTAGGCAATGGACTTCCTGATCATGTGACCGCTGTGATTGACTATCCCAGTCATCACATAGTCAGGAACCTGTCCTGCTGACTTCCAATGATGCCTAGATACTGGGAGCTGTCAGTGACAGCTCGTTTACTATACTAGGAACTTGCAGTGAGCATGCTCTCAGCTGCCATGGACACAAATGTGTGGCATGTGGGCATTAGGGCCCACCCGCATTGTCGCAACTTTGGATTGTAAGCTCTACAAGAAGGGCCCTCCTATTCCTTCTGTATTGAACCGTATTGTAGTCGTACTCTCTCTCCCTCTTACATTGTAAGCTCAAATGAGCAGGGCCCTCTGATTCCTACTGAATTGTATTGTAACTGTGTTGTCTGCCACCATGTTGTAAAGCGCTGTGCAAACTGTTTGTGCTATATAAATCCTGTATAATATTAATAATTAAGGTTAAACCGAAACAAAGGGAAAAAACTCTTCCTTCTGCAAGAAGTGTTTTCAAGTGCCCCTTCTACTGTTGTGTCCCAAAATATAAAACAAACTAAAAATCCAGGAAGAGAGAAATTTGATCATGAAGTGAGTTCTCCTCAGTAGAGTTCCTGGGAAGTGCTTGTTAGAATTCTAACTCTCCAGCATCTATCAAAGATGGAAATTGTCTCTCTGCTATGTCTATGCAAATTCCGTCATACTTTCTTTATCTTTCTCCTTCATGTAGAAATTTGCACTACAGCTCAAGGCCAATCTTGAGAACATCACCCGGCTTCGGCCTGTAGGAGATGACTTCCGCTGGTTTCTGAAGGTGAGAGAATACAAGTATTGGTGTCACCTATTTAGAAATGTAATACAGTGCAGTAATACCTTGGTTTGCGAGCATAATTAATTCCAGCAGCATGCTTGTTATCCAAGACACTCGTATATCAAATCAAATTTTCCCATAAGAAATAATGGAAACTCAGATAATTCGTTCCACAACCATTTATTGTTATAAATAAAGATATGCTGCTATCATATCTAAAACACAGTACTGTACAGTATAAGCATGCCATCCCCTCTGTTAAATAACATTATGTGTCTGTACTGTATTTAAAAGATGCTGATCCCTGCTGTATCAGAGCGTCTCCTGGCGCTCACGTGACTCTTCGGCTCTCTACTTCTCTCCTCCCCGGATGATGTCAGCGGGAGTGCTCGGCCCCGCCCACCGGGGAGAGCAGAGAGAAGAGGAGTCACGTGAGCGCCGGGAGACACTCTGATACAGTAGAAGTCAGCATCTTTTATATACAGTACACATGATGTTATGTAACAGAGGGGATGGCATGCTTGTACTGTACGAAACCACTTTAGCATTGTTAAACCACTTTAACATTGTGAGTCTAATACTGCTCGTATATCAAGGCAACATTTTTAAAAAAAATGTTGCTCGTCTTTCAAAACACTCGTAACCAGGTTACTCGCAAACCAAGGTATTACTAAAACTGTATTTCATCAGTGGGCAAAATTCCTTGTTTTAGTATTGAAGTTGCAGGTTTCCTGGCTAGACCAGCACCTTGGAAATGCAGCCTGTCAATTCTTTTAAAATTAGTGAGACTGTGGAAGAGATGTGTTCTCTTGACTCACACCCATGGACACATTTTTTGGTACCCCTACAGCTCATTGAAACAATGCTGCATTACTGAACAGGGATTAAATGTAAAAGCAATTGTCTTATCTATACCTGCACACCTTTGGAATGCTGTAGAGCAGGGGTGTCCAAACTATGGTCCTCCAGCTGTTCAGGAACTACAATTCCCATGAGGCATAGTAAATCTCTGACATCCACAGACATAACTAGGCATGATGGGAATTGTAGTTCCTGAACAGCTGGAGGGCCATAGTTTGGACACCCCTGCTGTAGAGTAAAGCAAGTTATGCCAATTGGAAGATTTCCTTGATATTATTTTTTCTGGGAACAAACCAAAATTTGGGTTTTTCTTTTACTTTCAGTGATAACAGTAAATAAGACAAATAGAGAGGGTGATCTCCCCAATGAGGGCACAAACTACAAATATATAGGCCTGGACAGATTTGGTGGCACCCCTACACCCCTAGAAAAGATTATAAATCATTGGATCTTAGTGATTTTTCAAACTGTTTTCCACAATTAGTCACACGTATCTTGTAATTAGTCATTCAGCCTATTTATTGGAGAAAAGTGAGAGAAAACTGGAGCTTTTTGGTAAATCACATCATCTCTAGGTTCACAGATTAAAAAATGATCTGAAGCCTATTGAACATCTGTAAAAAGAGCCGAAACATGCATCCTGGAGAACCTGAGACAGCTGGAGCAGTTTGCCTAAGAAGAGTCGGCCAAACTACCTGTTTTGTCTCATTAGAAAAATAATGTGTTCCCCCCCCCCCATGTGGAATTGGGACTTTAATGGCAAACAATGCACCAATACAAAGATATAAAATGTAAAAATGTATTTAAACATCTTTAAAAGGATTTTTAGTCAAGAAACCAATCTATACACACATGTAACATAAAAGCAGCTAATCCATACAAACATCTGAGTAATAAAGTAAACATTTGAAGAATGCTGTCTCCATTCTACCCGACGCATTTCAGGTATATAACCTTTCCTCGGGGGTTTTTTTTCGAAGGAGATGCTTACATTCAATGTATTCTACAAGAAAAGGGTTTGACATTGCAGTGATAATCAGTACAGAGCATACACATAGTCAATTTACTCAGATGTTTGTATAGATTAGCTGTTTTTATGTTACTTATGTGTAGGCTTGTGACGGTATCAGATTTTCATGCTGCGATTAATTGATTAAGGTTTTGCCACGGTATACGGTATTATCACGGTATTCTATTATTAAATTTAAATTATTAAATTTCCACCTCACTTCAATTTCATTGCTGAATTTAGGGGCTTTGGTTCACTTATGCACATTATTATATAGTCAGTCAGTACAGACTCTGTGAACCAGGCCTAAAATAGGTCATCAAGCAGTGTCTGGCCTACCTGGTGATGACTGGTCCTGGCGCTCGGCTCCGATCCGATGGCCTGGTCATTAAGAGGGCAAATCCTTGTGGTCAAGAAGTGGTTAAACCTGAAGGAGGTGTTGTTTATAAATTACTTTACTATTGCTTTAGGCCTGGTTCACATGTATGCGGGTTGGTGGTTCACATGTATGCGGGTTGGCGGTTCACATGTATGCGGGTTGGCGGCCCACATTTGCACAGGCATAGCACCCCATTGATTTGAACGGGCTGCTATGCCCTCATTTTCCGCAGAAAAAAGGTGCATGCAGCATTTTTTTTAAATTCAGTGGCCTTGAAATCCATCCTGCTTTTGCACCATGCGACTAACCTGCAGTTCCTGCTCTGACAAGCTTTATGCATTTTTTGTATACGTGGGCACGGCATTTAAAAACAGTTTGCGTGTGCAGCAACGGGAGGTAAGTCGCATTGGTGCAAAAGAAGGATGGATTTCATGGCCACTGCATTTTTTTAAATTCTGCATGCACCTTTTTTCACCCGCATACATGTGAACCAGGCCTAAAGCAATAGTAAAGTCATTAATTGGTTAAACCTGCAGGAGGACCGGTGTTTTTATCTATTTATGACTTTACTATAATTAATATGACTTTACTTCACTATAATAATGTAATGTGGGCTGCTATGCGTGTGTGTGTGTGTGTATATATATATATATACATATATTAGAGCTGCACGATTCTGGCCAAAATGAGAATCACGATTTTTTAGCTTGGAATAAAGATCACGATTCTCTGTGTAACAAAAAAAAAAATTGGGATAACTTTACTGTTACGTTTATTTCTTTTTTTTTTCATTAAAGTCTATTAATTGCGTTTGAAAGACTGCTGCGCAAATACAGTGTGACATAAAATATTACAACAATCGCCATTTTTTTCTGTAGGGTCTCTGCTAAAAAATATATAAAATGTTTGGGGGTTCTAAGTACTTTTCTAGCAAAAAAAAACTGATTTTAACTTGCAAGCAACAAGTGTCAGAAAAAGGTCCAGTCTTTAAGAGGTTAAACTTCCTTTCTCCCTGGCAGAGGGAAGGAAAAGATACAATGTAATCATTTTTGTTTATAGTTACTGGCAGACTTAATGCTGAAAGGCTTAGCTGTGTGAGTGAATGAGTCATCCAGCTCACTGAAATGTATCAATTCACAAGTCAGACCCAGGAGCAGAGAAACTCGGTATTTTAAAAATGCCACAATAACAATACCGTGGCTATGCAATACCGCGATATATCGAATTACCGAAAACCAGAATATGTCTACTTATGTGTATATATTGGTTTCTTGTGTAAAAATCATTTTAAATATGTTTAAATACAGTTTTACATTTATATCTTTTTATCCGTGCCTTGTTTGCCACTAAAGTCCCGATTCCATATGGGGGATACATTTTTTTTTATTGATTATGGGGATGCTGGTAGACAGGCACCTGACTTATTAAGGGTGGAAAACTTCAGCCACAGAGATTGCTTGTTTGCAGTTAGAAAATATAAGGTTGCGCCCCTCGTTTTTGTCCATGCCATTTTCATTTGTTTTATTATTTAAAGTGTTTGTTACCCTAAAAAAAAAAAATTGATTCTGCTCCTTTAAAGCATGTTATGCAGCACAGTGTTTGTGCTGTGTCATTAGGTCCCCTGTATCACCTAAAAAAACAGGCTGATCCACCAGGCTGATCCTGCCAGTTTCTGCCCTCCCCCTGTACACTGACCACGGTGTATCATGGCTGCTGAGATTGTAAGCTCTTTGAGGGTAGGGACTGATGTGAATGTACAATACGGTATACAGTAAAGCACTATGTAAATTGCCGTCTCTATATAAGTTAGTAAAAAAGTAAAATAAAAACTGAGATTTATTATTTCAAACACTGACTGAGGACCGTGTTTTAGTATTTTATTGCTACAAAAGCCCATTTAGGCTGAATCCTATTATTTATTCTTTCATCTGATGCTTGTATACTAAGTAAAAATCCCAGACTCTACCAGACTTGAACCTTACGATTTGTAGATGCAAAAAAATTCCTTTTTTTTTTTCTCTTGTAGCTGAAGTGTGGGAACTGCGGAGAGGTGTCAGACAAATGGCAGTACATAACGCTAATGGTGAGTTATACAGCATATACATGTACTAATAATTGTTTCCGGGACAACTACATACATGGTTACATCTCTACAGATGCAGATGATCTGTCAGTGAGTGCTGGTTACATTCCAAGAATGGGAAAAGAGCACCATCAGCCTCCAACCAATGTGCGGCCATTGTTCACTGAAAGCCAGTATACACTGCTCAAAAAAATTAAACAAACACTTTGAAAACACATCAGATCTCAATGGGGATAAATATCATTCTGGATATCTATACTGATATGGACTGGGTAATGTGTTAGGAAGAAAAGGATGCCACATTGTTTGATGGAACTGAAAATGATCAACCTACAGAGGGCTGAATTCTAAGACACCCCGAAAATCAAAGTGAAAAAATCATGCAGCATGCTAGTCCATTTTGCTGAAGTTTCATTGCAGCAACTCAGCAGTTTGTATGGCCCCCACGTGCTTGTATGCATGCCTAACAATGTCAGGGCATGCTCCTAATGAGACAACCAATGGTGTCCTGGGGTATTTCCTCCCAGATCTGGACCAGGACATCACTGAGCTCCTGAAAAGACTGAGGTGCAACCTGGCGGTGTCACATGGACTGAAACATAATGTCCTAGAAATGTTCTATTGGATTTAGGTCATGCGAGCATGGAGGCCATTCAATGGTATCAATTCCTTCCTCCTCCAGGAACTGGCTGCATACTCTTGCCACATGAGGCCGGGCATTGTCCTGCATCAGGAGGAACCCAGGACCCACTGCACTAGCGTAGGGTCTGACAATGGGTCCAAGGATTTCATCCCGATACCTAATGGCAGTCAGGGTGCCATTGTCTAGCCTGTAGAGGTCTGTGCGTCCCTCCATGGAAATGCCTCCCCAGACCATCACTGACTCACCACCCAACCGGTCATGCTGAACGATGTTACAGACAGCTGAACGGCTTCTCCAGACCCTTTCACGTCTGTCACATGTGCTTAGAGTGAACCTGCTCTCATCTGTAAAAAGCACAGGACGCCAGGGGCGGACCTGCCAATTCTGGTGTTCAATGGCAAATGGCAGTCAAGCTCCACATTGCCAGGCAGTGAGCACAGGGCCCACTAGAGGACATCGAGCCCTTGGGCCACCGTCATGAAGTCTGTTTCTGATTGTTTGGTCGGAGATATTCCTACCAGTGGCCTACTGGCGGTCATTTTGTAGAGCTCTGGCAGTGCTCATCCTGTTCCCCGTTGCACAAAGGAGCAGATACCGGTCCTGCTGATGGGTTAAGGACAATCTTCGGCCCTGTCCAGCTCTCCTAGAGTAACTGCCTGTCTCCTGGAATCTCCTCCATGCTCTTGAGACTGTGCTGGGAGACACAGCAAGCCTTCTGGCAATGGCACGTATTGATGTGCCATCCTGGAGGAGTTGGACTGCCTGTGCAACCTCTATAGGGTCCAGGTATCGCCTCATGCTACCAGTAATGACACTGACCCTAGCCAAAAGGAAAAACTAGTGAAAAACAGAAAAGCTGAGTAGGGGAAAAAAATGTCAGTGGCCTCCACTTGTAAAACCATTCCTGTTTTAGGAGTCATCTCATTGTTGCCCATCTAGTGCACCTGATATTAATTTTATTAACACCAACGCAGCTGAAACTGATTAACAATGCCCTCTGCTACTTAACTGACCAGATCAATATCACAGGGGTTTAATTGACTTGATGCTATACTCTGATTAAAAAATGTTCCTTTAATTTTTTTGAACAGTGTATTTGCATACATGGAGCAGATTTTTTTAAACCTCCTTTACCTTCTGAGGTTGAGCATTCTATAAGGCTAGGTTCACACTAGTCTGCACAATAAAACAGCACTTTTCACAGTGCAGGCTGGTGTAGCGTGGACTCCAACAGGGGGGCGGCGTGTTTTATGTTTCTTTTTTTTTCATCTTTATATGAAGTGTCCCATAGTGACACTTCATTCATCGCACTGCATTTTCAGCTCTTCAACACACTGTGTATTTAACAAACTTTTGCATTTTTTAGCACTTCAAGGCACAGAGAAAACAACTGTTGTATTCTATGTGCCGTAGCAGTGACCTGTGACGATGTGGAAAAATGCATCTCATCACACATAGTGCAAGAAAGCCTTAAATAACCTGCTTTAGTGCATGGAACTGTAGGCACAGTGTACATATGCGGTTATTTAACCACTTTCTGACTGCCAGCAGTACATTACTGCTGGCTGGCAGCAGCCAAAGGCATCACGATGTAACCCATATGTTGCAGTAAACTTCCTGGTTTGGAGGTGGGTGTTTGGGCCACTGTTGATGTGTGCTGTGATTGGACACAGCAAGAGTTTGTCAGCAGGTTACAGCCAACTATTTTGACTGTATACCTGCTGATCAACTGTGGAAAATCACAGCACAGAGATCTGTGTGTTTGTAAACACAACACACAGGTTCTGGCTGGATTTCTACCTGCTATCAGGTACCGTTCAGAACTAAAACCAAGGAGAGACCCAGCCAGATCTGTGAATAAAAGCAACACACATATACTTGCATACACTTGTTAGACACTCAATTACTTAATTGCCCTCCTGATCACCCCTGTCACCCAGCCAGTGTCATTAGTAAAGTGTACAGTATTATCACTGATCGCTGTTTTAGTGTCACTAGCGGCATCAGTGTCAGTTGGTGTCCCTCTCAGCCAGCGTCAGTTAGCTCCAGATTGTCCGCCACACTATCACAGTTACACTATAAGTTGCTGATCGCCACCATTACTAGTATAGTGTTTGTACAGATCAGTATCTTGATCACGATCAGAACTCTACAAGTGTCTCCAGTGGTATTGTTTCCCAAAAATGCAGTGTTAGAAGGATCAGTCCTGATCGCCGCCAGCACTTGCAGCATGTAGCAGAATACATTTTGGCCTAAATATATTTGGAAATTTGATCTATTTTCTACTTTCTGTTATAAAACATCTTTTTGTGACCTTTTTTCGTTTTATATAAAGAGGAATTTTAAAACCCAGTGGTGATCAAATACCAGTGAAAGATAGCTCTGTGTGAAAAAAAAATGTATTTAAATTAATTTAAAATAAATTGAATTTGGGTACATTGTTGCATGACTACACAATTGCCAATTAAAGTAAGTAGCACAGTGCTGAATGGCAAAAAATGCCCTGGTCATGAATGGGCTAAACATTCCGGAGGTCAGTTGTTTAAAATAAAAACAATTGTTGCATTGGGTGCCATGGGTCACAACCAGCATTACTGCATAAATGCATTATTTCTTGTGTTTGTAATTATTTTCTAATGGACGGTCCTGAATGTTGAAGAACTGATTGCATTAGGGTAGATTGTTTCAGAATGCAGCTTGAAGGATGATTTCCTTCTATAGATGGGACCCGATCTGGTTATACCTGCTCTTCTTCCTTCTTGCAGCATGTGAATGTGATTAAAGAATAGGATTTTTATGAGACTTTTACTTGGCTGGTGTTAATGAGACTTTTCTTGTTGTCACCTGCAGGACAGTACCCCTCTGAAAGGAGGCAGAGGTAGTGCCAGCATGGTACAGAAATGTAAGCTGTGCTCCCGGGAAAACTCTATAGGTAAGTCTTCACACACGCTACATCCTGAGAACTGGGAGGAGGGGGATGAGTGTCTTTAAAGGAAGAGAGGGTAAAATGTTATGAGATCATTTTTGAATTATTTTAACATTTAGAAGGAAGGCATTTTGGGAGTTTGTTATTTTTAGAGGGCATCCAGGAACGTATTCACAGATTTTCACTTTTTCCACATTTTGTTATGTTACAGCCTTATTCCAAAATGAATTAAATTCATTATTTTCCTCAAAATTCTACAAACCCCATAATAACGGGAAAGAAGTTTGTTTGAAATCTTTGCAAACTTATTAAAAAACTGAAAAAATAACATGTACGTAAGTATTCACAGCCTTTGCTCAATACTTTGTTGAAGCACCTTTGGCACCAATTACAGCCGCAAGTCTGTCTGAGTATGATGCTACAAGCTTGGCGCATCGGTTTTTGGGCAGTTTCTCCCATTCTTTGCAGGACCTCTCAAGCTCCATCAGGTTGGATGGGGAGCGTCGGTGTACAGCCATTTTCAGATCTTTCCAGAGATGTTCAGTCGAGTTCAATCCAGGCTCTGGCTGGGCCACTCAAGGACATTCACAGAGTTTATCTTGGCTGTGTGTTTAGGGTCGCTGACCTGTTGGAAGATGAACCTTTCCCCTAGTCTGAGGTCCAGAGTGCTCTGGAGCAGGTTTTCATCAAGGATGTCTCTGTACATTGCTGTATTTATTGTTCCGTAGATCCTGACTAGTCTCCCAGTTCCTGTCGCTGAAAAGCATCCCCACATGCTGCCACCACAATGCTTCACTGTAGGGATGGTATTGGCCAGGTGATGAGCGGTGCATGGTTTCCTCCAGACAGGACGCTTGCCATTCAGGCCAAAGAGTTCAATCTTTGTTTCATCAGACCAGAGAATTTTGTTTCTCATTGTCTGAGAGTCCTTCAGGTGCCTTTTGGCAAACTCCAGGTGGGCAGTCATGTGCCTTTTACTGAGGAGTGGCTTCAGTTTGGCCACTCTACCATATAGGCCTGATTGTTGGAGTGCTGCAGAGATGGTTGTTCTTCTGGAAGGTTCTCCTCTCTCCACAGAGGAACCTTGGAGCTCTGTCAGAGGGACCATAGGGTTCTTGGTCACCTCCCTGACTTAGGCCCTTCTCCCCAGATTGCTCAGTTTGGCTGGGCGGCCCGCTCTAGGAAGAGTCCTGGTGGTTCCAAACTTCTTCCATTTATGGATGATGGAGACCACTGTGCTCATTGGGACCTTAAATGCTGCGGAAATGTTTCTGTACCCTTCTCAGATCTGTGTCTCGATACAATCCTGTCTCGTAGTTCTGCAGACCATTCCATGGACTTCATGGCTTGGAATACTTACGTACTTGTGTTTTTTTTTATTTTTTTTGTTTTTTTCTTTTTAATAAGTTTGCAAAGATTTAAAACAAACTTCTTTCACGTTGTCATTATGGGGTATTGTTTGTAGAATTTTGAGGAAAATAATTCATTTAATCCATTTTGAAATAAGGCTGTAACATAACAAAATGTGGAAAAAGTGAAGTGCTGTGAATACTTTCCGGATGCACTATATATACTTGTCTTACAAATTCCTATTATTTTCCCTTTTTTGGCAGTGCAAGTAACATCCTTACTGCTGACTTAAAGCCTACAGTGGTTGTAAAGACTGAAGTTTTTTTTTTTTTTTTATACCTTCAAGCATCCCCCCCCAGTACTTACCTGAGCCTCATCTTGATTCAGCGATGTGCATAAGAGCAGCAGTTCTCCTGGGTCTCTTACTCCTCATTGGCTAAGACAACAGCGGGAGCCATTGGCTCTCACCACTGTCAATAACAGCCAGTGAGCCAATGAGGAGAGAGTAGGGATGTGGCAAAGCTACACATCATGTGTGAATGGACGCACAGAGCAGCGGCTCGGGTGCTATGGGGCACTCAGCAGGAGGGAAGGGTCCAGGAGCGCCACCGGGGGACCCAAGAAGAGGAGGATTGGGGCTGCTCCGTGCAAAACCATTCACAGATCAGGTAAGCATGACATGTTTTACTATTTAAAAAAAAATGTGCCTTTAATAGCACTTTAACTTCAGGAAAACAGAGAAATACACTGATGAAACACCTATTTAGAAGATGTGTTACATGCCCAAAGATTTATATCTAGACCTGAGATTATTCTGTTGAAGTTCAGTAACACTTGTAGGAGAAGCAGCAAGCTGTCGAGCAAATCTCTCTGTCACTCTTTTCTTTGCCCCTATCAGTATGCTCCTTGCACTGCAGAACAACTGATTGGCTCTCTGTGCTGATTCCCCCTCTTACAGTCTGATGTACAAGGACTGCAAGAGGCCGATACCAGGTCAAATGCAGGTACTTGCACTGCTTACATTTAAAAAAAAAAAAAAATTAAACTGAAGTTTAAGGAGAAGTAGGGGCAAAGCTCTTTTGGCCCCCTCCACAGCCCAGCACTCTGACGAGCATTGGAGGGGCAGACAGTCCCCAGGTCTCTGCTCACTGAAGATTGAGAAGTGAGTCTTTGATTGCTCAATTCTCAGTTTAGAGATGGCGGGGGGACAGATGCTGCATCCACCTGGATGTCTGTTTTCAAACCTCATATTTCTTTTTGAAGTCAACAACTACAAAAATCGGGTACTTAGCAGTCTCTGGAGGCAAGCGTTGTCTTCCTGCAGCCAGTTCTTCTTAGCACCATGGGTCCCAATCCCACCATCTTGGATAAGGGAGCTGGCTGTAGCTTCCTGAAGAATCATGGCCGGCTTCTCACTGCAAATGCAGAAGGTTGTGTGATGCTTTGTGGATGGTCCTGCAGTCTCATGGAACATGTGACCTCACATATTCCAGGAGACTACGGGAGGGCTGGGAAAGGGACATCATCCTCATCTAGGCAAGGATTGCAGAAGTGGGAGCAGGTACCAATAAAAATTAGTACTCCCTCTTACAAAAAATAGCGGGAGGGAACGAACCAGCACAACTTCTCTTTATGAAGGTCCACTCAAATGATATGTTATTGGATACAGAGCTGGATTAATTTGTGTCTTTTTTATTTTGTCTAAAGTTCAGCATTTTAATGATCTTTCAGGAGATTGTATTGTCTCTGAACTGACCGATCTGCTCTGAATGAGCGGGATAATAAAGTGTAATTGTTCTGCAGCACTGCCAAGCTAGCAAATTTTGCAAATATGTATTGATAAAACATGGCTGCCCCCTCCCAGTGTGCAAACAGGATATATATACAAATTAAAAGAATAAAATACAAACAATGCACTTTTTTTCTAAAACTTTAATACAGCAGGATAGAGCACGCTTAGCCTTTTCACTTCTGCAATTGCCTTGGTGATCATTTATGAGACCAGCCATTTGAGGGCTTGGAAGTTCCCTTATTAGCTAGTATAAGCACACTGGTAACAGGTACAGTTTTCACCAGGGACATGCCTTGGATTTGTTTCTTTTTTTTTGGGGTGGGAAACCATTCAATCAATGCATTTATTTTCACTTAAAATACGGCTAGTGTAAGTACCTGATTTTGTCTTTACACCAGCCTCCTGAATGTGCTTACACTAAACATGATGACAGAAGGAAAGAGAAGGGGGCAGAGGGATTACCTCATCAGTCTGCTGCTGCTCCCTTCTTCATCCAGTAAACAAGCTAAGGGTGTGTTCTTGATCAAGCTGACTTGCTGCTGCAGTGGTGGTTGAAGATCTGACCTCCTTGTAAGCAGTTCCCATTTGTGTTTCAACTTTGTATTTATAAGCTTGCCTGGTATTCCCCCTAATTTTGGAAATTCCCTTTTTTCCTTTTTTAATGCAGATATACTGAGCACTTCCATGCAGCCGTACAATGTAAGTACCTGAGGGTCAGGATGTTGCTGTCCTCACTCGGTTTGGGATGGGTACCGCTATCTGCTGCTGCTGAACTCTACTCTCATGTTGTTGTGTTTGGGTTTCGCTCAGGCTGAAGACAATGAAAAATTTAAGACTATAGTGGAGTTCGAGTGTCGAGGACTGGAACCTGTAGACTTTCAGCCACAGGTAACTGAAGCAGATACAGAATTCAAAGTATATATTGTTTAAACGTCCCATTTATTAATAACATCCCTGGTGTCAGAACCAAGTTTTTTGGGGGGGGATCTGCACTTAAAAAAAGCAACTTTAAAAATGTGCTTTCTGCTTTGCTTGCTTTGGGATTCTGATCCAAGAGAAGTCCTATTCATTCCAATGTAGGGGGAAAAAGGTTCTGGGAGGAAACCTGTCACATGACGTTGACTGGGCTTCTGTCACAAAGTGTTGTCTGCATTTTCATGCAGAGAACACACCGCAAGACACCAAGCTCTTCATTTTATGAAAAGTAATGCAGGGACAGATTTTTAATTCTGGTCAGCCAGTCTTGTGATTTATAAATTAAAGGCAGACAGCATAACCAAGAAGATCACACTAATTCTAACTGTTTAATAACAGTGCTGCCTGTTTTACCACCATGCACGTTGGACAGAGGTCATGCTACTGATACATTTATCAGTCAGTAGGTTGAATATGGAGAGCTGGCAAGAAGATGCAAAGTTAATACAGGAAATAAAGATGTTACCTGCTTGCCCATGCAGATATTGCAGATATTTTGGCGGGTAAAGCAGTTCACATAACTGTATTTCAACTATGTATTTAAAAAAGGAAATTAATACCTTTCCTTAATTTTCCTTTCCTGGTGCCTATCCATGGCAGCATATGCATGGTTGGTTGCTCCACCCCCGGCCAAACCACAGGACGGTTATAACTTTATAAAAGAGGGCAACTCCTCCCATCCCATTTTTGTAACTAGACTCAAACCAGCCACAAGGATAAGAACAAGGGAGGGGAATATGCTACCATGTATAGGCACCAGGAAAGGAAAATTACAAAAAAGTAAGTATTCAATTTTCCGGTTTCCTGGTGCCTTCATGTCAGCATATACATGGTAAATAACTCGCTACCAGGGAGGGAATGCTGATGAAAAGCAGAAATTTTAATTGACTATTACAAAACGGAGACTAGCCGAATAACAGTCAACCAAAAATCATTCCCAGAAGTCCAGCGCTAGGGGGTGCATGTATATGAAAAGAGAATTGCAGCATTTGGTTCCAGAAGGGTCAATGATAATGACTGTACCACAGTTATTATTTTATTTTTTATTTCAGGTACTTATATAGCGCTGTCAATTTTACGCAGCGCTTTACATATACATTGTACATTCACATCAGTCCCAGCCCTCAAGGAGCTTACAATCTAAGGTCCCTAACTCACATACATACATAGTAGGGCCATTTTTTTTTATACAGGATCCAATTAACCTACCAGCATGTCTTTGGAGTGTGGGAGGAAACCGGAGTACACGGAGGAAACCCACGCAGGCACAGGGAGAACATGCAAACTCCAGGCAGGTAGTATCGTGGCTGGGATTTGAACCAGCGACTCTCTTGCTGCTAGGTGAAAGTGCTAACCACTACACCACTGTTCCAATAAAAATATTTATTTATTAAAAAGAACAGTCAATGTTCTACGGTTCAAAAAGATCATTGCAAAAAACAGAATAAACCATGCAGTATACGTTAAGCAGATTGCGCTCATAGACCATGGGTTTCTCCTCTGCAGAGGCTTACTGTATTCTATGTGTCCAGTACTGTGATGAATGGAGACCAGTGTCTGTCCGGGTGTCACACTGGATCTGGTCCCGTAAATGGGAAGTGAGGGAGCTGATCCCGCTAGTCCTGTGGATGGGAAGTGAGGGGATGGCAAAGCGGGGAGGCCAGCTAGTGGCCGGACATCAGGCTGCGGTGCGCTGGATGTGAAGTCACTAATATAGGGCAGCGCTTAGCTCACAATCCATCAAGGAGGCTAAAGGGGGAACACAAAACAATTGGAGCAAGCTGTAGAGGGCTGTCGTCATAACAATTCATTTCCGGCATGGCCTTTTGTCAAGTCATGTGACAAGACAGTCGAGGGAGTTTAAATAGAAGGCTGGCCTGGAAGTAATATTAATCTTAAAGGCAAAGACCGAAACATGACACGATAAAGGGCCACGCCCGAAACACGTTGTCACGATGATAGTCTTCTGACAGCTTGCTCCATCCGGTTTGTGTTCCACCTTTAGCCTCCTTGATGACTTTTGAGCTCACTCTGTATTGATGACATCACGTCCGGCGCGCCGCTCTCCCTTACCGGCTGCCTAATGTCTGGCCACTAGCTGGTCTCCCCGCTTTGCCATCCCCTCATTTCCCATTTAGGAGACCAGCGCCAGCGTGAAGCCCGAGCAGAGACTGGTCTCCATTCACGGCAGTCTGGGACCTGGATAATAGGATACAGTAAGCCTCTGCAGAGAAGAAACCCATGGTCTATGAGCGCAATCTGCTTAACATATACTGGCTGTCATAGTTTAATATGTTTTTTGCAATGATTTTTTTGCACCTTTGAACAGTGACTGTTCTTTTTAATAAATCTTTTTTAGTCTACATTGGAACTGTGGTGCAGTCATTATCATTGACTATTCTGGAACCAACTGCTGCCATTCTTCTTTTTATATACATGCACCCCCAGCGCTGGACTTCTGAATTACATCCCATTTAGCACCTGTACCTTTTTTGGAGTTAAGACTAGCCAGATCTAGGCTGTAGTGAGCCATAAACATGGAGAACAAGGACCAGCTGGCTGCCTTGCAGACTATTTTTGGGGAGACCTTTGCCAAGACTGCCCATGAGGATGAAATTGGCCGGGGGCGGAGGAATCAACCATGCATATGCTGCAATGTATAGGCACAAGGAAAGCATGTTTGGCATTCCTCTTCAAACTTATGTTTGCTTAAAATGGCTGCTCTACTATTGTTCTGGATTGTGTACATCATCATGATGTGTCTTCCTGTACATTATATAGCAACACACATCAGAAACAAAAGAAAAAAACTTTTTTCTGGAACTTCACTTTGATGCAGGTGGCGGTTCCATTTCTAGGCACAACAAACATTAGCGTCTGAAATGAAAACTGTCTGTGCTGCTCCAGCAATGAATCACATGACTCCATATACGTTTCTATGATGGGTTATGAGATGCAATGGAGAATTATTGGTTGCAAAGGCATTTCGTACTGGATGCCCAACTTCTTTTAGGCATCTTTCATCAGATTGGTCGCTCAGCATGTTGTGCTCTGTTGCATAGACTCATTCACAGGCCAGTGTTGTAAAGAACAGAGGGGGCTGCTTCTGTGCACCTTTAGCTGATCTTCCAGAAAGTGGCCTAATCTCTTTAGTAGATTACTGATTAGTCACTCTTCCATCACCATGTCACACTGATGTAACCAATTATTGTCCATTATGTAAAGTGGGGATTGTGGAAAACAAGTGAGAAATATATTGGCTTACGCAGTTCGGGTGTTAGTTCTGTGACATATGTCACCCCGTGTGTGCTGCATGCCACAGTTAAAGAGTCAGGTAAACAAATCAGCTAAGGATTATAGCAGTTTATCTATAGAGTGTATACATTGCTTGAGAGGCATGGGAAAAATATATCAGGGCAGTGCTGACCAGTTTGTAAGAGAGAGGCTCATATACAGCTTCCAGCCCTCTGACCATTATAGAGATCAGGAAATGCGATATTCTAGACAGGAGCTCCAAGTGTAATAACCCTGATGCTTTTATTCTAGACAGGAGCTCCAAGATATTAACCCTGATGCTTTTATTCTAGACAGGAGCTCCAAGTATATTAACCCTGATGCTTTCCACTATGTGTAGTAGCAGTAATATTTAGTAGGAATTGTATAAGTTGTTAATAATATGTGCTATTCCTTATGCTATCCCATCTAATAGAAACTGTGCACAGAGGATGTTGTAAGCTCGGTATGGCTCTCTATTTCATATCACAGCATTCCTAGATAGCAGCTGTGAAGCTCTGTGTAAAAATCTACTTTACTTTTACAAGTCTGATGTCCATGCATTTAAAAATGGTAATGGATATTTTACCAGTACTTGTGTGTAAATCCATTTCCAAAATAAAACATTAAATATATCCCTTTGCAGCAATTTAAAGGCATTTTTATTTTTTAACTTAGAAGCCAACTAGCACCAATTTGTGTCTCACACATGCAGACCACTACAAAAGTCAACCAAGTAAATATGCCGACGGCATGTCCAGTCTAGCGGACAAGACGGAATGTTATGGGTTTGATGTGCAGCAATATGAGAGCCTATGAAGGGGACATTGTTCTAGAATAAGCATTTTACTGATTATTTTATGTCAGTACATGTTTACTTTATCTTCAGTAAATGCTGTTAAATGGAGAGCACTAGATGATTCTCCATTGAGGAACACAGATTAAGCTTCTCTGGAGATAGCTGCAGTGGTCTGGGCTGGATATCTATTCCAGAAAAGATCGTTCTGTGAAGGGGCGATAACCATTGCTGGGATTTATTTTTACACAGGGATCTTCTGACCTCATATAGTCTAGAGGTCGATTAATAAGGGAAAGCGTACACCTATTTATCCTTGGAAGAAGTGTTTTTCAAGTTTAAAAAAAATAGCAACATTGATTTTTTTTTTTTTTTTTTTGACTAGTCCGTTTTAGGGAAATCTGAAAATAACAGGTGATCTAAATTGATGTGGGACTGTTATTTATTTCATTTTATCAAATGTATTTCACATTTATTTCATTTGAATGCACTAAGATCTGTTTGGAATGAAGTTGTGGATTATTATTATTTCGGTTTAATGCACATTTGCAGGATACTTTTAATTAAAATGATGAAATTTAATTTTTGGGCACTAGGATATTGTTTATTTTTTATTTACATTTATATGAATGAATGATTCACATAATGATGTATATTTAGGAAATGTACAGGGATGTATTTAAATATTAGCAGGGCTGGGTCTATCCTATTTGATCTGGGGGTGCAGTTTAAAAAGTCATGGGCCATAAAGTCAACATTGTGACAGATACAGGGAACAACGAGTCAGAAACCAGAAATAGTGTCTGACAGGGAGTGCAGAGGCAGTGCAGAAGTGAACAGGGAACTCTAGTATGTAGTAAGCTGTCATTAGATTAGGATGATTAAAAAGAACCTGTGCCTCCTTATATCAAGTGTTCCTATCGGAGTCCCTCCTTACATCACTGGACCTTATCAGAGTCCCTCTATGTGCCCATTGGAGTGCCCCCTTGCATCAGGTCTCCATTGGAGTGCCCCCTTGCATCAGGTGTGCCCATTGGAGTGCCCCCTTGCATCAGGTGTCCCCATTGGAGTGCCCCCTTGCATCAGGTCTCCATCGGAGTGCCCCCTTGAATCAGGTGTCCCCATTGGAGTGCCCCTTTGCATTAATTGGCTGCATCAGAATACCTTCTTACAACAACTATCCACACCAGAGTACCCCCTTACATCAACTGTCCCATCAGAATGCCCCCTTAACATCAAAGGTCCCATCAAAGTCCCCCTTACATCACTTGTCCCCATCAGAGTGCCTCATGGATCGGTGGATGCACTCTTAGAGACCTGGAAGGCGCAGTTCTTTACAACACAAGCTTGCATTGAAGCTGTGTTTTGCTGCTAACTCCTCTTGGTGATTTCAGCAACTGAACAAGCATATCGATCATTATCAGGGTAATGTGAAAAATGTTGCATTTCATTTGGACATGAAGGTCCCAGAGTCTGGAGGAAGAGTGGAGAGGCACACAATCCAAGTTGCATGAGGTCCAGTGTGATGTTTTCACAGTCAGGTATGATTTGGGCAGCCATGTTATCTGCTGGTGTTGGTCCACTGTGTTTTATCAAGTCCAAAGTCAGAGCCGCCTTCCACCAGGAAATTCTAGAGCACTTCGTGCTTACCTCTGCTGACCAGCTTTATGGAGATGCCGATTTCATTTTCCAGCAAGACTTGGTAGTTTTGACGGTATGGGCAGGTGCCAATACCTGGTTTATTGATCATGGTATCACTGTGCTTGATTGGTCCGCAAATTCCCCTGACTTAAATCCCATAGAGAATCTGTGGGGTATTATCAAGAGGAAGATGAGAGACACCAGACTCAACAATGCAGACAAACTGAAGGCCATTATCAAAGAAACCTGGGCTTCCATAACACCTCAGCAGTGTCACAGGCTGATCACCTCCATGACACGCCGCATTGATGCAGTAATTCATGCAAAAGGAGCCCCGACCAAGTATTGAGTGCATACTATACTGTACATGGACATATTTTTCAGTAAGCCAACATTTCTGTATTAAAAACCCTTTTTTTATTGGTCTTATGTAATAATCTAATTTTCTGAGATACTGAATTTGGGGTTTTCACTGGCTGTAAGACATAAGCATTTCTTTATTTCAATTTTGAGGATTGTCACTCTGTGTGTAAGGCATTTATATAAAATATACGAGTTTCTCTTTTTGAATTGAATAACTGAAATAAATTTAACTTTTTGATGATATTCTAATTTTATGAGATGCACCTGTATATTGTCCTTTAGCTAGTAGTAGCTAGTCACAATCAAATCAACATGTTCTGTAATGCTAAAGAGGTTTCACGGCTTATCCAAACCATTTATTAAGTTCTCTTATACCTTCACAGACATTGTGCTGTATTTGTCTTTCTACAGGCAGGCTTTGCTGCTGAAGGTGCAGAGACTGGAACACCCTTCAATGAAATTAACTTGCAAGAGAAGGTAGGTGTGTCCTGACCCATTTATCATTATCTAGCCAATGAGGGTATTTAAAAGAAAATGATATTTAGTCATACAGTACCTATTTACCGTGGGTTATATGCTACCTTCTGGTACCTTCGGGTGATTAAACATTGGTCAAAAGAAAGCTGCAGAGACATCTTCTGTATAACCCCTCCCACTATTTCCATAAGTGATGGAACTCTGATCTCTAGTAAGAAAAGATTACCTCTTTTCTAAGGATGATTTTTTTTTGCTCTCTAAGATTCTCCTATCAAGATTCCTGGCTGCACCATAATCACAGAGGCTCCTTCTTCAGCTTCCAGATTGGTTGACTCTTTGGTTGCTTCGAGCACTGGATCCTGCATCGGCGCTCACCCTGCCATGTGGTGGATCATAATGAGTTATCCACAGATTGCCATACAGATACAGGTGACAGAATGGTAGTCTGAGCCCACAGAGCCCTAGTACCCTCTGTTTGAATAGTTGCCTCCAGACCGATCCCTGTCTTCCTCTGGCACTCTGCTGGTCCCTTTGATGCTCAGCCGCCCTCCTACTCATCTAGGAAGGAGTTTTTTGCCGTGTCTGATTTCATGGGCAGAAATTTTGTCCTTTTAGTGGCTGTAGCTAACAGGTCACAAGCGAGCCCTTTCAGTCTCCCTTCCTGGGATAGCCTGACTTTACCTAGGCTACAGACAAATTTGCCCAAGATAGATAAGAAACATTTCTCTTATCCTTCTGAGGAACTTGATCAGGATGAGCAGATGCTTTCGGCTGAAATTTCAACCAAGTTTAGGATACCATTGCTACCCTTATTAATGCCATATGCTCTTCTTTAGCGTTAAAGCAGCCTGCGTCTTCTCACCCCAAGATCTCTCATATGGGGTCTCTACAACTGACCAAACTTGTTAAGACTATCCCAGTCCACCCACTTAAAGGCATTCCTATGTGGTTACTGGCCTCACCCTGAAATGCCCCCCCCTCCTGTAGAGGATGTTATATGACCCAGTGGAGAAAAGGTTAGAGGGCCTCTTTACATACCTTTTTACCTTGGCAGAACCTGTCATGCAGCCTGTGATTGTTTCCATGGCAGTTTGCACTAAGTGCATGGCCTGAAATATCTTAATGGAACCCTCCGTTAACCACCAGCTAGAGCTTTTACCTGTGGCCTTACACTACTGCATGAACAGCTTGGCAGATATGCTTCACCAGATCTCCAGGATGAGTTTCTTTTCTGTCCATATGCGGTGGATTGTTTGGATCAAGAAGATCAGGGGGTTAGAGTACCCCCCCTCCCTTTTCGAAAAAGGAGGCCCGTGCTTTTTCAGGTACTTCTTATCTTGAGGTTAGGAAAAGTTATTTTCTTCTTCCTCAGGCCTTAAGCTCCAAGCCTAGAACAAGGTTTAATTTGATAAGTGGGGGTGTTCCTTCATTATAAAGAGGGCTTGGAGGTTTAGGCCTTCAGAGTTGGAGGATGTCTGTCTGCCTTTAGGGCCTTCTGGTCCCAGGAACTTTGCTTTGTTTGGGTCCAAAGTGTAATTTCTAGGAGCTACAAACTGAAGTTTTGGATTTTGCCTCCTCCCCACCTTCTGCTCCCAACTTTGCTTGCCGGTCTTGGTACGCTGATCTGGTATGGCTGGTTGCCGATGCTCCTTGGAGACTTCCTCTCAGGGAAGATCTGCAGGGCCAAGGTCCAATCTTCCATCCTACTTTACAGTCGCTGGCTTTGACGGCTTGCCTGTTGAACGCCAGGTGCTGAAGGAGAGATTTTTTTTCTGCCTAGTGCCCTTCTCCTGAAGGGGGCAGTATAACCCAATGGTTAAGAAGATTAGGAGCTGTGTCCGTCAATGAACATCAGAGAAATGGATTTTACGGTAAGTCAAAAATCCCATTTTTTTTTTTTTTTTTTTTAATGGTGAACTTTTCCTTTTAAAGAGTAGATAATACTGTACATACACATGACAATAGTGATTGCATTGCTGTCCACATTAAAAGATCTGAACATTGTTTTATTATCCCTTTTAGGACTGGACAGATTATGACGAAAAGGCCAAAGAATCTGTGGGTATCTATGAGGTGACACATCAATTTAAAAAATGTTGAAATCAATGAAATCAGAATATTTGTATATTTAATGTTTACAGTGTGGTCTGCTACAAATGGTTACATGTGAAAAAATCTGAGATATAATAAACAGACCATGTGCCATAGACAGGGGAACAATGACTTGCCAGTACAGAACTTTCCCTTTCCACCCTACAAGGCTCCAGTACAATCTCAAAGGTCACCTGATTCCAAACAGCGGAATGGAGCTGCAGGATCTCCCACTTGTGTATGCGTGGTTAAATGTTGTCAATTTTAAAAGGTTTTGCTTAGAGACTCTGTTGCCAGACCATTGATTTCAATAAAAAAATCTTCCTCTAAGATTATGTGTGTATTTAATGTCATTTATTCCTGTTATTTACCTCAAAATCCTCCCTTGTGAAGATGTCAAAAAGCCTTGCGACTGTTGCTGGGTGCCACCATCTTGGATGTGATGTCAGCAGCCCCAGAGCTGTCACTCAATTGACACTGTTGTCGGAACGGGTGGAGAGTATGTAGACATTTCCAGAAAAAGTGAGCACTGTGACTTGTAATGAGAGGTTGAACAGTGCTAGGGTATGGATAACTCCTGGAGTAATGTTTTCTAGCAAGTTCAAAGACACAATGTAAGTGAATAAAAAATAATTTATTGAAAGCAAAAAGACTGCAGGTAAGCCTTTAAGATATTTGATTTTTTGCATTTATGTGCAATTTCTTTACAATGTACATTGATTGGGAGGGGAGGGGAGGGGTCTTTTTAAAGCCCAACTGCAGGAAGGGAACTCTTTGATTTAGCACAGTTATAATTCCCTGGCTAGTGCAAAGCACAGAAAAACCCTAGCGGACCTTTCATAGTGCCTCTAGAAAGATTGCTGGTCCTGCTGCTGTGCGATCCCATCAAGGGACCACATCAGCCTAATCCTAAAAAGAATCTTGTGTTATATTAGGGAAAAAAAATTTCCTTTTTATTTTATCCACTAAATTATTCCATACAGTTAGACAAAGACATAACTACGGTTTGGGTCTAAAGCCATCCTTTCTCAAGAGAGAGGTTCTTATTAGACCGGAAACATAGGGTTTAAGAGATGGTGATGCATACAGTAAAACCTTGGATTGCGTGCATAGTGTATGTCCTTGTCACGCTGCTTCTATGGGGTACATTATTGGATGAAATAAAGAGGGTTTTTTTTTTTTTTTTTTGTCAAGTTTGTTGAAGTGGTTGACACTGTTGAACCTTATCCATATGGTAATATGTGCAGTTGTCTCATATTCTTTTGAAGATTTGGGAAGGGTAGTGCCAGAAACAGCCAATATTTTCACAAGCAGTTCCAGCAGCTATACAAATTTAGCTAGGAAGGCAGTGAGCTGAATGAAACTAAAAGTTAATTCTGCCTTTTGCAACATGTTACACCTGTTTTTAGGGTGTAACTTATTGTTAAGCATGCACTGCCCCCCCCTCCATGACAGCATGTATGAGTTATTTTCCCCTGCAGTGGCTGTCATTTATGAAATTGTGGGGTTCCCCCTGTACAGTCACAGTGATTTATGAATGAATAAACTACAAGTCTCATCTGCCATCACAGCAGACAGACTTGTAGTTCTTAATGGAATACAAGTGTGCCGTTTACTGCACTCGCATATCATTGAAACTTCCTCCAGCTGGAAGTCTGTACCACGGTACAGGCAGGTAGGTGGAAGCAGAGTCTGCAGGAGCCTATCATTACACCTGCACTCTACTGCGTACAGGTGAAATACTTGTGCAGGCTTCTGTGAAATTAAATAAATGCACCCTTTCCCCCAGTCATCCTCCAGGATTGGCTCCACCGCCTGCAAGAAACACAAGCACACACAAGTTTAAAAAGGTTGCCCCTTCAGTTCTTGTTTTTCCTGCGATCTGCAAACACCAGCACTGGAGGGGACCCAGTTTATCCCTGGATACTTCACTCATCCCCCTGTGCCAAAGCTGATGAGGCAGTCAGTCACAGGTTCCTGGGGTGAAAAAGACAAGAGTGGTTAAAACTTTACAGAACCCCCTGGGCTCTCCATTCCGATGGGGGGGGGGGGGTGTTCAAAGGGAAGTGACCCCCCCCCAAGTGACTGAACACTTTCTCACCCAGTTGGGTTGGCTAATCAATTTTGTGAAATCAAACAGAATTCCCTCTCAGAAAGCTACACTCCTGGGCTACATTATCGATACAACAGCACAAAAGATCCTACTTTCAGAAGAAAAGGTAACTAGACACGGCGCCTTAACTAAGAACCGCAAAACAAGGGACAAGGAGAGCCATCCTGTCCCTTTTTAGGGCTCATGTCTGCCTCAATTCCAGCGGTACAATAGGGCCAACTTCACATGAGGGCCTACAGTGCCAACTGTTAAACAACAGGGACAGAAGCGTGGATTCATTGAAAGAAACGATTCCCAGAGCTGTCAGAAAGTCTTTAACGTGGTGGACAGGAAAAGACACCCTGAAGAAAGGCAAACTATGGCTTCTGCCGACTCAAGTCCGAGTTACCACAGACGAGAGTGTGTCTGGATAGGGGGCTCACATAGGACAACAGGTCAGACAAGGAAATTGGGAACCAGAAATGTCAGAAGTATCCTCCAACTTAAGGGAATTACAGTACTGAGAGTGCTTTATGCGTTCCAGGAGGCAGTAGAAGGGAGCACGTACAGAGTCTGTCGGACAATGTCACTACAGTGACATACATCAACCGACAAGGGGGTACCAGATCAAGGCCCCTTATGAGAACAGTACATGTACTTCTCTCATGGGCAGGTGTTCACTTACCATCACTGTCGGCGGTGTATACACAATACCTTAGCGGTGTACTGAGCCCGAGACAGCTGGACCCGGCAGAATGGGAACTGAACCAGAGAATCTTTTCAATACTTGTCTCAAAGTGGGGCCTTCTGGAAGTTGATCTATTTGCCTCAGCAAACAACAAGAAGGTATTTCTCCCTAAGAAGAGAGGCAGACTCACTGGGGGTAGACTCCCTGGGGTTCCTGTGGTTGTTCAATCTGGGGTACGCCTTTCCCCCGGTACAACTGCTCCCCAGGACAATCAGAAAGACCTGTACGGAAAAGGCAAGGGTGATCCTACTAGCACCCTTTTGGCCGAAAACGTCCTGGTTTACGGCACTAAGGAAGATGGCAGAAAGAGATCCTTGGACCCTACCAAACCAGGACAACCTTCTACTGCAGTCTGGAGCATACTATCCGCAGCTTCAAACTCTGAAGTTAACAGCAAGGATCTTGAAGGGCGCATCTTACTGGGAAAAGGCCTCTCCGCGAAAGTAGTAAAGACACTTCCTCAAAGCAGAAAATCAATTACAAGGAAAATCTGGAAAAAGTACTTAGCAAACATGCGGCCCAAAAACTGCGATTTGTAGGTTGTGGGCAAGGTACTTGACTTTCTTCTCGAAAGGAGCAGAAGCTGGCCTAGCAGTAAGCACTCTCAAAGTACATGCCGCTGCACTTTAAGTTTTTTTTTTGGATACACAGCTTAGAGAAAATGTTCTGGTCAAACGATTCTTCAAGTCCATCTCAAAGAAACAACCGACCGAGAGCATTAAGAAGGCCCCTTGGGACCTTTCCCTGGTTCTCAGGTTTCTAACTCAATCACCTTTCGAGGCACTTTCGGAAACTTCATTGAAAAACCTGACACACAAATCAGCCTTTCTAGTTTCTGTTATGTCAGCTAGACGAGTTAGCGAACTTCAGGCCCTTTCTAGAAAGGAACCTTTCTTCACATTCTGCCCAGACAAACGAGTCCTTAGAACAGACCCGCTGTTTCTCCCCAAAGTTGCCTCAGCATTCTACCGATCACAAGAGGTCATGTAACAATCATTCTACCAAAATCCATCCAACCAAGGAGAGGAAGCGTTCCCGACCTTGGATGTTAGAAGATGTGTCCTCCATTATCTGGATGCAACTAAACCACTTAGGAAAGCTACACACCTTTTCGTTTTGTTTGGCAGCATCCAAAAATTCCATAAGTAGATGGATCAGAACAGCAATAAAAACAGGTTATGGCACCCAAATACAAGCCAGCCCGACAAACCCAAGAGCGTGTTCGACATGCTCAATTGCTACTTCCTGGGCAGAGAAAGCTTGGGCCTCCATTGCGAAAATCTTTCAAGCAGCCATCTGGTCCAGTGATTTCACCTTTGTGAAACACTACAGGATCGATTTGGTCTTTGCCTAAGATCTGACCTTTGGTCGAAAGGTCCTGCAGGCGGTAGTTCCACCCTAGGTATGAATCTTTGGGGTCTCATGTGACCATCCTGGAGGATTTCTGGGGAAAGCTAGAGTTATTACCTGATAACTCCTTTTCCAGGAATCCTCCAGGACGGTAGACCTCCACCCTTACTGATGGAAGATATTAAGCACATATTGCAGAATGTTAGTATTTGACAGCAGGACAATTTTTGTACAACTGAAGGGGAAGCCTAGGGCGGCCTTTTTAAACTTGTGTGTGCTTGTGTTTCCCGCAGGAGGTGGAGCCTAAATTTCTTATGTGACCGTCCTGGAGGATTCCTGGAAAAGTGCATTATTATTTTTTTAAAGATGAGCTTAGTCTTTAATGCTAGAAAGAATACTGGTATGAGTAAAATATCCTGAGTTAAAAACTGGTTATTAGCTTTTCTGGTGAATGTATAACTATACAAAAGTTAATGTATACAATCAGGAGCTGTAGATTTGCCTAATCTTACTAAAACATCTCAAAGTGCAGTAGGTGACATTAGCTAATCACTGGTTACCTATTATGACTTTTCATTTTTCCCCAGTAAAAGTTTCTGCACTCCCTTTGTCTACGCCCTAAAAACTGGCTTAATAAAGTGCAGTTTTCTACTAAAGGAAACCAGACATATATAAGAAGCACATAAGCTGGTATTGCTAAACTCACCTGAAAGAGACTGCTGCCTGGCAGTCATGCTGATCCTCTGATGTCTTTAATACTTTCTAGAGTCACTTTCTCAGCACAAGTATGCACTTTAGAGGCCCTGGCTTCATCTGCTGCATATTTGTTTAGGGTTAGTAAGTCCAAGGGAGTTATTTACTAAAACTGGAGAGTGCAAAATCTAGAGCAACTCTGCATAGAAACCAAACGGAATCCAGGTTTTTTTTGCCAAAGCTTAATTGAACACGTTGAAGTTAAGCCCCGTACACACGTACCGATGGTCGGCATACAAATGTTCCTCTTTTCTCCCCGGGATGTCGGTGTCTGCTGAAAAGTGCAAAGACAGCACAAGGACAGCACAAGAATTTTGTCCGCCGACTGCAGAAGTGATGTCATGTAATGGTTAACTTTCCCTGTGTTTTCTATTTTCTGAGCATGCCCAGTCTTGCAAATCTGCGGTCTGTCGGCCGAATTGTGTACTGACAGGCGAACAATCGTCCGTTCTGGTGTCGGCATACAAAAATGTTCATGTTTGCAAGAAAGACTTTTGTCCGCGGATTGTGCGCAGACATCTGTCGGAGGCACCATACTAACACGCGTACAATCGGCAGATCCTTCGTCCACCGACGTTTGTATGCTGACGATCGGTACGTGTGTACGGGCCTTTAGAAGCGGATTGGTTACTATGCACAGCTGTACCAGATTTTGAGTGCACTGATTTTAGTAAATCTCACACAAAGTATTGGAAAAGACAAATCCGCATGTTTGCAAATTAAAGCAGAGCTTTACCCATAAAAAAATAATGTTCTTTAGCAGGAAACATACATTCCACAATAATAATTATGCTATCAAAATTAGTGTGTGCTTACGTTTCAGATATTCACCTTCTTTTGCAACTCCTTCAGCCTAAATGTAGGGCCAGGTCCTCTCTACCTATTAGCACTATTGGCCGAGTAAATCTTTTCAAAATTATTTTTTTACCAAAATTTCTCTTTCTTTCATCACACCCCTATGCATGTTCTGCACTCCTTTCGCTGTGTGAATGGTTTCTCTGGGCTGGGGGGACGCCTAAACTTTCACAATCTACCTTATATCTACCGATTAATCACAGTGGACTGGCATTGCTTAACCTCCTAATGTACTGCTGGGCAGCTGTCTTAGTTACAGTGCGCTGGTGGTTCTCCTGGCCTAGGGATAACATGGAGGTGATCCTTGAGGCAGCTATACTGGGCTCCTATGCAGAGCTCAGTAACCTTGTATATAGAGAATGAAAGAGGTCTCCCTTAGCTGCACATCTGAATGATCCCTCTGATCAATGTATTAGTGGCAACCTCAGCTTAGACTCCGACCAGGCCAAGCCCCAAACTAGTTTTTCTCCACCCTTCAGAGCTTAGTCATTGGGATCTTCAGTTCCCTATGACTAAGCTCTGAGCCAAAGAGCAAAGCATATTTGGGGCATGGCCTGGTCGGAATCTAGGCTGAGGTTGCCACTAACACATTGATCAGAGGGATCGTCCAGATGTGCAGCTTAGGGAGACCTTTTTCCTACCCCAGTAATTACAGGAGCCGGAACGAGCTCCCTCCCAGTTTGGCACTCAGAACAGTGGACATTGAGAATTTTTTAACCCTTCTGAGAGCCTGAGCGGCTCACACATGGATCTTTTGTGTATAGGACTGATGTCTAACCCATCCCCTTTGAGGACGACCCTGAAGGTTTGGAAGCAAGCCAGGGTTCAATATGGTACAAACACTACTTACTTCCCCTATACTCTGCTCTGGGGCAATCCTACACTTCCTCACCTGTTCACTGTGCTGGATCCTGTTATATGGGCTCAGTATGGAAAAAGGATACTGAGACATATAATGCCTTGGGGTGCTCCTTTATCCCTTGATGAGCCTAAATGTATATACAACATGCCTAATCGGATGTTTTTGCATTTTATGCAGTTGCGTCACACAATTGTGGCTCAATTTTCATCCTCACCTGCTATAGCAACTGACTCTCTAGTAAGAAGTGGATGGAGGACAAAGGTTTAGGCAAGTCCTCCGCTATCAACATACTTTCCATACTCTTTGACCTCTCCTAGAATGGAGTCCCTCTACAACAAATGGCACGCGGGCATTCCATCCCTGTCGAAAGATGACTGGGAGAACAGCCTTCTGCAATGCGTCCATACTATGATCTCTGCCAGAGATTGCTTTATAGAACTGAAAATTATTCATAGAGACTGTATTATACTTCCCAACAACTGGCTGCAATTTATCCTGGCAGAACTGAGACAGGGCCGAGGGTATCACTGCCCACAAGTTCTGGTCTTGTTCAAAGTTACATCCCTTTGGGACGGGAGTATTGGAAACTATCAACACAGTTCGTAACCTGTCTATTCCCATGGACCTGCTGATACTGCTGCTGGGTCTCACTGATCTTGTGGAGGCGTCTAAACATCCCAAGCAGTTTGTTTTCTTCCCACTTTATTATACTAGAAGGGAAATATTGCTACGATGGAAATTGCCAACCCCAGCTATGGTTTCGTTCTGGAAAGCAGCAGTAATGTTGCTCTTTACCTATATAAGCCAAAACTGTCCAACCAAATTAGAAAAAAAATCTGGGCTGGATGGAGGCACAGGGCCTCACTGTTTGAGGTAGAGATACCTCCAGCTGTATACTTGGGTATTTTTTTTGATACCTGAGCACTATATTTTACCTGTACTGCCCCATCTCCTTTCAAATCTTCTCCTTCCTAAAAGAGGGACATGGTTCTGTTGTCTTCAAGGATAACTGAGAACAATATAACTGATAACAGCACAGCAATTTATATGCTCACAAAACTCCTGTTTTTTTTTAACTTATCAAGCAGGGACTAAATAGGTAAATGTTTAAATACAGTTTAATGGGCCAATTAATATAGTAAATACAGGACCAACACCTCAGCCATGATAAAAAAAAAAAAAATCTGACCAGGTGCACAGCAATAGCCAGTTTTAGTCTCAACAAAAGTGAGATGCTCAGTAATGTTTGGCTGTAAGATTTTCAGTGGGAAATGTGATCTCACTATGGACTCAAATAGCCATCATACCATATTTCTAGAATCCATACTGGAAGGAAAGCACTCACAGATTATGTCACTACTAAGAGAAGGCACTTGTGCTTGTAAACTGTATAAGGGAAAACTGGCCGATCCAGCTTGACAGTCTCCCTATAGCATCACCCTGCATATAATTACAATCAATAGATGTCAGGCCCCAAAACTGTGCAAGTTTAGACTGCAGTGAAAATAAACACAACAAAATCATTTAAGGTACAGTGGTTAGTTTTCTCTATTTCTTTGCAGGCTTTTCTTCAAGTACTTTGAATATGTCCTCCAGGGACTGGTGCACACACTGCACAAACTGCTGTACATCACGTGTTGGGTAGGCGGACACATTGCATCCAATCCAGTCATCGTGTACTCCATAGCCTACCCCAAAACCATCAGGGACCACTGGAGCAAAGCCTCCTAGCTGCACCGCTGGGCTTGTTAATGTGCTTGTGGAGAGAACATTGTGGTTGATTCGTGCATACGCTGGATCCTGGTAGAGCTCTGGAAGGGACATTCCTTTGCCAGCAGCAAGGTAACGCAAAGCAAAGAGGTGGCGATCAAATCCTTGACCTGGAAGACACAGGAGACATACAGAAAACCAGTGTTACAATCGGAGGCACTCTCTTACCATTCTGCAAAGTAGTTTAGTTAAAAACATCAGCAGATGACTCCAGAATTTAGCCATCACCTACACACAGTAGAAGTAATATAGTAAACCGGTTATGAGAGAAATCCTGATTAATGCGTATTGCCTGGCTGCTAGACTGGCCTCACTAAAATCTGAATCAACATAATAAGGAGTTGATTCAGTAGTGAACTGTTCTAACTAAGGATACAAGCTGAAACGCGTAAGCCCCGTATTATTTTGTACCACCCTGGATTAATAAAATGT
Organism: Pelophylax lessonae; assembly: GCF_965119305.1. Classification (NCBI taxonomy): domain Eukaryota; kingdom Metazoa; phylum Chordata; class Amphibia; order Anura; family Ranidae; genus Pelophylax; species Pelophylax lessonae. Next base: position 239,011,390 of record NC_138775.1, on the reverse strand, counting down.
ATTAATTGTGGAAGATCGAGCTGCCAGCTTTTCTTTATCTAAATGTTTGCTCGAGTGCTAGGGGGACACTACAAGGCAATGCACGGACCGCTCCCCTCCTCTGGAAATTATTACAGGTGTTTTATACTATATTCAGACTGAGGGACAGTTTTTCTTCAGTTAAAAATTTAAGGTCAGCAGCTACAAAAACTGTAGAGGGAGAAAGAGTGGAACTTTGGGGTGAAGTTCCGCTTCACGTGCATTAACCTACATATTACCACCCACTCCTTGTTAGAAAAGACAGCGTGCACATCTAGTTTCCAACTGAGATCTTCCAGTACAGTTCATACGGGGTTATTTATGGTAAACATACCTGCCCAGCCTCCTCCTTTACATTACATAAGAAGGGAAAGTGATGTAGGATTTTTTTAAAGCAGTTATAAACCGCATCTTTTTTTCAAACTATGCAAGACAATTACATAATCTGTTAGTATGCACGGCATACTAGCACATTATGAAATACTTACCTTAGAACAAAGCCTTCCAGCGGAGCACTGTAACTGCTGAAGGCGCTTCCATCTTCACCCCTTCTTCCTTCCGGTTCGTGTCCTCTGGCCCATCTGATTGGCTGCCCCGCAATGACGTCAATCCCGCACTTGCGGAAGTCACAGACCACAGCTCTGCAGGGATGGCATGGGTATGCCGTCCCTTCAGAGTGCATGTGCCGGTGATTACTGGCTGCATGCATGAAGTCCTCTAAGTGGGAACAAAGGTGTCATCCTAAGTTAGCTGCAAAAGTGGAGGCACTCTTTAAAGCCAGGGGGTCAGCATTTTTCAAGGCAGGAGTTAGACATGGCAGTCTTGATGTTCTCTCAAGTTTCTTTTCACTTGGTAATGTAAATGCAGATAAAGTACCTTTAAAAACTGCCATGGACAGCACTATCGCCACCAAAAATGACTTTATAACGAGACGGAGGAGGCGGCATCAGCAAAAGTGACACATCCAGCTCACTGTAACTCGTACAGTAAGCTTGGGCTGCACTTAGGTCTTAACCAGGTCCCGCCCGGCCTATAGTCAAACGACTGTCGGGTGGGAGCGGTCTTGTTCTGGGTAGATGTCATATGACATCCTCCTATGCTAAGGCACCATCTGTCGCCCACTGTACACAGCGGATAATAGATCATTGTACCGGTGTTCCGTGAGAATTACCTACCCGTGAGAAAAACCTACCCTCGTCACTTCCGGTTGCACGGCAGTGTGTGTAATGCGGCGTTTACATTAAAACAGCTGTGCTGCAATACGAGTCATCTCCGCTCCTGTCCCTGTGACTTCCCTCATCTCGGCAAGTAAATATAAAAGCGGCGGCGGCTGTATGAAAAGATAAATAACTGAGCCGCCAGCTGCTTTTATATTTACTTGCCGAGATGAGGGAAGTCACAGGGACAGGAGCGGAGATGACTCGTATTGCAGCCGAGATGTTTTATGTAACCGCAGTGTGGGTAGGTTTTTTTCACGGAACACAGTGATAAATTTCATACTAGTACGCACTAGTTTGTGTTGCTTGCTGTAACTGGTCACAGTGATCACAAGGTACAGACAGGGCCAATCAGAACCCATCTGTATCATGTGATTAACTGTGTCTAATCACAATAGTAAACACTGAATTAATTGAATTTATTCAGTAGAAATGGTTGTTTAGAAGTGAAATTCATTGTTATAAAGACTCATAGTGAAAAAAAAAATCCTGATTACCTCCCCAGAGTAGTAGTGTTACTATGATACCACTGTTACTCTGGTCACAGTATGGAAAAAAAGTCATATTTTATTACATTTTTTTTTGTTTTCCATACTGTCACCAGTTAGTGTCCCTGATCACCACCACACCAGTCATATAATGTCGCTGTACTGCATGGTGTGAAAATTTTTTTATTTTTTTTTTAATTCCTTTATTTTCCAAAAAAGTGTAACAAATAAATACAACTTCACTCACCATGCCTCTAAATACCTAGGACTGTCTACTTTCCAGAAAAGGGGCATTTGGGGGATATTTGTACTGTCCTGGCATTTTCAGGCCTCAAGAAATTAGATAGGCCGCCAGTACATCAGGATTGATTATTTTTCAGATATATACCATAGTTTGTGGACTCTATAACTTTCCTACAGACTAAATAATATACAGTGCTTTAGGTTATTTTCAAAAAGAAATGTAGTAAAATACATTTTGGCCTAATGAATAAGGAGTATTTTGTTGCAAATATTTTACAACAGAAACAAAGAAAAACATGTTTGATTTTTTTTTTTTAAATTGGGACATTTTTTCATTTATTTAGCAAAAAAAAAAAAAAAAAAAAAAAACTGTGGTAATTAAATACCACCAAAAGAAAGCTCTATTTGTGTGGAAAAAAAACAATTGATGAAAAAAATGTGTTGCATGACCGCGCAGTTGTCATTCAAAGTGTGACAGTGCTGAAAGCTGGCCTGGGCAGGAAGAGGGGGTAAGTGTGCTCGGCAGGGCTTTTTTTCTCCAAGAATAGGTGCAGGTACTCCCCTCTTCTGAGTCACCCCTTGTCTCCACCCCCTACCAACCTTTGAGCGCTGTCCTTTGATTCCAACCTCTACCCATCTGCCCCCCCCCCCCCCTTTTAGAGAATACAGAACCAAGTATCATGTTGTGGTTCTAGGTAATTTGTATGGAATTTGTTAATGATAACTAGAAAAGCAGTAAAATGAATCCCCTGCAATCAGCAACAATAGACCCCCAACAACAATAGCCCCGCAGCAACAATAAAAACAGTAAAATAGATCCCCTGCAATCAGCAACAGTAGCCCCCCAGCAACAATAAATCTTCCCCTGCAACAATCGCCCCCCCCCTCCAATAAATCCTCCCCTGCAACAATAGACCCCCCCCTACAACAATAACCCTCTAGCAACAATAGTTCCCCCTTGCAACAATAAATCCTCCACTGCAACAAAAGCCTCAACCAATAACAAAATGCCCTCCAGCAACAATAGATTCACCTCAGCAACAATAGATCCCGCAGCAGCCAGCATTAATAGGCCCTTCAGCTCACCCCACTGACCCCAGCATCCCTTTGCCATTGCATACATTCAGACTGGAGGTTCCGGAACTGCGTTCCCCCGCGTTCCCGCTGAAAAAAAGCCCTGGTGCTCGGTATTGAATTGGTTCATTTATTTACATATATTCTTAACAAGCAGTAAAATACCTTTAAAACAAGCCATTTTTGTAATGTAATCTGCTTTTAATGTGAGATTATTACTTCTCAAATATTATAAAGACTCTAAAGCTAACAGCTTTGAAACACCTTCTGTGCATTACACTAAAGGGGGGGGGGGGGGAACTGCTAAGGTTGTGTTAGAAAAACAAAAGCTGAGACTGTCAATGCCAACACTAGCAAGTCACAAGGTTAGAGAAGAGCAGCAGGGAACTGATCAGACATTTGTAAACATAACCAAGATATGCACAGGCACCATGATTTGTACAGTGCGCCGGGTTCCCGATCCAGAAAGTAGATGCTGACCCTACGTAATGCATACAGCCATGGTCGCATTAACATTTATTGAGCTTGAAGTCATATAAAAAAAAAAAAAAAACAAAAAAAAAAAAACACCCCACCAGCCCAAAATAATAAATTGTTTTTACTCTCAGTGTTTTAGTCACTGCAGAATATATTAGGAATTGTTAATCTAAACTCTGAACTGAACTCTAATTATTGTGCATTTTTAGTCCATTGGCATTAGATCTTTTCTCTAGCTCAACATTGCTTGGCGAAATTATGAGCTATAGCATATAAACCAAGTCCTAAAGACCTCTCCTATGAATACAATGGCTAAAAATGCATACTAGGTTATGGTTTCAGAGGTTTTAATAAATGAGGTCCAGTATTGCTAGACTTACCCATTGCTGCCTCCTTAGTCAGCTGCCCATGATACTTGGAGCATTCATTGAGCATTTCCCTGAGCTCAGCTGCGTTATGCTTGGAGAGATTCTTCACAAAAGCCTCTGAGCACTTCTTGGTATAAAGGCTAGCTGGTCGGATGGTCTCTGTTCGGCCATGTTTGAAGGCTGCGGTGCTGCATGACTCATAAGTGGCAGTTGTCTGTCCATATTGCCTGAGAAAAGCCATCTGGAACGAGAGCTGAGATATGGCATCAGGACTGAGCTTCTGAGTTTTTAGGAACTCCTTCCCTCCTCTTTTGAACTCCATGGTGGAAATGGTCAGCGAACCCACCAGAGCATCAAACTTCTTTTTAGCGTCAGTTACTGCAGCTTTTAGAGAGTCATCCAGATGAAATGCAAGTTTGTGTACGGCATTAACGGAGTCCACAGCAGCGGGAGTGCTCTCAGGAGATACAGCTGGCTGCTCTGTGCTGTCCTTGAAAACCTCATTTTGAAACCTTAGAACAGCAACTCCATCTCCCCATGAATGCTCAAAATTGATTGCCGCTGTCCCATCCTTCGTCATGATGATGCTGAATGACTTGTCAAACCAGCGATTTGAAGCAGAACCATGCAGCATATTATGTGATAAGTGAATGCGATCTTTAACAGGAAAGTCATCCAGACACAGACAGAACACAGCTGAATCTACTTTATGTAGAGTCTCTTGGTTGCCATTGTCTATCAGCTTCTGCCTTACTATGGCCCACGTGTTCCTATCTTCACTAGTTAGATATCCTAAGGGGAATTCTGGTGCAGGAGTGTTGTCTGACAGGATGTAGTTCAGATGGGCTTTAATTTCTGATGCCTTCACTATGCTTCCATCTTTATCCAGAACATCAAATGCATAGAAGTTTCCATTTCGGAGGACCAATAGGTGTCTTGCCTTTTCATCGCTGACAAGTTCATCCTTGTTCAGTTTTGGTATTCGAGTGGAGTTAAACAGGCGGAAATACTGAGACATGTCTAGCGGGTATGCATTCACCATGTACGCCCCGTACCAGGACAGAGAGGATGGCACAAAGCGGATGAGCTTCCTAAACCTCTGTGTGTCACTTTTGGCCGGATTGAGGTGGAATATTTCTGGCTCCAGGTAACCATCTCTCATAGTTTTTAGGAAACGCATGGCAGACACAGTCATGTTTGTGGCTCTGACAAGCTGGTTGTTAAATTCTGGCTTTGGATCAGGAGTGAAGGACATGAAGGGATTAGAATTAAGCACAATTGGGTCTCTACCACAGAGATACATGTCAAACCATGGAGCTGCAAACCAAGAGAAAATATTAAGTATTATTACGTTTCAAGTTGAGTATTTCTAAAGGAAAACATTCCAGGTATTTATCAATGACAACTCCACTATATTAAGTAAACTTTTCTTCTACAAAAAGTTAAAAAATTTTTGGTACTCTCTAAAAGCAAGCACCAATCTCCTTTCATTTGTCTTCAGCAATTTGGCGACTTGTCAATTGTGTATATGAGTGTTTCTAAACCTTTTTCAGTCAAGGCATCCTTTAAAATTGACAGTCTTAGGGCACGCCACTTTAAAATGTAAAAAAATATTCTAATAGTGTTACATAATGCAGGAAACTATCAACACACATGACACCCAACATTAGAGGTGATTTATTCCTACAAAGCAAATACACTTTTTCATACTAGTACCGACTGGTATGCCAGTGTTTCTCCTCTCCCTCAGTTTCTCTCCATTAACCTTCTTAGCGGTATTCCCGAGCGTGGCTCTGGGTTAAATTTCAGAGCCAAAAGCGGTAACCCTGAGCCACACTCGGGGTACCGCCAGAAGCATCGCTGGATCCTGTAAAAGAGGTTACTTACCTTGTCACAGAGTTCCAGCGATGTATGCGGGCGGTATGCGGCGGCGGATCTTCCTCCCGATCCTCTCCGTGCCCCGGCTTCCGTCTCCTGAGACGTGACGTTCGCAGGGGGGTGGAACCGGCGGCAAATTCAAATGTAAAACACATCAAACACACTGATACCATTCAAAATAAAATAAATTCAGATTACATTGCCCCCCAGTGCCCTTTCCTGCAGTTTTACTGTACTTTATAAATAAGTTAAAGTATGTATGTGTATGTATGTGTGTATATATATATATATATATATATATATGTTTTTTATTATATTATAATTTATGATTTTGTGTTTCAAACTTTATCATACCCAAGATGTTATAAAGAAGAACGCACAGTAAAAAATAAATAAATAGGTAAATAGTTGGTTTGGGCTGCTCATTCTCAAGAATTACATGCAAAATAATGGTACCGCTTTCAGCACCTAAAATCCGAAAGAATCATACCGCCAGGGAGGTTAATCAGCAAATGTGACCCCAGTGTTGATGGAGAGGGGCAGGGGAGGATCAAACAAGGATGCTGTGCAGGTGATCAACACCCTTCTTATCAACACTGATGACATCACTGGTTGTTAGGGTGCCGGTGGCTGGAAGGTTGAAATGGTGCAAAATAAAAACCCGTGGCTTTGAGTAACTAAAAGGAAGGCTTGATCCACCTGCTGGCTTGTATACATTTTTGGGCAATTTTTAGGCATTTTGCCAAGGCACCCTGGTTGAAAAAGGCTTGTCTATGTGATGCAATCTTTCTGTGTATGATACTATATATTGCAGAGACCTTGTCTTATCTATTTCTGTGACTCCGGGGGGAGATTTATTAACCACTTGCCGACGGCCGCACAACTATTTACGCCGGCAGTCAGCCCCTCACAGGCAAAGCGACGTAGGGCTACGTCACTAGCCTGTGAGGGTCTAGGGAGCTCCCGCACGCCGCCGGAGGCAAGCTCCCGCGCGGTCACGGACCCCCCCCCCCGAGCGTGTGCCTGGCGGACCCGATGTCCGCCGGTCACTCGCGATCGTCCGTTAGAGCGGGAGAAAGGAAGGCGGCTAATGTAAACAAGCCACCTGTCATTCTCCCCTGTGTATGAACAGTGATCATACGGTTCTACTATGTAGGACCGTTGATCACTGTTCCTACACCACAAGCCACAGCCAATCACAGTTAGAATCACGCCCCTAGGGACACACATAGCCCCTCCCTCTCAAAAAAAAGTTAACCCCTTCACTGCCAGTGTCATTTTACAGTAACAGTGCATATTTATAGCACTGATTACTGTAGTAATGTCACTGGTAACCCCAAAAGTGTCAAAAATGTCAGTCAAGGGTCCGATCAGTCCGCCGCAATGTCGCAGTCCCGCAAAAAAAAAAAAAAAAAAAAAAAAAAAAAAAAAAAAAAAAAATCGCAGATCACCGCCATTACGCGTTAAAAAAAAAAAAAAAAAGACAAAAATCTTTCCCTTTGTTAGTAAACGCAATAACTTTTGCGCAAACCAATCAAAATACGCTTTTTGCGATTTTTTTTTTACCAAACATATGGTAAAAAAAAAAAAAAAAAAAAAAATTGGCCCAAAATGTTAAAATGATTTTTACTTTTTTTTTGGGGGGGGGGGGGGGAATTTCATATAAAAAAAATTTGAAAAATATTGTTATTTTTGCAAAATTGACGCTCTTTTTTTGTTTATAGCGCAAAAAGTAAAAATCGCACAGGTGATCAAATACCACCAAAAGAAAGCTCTGTTTGTGGAAAAAAAAAAAAGAGGTCAAATTAGTTTAGGTACAGCGTCGCACGACCGCGCAATTGTCCGTTAAAGTCACGCAGTGCCGAATCGCAAAATAGGCCCTGGTCAGGAAGGGGGTAAAATCTTCCGGGCTTAAGTGGTTAAAACTGGTGCAGCTGTGCATAGTAACCAATTGGCTTCTAACTTCAGCTTTTTCAATCAAGCTTTGACAATAAAACATAGAAGATGATTGGTTACCATCAGCCTCACCAGATTCCATCTGCAACAGTTTTAGTTACTCTCCCCCTAATAGGTACAACATTGGTGCATGTCTTTGTCAGCATTGATGTTATTACTTCTAAGCCCATATCAATAGGAAAAAAACACACGCACCAAATGTGGATCTGCCGGGTTTTTAAACATTTTCTGTCCCTCTATGGACTCCTGAAGGTCTACTTTAGAGGATAAGTTCACCTTAAAAGGGGAAAAAAAAAAATACCAGTGTGCTCAACAGCGACATGGTAGTTCAATAAATGCTGCAAGCAGACAGCCACAAAAGGATGGTATTGTAGTTCATTAATTCACAGAACTCTGTGAATGAATAATGCGGTTGTGTGGATGTAGCCCTGCAGGGCCATGCTCTTTTCAAGTAGTGACAGCTGGTACAGAGAACTTCTCCCCGTACTGCTGTCGCACAGAGGGCTTGGATCGCTGAGCCCCTGCAGGAGCAGGAACATGTTACACCCTTAAAAAGGATGCAACATGTTCCCATAGGTGAACTTATCTTTTAAGCTTCAAGTGTGAGCATTCTTCCTTACCCCAGAAGAAATGATAAAATACCTTTTTTCATAAACACCTACCTGAGATGTAACTGGTATGTTTGTTCTGCTTGTCCTGTTGCACCAGTTCCTCATGCAGCTGCTTACCCACCCCGTTTTGAAAGTGCAGTGCCAGTTGTTTCGTCGTCCTGAAAATAAAAACCATGAACCATAATTCCCAGGTGGATATAGAAGTGTCCACTTAAAAACCATATTCGGTATCAGCAACAACTTAAAAAGGTAACTATACTTTTACAATAAATTGCCCCCACTTACAGAAGACAGGTCACTAACCGAAGGTCAAAATACTGTGTGGCCCAATATGGTACTGGGCTGCATCAGATTTATGTTGCCATTTCGTGCACTGGTTGTCAACCTATGAGGTATAGGGGGGTCTGAAATGTTGCACCTGAAAGCTCCCAAAGGCCTGCATATGACAGAAGAATCTCAGACTACAAACTTATTGGAGGGGCTCAACAGAGACTGTGGACACACAGCAGGTGTGACTGGAAACCGAAGGCACATTGAAGGCGATAGTCCGACGGGACTGTAAAGGATTGCACAGTAAAGGCCCGTACACACGTACCGATTGTCGGCCCTAAAGATTCGGCCGACGACCGATCGACCGATTGTAGGCTTGTTAGTATGATGCTTCCGACAGCGCACTTTCGGCCGAACAGAATCTGTCGTGCAAGCATTAAAATTTTTGTAGGCCGACACCAGAACGGCCGATTGTTCGCCAGTCAGTACAGATTTCGGCCAACAGACAGCCGATTTGCAAGACTGGGCATGCTCAGAAAAGAAAAAAAGACAAGGAAAGTTAACCATCACATGACATCACTTCTGCAGTCGGCTGTTGTTGGCCGACAAAATTCGTGTGCAGTCTTTTTGCAGTTTTAAACAGACATGACAGCCCTGGACGAAAGACGGCCGATCGTTCGGCCGACGATCGGTACGTGTGTACGGGGCTTTAGTGTCAAAGGGAACATAGGATTTAGTATTCTGGTAAGGTGGTTTAGAGGATGACTAATATTTCCTCATACCTAAGCTGCTCATCGTCTAAAAGAGGCCGTTGTGCATTCAAGTATCTTTTCACAGTGTCTTCAAGTTTGGGTATTGGCAGTCTGAAAGATATAAATAAAAATTATTAAAGAAGCTTTATAAGAAAAATATAGGCTAATCCCAATAACAAAGAAAGTAAGATTGATTATAGGATTATTAAATACATAAATAACTATAGAACAAATAGTGTAAGTCATTTTTACAATGGTAAAATTTTCTATTGTTTCCACTGTTTTAGGACTTAGGTGGGTTCTCGCAGCTATGATAAGAGGTGTATGTGAACAGCTGTGGCTGCTGAGCCTGTACAAGGCAATGACATCACTGTTGGTCTGTATCTGCACACCCAGTTATGACCAGCTGTTCGGGACAAATGAGCAAGCCTGAATGCAGACCGATATGTCCAGGATTAAATACCTGTCCCTAACCAAAAGTAACCACTGGTTGTGTGGATACATGCGAACAGCATTCTTGTACAGGCGGAGTGGCCTGAAGCTGTTTATATACACCTGTGACCTACAGATTCTTGCCGCTGGAATCCACTGTATGCACATAGTCACCTATGTGAAGGAGGCCTTAAATAAGTATGCTCACCTAGCAGCGATCCAATGCTGCATCTGCCCCTCGCGGCTTCTACGACTGAGAAATAAGCAATCAAAAAACGCTGACCACTCAGTTCTCAGTCTTCAGAGAACCATTGACTCTCAGCTCTGCCCCTCCAGCACTCAAAGCAGGGGGTGGGAGCAGCTGGCTTAGGCTCCCAGCGCCTTGCTGAGAGGACGAGCCAGCTTCAAGTCCAAGCTTCTGGGCGGATCCAGACTATATGGTCGGAATCTTTCCAGAGTCTGGACCGGCTCTGTGACGTCATCACATACTGTGAAAAATGTTGCATTTAATTTGAAATAAAGGTCCCAGAGTCTGGAGGAAGAGTGGAGAGGCACAGAATCCAAGTTGCATGAGGTCCAGTGTAAATTTTCCACAGTCAGTGATGATTTGAGGAGCCATGTCATCTGCTGGTGTTGGTCCAATGTGTTTTATCAAGTCCAAAGTCAGCACAGCCCTCTACCAGGAAATTCTAGAGCACTTCATGCTTCCCTCTGATGACCAGCTTTGAGGGGAGTCTGATTTCATTTTCCAGCAGGACTTGGCACCTGCCCACACTGCCGAAAGTACCAATATCTGGTTTAATGATTATGGTATCACTCTTTTTGATTGGCCAGCAAACTCGTCTGACCCAAACCCCATAGAGAGTCTGTGGGGTATTGTGAAGAGGAAGATGAAAGACACCAGACCCAACAATGCAGATGAGCTGAAGGCCACTATCAAAGCAACTTAAGCTTTCATACCACCTCAGTAGTGCCACAGGCTGATCGCCTCCATGCCACGCCGCACTGATGCAGAAATTCATGCAAAATGAGCCCCAACCAAGTATTGAGTGCATACCATACTGTACATGGACATACTTTTCAGTGAGCCAACATTTCTGTATTCATTTTTTTTTTTTTTTGTAATGGTCTTATGTAATATTCAAATTTTCTGAGATACTGAATTTTGGGTTTTCACTAGCTGTAAGCTATATTCATCAAAATTAAAAGAAACAAATGCTTGAAATTTATCACTGTGTGTAACGCATCTATATAAAATATATGAGTTTCACTTTTTGAACTACTGAAATAACTTAACTTTTTGATGATATTCTAATTTATTGAGATGCACCTGTGGGTTGGGTGCCGGATCTTTGACCAGAATTGCACAATATAACTGTGCAGCAATTAATTGCATGTGCAGATCAGTGTACATTTCAAAGAAGATTGTGAACAGGCAGGTAAGTTTATTTTATAGTGCAACTAGTTAAAGGTGCATTCTACCTAGGACAGTTTTTTATTTTAGATTTCCCCTTTAAGGGCTTGTTCACACTTAGCCCTTGTCGTTCTTCTGGAAAGTAAACCAAGGTGGATAGATATTCATAGGACAGTTAATAGGTACCCGGGGGGGCATATGTCACCTCCTCATCACTTGTTTTAATCCTGAAAAGCCCACATCACTGCATTGCCACCACATGCACTGAACTCAATTGCGGGAAAGCCCCATTCACTTGAATTGGTACCGTCAGTGGCAGTACAACCTGACAAACGTGACAGGGGGTAACATTTTTGCCATGGCCTGTGTATAACCCCATTTGGCTGCCTTTGCATCTTGAATGGGACAGTAAAACTGCAGCTCAATCACCTATTTTATCCCCCCCCCCCCCAGTGTGAATAAGCTCTAAAAGATAATTAGTGTAAAGCTTTTGAAAAACAACATGCCTTCCAAATGCTCATGATTAAGCATTTTAGATCCACTGCACAATGCAAACACCAAAACTAGGACTGACAACGGCACATGTACACCATAGAAACAAGCTTTAGTGCTAAAACACTGATACATGCTCAGCGATTGTCCATATACATACCTAGGCAGACTTTTCTGAAAGTGCATAGTGGGGACAATGCTTTTGTGCAGATACTCAGAGTCACTGCTACCTGCACTGTACCCCCGGAGCAGGACGGATGTTGTGGCAGTTGGTGATGCCCCTTTCCACAGACATGACTTAGTCAGCAAGCGAGCCATGGCAATTGTCTGTCAACAGAAATCTGGAAACCTGGAGGAGACAGAGAGCATATAGTAACCTAGAGGAGGCAGAGACGAGCATATAGTAACCCAAGAGGAGACAGAGAGCATATAGTAGCCTGGAGGGGGCAGAGGGCATATAGTAACCTGGAGGTGGCAGAAAGCATATAGTAACCTGGAGGAGGCAGAGGGCATATAGTAGCCTGGAGGGGGCAGAGAGCATATAGTAGCCTGGAGGGGGCAGAGAGCATATAGTAAACTGGAGGAGGCAGAGAGCATATAGTAACCTGGAAGGGGGCAGAGAGCATATAGTAACCTGGAAGGGGGCAGAGAGCATATAGTAGCCTGGAGGGGGCAGAGAGCATATAGTAACCCGGAGGAGACAGAGAGCATATAGTAACCTGGAGGAGGCAGAGAGCATATAGTAACCTGGAGGAGGCAGAGACGAGCATATAGTAACCCAAGAGGAGACAGAGAGCATATAGTAGCCTGGAGGGGGCAGAGGGCATATAGTAACCTGGAGGGGGCAGAAAGCATATAGTAACCTGGAGGAGGCAGAGGGCATATAGTAGCCTGGAGGGGGCAGAGAGCATATAGTAACCCAAGAGGAGACAGAGAGCATATAGTAGCCTGGAGGGGGCAGAGGGCATATAGTAATCTGGAGGGGGCAGAAAGCATATAGTAAACTGGAGGAGGCAGAGAGCATATAGTAACCTGGAAGGGGGCAGAGAGCATATAGTAGCCTGGAAGGGGGCAGAGAGCATATAGTAGCCTGGAGGAGGCAGAAAGCATATAGTAGCCTGGAGGAGGCAGAAAGCATATAGTAACCTGGAGGAGGCAGAAAGCATATAGTAGCATGGAGGAGGCAGAGAGCATATAGTAGCCTGGAGGAGGCAGAGAGCATATAGTAACCTGGAGGACTGAAAGAAGATCAGAGTAACCATAACTGATAACAGAGGAGCAGAGTACAACACACAATGAGGAGTTTAATCAGTGACACAGACAGCTGAAATACTGTATATGAATTTGTCTTGTTCTAGACACTCGCACTACATATACCACCCAATCTGTCTCCTCTGACAGCCAAATTTCTATTTGATTTAAAACATATCTAAACCCAATTATAGAAATTGCAGAAACTGCAGCTCATTAGTCCTTAGGAGGAGGTGGCTACATTAGTTTTCTTATTTTCAGGATTTTTTTCCTTTAATTTCACCTACCTTCAAAACACTTCCTATCCTGGGGTGACAACCCGCATTGTACTGCATCTGCGAAGAGCAGCATTGTCACCCTAAAACAGGAAAGTATGTTGAAACTACAGAACACTTCTCCTTTCCTCTCCTCATCTCCATATCATAGGAGGGAGGTATTTGTAGTCCTCAGAGAAAATTGGAAAGAATGCTAACTGATGACAGCAGAGGCAGAAAACAGGAAGTTATCAACTCACTGGATTTCTGGCAGTATGAAAAGGTATTTATTTGCATTTGTCAGGCAGTTACAACAAAAGCCTTTCATTTAGTCCCCGTTCACACTGGGGCGACCTGTGAGGCGACCTGGTCGCCTCAGGTCGCCTTCCATAGGGAAGCTGCGGACCCGTTCTAATAGGAGCGACCTCGGAGGTCGCCCCGGGAAGTCGGATCGCCCCAGTGTGAACGGGGCCTTATAGATTTAAAAGAGAAGTGCGGGATCTAAAAAAAAAAAAAAAAAAACAAAGAGAAACACATGTACTCACCTAGGTGGATGCAGCATCTGAGCCCCTGCCACCTCGAAGATCGAGAACTGGGTGATCAAATACCACTGATCGCTCAATTCTCGGTCTTCAGTGAGTAGAGATATGTTGACAGTCACCACCTCTCTGCTCTGCCCCTCCAGCGCTCGCTTTAGCACCAGGCTGTGGAGGGGCGGAACCTGCTAGCTTGGGCTTTTAGCGGTCTGCTGAGAGGCTGAGCCAGCTGCCAGTTAATCATCTGGGTGGATCCCGACAAAGTTAGCATCTCTCCAGAATTTGGACCAGCTCTATGACATCAGTGGACAGCGGGCTTTAGCCTGTTGTCGGCTGAATACGGGTCACAGGAGTGCAGAGCTAAGTGCACTCCTGTGATCCCCAAGGGAAGTATAGCCAAAAAGAGCATTGGCCATACTTCCAGACCAGAAAAGTGTATATAGGAGTTCACTGTTAGAGTATACTTACAGTTTAGGTCACGTATTGTAAGTGGACACCGCACCACAATGACAACATATTTATCATCAGTGCACAACATGAAGGAACAGTCACTGGTTTTGGAGGAGGTCTTTGCCCCTAGAATGTCTTCTAGTTTTCTGAACTCACCAATAGAAACATGGCACTCCCCTTTGAATAACAGATCCAACTCTTTTCTTTTTTGCAGTTGGGCAACATTTAAAGCTAAAAATCCAGGCATGGCAATTTTTTACATAGTTACATTGATCCAGCTTGTATGTGCCATGGCTGTGGAATCACTGTAGTTGGCACTGCTACTCCAATGATTGCCGCTAGGTTCTGTATTTCATGCCAAGTGGCTACCTTGCTGCTTACTGAGGACAGAAGGTTGCTCACTTTGCACAGGTGCCATTCTGATAACTCTGATTGGACAAGGTGGAGATTGTGACATCATCCGACCTTGTATTGTCGTTCTATGGAGGGGCGGATGTCCACTGACACCAGCCACCATTCAATCTCATCCTGTCCACCAAAAACAGATGGATGGTGACCCTATATTCCATCCATCCAGCAGATTGGATGGAAACAGACAGGTGGGCTGTTTCCATCCAATTCCCCCATAGAGGAGAGCAGGACTGTGTCTGTGTGTGCTCTGCATAGCACAGTGGACATGGACTGGTCATCCGCCTGCTCAGTGGGATCAGCGAATAGAGCCTCCGCTGAGCAAGCAGATTCTGCATAGTAGAGGTTGTTCGTTTGAGGGGTTCTAGGCTGGGTTCACACTTGTGCGATCACAGACTTTGCAAGAGATTTGCATTGCTATGCAGATCACATGCGATGTCTGTGTGATACAAATTCAGCCATACAAACTGTATGGCTGAAATCACATCACATTCGCACCAAAATGGCACAGAACCCTTTTTTTGGTCCGCACTGGAATTGGATTGCACGGGCGACGTCAACCTGTGACGAAACACGTAGGGCGGCTCCAGACGTGACGTCACCACGCCCCCACAGCCAGCCACAGATTCTATGTGTGAATGCGGGAAGCCACGGCTTTGTTCCTAGTCATCGGCTCTTGTGATATGCTCATTTGTTACATTGTCCATGTAAGTGCATTTTTAAATAAAAGGTTTTTAACCACTTGCCGACCGCCGCACGCCGATCTACGTCGGCGGTCAGCCCCTCACAGGCAAAGTGACGTAGGGCTACGTCACTAGCTTGTGAGGGTCTAGGGAGCGAGCGCGCGCCGCCGCATGGTCACGGACCCCCCTGCGCGTGTGACCGGCGGACCCGATGTCCGCCGGCCACTCTGCGATCGGCGGGGGAGAGGGAGAAAGTCAGGCAGCTTGTGTAAACAAGCTGCCTGTCATTCTCCCCTCTGTATGAGAGCTGATCATATGGATCTACTATGTAGATCCGTTGATCACTCTGCATACAGCTGAAGCCACAGCCAATCACAGTTAGAATCACGCCCCTAGGGACACACACAGCACCTCCCTCTCAAATATAGTTAACCCCTTCACTACCAGTGTATTTTTACAGTAACAGTGCATATATATAGCACTGATTACTGTAGAAATGTCACTGGTAACCCCAAAAGTGTCAAAAATGTCAGTCAAGGGTCCGATCTGTCCGCCCCAATGTCGCAGTACCGCAAAAAAAAAAAAAAAAAAAAAAAAAAAAAAAAAAAAAAAAAAAAAAAAAAAAAAAATCGCAGATCGCCGCCATTACGCGTTAAAAAAAAAAACAACAAAAATGACAAAAATCTTTCCCTTAGTCAGTAAACGCAATAACTTTTGCGCCAACCAATCAAAATACGCTTTTTGCGATTTTTTTTACCAAACATAGGTAGCATAAAACAAATTGGCCGAAAATGTTAAAAAATTTTGATTTTTACATTTTTTTGGGGGGAATTTCATATAAAAAAAGGGGGAAATATTGCTATTTTTGCAAAATTGACGCTCTTTTTTTGTTTATAGCGCGTGATCAAAAAAAAAAAAAAAAAAAAAAAAAAAAAAAAAAAAAAAATCGCACAGGTGATCAAATACCACCAAAAGAAAGCTCTGTTTGTGGGAAAAAAAGGACGCCAAATTCGTTTAGGTACAGCGTCGCACGACCGCGCAATTGTCCGTTAAAGCCACGCAGTGCCGAATCGCAAAATAGCCCCTGGTCGTTTAGCAGCCAAATCCTCCGGGGCTTAAGTGGTTAATATAAGCAGTATCACGCTATGTGGATTTCTCCTTTTTCCCTGATTATGTGGTCTATATGAGCTTTAGCCGGCACTTCCTGAGGATTGGCTCCATACTGGGGATGTCTGTACAACTCTTTTTGGGTCTGTTGCCGGATATATCCTGAGGAGTGTTTTCATGGCATCCTGTTCATTTGTCCTGCTTCTAAGCGATATATGGTCTCTCCATTAGGTTGGGTGACCATATAGGTCTGGTAAGCAGCCTAATTTCACATCTCAGTCACGGGTGAATTCTTGGCATACTGTGAAGACATATTTTGGATAGAAGGGAGTAAGTTCTGCGCTATGGATATCTAACGGGTATATATCAAAGGTAATTAGGCTGCAGCCTACCCTAAGCTACAATCGAATGACTGTATAAAAGAGTTTAGAAATATGGGTAATTGGCGCTGCCTATCTGGAACACTGTGGTATAAATCACAACGTAATATATGTGGATATGAATAAAAGTGTCTGTGCAAGTGTCAATATGCACAATTAAATAAATAAAACCAACATGTAAAAACAGGAATAAATTGATAAGATCAACATATATAAAATAGATATTATATCCCGGTGATAAAAAGGTGCAATCAAGTGGTATATATGAAACGATTGAACAATATAAAGTGCCAAGTGACCAATAGTGCTAGATCATGTGCAGGAAATAAAAAACAATTGTACTGAGAAAAAGTACAGAAAAATTGCAATAAATAAAATATTGTGCAAAATAGGCTTGTGACGGTATCAGATTTTCATGCTGCGATTAATTGATTAAGGTTTTGCCACGGTATACGGTATTATCACGGTATTCTATTATTAAATTTAAATTATTAAATTTCTACCTCACTTGAATTTCATTGCTGAATTTAGGGGCTTTGGTTCACTTTTGCACATTATTATATAGTCAGTCAGTACAGACTCTGTGAACCAGGCCTAAAATAGGTCATCAAGCAGTGTCTGGCCTAACTGGTGATAACTGGTCCTGGCGCTCGGCTCCGATCCAATGGCCTGGTCATTAAGAGGGCAAAACCTTGTGGTCAAGAAGTGGTTAAACCTGAAGGAGGTGTTGTTTATAAATTACTTTACTATTGCTTTAGGCCTGGTTCACATGTATGCGGGTTGGCGGTTCACATGTATGCGGGTTGGTGGTTCACATGTATGCGGGTTGGTGGTTCACATGTATGCGGGTTGGCGGTTCACATGTATGCGGGTTGGCGGCCCACATTTGCACAGGCATAGCAGCCCATTGATTTGAACGGGCTGCTATGCCCTCATTTTCCGCAGAAAGAAGGTGCATGCAGCATTTTTTTAAAATTCAGTGGCCTTGAAATCCATCCTGCTTTTGCACCATGCGACTAACCTGCAGTTCCTGCTCTGGCAAGCTTTCTGCATTTTTTGTATACGTGGGCACGGCATTTAAAAACAGTTTGCGTGTGCAGCAACAGCAGGTAAGTCGCATGGTGCAAAAGAAGGATGGATTTCATGGCCACTGCATTTTTTTAAATTCTGCATGCACCTTTTTTCAGCTGAAAACGCAGGCATAGCAGCTCAAGCCCATTCACATCAATGGGCTGCTATGCCTGTGCAAATGTGGGCCCCCAACCCGCATACATGTGAACCACCAACCCGCATACATGTGAACCAGGCCTAAAGCAATAGTAAAGTCATTAATAGATAAAAACACAGCTCCTCCTGCAGGTTTAACCACTTCTGGATCGCAAGGATTTGCCCCTTTAAAGACCAGGCCATCGGATCAGAGCGCCAGGACCAGTCATCACCAGGTAGGCCAGACACTGCTTGATGGCTATATAATAATGTAATGTGGGCTGCTATGCGTGTGTGTGTGTGTGTATATATATATATATATATATATATATATATATATATTTATTAGAGCTGCACGATTCTGGCCAAAATGAGAATCACGATTTTTTAGCTTGGAATAAAGATCACGATTCTCTGTGTAACAAAAAAAAAATTGGGATAACTTACTTTTTTTTATTATTCATTAAAGTCTATTAATTGCGTTTGAAAGACTGCTGCGCAAATACAGTGTGACATAAAATATTACAACAATCGCCATTTTTTTCTGTAGGGTCTCTGCTAAAAAAATATATAAAATGTTTGGGGGTTCTAAGTACTTTTCTAGCAAAAAAAAACAACTGATTTTAACTTGCAAGCAACAAGTGTCAGAAAAAGGTCCAGTCTTTAAGAGGTTAAACTTCCTTTCTCCCTGGCAGAGGGAAGGAAAAGATACAATGTAATCATTTTTGTTTATAGTTAGGAGACTTAATGCTGAAAGGCATAGCTGTGTGAGTGAATGAGTCATCCAGCTCACTGAAATGTATCAATTCACAAGTCAGACCCAGGAGCAGAGAAACTCGGTATTTTAAAAATGCCACAATAACAATACCGTGGCTATGCAATACCGCGATATATCGAATTACCGAAAACCGGCATATGTCTAGTGCAAAACGATGAATGATATATAATAACTGTCTGAAAAAAAAAAAAAATAAATGTATATATATATATATATATATATATATATAGTCCTATTAGCCAGAAATAATGACAAATCCGTGAATAAAGTGCAATAATGTGCAAAAAGACAATAATATGGTGACTGGCTAAAAATTAATAAAGTCCTAACAGCCAGTATTAGTGATCAGAAATAGTCCCAAGTACAAAAGAAAGATCCAGGAAAAATCGGTGAATGAATGAAGAAGGATCGGTGAATGGATGCAAAAAGGATTGCAGGTGGCCCCGTGGTGGGCAACTGGCGAGGTGCAGGCGAAACCCACTAGTAAATAACCTACAAACCAGATGTACCCACCCCACACAGGGGTATAGGGCGGGTATTAAGGTGTGGATGGAACTCCTTCCCTTCGCTCCTAACTTCTTGATGGGTCAGTGGGATATTGGAGGCCGTCCCTGGGGGTCCCGGGTGTCACCGAGGAAAAACAGGATCTATAGGTCCTCTCCAATGGGGATGGTGGTATATACAAACTTAGTGGCTAAAGGCTGGCCACTCAGCAGTAGAATATACAGGGCAAAGGAAAAGGCTCGATAGTGTGATACCGTAAAACTAGTCTCATGAAGTCTCATAGTTTTTAGCTTCTAACCTCAGCTTCTTCAATTAAAGGGTAACTCCACTCTTGTGGGGATAAAAAATAGCAAATAAAGAAAAAACAATATAGCGTATAGAATTGCGACACAAATCATATTGTAATTGAATGGTATTAAAAATTAAATCTCCTCTTATATCTGCAGCCAATGTAATTTTCTGAAAATGCAATATGGCTACCTGGAGGTCTTCTGTACACAGATATGTACAGAACCCCCCCCCCCCCCCAAAAAAAAAAAAAATGTCCTGCTTGTGTGATTGGCTCACTGATTTTCCCAGAAGTCTGCCTAAGATACAAGTCAGATTTCTGGCATCCCCTGCAACAAAAATTATTTTTCGGTGGGATACTCCCAATAGGAACATGTCTAAAGGGATGCAGGCCCAGCAGATTTCTTCATTAGAGCCCTGCAGCACAGCTGATTGATAATTATAAAATCACTCCAATTAGATACACTTTCCCACATGGACATGGAGGAACACACAGGGATTTCTTCAGAATAACAAAAAGGTAGAAATCTGCAACAAAGTCTGCCATTCATAGAACGCCTTGTATATTTTTCTCTGATTGGATGAGTCTGAGATAGTGACATCATCCCCCTACCTCTCCACCTCATCCCCCAACCTCTCCCCCTCATCCATTAGAGAACTTCTTTATTCACTGGAAAAAAATAAATAAATAAAATCAATAATTAAAAAAAAAAATAATAATAAAAAAAAAAATAAAAACAATTATATACACACACACACACATATATATATATATATATATATCCTCAAGTTGTAAAGCGCTGCGTAAACTGTCTGCGCTATATAAATACTATAATGTGTATATATATGTGTGTGTGTGTATATATAATTGTTTTTATTTTTTTTTTATTATTATTTTTTTTTTTTTAATTATTGATTTTATTTATTTATTTTTTTCCAGAGAATATATATATATCTCCTCAAGTTGTAAAGCGCTGCATAAACGGTCGGCGCTATATAAATACTATAATGTATATGTATATATATATATATATATATATATATATATATATATATATATATATATACATATACACACACACACACACACACACACACACACACACACACACACACACACACATATATATATATATATATATATATACACACACACACAAGGCAACCTGTGACAGATGGTAGTGCCTAGCTAGCGCCCCCCTGTGTTCACTGCTGCTGTCCCTGTAGTAGCACCAACTACTACAGTGATCCTCCACAGCAGTCCCTCAGATATGGAATATGTACAATATAAATCAGACCTACAGCTCTGCACTGCAATCCCTGGAAACAGTTATTGCATGGTCACAGCTACAGGACAATATCTGATCACTTGGTAAGAATAGGTGTCCTGTGTGCAGCAGCCTGAGGTGCAGACCCATCAATGTGCAGCTCCCTGTCTTCTATTTGTACAGCTGACACTCATAAAACAGGTGTGCGGCACCCTAATTCTTCCGGCAGACCCCCTCTCCCCATCATATGAGACCCTGACAGCTCCCCTCCTACCTGCACACACGTCCTGTGCTGTGCACTGTCCTCGCCCCGCCCCTCCCCTCTGTCCCCTTTACCTTTGTCCTACTTACCTCCCCCTCCCCTTCACCACAGCCCCGCCCCTCTCCTCCTGACAGGCTTCACACTAAGCGCAACGCACAATGCTTTCCCCAGGAGATTTTAATCCAGCTAATTCGTTCCGGGGTGAGGAAATGTTTCCAGAGTTTTCTGGAGACAGTTTATAAAGGCGATTATCTGCCGCCTGTATCTGACTGGAGGAACCATTTGCAGTGTCAGGCATTGTTCATGATCCAACAGAGCACAATCTACATGTATAGAGGAGGATAGCTGCCTGTCCCTTGTTAGTGGCAGTATATGTAGCTGACAATATGGTTCCATCATTCCTCCAAACTTTTTGAGATGGTAACAAGGGACACCTAAGTCACCTAGGCATAGGACACCCCCCCCCCGCCACTCCCCCTTAAGAGAGACCTATAAAAAAAAAAAAATTATTAGTGCTTAACCACTTCAGCTCCGGAAGGTTTTACCCCCTTAATGACCAGGCCATTTTTTGTGATTCTTTTATTTACTTTTATTTTAACAAATAATTGCATGGTCATGCGAGGCTGTACCCAAATACAATTGATGTCCTTATTTTCCCCACAAATAGAGCTTTCTTTTGGTGGTATTTGATCACCTCTGCGGTTTTTAGATTTTGTGCTATAAACAAAAAAAGAGCGACAATTTAAAAAAAAAAAAAAAAGAACGCCATATTTTTTACTTTCTGCTATAAAACATTCCCAATAAAAAAAAAAAAATAAAAAATCAAATCTTTTTATCAGTTTAGGCCAATTTGTATTATGCTACATATTTTTGGTAAAAAAAATCCCAAAAAGCGTATTTTAATTGGTTTGCGCAAAAGTTCTAGCGTTTACAAACTACGGGATAGATTTTTGGAATTTTTATTTCTTTTTTTGTTTTCATTAGTAATGGCGGGGATCAGCGTTTTTTAGCGGGACTGCGACATTGCGGCGGACAGATCGGACCCCTAACTGACATTTTTGACACTTTTTGGGGACCAGTGACATTATTTTTTTTTTTCAATTTTAATCTTTTTTATTAAAGGCATCATTGATAAACAAACATATATTGACAACAATATAATTCCATAATAATGAGAACATTGTAGTCACATCTTATTATCCCAAAAAAAAAAACCTGATGATGCCTTCACCTATTTTATTCCTCATTTACCCCAAAACAAACCATAAAACCAAAAGCAGAACAAGACAAAAAAAAAAAAGTGACATTATTAAAGTAATCAGCGCTATAAATGTGCACTTTTACTGTATAAATGACACTGGCAGGGAAGGGGTTAATACTGGGGGTGATCAAAGGGGTTAAAGTGGAGTTCCAGCCTCAAAACGAAAATTTGACATCCGCTTGCTCTAAGTAACCTGAAAAAGAAGTGGATAATCACAATTTTTTTTTTTGCTTTACTTACCTTGTTTTTGAAGAAAGTATACTCACCTTCCTTCCACTTCCTCCCTCTGCGGCCGCGGCCCGCGCCGTCACTTCCTGCTTGCATTGACTCCTGGGAGCTGAAAGTCATCCCTCCCAGGAGTCAATGCGCTTCCCTGCTAAACAGCTTCTAGGCATGCCCAGAAGTTGTGCAGGGATGACGCGCCTGCACTGGAAGTGACGAGCAGGGCCGGTGCAGGGCATTCTGGGACTCCGACGTCACCGAAGAGGACACGCTGGCTTCAGCTGCCCTCACCTGATATGGCAGCGCTGAAAAAGACATTTTCAAGGTAAGTATTTCTTCTAAAAGGTAAGTGAACCCGGGGACAGTTCAGAGGCTATCATTGCTGAAATGCACTAGCCCTGACTGTCCCGGGGGTATTTTTATTGAAAACATTTTTTTGAGGCCGGAACTCCGCTTTAACCACTTAAGCCCCGGAAGATTTTACCCCCTTCCTGACCAGGGGGTATTTTGCGATTCGGCACTGCGTGACTTTAACGGACAATTGCGCGGTCGTGGCGACGCTGTACCTAAACGAATTTGACATCCTTTTTTTCCCACAAACAGAGCTTTCTTTTGGTGGTATTTGATCACCTGTGCGATTTTTTGATCACGCGCTATAAACAAAAAAAGAGCGTCAATTTTGCAAAAATAACCATATTTTTCACATTTTTTTATATGAAATTCCCCCCAAAAAAAAAGTAAAAATCAAAATTTTTAAAAATTTTCGGCCAATTTGTTTTATGCTACATATGTTTGGTAAAAAAAATCGCAAAAAGCGTATTTTGATTGGTTTGCGCAAAAGTTATCGCGTTTACTAACAAAGGGAAAGATTTTTGTCATTTTTGTTGTTTTTTTTTTTAACGCGTAATGGCGGCGATCTGCGATTTTTTTTTGCGGTACCGCGACATTGGGGCGGACAGATCGGACCCTTGACTGACATTTGTGACACTTTTGGGGTTACCAGTGACATTTCTACAGTAATCAGTGCTATACATATGCACTGTTACTGTAAAAATACACTGGTTGTGAAGGGGTTAACTTTATTTGGGAGGGAGGGGCTGTGTGTATCCCTAGGGGCGTGCTTTCTACTGTGATTGGCTGTGGCTTGAGCTGTAAGGACACTGATCAACGGATCTACATACTAGATCCGTTTTATCAGTGTCTTTACAGCGAGGAGAATGACAGGTGGCTTGTTTACACAAGCTGCCTGACATTCTCCCTCTCCCCCGCCGATCGCTGAGTGACCGGCGGACATCGGGTCCGCTGGTCACACGCGCGGGGGGGTCCGTGACCACGCGGGAGCGGGAGCGCGCCTCTGGGGGCGCGCGCTCGCTCCCTAGACCCTCACAAGCTAGTGACGTAGCCCTACGTCACTTTGCCTGTGAGGGGCTGACTGCCGACGTAGATCAGCGTTAGGCAGTCAGCAAGTGGTTAATGTATGCCTAAATATGCTTACTCACTGTGGGGGGGATGGTTCTGTGACAGGCACAGACAGATCGGGGTTTCAGCTTAGCTGAAACTTCTAATCTCTCCCTGCCTGTCTGACAGAAGACTCGCTTGCTTTGTTTACATAAGCAGGTGGGTCTTCTGTCAGTTTCTCTGACGATCGTGGCCCGCCTCCCGCTAGGTCTAAACACAGCGGAAGCACGGATCCGGCGGCGTGTGCGCCGCCGAGACCTTGTGCACAAAATAACGTAGTACTACGTGATTTTGCGCAGCCGAGCCGCCCTGCCGCAGTTATACTACGGTGGGCGTTTGGCAAGAGGTTACATTTTAAATTATTAAAAGTGCTTTTTTTACCACTACTATTACTTTATATTGGGTTTTGAAATTTACAAATGCAGCAATTTAGAAACTGGTTGAAAAGGTTTAGCTTTGGGAAACACTTTTTGATAGATAGATCAAAAGTGTATTTTATATTCAACTATATAGATCAGAAAACAATACGGGACAAATGAGGAGGACAGAGGGACTTTGCTCCAAATCTGGGACAGTCCCTTGAAATCAGGGACAGCTGGGAACCACGGTTCCATAGTGACTATGCAGCCGCTGCATCCCAATCGACATGAATGGGAGTGTGTGGAGATGCAGAAAACACCTGTGTGTCCCCATGTGGGCAAATCACAGCCCTCACTCAGGGGTACGGTGTAGTACGCCCCAAATTAATAAGGCCTAACATGCACTGCGTATCCATTTTGAATGCACAAGAATGGACGTGTAATATTTTATTCCATTGTGGATGGCGATCCAAACACCTTCCATTCACATGTATACCTCAACATGGTGCTTCCCTTTGCAAAGAATACCCAAAACATGCAAGGAAAAAAAAAAAAGCATTTTTACTTGCACATGATTGAATAATAGAAGTCAGCAGAGCTTCCCCTCATTTACCAACCTCTGGAGCAACTGAACTTGCAGAGTGTATTTGTCTTTAGTAAATGAACCCCTGTGTGTTGAGTTGTGGTACACTGCAGCTGCATGAAGATGCTATTCAATGAATGTCACCACAGTGCACCAACGCATTTAATGTGCCTTACTGCACATTGCATTCACCCTCAATTACCACAGATCAGCTGGTGTGAATGGGCGCTTAGAGTAAAAAAATTGGGTAAGAATAACTTTATTAAATTAATACTGATTATTTGATTGTTATTATTATAACTACAGTAAAACCTTGGATTGCGAGCATAATTTGTTCCGGAAACATGCTTGTAATCCAAAGCACTCTTATATCAAAGCGAATTTCCCCATAAGAAATAATGGAAACTCAGATGATCCGTTCCACAACCATTTATTCATAAGTCTTTCAGTTTATA
This sequence comes from Pelophylax lessonae, assembly GCF_965119305.1. NCBI lineage: Eukaryota > Metazoa > Chordata > Amphibia > Anura > Ranidae > Pelophylax > Pelophylax lessonae. The sequence continues at coordinate 238,985,987 of NC_138775.1, read as the reverse complement.
GTCCATATAAAAAGATTATAGCATTGCGATAGGTTATATAACCATAAAATGTTCATCCACAAATAGCTGCTTCTATAAGGGTATTAGAAGCAAAATCCAGCAGGAGCTACAGGGTATCAAAGAGAAGAGAGGCGCCTCTAAGTGTAGCAATATGGTTCCATTTAATGAAGGTACAACATTTAGCAACTCACATGGTTGATGAATAAAACAGGCACATCTAAGTATGCAGGCATCCGGGGTAAAGCTGTCCACATAGACTATCTTCTGCACCGCCGGCTGCCAGTCTGTAATCCTGACCGGGAAGACCACCCTGCAGTAAAGCGATCTGAAAGCGAGGGGCAGCATGGAAAGGATGATGTAGATGGCGGTGAGGAGGATGATCTATGTGGACAGCTTTACCCCGGATGCCTGCATACTTAGATGTGCCTGTTCCAATCATCAACCATGTGAGTTACTAAATGTTGTACCTTCATTAAATTGAACCATATTGCTACACTTAGAGGCGCCTCTCTTCTCTTTTATACTTAGCTGTGCCTTGAGGCTACTTGTATATCAAGTCAAAATTTATTTAAAAATTTTGCTTGTCTTGCAAAGCGCTCTTATACCAAGTTACTCTCAAACCAAGGTTTTACTGTAGAAGCATAACCACTCACTAAATAATTGTTAGTTTAATTATTTATCCGTATAATTTGTCCTTTTTTAACCTGATTCTTTATTATTTGTAATGCATGGTTTATAAATACTTTTTTTTTTTTTCAAATTCAATGTTTATTGAGGAGGGAAAGGTATACAAGTCAACAAAGGCAGTGAATTAAAATACAGCCGAACATCAAGAAAACAGCGTAACATGAGGCGTAAATCATATAAACATAGCCGTATGCGAGGAATGATAATATACAGTGCATCAGAGTATGTCTCAGGATGGCAGGTTCCCAGAGAGAACCACACCCCTACCGGCATCTGTCACATGGCCAGCATACCGGAGTGTGGAGGGCATCTCACGGGGTCGCCAATCCGAGAAACCACATGAAGGCAGTAGTGTCATGCATACCTTACAGGAACGGGAGAAATTTTCAAAGAAAACAGGTAGAAGAAGGATAGAGCAAAGATCAGGAAGTGCCATATAAATACTTTTTATATATTTTTTTTTTATTTAGAAAGATATGCATTTGAAAACAAGTATATAATGTAAATAGTATACACATAGCAGTTGTTCTGTGGGACAGACTATATAATGTTGTCTTCTTTGAGTTATGTCAGCATGAGAGGAAGATCTCATGCTGTAAATCCAAACTGGACATCAATACATCACGGACATGGACAAAGGTTGACGCGTTTCACGAGTTTACACTCGCCTACTCATAACCACGATATGAGTAAGCGAGTGTAAACTCGTGAAACGCGTCCACCTTTGTCCTTGTCCGTGATGTATTGATGTCCAGTTTGGATTTACAGTTGTGAATAAACTTCACATGTTTACTTACATTGGAGTGAGGTCATCACTTTGTGTTTGAGGATACTGCTAGTGTGTTTTCTGATTTTGGTGGAGTTGGATTAGAACACCTGTCAGTTTGTATTGCTGTCTGTGTCCCCATTAGGGAGATTCACCCTCTCGTTTTGTCCTGCTTACTGTTATCCTCGAAAGTGAAAGCAAAAGAAAATCCCAAATCTTGGATTGACCCCAGTACTGTAATAGAGGGGACATTTTCCAATGGGAACACTAGTTCTGGTGACCCTGGTGACACCCTGGGATTGCCTCTCTTTGGAGAGATTTCATCTCACTTCCTGTTTTCGTTATGTTACAGGAAGTGAAGGGAAATCTCCCCTATGGAAAAGATGGCAAAAAAAAAAAAAAAAAAACCTGACTTGATGTATAACTCTCCCTTAAACTGGCCATACATTATACAATTTTCTTATTTAATTTCCTTTAGCTTTACCTTCAACTATGTAGTTCAAGGACCTGCCTGATTGCATACAAATTGAAAGTGTTTAGGTATGACCTCATATTATATGGTTTTGATAAATTTGAAGGAAAATTGTACAAGAGAATTGTATAATATATGGTCAGTCTTACTCTTTAGTTACACATTAATGTCTCGTAAAGCCATGCTGCTGGAAGTTTTTCGCTCTATGTAGGGTTTTATGTTTATGGAGAGCAGGCTTAATGAACCAAGAAAAATGATTAGGAACCGATTGGATGGTTTTAAGATAAGACTTGGGTGGCTGAATTTAGACTGCCTGTAGCAGATAAAGGATCTCAGGGGTAGTACAGTTTGTTTGATATTACATCTTCTCATCCAGGAGAAACTCAGTTTGGGCCAATGTGTCAGTTAGTTATAAAGGTTGTTATGGGGTGGGGGGTAAAGTAAGCGCAGGGTGTTGTCATAAATTGTCAGGCAGTTGAATGGCCAGGTACCTGATATGGGAAAGGGCCCATTAGTTGACCTTAAGCCTTTGCAAGGCTTTTATGTTACCGCTCAATTCAGGGCCTCAGAGTTTGGGTGAAAGTTGGATAGCTTCCTAAGCTTCGAAAATTCGGCAATAAGGTTAGGGGTTACCATGTCAGGATTACAAATAAAGAGGAGAAGGCCATCTGCATAGTGTCATTATTATTTAAAGCTTTCATTTACATTTATCTAGTAACAGTAACTGCTGTAAATAACTAAATTATTTATTATATAACATATTGTTTGTTGTAAACCTCTTTAATGAAAAATGAACAAAGCTTATCACTCCGTAGTATGTACTTACCTCAATCCAAAGCACCTATTGTGGTTTCTGTCTTCCCTTTGCTATCTGCATTAGTCACTTCTAACACTCTGGAGACAGAGATGTATAGTAACGAAGTAGAACTACTTAAGTACTGTACTTAAGTACCGAAATGCGGTATCTGTACTTTCCTAGAGTAGAATTTTTTTCTCCTACTTCTACTTTTACTTCACTACATTTTTTCGATGATTTCGATACTTCTACTCAAGTATTTTTTTTTTTGTGCTGCATAGTTACTCGTTACTTTTAAAAAAATTACCACTGCCAGGACAGTAGATGGCAGGTTGCATAAAGCTCAAAAAAATGTGTATAATGTCATTTGTAAATCAGCGCATACGAAAATAAAGGCTGTGTATAATAAAAGCTGCTATACCAAATCTTTCCAATAAAAATAAAATATGAAACAAACAAATAAATGGTGCTACAGCGCTTAAAGTGCATCAAGAAACTACTAACAAACACAGGTTAATCATTTGAAATAATAAAAAACAATATGATGTTCAAACGTTTGACTTCTTTCTTTAATAACTACATAACACAGTACTTGTACTTCTACTTTCAGTACTTGAGTAGAATTTTTTTTTCAAAACTACTAGTACTTTTTACTTTTAGTACTTAAGTAGCAACTTTTTTTAAAAAACTACTTGCAATACTTAAGTAAAAAAAATGTCGAATACTTTAGTACTTCTACTTAAGTAACTTTTTCTGTGAGCACTTCCACTTCTACTCAAGTCACTTTTTGATCGAGCACTTGTACTTTTACTCAAGTAGAACTTTCGAGTACTTTATACAAGTCTGTCTGGAGATGGCCACAACCCCCCTCCCACACACAGACAGGGATTGACAGCTTTAGCTGTTCATGTTTCCCTATGAAACTGTGAGAAGAGAGGGGGTGTCAATTCTCTCCATTCAGGTCTAAGATTGCACTCAGCTGTCCTCTCTGTGCTCTGCAGTGTAAGACATCAGATTCCCACCCCCTGCCTGCTGGAGTTTAGAAATAGCCTTTGATCTGTATGTTTTAGAAGGCTGTAAAGCACAGGTGTCAAACCCAAGGCCCATGGGCCGAATGCGGCCACCCAGGCTATTTCACCCCTCGCACCTCTCCTGCAGCTGCAGCACCCCCCTGTCTCAGTAGTTGGCAGCAGAGTGGACAGAAATCCTTTGCCAGATCCAGCGCCTCTCTGCAGCTCCTGAAAGGCTCGTCTTTGCCCACCCTCCCCCCCCCTTCTCAGCAGTCCGAAGCAGAGAGGAGGGCAGAACTCCTCCTACGGATCCTGCCCCACTATGTGCAGCTGCAAAACCACCTTGTCTCTGCCACCCCTGGTCTCAGCGTTCAGTAGACTCTGGAAGCTGACTCCAGCCCTCCTCTGGTCCTCCTCCAGACCCTGTACTTTCTTCCTCCCAGGTCCACCCGCATCGTCTTCCTGGAAGTAGCACAAGGCAAGGGGGTGCTTTGTGATGTAAGGAAGGGTGGGTGACTCTTGACATCTCATATAAGGGTGTAAGGGTGCGTTGGGTGCTCTGGTCATCTAATCTTAAAGATATAACTGGCCCTTTGAGGGCAACCATAATGCAGATGTGGCCTACGATGAAATTGAGTTTGACACCCCTGCTGTAAAGAAAAGAGGGTTGCAGATAAACCGGTACAACTTAAGTATGAGGGTTTGTATCATCTGAGGCTTGCCACTTCACTGGCTATATGTAAGGGTTACAATCACTTTAATTATTACTCCATCCAATGAATAGGAACCTCATTAGAGATCTCTTGCACTTTAAGTTCTATATTTTAAGAACAGCCATTAGTCACCATTTTTGTACACCAATTGTGTGTTCTTTGTATTCCACAGGTGTGGGTTTATAAACAGATGAAAAATGCACAGTGAATGTTGTGGATTTGAATCTGCTTTGCACACTGCCCTTTTTTGCCATATTAGAACATTTCTAAGGTACATAATAATAATAATAATAATATTAGCAATAATAATAATAATAATGTAATAGTCATTGTACAAAACAATAGTTAGCAATTGATAAGAATATTGAATTATCAGTCAGAATGATTTTCCAGCTTGTTGGAAAATCCATTATCTACCAAAAGCCGTTTCCTACAAATGTTATCGGTACAAGCATCTATTCATTGTACAGGTCAGTCTGAAACATATCTTCTACCATCAAGCAAGCAACAGCCAATCAGCTTACAATTATATGAATTACATACAATAAAATACAATGTTTTGTATTTGTTGATATCAAATCTTTTAGAATCCGATGAAAATCATTATATGTACAGTTAGTGGTATAAGGCAGCATAGCCCGTGTGACACATCATCATACAATAAACAGATTTTGGAAGTAAAAGGTTAAAAGTAGAGTTTTATTTTTTTAGAGCTCAGCTGTCTGCAATATGATAGATCTGCTGTGTGTTAGAGCACAATGTGAGCACAATGGTAATTATTAATATAAATATCTGTGCATTTTCTTTTCTTAGTCTTTTGCTTTTCCTGTTTCTAATAAAAATCTGCTTTCCTTTATGTTTCTCTTGTCTTGTATCCTTTATTTTTGTGCAGTCATATTCTTTTCAAATTATCCCGAGCTCCCTAATCTCCTCCCAGGCTCCTAATGATGAAGTCAGTAATAGGATTGGGGGTATTAATTTGGGACAGTAATGCCAGCTGCAGGCTGTGTGGCTTATGGGTGAGGGGTGACCTTGCGGGTTGGCCAGCCTGCGCTAGCTTTGATCTGATCTCTGGGGGAACGTGAGTTGGCTTGTCACAGAGCGGCGGAGTCCCTCTGTGGGACGCTGATCCTCCCCTGGAAGCCATAAGGACACCATGGCAGGGGCCCTGGATGCTGTACTGGCCAGAGCCAAAGATGTGTGCAAAAGGAATGGGCTGCTTATTCTTTCCGTATTGTCTGTTATTGTGGGATGTCTTCTGGGATTCTTCCTCAGGACCAGGAGGCTCAGTGAGCAGGTCAGTATCACACTTTCATAGTTGCGGACGGTCTCATATAACTTCCAGTGTGCAGTGTTTTTGCAGAAGCTTTACATTTACATAATTAGGTATGACATTTTTATTCTACTATATGTCAACACAATCGCTAAAACCTGATGTAAGCTTTAAATCTGCAGTTTTTAGTGAAATAATACCTGGAGATCTTACAATGAAAGTCCTTGTTCAGGCATTTCCTGCTAGAGGGTGACAACATTCTGTTCCTATCCTCCAATTGGGCCCCTGTGTTGCCAAACTTGTAAAATGCAAGTGGCTATTTCAACACAAATTACACAGGCATGGTCCTCTGTTGCCGCTATCAGAAAACCCTTTCTGAGAAATGCCATGCAGCCATCGCTGGATTGCATGTAGACACGAAGTAGCTGCAAAGAAGATGAAGCAGCACTAAGATGCAAAAATATATTTAGGATTTACATCTGCTTTGACTGATATACAGTATACTGTATATATATATATATATATATATATATATATATATATATATATATATACACTATATTACCAAAAGTATTGACACACCTGCCATTACATGCACATGAACTTTATTGGCATCCCAGTCTTAGTCCGTAGGGTTCAACTCTTCTGTGAAGGCCGTCCACAAGGTTTAGGAGTGTGTCCATGGGAATTTTTAACCATTCTTTCAGAAGTGCATTTGTGAGGTCAGGCACTGAGGTGGACGCGATGGCCTGGCTCGCAATCCCTGCTCTTATTCATCTCAAAGGTGTTTTATCGGGTTGAGGTCAGGACTTTGTGCAGGTCAGTCAAGTTCCTCCACCCCAAACTCATTCATCTATGTCTTTATTGACCTTGATTTGGTCCAAATCATTTGGTGGAGAGCAGAGGCCTTCTTGTCCAACATCAGTGCCTGACCTCACAAATGTGCTTCTGGAAGAATGATCAAATATTCCCATAGACACACTCCTAAACCTTGTGGACAGCCTTCCCAGAAGTGTTGAAGCTGTTATACCTGCAAACGGTGGGCCAACTTAATATTGAACTCTACAGATTAACACTGGGATGCCATTAAAGCTTGTGTGCGTGTAAAGGCAGGCGTCCCAATACCTTTGGTAATATAGTGTATTACACAGTATATATGGAGAGTGAGAGATGGTGTTGCACCATGAGATGAAAAAACATACTTGACACTTTTCTGAAATCTGCACTTTTGGGGTCTGGCCTGGCCTGTTTTCTTCATAGCCTATGAGTGGGTTCTACAGCAGCGAATTGAAGGGTTTAGAGCAATACTACAGGTATGGTCTTGCTCCTTATAGTGCATATTATTTAGCCCCGTGTTTTATTAAAAGGGAGAGTATAGTGTATTTTCAGTGCATATATTGAGTTAAAAAAAATTTTAATGTCCCTAAATACATTTTTAAATGACTTTCACATGTTTATAATTCTGCTTTCAAATATTGTTGTTGTTTTTTCTGAATGTACAGATTTCTAGATTAGCCACTAGAGGGACCTCTCAATGCAATTTCTCTTGTACACTATGGGGTTGATTTACAATAGGCTGTTCATTTTGCAAAGGGGTTTTCCTCAGAGCTTAGTGAATGAGGTGAAACCCTGCTGACTCCCATAATCCAATCATATGCAAGCAAAAATACTATTTTTATTATTTTCATGGCACGTGATTAGGCATTCTTTGCAAAGTGAAATTTCACCACATTCATTAAGCTTTGGGGCTTCAAAATGCAATTTCACTTTCAAAGTGTACAAACTATTTGCCTTTAGTAAATCTTTAGTAAATTAATCCCTCTATGGCTAATAGTTTGTGGACATCTTACCATTACACCTATATGAGCTTGTAGGAAATCCCATTGCAAAACCAAGGAAAAGCCTCCACTGTTCTGGGAAGAATTTCTACAAGAATTTTATGTTGTTTGTGGGAATGTGTGTCCATTCATCCAAAAGAGCATTTGTAAAGTCAAGTAATGCTGTTGAACAAGATGTGGTTCGCAACCAGCATTTTAAATTTATTGAAAGGTATTCAATAGGGGTTCAGGTCTCTGTGCAGGCCATTTGAGTTCCTCTACACGAAACTGGTCAAACATGTCTGTATGAACCTGGTTTTGAGCACATGAATGTAATATTCTGGAGAGGTGTTCACATGTTTGGCCATATAGTGTATCGTTGCTGAGATAAGATTTCAACAGTAAATGAAATATTTGCAACGGCTCAGCCAACCCATAGACCTGCATTGTGAGAAAATGCAGTAAATCACAACCATTGTGTAGCACTGTAAAGCAGGAAGCAGAGCCTGCTATGTAATGCACAAATATGGCTACCCCCATGCACAGATGTAATTATAAATTATGCATGGAAACAAGAATATTACTACTTCCCTCTAGGCAGACGCCATATGAAGTCCTGGGGTTTAAGTGGTTATGCTGGGATGATGCCTGCAGCTACAGGCATCTTCCTGGTATCAAACTTTACAGCCAGTGATGCTGTTTTCTGTAGAAGTGATTTGAGTGGCTATGGAGCCACTCGGTCAGTTCTATAGGTGGTGGAAAGAGGTGACCCGCCACCACCACCTTTCCTTGGCTCTCCCATGGAACATCGCCCAGGGAGCCCAGGACTGCACCCACAGGCAGTATCTCCATCAGTGAACAGAGAGAGAGGAACTGACATTGTTCCTCCCTCTCTGTGACCCCAGAAACTGGAAGCGATGAGGGTTGTTTGTTTACCTGCCCATTAACCTGGCCAAGAAAGCAGGCCATCAGACCAATCCCGGGTCTTTCATGGCCCATGTTGTTCATCCCTTATGATAACAATAAAGTTGATAAAACATTTTAAAAGACCAGGGACAGAGTAAAAAAAAAAGTAATAATAAAAAAAAAAAAAAAGAAAAGTGCTCCTGTGCCACCGTGCTCGTGCTGAAATGTAAATGGTAAATCGCACTATTCATGAGGCATCATCCCGAACATCAAAGCATGAGCAATAATTCTAGCACCAGACCTCCTGTGTAACTCTAAGCTGTTAGCTTGTAAAGGCTTTAAAAAAAAAAAAATATTTTATTTAGTGTTTGAAATAGATATATAGATAAAAGTGAGATACAGCAAAAGTGAGTAGAGTTTGTTCAACAGTATCAAAGAATAATAACCAGGATATACAGGTGCATGAATACCATAAGATGCAATAAAAATAGGCAACACAATGCACAAAATATGCAAGCATTCCTGCAAAGTCCTAGTGATAAATTTCTCGCATGAAGCGTGGAGAGAACACTAACACACAGGTTGGATGATTCTCACCAAAATAATAATGTGTAGGAAGAACTATAACCAAAGAAGAGTGTTAATGAGGTTGCAGTTCTGGTGGTAATTACAGGCAGGGCTGTAGATACATTTTTGTTCTGGGGGGGTTCAGCAGTAGGTACTAAGTAAAAGTCTTTTTAAAAAAAAACAAATTGCGCCAAATTAAAAAAAAAATGGAAAAAGGAAAAAACTACGTGTTGCTCATATCACATTCTTAATTCTATTTTCTCAGATACTCTTGAAAATTGAGCCTGATTTCAGTTTTGCCTTCCAGTTCTTATGAACATTGCCCAGTTTGGTTGGCTATTGTCCAGCCTCAAACTGGGTACTGGCTGAAAGAAAAAAAAACTGACAAATCACTGTACTAAAACTCGCTGTGTTAGTATAGCGATCTCCCCAGCTGTGCTATTGTGTTCCCCTCCCCCTCAGCCATTGGACTGCCCACAGGGTGGTGCACTGTAATAGCCAATCTTACTGGGCAGGTGCAAAGGGAACCATCTTGTGGAAGGAAGCACTCCCTGATTTTCTTGTTAACCTGGCATACCAGACAAGAGAAGCGGCATTGTGCATTGTTCATACATACAGAACATACCTCACAACTTCCAAGCTTCCGAGAATGAGGGACATGACATGGAGGAAGTGACTTGCGGCATGCGTAGCTCTATGCAGCAAAAAAGTGGGTGTGGCAAAACATTAGAGTTGGAGGGTCTAAGAGACATGGTTAAACAAAACATGGGCTTCCTTGTACCTATAAAATACATTGAGGCCGGGGCCTCCATAATTGCTGTTGTGTTAGCTTGTTAGGCCCTGACTTTTCACATGTTGCAATTTTCGATCTTTACTGGGGAGATGCAAAGGGCATAATCTTGTGGAAGGAAGCAGCAAAGCACACACTGATTTTTTGTTAAATAGGAATACAGGACAAGAGAAGTTGTACTTTGCAGACACAGCAGAGTCCATACATACAGAAAAAGAGAAGATACTTCTCTTTTTCTGAAAAAAAGAAGAATGCGGTGCACCCGGGAAACACAACAGTATCACAACAGCAATGGAAGACTCAGCCCAGCCTTAGTCGATGTCATTAAGGTCCTGTTCATATGTAGTGATTTGGGATCACGAGCTGGCAGTATTCCCGATATTCTGCCTGCAATTCCAAATCACACTGCAATGCTGGCAAAACGCAGCACGTGTGTTTGTGTTCCATTCATTTTTAGTGGCACCAAAACATGGTGTGGTTTTGGATCCTTGTGTGATAAATCGCTCAACAATCACAGCAAAATCACACCACATTTTGGTGTCACTAAAAATGAATAGAACACAAACACACATGCTGCGTTTTGCCAGCATTGCCGTGCAATTTGGATTGGAATCTGGGTGTGGCAGCGGGCGGAATCACAGGGATATTCTGCCCACAATCCCAAATTGCTACATGTGAACAGTCAGGGCATAACAGGCTAACACAACCGCAATTATAGAAGACTCAGCACCCAGCACCTCAGTCAACAAACTTTGCCAGCAGTTCCCACAATCTCAGATACCTAGTTATAGTATGAATCAATGACAGGAAGAAATTCTGCTCTACAGTTTTAGCCTGAAGAGCACACAAGGGAAAGAGGCACACACACACACACACACACACACACTGGCCACCGCCTTTTTACTGCGGCAATGTGGCTCTGCTGCGCGAATCGACGTAGACCTACGTCGGTCGCGCGCAGGCAGCTAGGGGGGTGAGCCACTCGGCAGCGGGGAAGCCGATGCACGGGTCAGGCGGCTCCGATGAAGAGGCGAAGCCTCGAAACGTGTTAGCTGTCAACTATCTTGACTGTGGACTGTAATTTGATGGAATGTGTCATACGTATCTGATATGCTGGCTTACAACTTATGTTTGTGAGTATTTCTATTTTTACTTGATATTAATAAAGCCCTATTGAGGATGATGTGCTAGGCCAGTGCGCCCTCTTTTTGTTTTTGTTTGTAGCTTGTGGTCGACCACCCAGGTCGTAGTGGGCAGCAAGGCCATGCCATTGAGGATGCCAAGTAGGAGTCCCGTGATAGGAGTGAAGTGGGAGCTCTGTATCTGAGCGCAGGAGTTAGATGCTTTGCATCACAATTTTCTTTTGAAACTTTTGTACCTAGGAGCCTGAGCCTGTGCAGGATACACTGGATATTTTTCAGCCCGGAAAGCCCAGGTGCTGCATACAATCACCCATAGATATGAATGGCTGTACTGGGGCATACACCAGTGCACGAGTAAACACAAGTATAGCGTATGGGCATATGCAATAAATAAACTGAAGAGTTTATTTTGAACAAATCAAGAACACAGTATTTTGTACCATATGGACATGGTTATTTTGGACAGCCAGTGATTATCCAGACTGATGGATCAGAATTATAGATCTTATGGCAGGTAAAACAATCCATGAATTTTTATCTAACCTGTGAATTGAGCTGTCTGCCTATGGTTCTCATTTAAAGGAGAGCACAGCTCCATATACTGCCCCTTGTCCTCTTCTTCAACCCTGTCATATAAAAACCAGATCAGACTTACCCCCCCTCAATCCTGGCACTATACACTGCAGCTAGGCCTCCATCTTCGAGGCCATCCCCTGCAGAACAAAGGGCGAGGGGGGAAATGGAGCTTTAGGTTCCAAATTCTTGAAATACAGAAAGAAGCATCAGAGCATAACTGGATGATGTTAATTTTATTTGTTGATTAAAAAAAGTCATAAAAAAACCAATGCGTTTCGGGGCAACACTACTCCCCGTTCCTCAAGGCTGAATACAGGATAGAAGCAGTGATGTCACAGATTTATCTAAGAACCAGTATTGACTTCTGCACATGGCCTAACAACTTGCCACTGCTGGTCAGGAACTGCTTTCAAGTTTTTAGGCTTTGCTCACACCCTGTGCAGAGAAATTAGTTTTTCTGCATGCGTTCTGCAAGAGCACAGGAAAAAAAAAAACAATTGTTCACTGTGTGCCCTGTTCACACCGCAGCACCGGTATCGCGCGCAGATTTTTCTGCGCAGAAATCTGCAACGTGTATAAAAATTACTGAAACGCACACAGAGATGTATAGTAACTAAGTAGAACTACTTCACTACTGTACTTAAGTACCGAAAGGCGGTATCTGTACTTTCCTGGAGTAGAATTTTTTTCTCCTACTTCCACTTTTACTTCACTACATTTTTTCAATGATTTCAATACTTCTACTCCGATATTTTTTTTTATGCTGCATAGTTACTCGTTACTATTATAAAAATTACCACTGCCAGAACAGTAGATGGCAGGTTTCATGAAGCTCAAAACATGTATTATCAGCGCATACGAAAATAAATGCTACTGTATGTATAAATAAAAGCTGCATTTGAAATAATAAAAAACAATATGATGTTCAAACTTTTGACTTCTTTCTTTAATAACTACATTACACAGTACTTGTACTTTTACTTTCAGTACTTGAGTAGCAATTTTTTTTTCAAAACTACTGGTACTTTTACTTTTAGTACTTGAGTAGCAAAATTAAAAAAAAAACTACTTGCAATACTTAAGTACAAAAAATGTTGAATACTTTAGTACTTCTACTCAAGTCTCTTTTTGATCGAGCACTTCCACTTCTACTCAAGTCACTTTTTGATCGAGCACTTGTACTTTTACTCAAGTATGGGTTTCGAGTACTTTATACAATTCTGAACGCGCATGAAAACTGATGTTTTTCTGTGTGTATGGTGTCAATGGGGCCTTACTGTGGAAAGTTCAATACTCCTTCCAGCAAGAACACTGAGAGAAATAAACTCTGAGAGGGGTTCTAAATGTAGCACCCTCTTCAGAATTTTATAGAAATCAGATTTTTGTAAAAAAAAAAGCTTTATTTTATTTTTATTTTTTTTTGATGTACATACAGTGTATACAATTTTACAGTGAAATCACTTTTTGCAGTTATTTAGCAAATTGCAAGCACAAAAGCCACGCTGTGTGACCCTAATGGACCTTGTGTACCGTTTCTTACAGGAGATTAGTTACTTTCAGTTTCCTGGGGAGCTCCTCATGCGGATGCTGAAAATGCTGATCCTGCCGCTTGTGGTATCAAGGTAATAAGACACATTTCATATTTTATTTAAGGCATTACACTGTATGTTTTTTCCTGCTAAGCTTGGTTTACAATCATTTTATTAGGCAAATTGTTGCGTTTTTTTGCCACGGTGCTTTGTGATTTTGATGCGTTTTGGTGTGTTTGAGCTGCCTTTTCCCAGAGACATGTGACTGGATAAAGCACTTCCTACAGGCGAGTTGCGTTTTTGATACATTTTTGCCTTGGTTTCAATTCATTTCAATAGAGAGGTGCGTTTTTGGTGCATTTTTTTTACTGCAGCAAACATGCATCAAAAACTCAGCAAGCAGGACTTTTAAAAATGCAACTGAAATGCAACGGACCAGTGTAAAAAGCTCCTAGGGATTTAAAGGGATGCAGTTTTCTTCGAATTTTTTTTAAACTGAACAAGTGATCAAAAACAAATTGGTTTGAAAGGGCTCTTAAGCAGCGTCTGCAGGAGCCTGACTTTGTACCTGTGATCCACTAATTGGAGGTGCAATGTTATGCAGACTCCTGTAAAGAAAATTATAAATGCAATTTTTTTTTTGCCTCCAAAAATGTGTGCATTTTGTTTTTTTTTTTCATAAAGGTGAACTTAGGCTTAAAGGATATCATTTTAGTTTTTACAATTTGGTATAACCCCTTGCTGCTGCCCCACAGTGGCCCTTTAAGTGGGTGTTAATGTCTGGGAGGCAGAGATGGCTTTCCGATCATGTGATCACTGGGATTGACTGTCACAGTAGTCACATGATCTTAAGCACATCCCTTTGGCTCTTTATCGCAGCTGGCAGTGACAGCTTTCCAATAACATGATCACTGTGATCGGCCAGCTGTCACTGACAGCTCCTGGTCTCTTTTTTAGAAGAGCAAGGGCAAAGGTCTCAGACTGTGCAGGCCAGTAAGTGGAGCATACAAAATTAGATAACATGTAAAAAAGTTTATTTTAAACAGAATAAAAGAAACATAAATAAACTAGGCGCTAGAACATCTTCATTCTATAAAACCCCCATAGAGTTATGCATGGGAATTTGAAACCAATAATGGAGCACTATGAGTGTGAGGTCTTCCAATGCCAACGCGTTTCGCAGATTGCTTCATCAGGGCTGCAAAGACTACATAGTACTCATCTATGGGGAAAGGCAACATCATTATAATCATGTATAGATAACAATGTTCTTACTTCATTTCATATTGAGTTATATATTAAGACTATTGTCAGACGCAAAAACACAACCCACCTCCAATGACAACCCCACATGCACATAACTCTCCCTGGGTGGGCGCCGGGACGACAAGAGAGACTTCAGATAGGGGACAACCAACCTATTACGTTAAAGAATAACTGTTAGATCAAAAAATATTCAGTGTGAAAGGGCCCTTAGGCAGTGTGTGCAGGAGCCTAACTTTGTACCCGTGATCCACTAATTGGAGGTGCAATGCTATGCATGCTCCTGTAAAAAAATTGTAAATGCAAATTTTTTTTACCTCCAAAAATGTTTGCATATTTTTTTTTTTTTTCATAATGGTGAACCTATCCTTTAAACATATCATTTCAGTTTTTACAAATTGCTATAACCCTTTGCTGATGCCCCACAGTGGCCCTTTAAGTGGGTGTTAATGCCTGGGAGGCAGAGATGGCTTTCCGATCATAATTGTATGTGTGTAGGTGGTCCCTGCGCTATCAGAGGTAATTTGGGTCCCTTCCTACTGCTGCACCACTAGACTGGTACCAGAAACCAGTTAGTAGAAATTTAAATATGGGGGTGTGTGGCGCGCTTCAGAAGTGGAGAAAATTTAAATAAAGTAATTATGTTGATTAAAATATATAAGTGGTGAAAATGTGCTATTATTCCACAATTCCTTATCCTTGTGATTTATAAATAAAAATAAAACTTCAATCAAACCGACATATAAATAATTCAATAAAATCTGTAGAGTATTAAGCCAGGTAATTCAAACTATAAGGTGCTGGGTGCTTTCAATCTTCAAAAAAATCATCATATCAATAAATGTCTATAAAACTCATTAAATTAATAAAGTGCAGATTTGAGTGAATGTCTGTTTTTTCTTTCCACCACAAACAATTATAATGATAAATCCAACTGTGTATCTTCAACTTATATCACAAAGTGCTTCTGTGCAAAATAAAGTGCAGTGACTTGTTCCTCCACCAGGTGTCACCTCTAGGTGTTCTAAACTCTCACCTTCATGGAGTATATAAATCGCCTGAATGTATGTATTTGTCCCCCGGTTGGGTGGTTGTTAGCCTGGGTTTACTGTCTGCAGAGTCCTACTCGTGGTCCCGGGATCCTTCTCAGGGTTCGTATCAGGGTGCTTTAGTCCTCGGGTATCCTAATCTCCTAGCGCGACCTCAGGGCTCATTAAACATAGAGGGCCATCATGGTGTAGTAATTTAAAACCACTTTATTCATAGATAAAATCATTACACTTACAATTTTCCAGCTTGTTATGGGCGTAATACAAGTCAGAGTAGCGTTGGGAGTACTTGGCTCCGGTCCGTAACGTCACTTCCGGTTATTTTTGGCGGCTCTTCCTACGCGTTACGTCACGTCACGTGACTTCCTCAGGGAGTGGCCTAATAGCGGATGTGACGTTTATTTATATTCGTCGGGCCGGAAGTGTTGCGTCGGCCATTTTAAAGGAACTTGTATTATAGTTCCGGCGGATGTGAACCATCCGCCATATTGCTCAATGTTCCCGGACTTGATTGTATTAATTATTTTACCTTTGTTTACCCCGGAAGTGAGGTTATAGGCTATGTTGACTAAAACAATCTACTTGCATACATCAAAAAGTGGATATTTAGTCGTTTTGATCTTGCTAATTGTTAAAATAGTTCTTAAGATACATACAGGAGAGATTACTTATATTGGAAAAGAATATTTATATATATATATATATATATATATATATATATATATATATATATATATTATTATAGCGTTATTATACTCCCCTCTCCTATATATTTAAATATTTAATGAGCTTAAGAGTATTATTGCGAAGCATTTCATATTGAAAATAAGAAGATGCTGCAAAAATCAGAGTATGGATAAATATATATTCTTTTCCAATATAAGTAATCTCTCCTGTATGTATCTTAAGAACTATTTTAACAATTAGCAAGATCAAAACGACTAAATATCCACTTTTTGATGTATGCAAGTAGATTGTTTTAGTCAACATAGCCTATAACCTCACTTCCGGGGTAAACAAAGGTAAAATAATTAATACAATCAAGTCCGGGAACATTGAGCAATATGGCGGATGGTTCACACCCGCCGGAACTATAATACAAGTTCCTTTAAAATGGCCGACGCAACACTTCCGGCCCGACGAATATAAATAAACGTCACATCCGCTATTAGGCCACTCCCTGAGGAAGTCACGTGACGTGACGTAACGCGTAGGAGGAGCCGCCAAAAATAACCGGAAGTGACGTTACGGACCGGAGCCAAGTACTCCCAACGCTACTCTGACTTGTATTACGCCCATAACAAGCTGGAAAATTGTAAGTGTAATGATTTTATCTATGAATAAAGTGGTTTTAAATTACTACACCATGATGGCCCTCTATGTTTAATGAGCCCTGAGGTCGCGCTAGGAGATTAGGATACCCGAGGACTAAAGCACCCTGATACGAACCCTGAGAAGGATCCCGGGACCACGAGTAGGACTCTGCAGACAGTAAACCCAGGCTAACAACCACCCAACCGGGGGACAAATACATACATTCAGGCGATTTATATACTCCATGAAGGTGAGAGTTTAGAACACCTAGAGGTGACACCTGGTGGAGGAACAAGTCACTGCACTTTATTTTGCACAGAAGCACTTTGTGATATAAGTTGAAGATACACAGTTGGATTTATCATTATAATTGTTTGTGGTGGAAAGAAAAAACGGACATTCACTCAAATCTGCACTTTATTAATTTAATGAGTTTTATAGACATTTATTGATATGATGATTTTTTTGAAGATTGAAAGCACCCAGCACCTTATAGTTTGAATTACCTGGCTTAACACTCTACAGATTTTATTGAATTATTTATATGTCGGTTTGATTGAAGTTTTATTTTTATTTATAAATCACAAGGATAAGGAATTGTGGAATAATAGCACATTTTCACCACTTATATATTTTAATCAACATAATTACTTTATTTAAATTTTCTCCACTTCTGAAGCGCGCCACACACCCCCATATTTAAATTTCCGATCATAAGATCACTGGGATTGACTGTCACAGCAGTCACGTGATCTTGAGCACATCTCTTTGGCTCTTTATAGCAGAGACCAGGAGCTGGCAGTGACAGCTTTCCAATAACATGATCACTGTGATCAACCAGCTGTCACTGACAGTTCCTGGTCTCTGTTTGTGAGGGGAGTCAGAGGAATGGGGTCCATCTATGGTGACCAATGTGATGAAGACCTGTGATGAAGTGATTGGAAAGCCAGACTCTATTGTCCAGAGGAGATATACTTCTGGTTGCGTTGGATGTCTGTTCCCCCCCGCTGCACTCCCTGGTCTCTTCTACCGGCTTTTGTGTCCTATAGTGATGAGGACCAGAATTCAACACCCGTGGAAGATGCAGAACATTTTTCAATAGGATTATTTCTCTAAAACAATGGATTTTGTTGATGTGACTAGAGAAAGTATTAAACATTTTCTTTGCAGTGAAGCATTTGTTTGTGCTTGTTCAAAAAAGCAAGAGTTGCTTGAAAAAAACTTTATGAGCCACTATCCTGAAACAAGTATACAAATCAGGACTCCTGACTCTTCTCTGACTTCACTGGCTGCATTTACAGGTGCATCTCATAAAATTAAAATATCATCAAAAAGTTCATTTATTTCTGGAATCTAATTCAAAAAGTGAAACTAATAAATGTTATATATATGCATTACGCACATAGTGATATATTTCAAGCATTTCTTTCTTTTAATTTTGATGATTATGGCTTACAGCTAGTGAAAACATAAAAGTCAGTATCTCAGAAAATTTGATTATTACATAAGACCAATACAAAAAAAAAGGATTTTTAATACAGAAATGTTGGCTTACTGAAACGTATGTCCATGTACAGTATAGTATGCACTCAATACTTGGTCGGGGCTCATTTTGCATTAATTACTGCAGCCTTTTTCAACCAAGGTGCCTCAAGGTTTCTTTTTGTCTAAAAACGTTTATTGAAAGTGTTTCGGTACAAAAAATACAATGCATAATAAAACATCCATACATCGTATATATAATCTTGTTATATAAATATGAAAATATAAAAACAAAAAACAAAAAAGTAAGCCCCGGTTCACACTAGGGTGACCTGTGAGGCGACCTGGTCGCCTCACAGGTCGCCGCAGGTCGCCTCCCATAGGAAAGCTGCGGACCCGTTCTAATAGGAGCGACACAAGTCGCTCTGACCTAGAAAAAGGGTCCGGAGCTTCTTTGGGGTGACCAGGAGGCGACCGCCATAGACTTCAATGTTATGAAGTCCGTGGCGGCCGCTCCGAGGTCGCGGCGCGCTGCTCGCACCGCGATCTCGGAGGTCGCCCCTGAAAGTAGCGTCGCTCCTATGTGAACCGGCGCTTAAGGTTCTCTTCTTCTTTTAGAAAAACCAACTGTAATATCATCGGTGATAGCAAAATATTTAAGTATATCAATGTCAATAGAACTCAGTAATGGACAAACTGTGTATTGAGGTAAAGGTTAATGCTAAGATATAGTATTAGGAATTGACTGGAGGTGCATCAATTTGTGAAGCTTTGTATATGAGCCAAGGTTTATACTTAAGGTCATATATGTGTTTGGTGTTAGAAATGGAGTGTTGTAAATACTCCATATGTCTTATTTCCTCAATTCTACTAAGAACTTGTGGTAAGGGGACAACATTTTTTTTCCAGTGTAGAGCAATTGTCCAGTGAGCAGCAACACAGATAGTGTGGATAAGTTGTTGGAACTGTGAACTGACACACTTCCACTGCATATTTTTCCAGAACGTACAAGATACGCCTCAAGGTTTCTTAAGGGGTGCCATGGCAAAATGCCTAAAAATTTATCAAAAATTGTAAAGAAGCCAGCAGGTTGATCAAGCCAGCCTTTTAGTAACACAAAGCCACGGGTTTTCATTATGCCCTATCAAGATTTTCTAGACACTGGCATCCTAACAACCAATGATGTCATCAGTTAATAAGGAGGATATCTGTTGCCTTGACAGCATCCTTGTTTGACTCTCCTGTACCCCTCTCCCTCAGCAATGGGGGTGACATTAGCTGACTGACGGAGAGAAATTGAGGTAGAAGAGAAACATTGGAATACTAGGCAGTACCAGTGTACAAAAGTGTATTTTCTTTGAAAGAATAAATTACCTCAAATGTTGGTCATCCTACGTTTGGATGTTGCTGCATTGTGTAAAGTTATTAGGATAGTTTTTTACATTTTAGAATGGGGTGCCTCAAGACTGTCTATAATTTTAAAGGGTGCCTTAAGAGTGTCTATAATTCTAAAGGGTGCTTCAACTGAAAAAAGTTTGAGAAACACTGAAATACTGTATCAATGCGGCGTGGCATGGAGCTGATCAGCCTGTGGCACTGCTGAGACGTTATGGAAGCCCAGGTTTCTTTGATAGTGGCTTTCAGAATAACTGCATTGTTGGGTCTGGTGTCTCCCATCTTTCTCTTGATAATACCCCACAGATTCTCTATGGGGTTTAGGTCAGGCGAAATTGCTGGTCAATCAAGTGTCACAGTGATGATCATGAAAGCAGGTATTGGTAGTTTTGGCAGCGTGGGCAGGTGCCAAGTCCTGCTGGAAAATGAAATCAGCATCTCCATAAAGCTGGTCAGCAGAGGGAAGCATGAAGTGCTCTAGAATTTCCTGGTAGAGGGCTGTGCTGACTTTGGACTTGATAAAACACAGTGGACCAACACCAGCAGATGACATGGTTGGGAAGCCATGTCATCTGCTGGTGTTGGTCCACTGTGTTTTATCAAGTATCATTACTGACTGAGGAGACTTTACACTGGACCTTATGCAACTTGGATTCTGAGCCTCTCCACTCTTCCTCCAGACTCTGGGACCTTGATTTCTAAATGAAATGCAAATTTTTCCACAGTCATTGATGATTTGAGGAGCCATGTCATCTGCTGGTGTTGGTCCACTGTGTTTCAGTCCAAAGTCAGCACAGTCCTCTAACAGGAAATTCTAGAGCACTTTATGCTTCCTTCTGACCAGCTTTATGGGGATGCTGATTTCATTTTCCAGCAGGACTTGGCACCTGCCCACACTGCCAATAGTACCAATACCTGGTTTAATGATTATGGTATCACTATGCTTGATTGGCCAGCAAACCTACCTGACATAGACCGCATAGAGAATCTGTTAGGTATTGTCAAGAGAAAGTTGAGAGTCACAAGACCCAACAATGCAGATGCAAAGCAACCTGGGCTTTCATAACATCTCAGCAGTGCCACAGGCTGATCGCCTCCATGCCACGCCGCATTGATGCAGTAATTCATAAAAAAGGAGCCCCAACCAGGTATTGAGTGCATACCATACTGTACATGGACATACTTTTCAGTAAGTCAACATTTTTGTATTAAAAATAATTATTTTTATTGGTCTCATGTAATATTCTAATTTTCTGAGATACTGAATTTTGTGTTTTCACTAGATGTAAGCCATAATCATTAAAATTAAAAGAAAGAAATGCTTGAAATATATCACTTTGTGTGTAACGTGTCTATATAAAATACATGAGTTTAACTTTTTGAATTAAATTACTGAAATAAATTACCTTTTTGACCATATTCTAATTTTATGAGATGCACCTGTATATTCTAAGCCAGGGTCTCAAAAAAGATTGAAGCCAGAGACAACCTTCATAGCTCCCAATTGTCCCTTATTTGGAACAAGTTGCCTTTTTCTTTCCTCCTCATTTGCCCCTCATTTTTGTCTGATCTAAAAAGTTGTAAATAAAATGCACCTTTTTTTTTTCAAATAGTGTATCCTAGTTTCTAAATCTTTCATCCAATTTCTAAATTGCTGCATTTCTAAATTTAAAAAGCTAGTATAAAGGAATAGTCATGGTAAAAAAAAACACCTGTGGGTTTACCTAATAATTTTTCGTATAATTCTCCTTAAAGGGAGCATGGCAGGTGTGTGTCCTATGCCTACATACTTATGCTAATATATGTCACTTGTTTCCATCTTAAAAATTTGGGAGGTATGAGCCAGGCACATAGCTTTTTAAGAACCAGCAATAGCAGTCGTTGTATTTCTCTCAGTACAGGCTGCCTTTAATTGCACATTCTCTGTGAACATACTGTATGTATAGTCTTTCTACCTAAAACTAAAAGGAACATTTTGGCCAGAGCTGGACTTTAAAAAGTAAAACAAAAATAATAAGAAAAATGATTCACTATCTATTATTTGTCTCAATTTCTTCTACGTTTGAAACCATGCTGGGTGAGCTACTAATGCAAGAATGTTTAATGTCTTTCAGATTTTGGAATAGTAGGTTTACAAAAACTGATTTATTGCCCCGGTTGCTGCTTGCGCAAATCCGTTTCTGTCTTGTGCTAAATTAACACTAGTGATTTATACAAACAGATTATTTTCATCCTTGTGTTTCGCAATATAACGTCAATGAGGTAATAAAGCTTTCCTAAACAAAAAGGACTTGGCTGGTGATGATTTCTCTATTGGGCTAAATACCTTTGTTACTGGAAAAAACAAACTCATGTGGGGTTCTTATGCTCTAAAGAACTTGATAATTCATATTTTGGATTTGATAATTATGTAAAAGTTGTTATAAAAAAAAAAAAAAAAAAATATATATATATATATATATATATATATATATATATATAGAGGATAGGTCAACACCATCTAAACAATAATTGTAAACCGTGATCCATTACTACATGCAGGTGTTAAAGCTGAAGGCAGATAAAAAGGACATAAATTACCGCAGCTCTGTATTTTTATCAATTTTTTTATTTTTATGTAAATGCAAGTAACTAAGTTTCACTTATTGCAGTGCTTGTACAGTAGAACTCAGACTGAGGGAGCAGCTAAAATAACTAGCCAGACGTGCTTCAGCAATAAAAAATCAGGTCTTCTGTTCTTCCACACAACCCGCTGGTGCCACCCGAACAAACTGTAGCAGTCACAGCCATATTTTTTACTGGCAACCTCTTCCTCTCACTCACGGAGCCTCATGTCCCGCAGACCCGCACACAAGGCTTAGGCGGCTCCGCTCGGCTCCCTTGCCGGGGGGTAAGGGAGACAAGCTGAGCAGCCGAAGCCTCGTGTGCATGTCTGTGGGATAGTAGAAAGCCAAGCCAGGAGTGGGGCTGTCAGTGCTGTTTGGACTTCAGTGGATTAAAGGGACCACCTGACGTGGAGAGAGACTGTCACTGAGACTCAGGAGGGGATGTATGGTGTCGGTGAGGTGTTATCATCATCTGTGTTGCTGCAATTTCATGCGTGTGCCTGTTCTAATTTCTTGCACTCCTGAGTCCCGTCCCTGAGCTACCTACTTACTATATCAAAAATAAAATACGAAATATGTTTTTTGCCTTAATATTTACCTTAAATCACAATGCCAATTGCATATTGTACTTGTTCATAGCCTAAATCCTGAAATTTGCACTTTTTATAATTTTGTAACTTTTGGAAATTCCAGTAAAAACTTGGCTGTGCCAGTAAATTTTGGGTGTTGTGTCAGTAAATTTCACTTTGGTAGGTTGGCAAATTTGGACTGAAGAGATAGAAATATAAATCCTTTGGCAGCTAAAACAGTTCTCTTTTATCAGCTATAAGTATCATGAATTAGGTTATAAAATTGTCACCCGCTGGTACCGCATGCCGTTCACATTACTTGCCATTTATCCCTTGTCACCAAAGACATGCTGGAGTTGTGGTTTATCCAGTGGTGTATTTTGGTTTTGTGCTGCCCTAGGCAAGACTAAAATTGGGCGCCCCCCCTCCCCCCACCTATGTAACTTTGCCCCACTCCTTTTTTAATAGATGTGGCTCCCTCCAAAACTGAAGGACTACCAGTCCCAGCACGAACCCCTGAGATCTCACGAGAGAGGGGGTGGGTGAGGGAGAGAGAGAGGAGGGGGTGTGGGTGAGGGGGGATGAAAGAGAGGGGGTTGAGAGAGCGAGAAAGGGGGGATGAGAGAGACAGAGAGAGGAGAGGTGATAGAGAGAGGGAGAAGAGGGGTGAGAGAGAGAGGGAGGGTGAGAGAGAAGAGGGGTGAGAAAGAGAGAGAAGAGGGGTGAGAGAGAGGAGGGGTGAGAGAGAGAGAGGGAGAGGGGGTGAGAGAGAGAGGTGTGGTGAGAGAGAGAGGGGGGATGAGAGTGAGAGAGAGGGGGTTGAGAGAGAGGGGGGAATGAGAGAGGTGGCTTTAGCAACCAGTGGCCAATAGAGTCTCAGGTGGAGGGGGGGGGGGCGGCTTCTTTGCTGCCCCCCTGCAAAGTGCCGCCCTAGGCCTGGGCCTTGTTGGTCTAGGCCAAAATACAGCACTGGGTTTATCACAAGGAGATATGCTCAGAGTCCATATTCTTTGTTCCTGTCCAGGTCTACAGACCCTTGCATGTCACAGGTCCGTATATACTCCATAGTTCATGGATTAACAATCACTTGACAGCCCACAAAAACATTAGTGCGCCATCTGGTTAAAATAAGAATAAACTCTGGTTTAAAAAAAAAAAAAAATGATATTCAAGTATGTATTCCTAACTCAAAATAACCTTCAGCTTCTCTCAGCCACCTCCAAATCTCCAAATTCCTTTTTTTGCTGCTGTGATCAGACTTACTGTTAGAGGGTGGCTGCATTCATTCTCCATGATCCCACTCTGTTTAGAAACGTAGCCACACTCTCTTGCTAATTCTCGAGATAGGGACTATGGGATTTGTAGTGTACATAGAGCAGTGCACATGACCGCAACTAATGTGCACATAAGGACATAATGATGAGGCAGAAAAACACCGTAAGAAACAATTTCATGAAAAATGCATTACAAAATTGAGTAGTGGATGTGCATGAATAATTTTTGGAGAATAAGGATGATGTTTAGTGCCACTTTCCTGCAGCTCACTCTTCCCGAATTCCAATGTGGAAATCTCCCTTCTCCACCATTGCTACAACAGTGGTTCCGCCGAATTAAAGACATCAGATGCATGGGAAGATTTGATGCACTTTGTGAAGCGGCTGTATGTAGTAATAGCAATAGTACATGGTTTTACTGGATCGCATGCTCCTGCACAGAGAAATTGAAACAAGTTCTGGCTGGTTAAAATCAATTACCTTGGTCCTTGACTAGTCTCCTTACCCCTCTTCAGGCCTGACAGTCTGTCCTTTGACTTTGACTTACCTTGTAGGTTGGAGCCTGTGCCTTCTGCCTGGCACATCTCTTCCCAATCCTTCTTTACCCTCCTATTTATGCTTGAATCCATTACACACACCTTGGTTTTGCCATTGAAATTGTTGTATGTGGACTGTGTATGTCCAATGTTGTTGAGGAAAAAGAAATCTTAAATAATGAATGTATAAAAAGCAGCCCCCTTATATGCATTGTATGTATGCATTCAGTTGTTTGCCTTGAGTTCAGCTTTACAGTCTAATCAATCATAATTTTAGTGTTTTGGAACCGGCTGTTACCTCCTATACATTAATTTTGATAATGCTAACTGGCAGATGGCATGATCTGTTGTATAATAATAAGATGGGATAGGGAAATAGGATGCAGGAATAAAGAGAGTCAGGGATGTGTTACTTTGACTCAGGCATAATCTAGGCAGCACAACATGCATGGACCACAGGCCTAACAAATTTAGCATTCATTTTTGGTCAGATTGAAGGAAAATGGGGTCCTAGACTTGGCATTATTATTATTATGATGATGAAGATGATAATCATCTTAAAGTATTTATATAGCACTAGCAGTTTGTTCAGCACTTAAAGTTATTGTAAAGTCTCTTTTTGTTCCTATAAAATAGCAAACATATTATACTTACCTGCTCTGTGCAGTTGGTTTTGCACAGAGCTGCCTAGACCCTCTTCTTCCTAGGTCCCTCTTCTGTGATCCTGGCCCTTCCCTCCTATTGGGTGCCCCAACAGCAAGCAGCTTGCTATGGGGGCACCCAAGCCGAGTCACAGCTTCCTATGTCCATTCAAACACAGAGCCCTGACCCGGAACTGCGGCCTGGGGGCCAGATGCAGCCCTTTGCTTGCTTTTATCTGACCCTTGGGGCATTATTCCTCCCTCTGATATGAGACACTATTCTGCCAACTGACATAAAAAATGGGTCACCATTTCTCCTACTGACACCAACAATTGGGCAATATTCCTACCAATGATACCAACGATGGGGCACTATTCCTCCCACTGACACCAGTGATGGGGCACTCTTCCTCCCACTGACACCAACAATTGGGAACTTTTCCTACCAAAAATACCAACAATGGGGCCCTATTCCTCCCACTGACACCAGCGATGAGGCACACTTCCTCCCACTGATACCAACAATGGGGCACTATTCACCCCACTGATACCAACAATGGGGCACTATTCACCCCACTGATACCAATGATGGGGCACTCTTTCACCCAATGATACCAGCAATGGGAAACTATTTCTCTCCTAATGCCAAATGGGGTCGCTTACATCCACTGATGCCAAGAAAAGTTCCACTCCCCCTGACCACAGCCTGGCCCCTCTAAAGTCTGAAGGACAATAAACTGGTCCTTTATTTAGAAAGTTTGGAGACCCCTGACCTAGATGTACACCATATTGCACATGGGTGACTCAGTGTACATCCTTGGTGGGCCTTGGTGCTGGGATAAATGCACGCCCGTGTGCATGTACAGAAGTAATATCACGTTGGCCAATCAAGATGCCCATCCTAGAAGACAGAGTGAAGATGTCAGCACCAATGAGGAATCTCACACATTATGGATCACTGGAGAGGAGATACACCTTGCAGACTTTAGTTCCACTTTAGTTTTGTTCTGGCCTCTCCTCTTTTAGGATGTAAGGTCCATTTCTGTCATTGTAGATGCTTTTACTTCTTTTGTCACAGATATGCACAGATTTAGATGAGAATCTAGTTACCAAATAAGAAGAAATACTGCTAAAACAAAGAAAGCAGCCAAGTGGACCATGCACAGAACAACAGAGGTTCTCCTCTCATTAGGTTAGGGGGTGTTCCTCGATAAGATATATGCAGACAAAAGCAATCTCATAGTGTGATACATTTAAAAACATTTATTAAGGATAAAAAAATTTGTAGGAACACTCACATTATGACAGTAGCATACAAGCATGTAAATGTAAAATCCTGTGCTTCACTGTGCAGCTGGCAAATTCCTAGCCGCCCAGCACAGATCGCGATGCAGCAAGCAAGGCTGACATCACTCGACTCCTCCTACGTGTTACGTCACTGGTCATGTGATGTCTTCTAAATAAATGATAAAGCAATGCACTGGGAGATACTGCAATGCAAAGGTGTAAAGTGAGCCTCAATGAAATTGCTGAGAATAATGAGTAGCAATTTGGTCAGGCTAAACCACCACACCTGCTGTAGCTGTTCTTCTTGACTTAGCGTTCTCTGTATTGTTGCAATTGAGAGTGTGAAATTGAGAACTTTAAAGGGACCAGACTCGCCTATATTTAGGCATTGGACTCAAGGTAGTCCTGAGATTAGAAATCCCTGCTGGTCCTCAAAAACCCTCTACAACAGGGGTCTCCAAACTATGGCCCTTCAGTTGTTCAGGAACTACAATTCCCATCATGCTTAGTCATGTCTGTGAATGTCAGAGTTTTACAATGCCTCATTGGACATGTAGTTACGCAACAGCTGGAGGGCCGTAGTTTGGAGATCCCTGCTCTACAACATCATTCTGAAACTTTTTAGATTTTGGAACCCTTAAACTAATGCTACCCCTTAACTCCTGCTAAACAATTGCTGCATCTACAGCTCACTGTACTTTAGTGTGATGGTCAAGGAAAAGAAAGTTCCTTATACTTTTGGTCAGTTGGAATAATTTCTCAAAGCTAAAAAGATCATTGGATTCACTGGCAACTTAGTGGCAGAAAGTTTTCCTTACTCAAGGAATCACTAGCAACATCCGGAGAAACCCTGGTTAAGAAAGTTTTCTCTACAGTATCAAGGTTTCCCTTCATTTTTAGTAGGTAGAGTAGCCTTTTTCAACCAAGGTTCCATGGAACCCTAGGATTCCCCCAAAAGTTGCTAGGGGTTTCTTGAGCACTGAACAATCTCTACCTCCCAGATATGTAACCACTAACCCCAATGATCTTTTAGCTATCTACATAAGTTAACATTCGTCCCACTAAGCACCAATGTAAAATAATCATCCCACTGACCACCATAATAATGTACTGTGAAGTGTAGATATAATAATAATTGGCATGGTTTCTCTGAAACATGAAGGTTACTTTAAGCGTTCCTCCATCATAAAAAGGGTGAGAAAGGCTGGGGAAGAATGAAACAAACTAAATATAGCTGCATGTATTTGTTTTAAACAGAGTCATCCAGTAGAGGGCAGCAGGACAATAATGTGCAGGGAAACAGTGCTAAAGTTGAACTTCTCACAAAACTGTTTTGCAAAAAATGGAATATGCATGTAAACTTGAGATCCCATAATGTAAATGTAATTTTCACTTATTTTTAGCGAAGGTGCCCGGTTTTATCTCATAAAGCTTAGAGGCAGCATCTTCAGAGCTGTTTGGTTGTGTTATGTCTCATTTAACAGCTGTACAAGCTTCTTATTGATGTTTAAATCTAGCCCTAAATATCTCAAATAAGTCATTCACTAGGTATCGATGGCACAGAATGATCTAATTTTGAATGACTGAAGGACAAGGTCATTCTGCACCGGTGATATCCATTAAAGGACTCATTCAGGGAGAAATGTAAACATCAACAATGTAAAGGCAGCAGCGGCACACAATGACCTTGGCTTTCAATCATTTAGAATGACTGAAGTGCAAGATCATTTTGCACCTGAGCTGCTGCCTACACATTGCTTATGTTTACATCTACCCCTGACCTTGAATTCACAAGGCAGAGGTGGCGGCGCACATGGCAATGTCCATTTGCGCCGTGTGCATGTACACGTTTGCATGTGACCAGCGTAAAATATGGTCAGAAATGGGACCATGGGCACAGACTTTAATTGTTTTGGTTTGTGCAGCTAAATGTTAAATGTTAAAAAAAATGGAGCTTTGCAGCGTTCACATCCATATACATTACGAATCTCAATGCTGCATATTATACACCCATGTGAATAAGCCCTTGTAAAATTTGCAGCCCAAAATTCTATACTGGTCAGACTCTCCCTGAGGATATCATTGGGCGAGACCAGGAACCTGGGAAAACTTGGCCTATGTTTAACAGTTCATCGTGGTCCACAGTGTTCACCTTTACATCAGAATTATCCTTTACATCAAGGCCCGCAGAGTTACCCCTTGCAAAGTAAGGGGGAATCCTGCAGATTCTAATGTAAGGAGGAACTCTGTAGACTTTTTTGTAAGGGGGGAAGGTCTGGTGACCAGAGAAGCCCTTACATCAGAGTTCCCCTTTACATCATGGTCTGCAGGCTTCTCCTTTACGTCAGGGTCCACAGTATTCCCCTTTACATCAGGGTCTGCAGAGTTCCCCCTTACACTGTAACAGTGAACTATGTGGACTCTGAAATAAAGAAGAAATTTGTGGACTGTGATGTAAAGGGTAACTCTGTGGACTCTGATGTAAGGGGGAACTCTGTGGACTGTGATGTAAAGGAAAGCTCCGAGGACCATAGACCCTCTTGGATCAAAGTTTCCCTTTACATCAGAGTCTGCAGTATTGTTCTTTACATCAGAGTCCTCAGAGTTCTCCTCCACATCAGGGTCCACAGTGTTCCTTTTTACATCAGAGTCCGCAGAGTTCCCCCTTGCACTGTAAAGGGAAATCCTGCAGACTCTAATGTAAGGAGGAACCCTATGCTGAGTTATATTAACCTGACCTTCATATAAAAGGAAAAAAAATTTTTGGAGAGGGTTATAACCCCTGTTCGGTTTATTTTTTCGCCATTTGTTTTCCATTTCGGAGATTTTCCTTCACTTCCTGTCCTGTAGCCAAACAGGAAGTGAGAGGAAATCCCTGCAAATTAAGAGAATTCCTTCAGGATCACCAAGGTGTATAAAATGACAGCGGAAGTACAATATATATGATAGGCACCTGGAAGACCTTCACGTACCACTAGTTATTTTCAATGGCAGAAATCTCAACTCTAAATAATTGAACATTATTCAAACCCCTTACTACCTGTCAAGTCTCACTAATTAGATTTAAGGGCCAGATTGGAAAAGGCTAGAACTCCAAATTCAGGGCCGCAGATTAGAAAAAAAAAGAGCCTTAGGGACATATTAGTGACATAGCAATTGGAGCATGGAACCACAGCATACTTCGTAGAGATTTCACCCCAACCGGGTGTGTCAAAGACTGAAAATTCTACATTTATCTTTTAGTTGTACAATCATAATACTTGCACAGAGGTCCAGGTAAGTATTATGATTGTACTACTAAAGGTTGCCTTTTTAATACCTTTTTATTTCTTTACATTTTTTTCTAGTGACCCATTGTTGCCTTAAATATTAAGCACATATATTATGTTTGACGATTCATAACAGTTAGTTCAATGAGATAACTAAAGCTGCTTGAAAACAGGGATGCCTGGGTACAAGCTCTCATTCTGCTTTCCCAGGAATGTTACAGCTGGACAGCAAACAAATACTGTAGCTATCTACATACATAGATGAAATTCATAGTCCATCCAGTTCTGAGATTTACACAGTTCTCTCACACCACACAGCCATAAATGTGTTGCAGTTCAGTAACACCTACTGACTTGACAGTGAGAAGAGAAGCAGCAGAAGAGCTATTCTCCCTGTCTGTAGGGCAGGTAAAGGTGACGGGATGGTCGTCATGTCCACCATGTTTCCCTCCTCGTTGGGTGCCATGCAAGGGTCAAATGAGAGGCCTTCCCGGGATGGGTTCTTTTAGGCTACACTAGGCACTTTGTATAGGGTCAGTGATGTGCACATGGGGTACCATTAGTGCACATGGGCTACCATTACTTGAGCTATGCTCATGACCCAGTTGATGGCAAACATGAACGAACTCTAGTAAACTCTCTCAATATATTTAGTATCATTACAGTTACTTTTGCATTTAGGAGGGACACGCTGAGCCAATGCCCTCTCCACCTGTCCAGCTCATCACTGCTACCTCCGGACTCCATGTGTGCACTTCACTCTACTTAACTCTTTCTCTTCCATACCTGTGTACAGGCTGAGGACCTCTGCGGTACAGATCTGCTCTCCATGCTTTGGGAGCGGGATGGCTGCTGAAGAAGTGCCAACAACATCTCGCTTGCTGCAAGAGGCTATCTCACCTGCCACATGTGCACGCTTAATGGCAGGTTGCAAGAAAAAACTTTGTTACCCTTGGTAACCACTTGCATCTTCACACTGTATTAACTCTTGTACTGACATCTTCATACCCCAATGTGTTTAGTGACCCACACTGTAACTATATGTGCCGGTTACTTACATTGCACCCCTTTAGTAATTTCAGACCAGGCAAAGGCGAAGATTCAAAAAAGCTTTACTGAAGAATAAATCAACATGATGACAGTCACAGGTAGCAGTTTGGAATAAAGTGCAGACATTCCCCTAACATACCTAGTTCCTAACTCAGGCTTGTGGCTGCCCCAACATACCTGCTTAGGTTAAGTCCTAATTGGATGAGTACATAGTGGGTTAAGCTCCAATTTCGGCAATTCTCTGGTCCTCCAGACTCTGATGACAGCATGGCAGCTTTCCATCCCTTGCATTTCCGTACCCCATGTGATTCCAGCCATCCCTTATTCTCTTTCCTTTTTAGGTTCAGGCTTTCTGTTCCGGGTGCAGACCCCCCATTCCTTTTATATCACACAGAACCAGTGGGCGGGACCCAGAAAAGCCCGCCAAACAGAAAACTCAGGAGCACACTTAACTCATAGCTTCCCGACTGGAGCAGTGTAAATGGGAAGCCCGAACTTCAACCTGCCTATACTGTCACTCTGCTCTCTTCCTACCAACTTGCACAGCTATTTGGCTTTACGTGGTGTGCATCTCCCTACCCAATTCTGAGCACTGCTGTACAGGGACTGTAAGAGGCTGATACCATATCAAATCCCCGAAATGTACACTGCTTGAATTAAAAAAAAAATTAAATATGTATTAAGGAATCCAAAGCTGTGCTGATTTGTGTGTTTTCTATCTGCCTAGAGTTTCAGCTTTAAGATTTCTTACACATTCATTTTTAACCCAAAGTATAGTTCATGATTTGTTGATCCTTTCTGCAGGCTAGTCAGAATGGTTAGATATATAGCAGTCTGGATATAATAAAGGAACTTCCGAAGATGTTGCTGCTGATGAATTACGTAATATTCCCCTTTACTGAACCCCAAGTAATGACATTTTATGAAATATGTCAGGTTATGACTGTCTCCAAAAACATTACATGCCTTTGTGGCTGGCCTCTGTCCCAGGGATCTAAGAAATCATTTTGTACAGGTTCATCTCTGTGCTTGTCATTATGATAGATTTGGCTGCTGCAGTGTATTTTATTCATTTCCGCTTCTCTACCTGATATTAAAAATAATAGAGTAACAGGCAATGGAAAGGAAACTGCAATGCCAAGTTTTTGTTCTGGACTCCTTTGTGTTATTACCAAAGAACCATGATCTCATCAGCCCAGGAAGATCTAACAATATGATTACATTTTTTTTTCTTCCAAGGTAGCTTAGTTAAGCTATCACTTGTATACATATATATATATATATATATATACTGAGTTAGAAGTCTTCTTTTAACTTTCTTTTTTATTTGGGGGCGTATTGGGTGCTTTGACCTGAAGTTTGCCATTAAAGTCAATTTAAGAAATTTTCACTAACACCTTAAATCCCAGAACAATTATTTATTGTCAACACTAGGAACAGAGCAATGGCTTAGTGACAGCTGAATACATACAATTACTTTGTTTAACCGCTTGCCGACCGTCGCAAGTACATTTACTGCGGCAGTCAGCCCCTCCTTGGCAAAGCGACGTAGTACTACGTCGCTTGCCCAGGAGCCTGTAGGGGGCGAGCGCGCGCCGCCGGAGGCGCTCTCCCGCCCCCGCTCGTTCACGGCCATCCCTGCGCGAGTGACCGGCGGCTCCGATGTCCGCCGGCCACTGGCAATCTCCCGCTGGAGAGGGCGAAAGGCAGGCGGCTGATGTAAACAAAGCCGCCTGTCATTCTCCCTGGTGTAACAGCAGAGACTATACGATCCTGCTATGTAGGATCGTATGTCTCTGTGGTTACATCAAAAGCCATGCCCCTTGACAGTTAGAAGCACGCCCCTAGGGACACACTTAACCCCTGGATCTCTAATAAAGTTAACCCCTTCCCTGCCAGTGTCATTATTACAGTAACAGTGCATATTTATAGCACTGATTACTGTAGTAATGTCACTGGTACCCCCAAAAGTGTCAAAAATGTTAGTCAGGGGTCCGATCTGTCCGCCGCAATGTCGCAGTCCCGCAAAAAAAATTGCAGATCGCCGCCATTACTAGTTAAAAAAAAAACAATAAAAATGACATAAATCTTTCCCTTAGTTAGTAAACGCAATAACTTTTGCGCAAACCAATCAAAATACGCTTATTGCGATTTTTTTTAACCAAAAATATGTAGCAAAAAACAAATTGGCCTAAAATGTTAAAAAGTTTAGATTTTTACATTTTTTTTGGGGAATTTCCCATTCACAATCAAAATTGACGCTCTTTTTTTGTTTATAGCGCAAAAAATTAAAATTGCACAGGTAAGCAAATACCACCAAAAGAAAGCTCTGTTTGTGAGAAATAAAGGACATCAATTTCATTTGGGTACAGCGTCGCACGGCCGCGCAATTGTCTGTTAAAATCACGCAGTGCCCAATCGCAAAATAGGCCCTGGTCTTTGAGCAGCCAAATCCTCCGGGGCTTAAGTGGTTAAGGACCAATATAATGACAAATATTGTATTCTTGTAACTGTATATGGTTAATACCTGTAATAATCATAGTTTTCTTCACTTTTTCATGCAGACTAAGCTGTTCTGCAAAAGCGTCTCCCAGAAACATAATTTCCTGCATGTGTGATTGGCTCACTGATTTTCCCAGAAGTCTGCACTAAGATACAAGCCGGATTTCAGGCATCCTCTGCAACAAAAATGTAATTTTCAGTGAGATACTCCTAGTAGAAAATCACATTTAAAGGGATGCAGGCCCAGCATCTTTCTTCATTAGTGCCCTGCAGCTGCTGCAGCTGATTGATAATTATGAAACCACACCCATTAGATTCACTTTCCCACATGGACACAGACAAACAGACAGGGATTTCTTCAAAATAACAAAAGGTAGGAATCTGCAACAAAATGTGTTAAAACCCTTGCAATGTACATAGATCACCCAGGGGTTAATGTTTTTTCTCAATAAAAGTGGAGTTACTCTTTAATGCTTACACACACGGTAGCTACCACCCAGTGTGTTCATTGAAGCACGCATAATTCACAGCATCCACTGTTGCAATTCCAACCTTTGAAAAATTGTTTATTCTACTCATTGCCACATGCAGACAGAAATGTAACAGAGTTTTACAATATGGTAGCCGCTTTGACAGATATGCAGCTTTACGATTTTTAAATATAGTTTTAGTGAAAAGAAGGTAAAACAGTGCAAGAAAAAAAAAATATATCACTAAATAAAGTTGCCTGGTTTTTGTTTCCATTCAGAGTCTTATTCACTTGCAGAGTAAGTCCAGTCTGATGTAGCAGAGTCACTAACCCTCAAAAACCCTTGGTAGCTTCAGTGTAAAATGAGAGTTCAGAGATGCGAATGCAGCTATATTTTCTGCTCCCTAGAGAGGGTGTTACAGAATTAACACTCCCAATCTCAATGGTCTATTGGGTGTGCTAAAGGGAGCTAGAAAGTGTTTTATTATGCTCCAGCAGACAAACCTTTACTGCCAACTACCATAAATGCCAGTATTTATTTAGCAGAATTAAATTACAGTTCATTAGAGCTTAAATATAATATGGATCTTATGCACACATCTCTTAGGGGGGCTAATGCATTTTATTATTTGTCTGGACCTTGTAAAATAGATGTGTCTGATTTCTACCCAATTTGTAAATTTTAATACAATAAAGTAGAACTATAGGCAAAACCTTTTTCATTTTGAATAGAGACTAAGGGAGGGTTATTATCCCTGTCCAATTTTTTTGCCATCTGTATCCCATTGGGAAGATTTACCTTCACTTACTATCCCATAGCCAAAACAGGAAGTGAAAGGAAATCCCTGCAAATTAAGGGACTCTATTGGGGCCTCCCAGGTCACCAGAAGTAGTGTCCTCATTGGGAGATGTTCCCTCTGTTACAGTTCTGGGGACAACCCAAAATCTGGCATTTTCATTTACTCTCACTTTTGAAGGTAATGGCAAACATGACAAATAGAGAGAATGAATACTGTATCCCTAATGGGGGCAGAGGTAGAAATAAAAAACAGTTCTTTATTTGATATATGCTTTCGACTTTATTTGCTGTGGATAACATATGTACTGCTCCTTATATTAGAGCGATTTTGTCCAAACAATTGAAAGATGTAATCAAAAAAGATAGAAATAAAAAAAAACAGGCGTTCTAATCAATCTCCACTCTGTTCAAAGCTTAAAGCAAAATATTTTGCGTTTAGTTATATTATATAAGGGCTCGGCAAAAACAGGGGGGGCTACAGGAAAGAAGGGGAACTCGGGGGTTCCACCCTCCCAAGGAGGGGCCCACGTCCACCTCAAAACCCTCCAGGGGTAGAGGGAGGACAGCTACTCACCATACCATGAGCCAGGTGGGCACCGCTCCAGACAGATCCTCCTCTCCACCGAAATGGGGGGCTGTCGGCTCTCTAATTCTGGAATGTATGTCACTGGTCACGCTATCATTATTCATTGGCTACAGGTGGCTACAGACTTTAGAATCGCTGCATTTGAAAACAAGATCCAATTGTTCCACAATTTCTTCTGGTAGAGCTTTGGCCACAAACAGGAACACAAAGGTTGTACAGGTGCTCCTGCTAAGTCTATAGAATTTGAAAGGAGAAGTTGCAGACCAACATGATGCAGAATTTCTCATCACCAGCTTATCTCTGTAGAAAAAGATAGCTATAGGACAAGGCTTTCTAATCTGTTCAATCGCTTTCTCCCCAGAGATCTATTAGGCAGGATTGTCTTCAGTTTACTCACAATCATGAGATCATCATTATCTGATTTGATTTTATAGAGAATCAGTTATCTCATATCCTTAGCAGTGTGTTTCACCTTTTTGTGGGGTCCCTCTAGTGACTCATGGAGTATTTGGAGCACATTTCCCCCACCTGATCCCCTCTCTGAGGCTGCGGGGCCCTCCGGGTCCCAACCAACCATCCTTGCACTGACGGCAGTCCTGGAGTTCCTTGTGTCCCGGGTGGAAGCCGCTTGCAGGTGATGCCTATCTTCACATTCCAATATGTGCCAGTCACCAGCGTTTTTTCTGGCAGAGGAGCATTTTCAGTTTGTGGCGTTACCCTTTTGGTCCTGCCTCTGCTCCTCGGGACTTCACAAAAGTGTTGGCTCCAGTGCTAGCCTTGCTATGCCAATGGTAGATCGCGGTACTGGGCTACTTGGATGATCTCCTTCTACGAGTGGAGTCTCCCTCTGTTCTGGTGGAGAAGCTGGAGATCACTGTATGAACTCTGCGGGAGTTCGGCTGGATTCATAAGTCTGCCCTGGTTCTGTCCACAAAGCTGGACTATTTGGGCCTGACTCTGGACTCGGCCGTAGCCAGAGTGCTCCTTCTTCTCGACAAACTCCAGAAATTGCAGACCGAAGTTCTCCTCCTGTTGTCCAACAAATGGTCATCCCTCTGGACCTGCATACGGGTGCTGGGTCTGATGGTATCTACCTTTAAGGTGGTCCTGTTGGCCAGAATCTTCATTGGCAGGGAACTTGTATGGAACTGTGCAAAGTGGGACAAGAATCCGCAGTCTCTGGACAATCAGATCCGGCTGAGTCGGGAACAAAGGAGTCCCTGATATGGTGGCTTCATTCTCTGGTGCTTCGGCTGGGAAAATCCTTCCTCCCCTTGTATTGGACAGTGGTCACCACGGATGCCAGCCTGTCTGGCTGGATAGGCATCCCCGGTGGGCATTCTGCTCAGGGGATCTGGACGCTGTAAGAGTCTAGACTACCGATCAATGTCCTGGAACTCCGAGCATTCAGACTGTGTCTGGATCATTGGACGGATCGTCTTTAGGGATGCCCAGTGCGCATTCAATTAGACAATGCCATGACCGTGGCTTATGTCAAACACCAAGGGGGCACAAGAAGTGCCCTGGTGGCTCTGGAGGTAGCTGGCATTCTAAGAGTGCAGAACAGTTTGTTCCAGCTCACTCCACCGTACTCGTTCCCCGGGTGGAAAATTGGCAGGCAGATTACCTCAGTCTGCAGGCATTGGACCATGGGGAGTGGTCCCTTCACCCGGAGGTGTTTCAGCAGCTGTGTCTCCGGTGGGGCACCCCCGAAGTGGAGAGGTTTGTGGCTCGGTCAAGGGATCCACATGCACTGGTGGCCCCATGGGGTCAGTGTCGTCTGATCTACGCCTTCCCTCCTCTCAAACTTCTGACCAGACTCCTACGCAGGATCGAGGCAGAAGGGATTCTGGTCATCTTAGTGGCCCTGAACTGGCCTCCCTGGGCTTGGTACGCCGATCTGGTGTGGCTGGTCGCTGAAGTTCCTTGGAAGCTTCCTCTCAGGGGCGATCTGATGTCCCAAGGACCGATCTTTCATCCTGCTTTACAGTCGTTGGCTTTGACGGCTTGGCTGTTGAACGCCAGCTGCTAAAGGATAGAGGTTTGTCTAAGTCGGTGATTCCTACATTGTTAAAAGCTAGGAAATGGTTTGAGGAAGATCTACCATCGTACGTGGAGGATGTACATTGCGTGGTGTGAGTCTTTTGGGGTTCATCCTCGCTCCTTCTTGGTGGTTCGGATCTTAACCTTCCTTCAACGGGGGAGTTGAACAGAAATTGGTCTTGAGTACCATCAAGGGCCAGGTATCGACCTTGGTGGTCTTTTTCCAACGACCTTTGGCCACACACTCCCTGGTGCGTACTTTTCTTTTGGGTGTTCGACATTTGGTTCCTCCAGTGCAGGCTCCATTGCTGCCTTGGGATCTTAATTTGGTGCTTTCAGCTCTACAGGAGCCTCCCTTTGAAAATATTCAGGAGCTTACGCTGTCCCAGAAGGTGGCCTTTTTGATGGCTATCACCTCCACGCACAGGGTGTCGGAACTGGCAGCGTTATCCTGTTGTTCGCCTTATCTGGTGATTCGCAAGAATAAGGTGGTGCTTCGCCCCTGTCCGTCATTCCTTCCTAAGGTGGTCTCTGCCTTTTATTTGTGAATTGAGACATTGTGTTGGCTTTCCTGTGTCCCAGGCCTAAACATCCAAAGGAAATTGCCTTGCAGCCTTTGATGTGGTCCGGGCAATTAGGGTGTACCGGGCAGCTATGGAGTCTTTCAGGAAGTCAGCCTCTCTATTTGTGCTCATGGATGGACCTCACACAGGGTTGTCCACTTCCTCTGTGACCATTTCCAGATGGATAAGACAGACAGTGGTTCAGGCCTATTCCATCAGGGGTCAGGTTCCTCATTTCCCTGACAAGGCATACTCTACTAGGGCACTTAGTGCCTCCTGTGCCTTCCGTCACCATTGCGTCAGTGACGCAGGTTTGCAAGGCGGTCACCTGATCGTCGGTGCACATTTTTACAAAGTTTTATAAAGTGGATGTGTTGGCATCTTCGAATGCTTCCTTTGGCTGCAAGGTTTTGCAGGCTGCTGTTTAAAAAGACCTGATCCTCTTTGAGGGTGTATTGTTTTTTTTCAGGTGGGCTCCAGTTGTTTTGGTTGAGCCCCTGCTGCCTGGTTGGCTGTTTATCCTTGGGAATTTTGTTTCCCACCCCTCATGTTTAACACTGCTTTGGGACGTCCCAATAGTCAAGAATGACAGGAGCTGTGTCCATCAATGAACGAAAGAGAAAATGGGATTTTTGATTTACCGTAAAATCCATTTCTCTGATGTTCATTGATGGACACAGCACCCACCCCTCTGTGGAGTTATAATTCTCCTGACACTGCTTGTAACAAAACTGAGTAATTATAGCAGGGAGAGGGAGTATACCCCCTGGGACTGCCCATTGGTGTAGCCAGAAGTTTTTTCTGCCTAGTGTCCTACTCCTGTAGGGGGCAGTATAACCCAATGTTCAAGAATGACAGGAGCTGTGTTAGTCAATGAACATCAGAGAAATGGATTTTATGATAAGTCAAAAATCCAATTTTTCCATTATTATAGAGCTTGGCTGTAGTTCTTTTCTCGATGAAGTGGGCAATGACCCGTGAAAGGCGTCAAAGCAACACATCACCCAACCTTGGCAGGGATGATGAGGAAACTACTATACAATGTTTAATACAGTCTTTTGTACATGTGCATATTTTTTGCATCAATACAGTATATGAGTGTTCTCTCACTGTCATATGCTTTTAATCTTTGTCCAGTAAACATTTGATATTTTATTATATTCGAGGTGGTACCGTTAAAGTCCTTCATTTAGTTTCTAGGTTTTTGTTTTTTTTAAAGAAAATCAAGAGATGACTTCCAGTGTGTTTTGGGGGTCATACACAAATCCCTCTTCATTTGGGAAAGATTTAATACTTCATAAGGTGTAGTTAGAAGCTTAGAAAGTTACTATACGTTGCTGGTAGCCAGGCTCTTGATTTTTGTTGTGATAAATAAAAATGTATATCTGTATCAATCTCACAGCTTGGCACTCTAAACTTTCAATCCATACAAAATTATACACACTGGCCTGGGTTACAGACATGCTCTATTCCACAGACAGCACAGCATTTTCAAAAAGTATTAGTTGTAAATTGGTAACCCACTGCAACCTAATTCAATTTTTTAATTTTAAAGACTTCTGTAAGAAGGGCATCATCTTTCATCACAACACATGGCACACATTCCACACAGCAAGTGTTATATGGCAAGACATCTAAAATGCTCTACTGAAAATATTTGAGGCATATCCATTTAACACTTGCCAAACTCTAAATAAGGAAAACACAGATCCCTCACACAAATGCACTTAGAAGGAACATTGTGAAGTGCAAGTATTGTTCCAGTTTCCTGTGTTAGCATGTAATCAAAACCTTATGGTGTGCATTTTACAGTTATTTTCCACTCAGAGAGGCAAATTGAGGCTTTCAGAGCTTCATATACAATTCTAAACAACTGTATACTTGAAAAATGAACAAACAATTATTGCAGATTTTATTGGCTTATTGTCCAGGGGAGAGAGGTATAGGGTTTACAAGATACCCCAAACCGCTACTAGTATTTCCTCTGCTCAAATAACTTAATCTCCTCTCAAAAACCAGTAGTCATACCTCCCAACTGTCCCTGATTTGGAGGGACTGTACCTCATTGGGAACCAAATCTCTCGTGCATCCTCCGTTTTCCCTCATTTTGGCCACGTGTCCAAACACGTGCTACACTAAACCTTCCACACAAATGTTTTTATTATTACATTAGTGTTTTTTAAAAATACTATAAAGTAAACATAATGGCACAAAAAAGCATTTTTGGGTTTAACCAGGGGCGTAACTACAGGGGTTGCAGGGGTTGCGATTGCTACCGGGCCCCATGCTCCAGGGGACCCAGTAGCAAACCAGTGGGTGAACTTCCAGGATTGCAAAAGTCACACTTGCGACCGAGCCCTGGCATTGCACCACTGTGGGGAGGCCCCAAGATTGCAGGAAGGGAGCCCACTGCAGAACTTGTGAAAGGATCCTGCTGCGGGACCGTAATAAAAGGCCATGCAACGAGAGTAAAGAGCCCCAGGATTAGTGGGAAGAGCCCTGGGCTTGAAGGGAAGGGCCCCGGCCAGGGATCTGGGGGGGCCCTTCATGTTTTCTTGCATCGGGGCCCTGAAGGCTCTAGTTACGCCTCTGGGTTTAACCATTCATTTTTTGCTTATTAATTCTTCATGGACCCTGTAATCGTGGGTGTGGCAAGGAATGTGTCCTGTGTTAAAGGGTATCCCTTATTGCCATGTCAGAAAGTTGGGAGGTATGCCAGTAATGTGTCTTTACACTGAGACCAGCAATCTTCAATTGTGTTCCTTTAAGTTTAGCAGTTGACTAAGGATAATTGTCTGAAGGTGCTCACCTTAATAGCCACCTTCCTTTTTTCCAGGCCCTAGCATAGGCCCCTTTCTCAGTCCTGGGGACATGGCTTTGGAAATCTACAGGCAGCAGGTCTGGGAAGCTAAGGGCCTCTGGATTCTTTTCACCTTCCCCGGGTGGAAGGCCTGGGAGGCAATCATTGGGCCTTCAACACGACATCTTTTCCAAGCATAGTATGAGAGCGAAGGATCCTTCTAAAAGGGTTCCCTGGATATATACAGTATCTCCTTCCCCAATCCACATCTCTGGCAATCAACCTCTTAGTGATTAGCCAGGCTAAAATAAATAACCATAACCCATAATTTTCTAAAGCCCGTACACATGAGCCGAAAGCTGGGCGACATCGGCAGGTTCAATAAAAACCGGCTGACATTTGGGCCATTTAGCCGGCTTCTGTCGGACGAGCATGCTGGAAAACCAGCAGCCGACTAGCTCCTGATCAGCTAATAGCACTGATCGGAGGGCTTTGGCAGGGGGTGGCAACCCCCCCACCTGTCAGAGCACAACAGCTCAGCGGGGGAGATCGCTGTACTAACATCGGATCATTAGTACATCGGCCCTGACTGCAGCTGACAGTTTTTTTTTTTCGTTCAACTGAACAAAACTCATAGTGTGTACCAGGCTTTACTCTATTCACTGGAGAACACTCCCAAGGAGCAGGCAGAAGTAAACAATGCCCTAGGTTTAGTGGAAATGCAATGTATGCAGAAAGGTAATTAAATTAAAGGCTGGCTACAGTCTAGCGAAGACATCAATTTTACTTAGAGGCACTTCAACTTTGGCAGGCCCGTTACATATATACAGTATCTTACAAAAGTGAGTACACCCCTCACATTATTGTAAATATTTTACATTTTTTACCTTTATATATTATACCTTTTCATATGATAACACTGAAGAAAGGACACTTTGCTGCAATGTAAAGTAGTGAGTGTGAAGCTTGTATAACAGTGTAAATTTGCTGTCCCCTCAAAATAACTCAACACACAGCCATTAATGTCTAAACCCCTGGCAACAAAAGTGAGTACACCCCTAAGGTAAAATGTCCAAATTGGGCCCAATTAGCCATTTTCCCTCCCCGGTGTCATGTGACTCATTAGTGTTACAAGGTCTCAGGTGTGAACGGGGAACA
Source organism: Pelophylax lessonae (assembly GCF_965119305.1). Taxonomy (NCBI): domain Eukaryota; kingdom Metazoa; phylum Chordata; class Amphibia; order Anura; family Ranidae; genus Pelophylax; species Pelophylax lessonae. The sequence goes on along the minus strand of NC_138775.1, from coordinate 238,944,288 downwards.
GATCTGTTATCGCTCTCACTCTCTCAGACTTGTCACTTGAAGTTCAACATGGCACCTCATGGTAAAGAACTCTGACAAGTGTGTGTTGCCTACAGTCAAGCATGGTGGTGGAAGTGTCACCATGCTGCTGGCACTGGGGAGCTACAGTTCATTGAGGGAACCATGAATGCCAACATGTACTGTGACATACTGAAGCAGAGCATGATCCCCTCCCTTTGGAGACTGGGCCACAGGGCAGTATTCCAAGATGATAACGACCCCAAACACACGACCAAGACAACCACTGCCTTGCTAAAGAATCTGAGGGTAAAGACGATGGACTGGCCAAGCATGTCTCCAGACCTAAACCCTATTGAGCATCTGTGGGGCATCCTCAAACGGAAGCTGGAGGAGCACAAGGTCTGTAACATCCACCAGCTCCGTGATGTCGTCATGGAGGAGTGGCAGAGGACTCCATTGGCAACCTGTGAAGCTCTGGGGAACTCCATGCCCAAGAGGGTTAGAGCAGTGCTGGAAAAGAATGGTGGCCACACAAAATATTCACACTTTGGGCCCAATTTTAACTTAGGGGTGTACTCACTTTTTTGCCAGCGGTTTAAACATTAATGGCTGTGTGTTGAGTTATTTTGAGAGGACAGCAAATTTACACTGTTATACAAGCTGTACACTCACTACTTTACATTGTAGCAAAGTGTCATTTCTTCAGTGTTGTCACATGAAAAGATATAATAAAATATTTACAAAAATGTGAGGAGTGTACACTCACCAAGCAATTTATTATGAGCGCCTGTACAGGGCCTCAGTCATGCAATTTTATAATTAGCTATGTGGCAGCAGAACAATGCATACAATCATGCAGATACAGGGCAGTAGCTTCATATAATATTCACATCAAACACTAGAATGGGGAAAAAATGTTGAAGGTTGAATTATTGTTTTAGTAATTGTTGATGTTCTAATATTTTCACTTACAGCATTATCTAGAGTTTACATGGTGCAAAAAAAAAAAAGAAAAGAAAAGAAAACCCAGTGATCAGTGACTGTGAAAAAAGCTTTGTTTATGAGAGAGGTCAGAGAAAAATGGTCAGTCTAGAATGAGCTGACAGAAAGGCTTTGGGTAACTAAAATCCTTCTAGAAGCCTCTACTTACAACTGTGATGAGCAGAAAATCATTTCACAATGCACAACATGTTGAACTTTGAGGTGGATAAGCCCCAACAGCAGAATACCATGTTGAGTTTTACGCCTGTTGGCCAAGAATAGAAAGTTGAGACTGCAGAGGTAACAGGTTCTCCAAAACAGGACAGTTGAATGGTAGTAGGGTGATGTACTCGCGCCTAGGAGTTGAAATGTATTAAATGGGGAGCAGCAAGTAATAAGAATCACTGTCTATTGGAAGATAGTGATCTCAAAAATAGTAAGCAAAGGTAAGATACTGCGCTACCCCTATATAAGTGATAAAAAACTTTTGTTGTGCAACTAGTCAGTGTATGTACACGTGTGAACATGGAACCAATACTGCTGTGCTAAGTTGCCATACTTGCTGATATTGATATAAAATAAATAATAAACAATAATATAGAATGAATAGCGAAAAAAATTCCTAAAGTGCACTTGCTAATATATAAATTAATGTTGCTGATAAAGTGCTAGTGAATAAATAAATAAATATTTTGCAATAACATACGAACATGCATTCCAATACAAAAGTCCATATAGTGAATCGTAGATGAAAATGGTGCAAAGCCGTGCTCAGAAGAAAGTCTCTTATAGTGAAATTGGAATCGAGTGTGCCGGTGATCCTTGAATGCTAACACTCTGTGCCAGAAAAAGGTAAGGTAGCCCACTTACCAGACGATGTGGATTCTTATGGCGTACGCCGATAAGAATCTAAAACGCTTAATCTGCTGCTCCTGTGATATGGATGGACGGATGGACGGTCTTGTTATGGATGCGGATGTATACTCAGTATGGAAGAAAAAAGGAAAAAAGGCTCCTCATAGTGTAGAAGGTTTATAACCTTTATTCAAAAATTATTTTAAATTATTTTAAAAACCACATCAATCTTCATAAAAAAACATCCGTAAATGTCCATAAAACCCCAAACGACACTGCAGCTAAAAACTTGTAAGAACTTGGACACTCCAAATAAAATCACTCCAAATGCAAAAACATGCGTGACACATCAAACAGGGTTTGACCGATGAAAACCACTCAGGTCAAAAGATAAAAGCCATCGCTAGTGAGCTCCTGTATTGCCTTGCGGCTATGAGAAAGAACAGGACGCTGGCTCTCTCCGCTCGTGTGCGCCGTTCCCGGAAGTGTGGGTTCCGGCGTGCGGTCCAGCTGCTGGCTCAAAGCGAGGCAACGTGCGTGCCAACTTGACGCGTTTCGTCAGAATGTGACGTCTTCGGAAGTGACCACTTCCGAAGACGTCACATTCTGACGAAAGTGACGACTTCCGAAGACGTCACATTCTGACGAAACGCGTCAAGTTGGCACGCACGTTGCCTCGCTTTGAGCCAGCAGCTGGACCGCACGCCGGAACCCACACTTCCGGGAACCGCGCACACGAGCGGAGAGAGCCAGCGTCCTGTTCTTTCTCATAGCCGCAAGGCAATACAGGAGCTCACTAGCGATGGCTTTTATCTTTTGACCTGAGTGGTTTTCATCGGTCAAACCCTGTTTGATGTGTCACGCATGTTTTTGCATTTGGAGTGATTTTATTTGGAGTGTCCAAGTTCTTACAAGTTTTTAGCTGCAGTGTCGTTTGGGGTTTTATGGACATTTACGGATGTTTTTTTATGAAGATTGATGTGGTTTTTAAAATAATTTAAAATAATTTTTGAATAAAGGTTATAAACCTTCTACACTATGAGGAGCCTTTTTTCCTTTTTTCTTCCATACTGAGTATACATCCGCATCCATAACAAGACCGTCCATCCGTCCATCCATATCACAGGAGCAGCAGATTAAGCGTTTTAGATTCTTATTGGCGTACGCCATAAGAATCCACATCGTCTGGTAAGTGGGCTACCTTACCTTTTTCTGGCACAGAGTGTTAGCATTCAAGGATCACCGGCACACTCGATTCCAATTTCACTATAAGAGACTTTCTTCTGAGCACGGCTTTGCACCATTTTCATCTACGATTCACTATATGGACTTTTGTATTGGAATGCATGTTCATATGTTATTGCAAAATATTTATTTATTTATTCACTAGCACTTTATCAGCAACATTAATTTATATATTAGCACGTGCACTTTAGGAATTTTTTTTCGCTATTCATTCTATATTATTGTTTATTATTTATTTTATATCAATATCATCAAGTATGGCAACTTAGCACAGCAGTATTGGTTCCATGTTCACACGTGTACATACACTGACTAGTTGCACAACAAAAGTTTTTTATCACTTATATAGGGGTAGTGCAGTATCTTACCTTTGCTTACTAGGACAGTTGAATACTGTAAGAATGTATGGCTACACAACACAAGCAGACTGGGCGCTAAAAGTCTGTCTCCCCATCATAGTGTCATAATGATAGCTGAAGTACAAGAGTTGGTAATGGGAACAAAAAAGCAGGACAGCCTCAAAGTGTCCTTAGGGATGATGGGAAAAAAGATTATACACAACCAAGCCACCACCACGTTCTCCTGTGAATTTGACAAAGGGGTGTGCCCCCGAAAACATGTGGTTCTGGCAAACGGCTGCACTTCCTGTTTGTTCGGCTTGCGGTTAGGGGATCAGCTGTTCCAGCCACTCTTTTTCTGGTGACCTGTGCTTCTTTCCTATTCAGCCACTGTGGGCAGCTTTCTCACACAGGATCTGCCCTCCATCCAGATCTCCTGATATACACAGGTTTCCCCTTGTCATCAGGGCCCTCCGGCAAACCTCTGCTGCTGCAGGTTAGGATGTTCCACATTCAGCTCTGGCTTCTTACTGGTTTTATTGCTGCTTCATTGTTGGAATAAACTGTGTTTTATCTGACTTCTGGCTACTTATGTTACTAGGCTCTGGACTTCCAATCATCTCTATCATTAACCCCACACATACAGTATGGCCCATGGACAATTCACATTCTGGTACATGATAGCATGAGCGCTTGGCGGGGGTTTGGTTTTGTATACTGTAAAAATGTAGCCTGTTCTGATGAATCTCAATTTATGCTGTGACACAAAAATGGTAGGCTATGACTACGATTGGGTAGGTGTTGGCACCAAAATGTTTAAGTCCCCACCCTGCTTCTTCTTGGATAGGACAACCACCCAACTATTGTTGAGAAAACTCTCTGCCATATTGTGGCATACTGCCGGCCTGCTCACAACATCCCCAGCCAGAGGCCCTAATATGCAGAATAATGGAAAGTCCACAAACAAATGCATCTCCAGCACTTTATTGCAAGTTCACGTAACTTGCCGCAACATATCAAATTTGACCAGAATTTAAAAAGTAACGTTTGTGTAATGTAGAATCCGTGTCAAAAGAATTAAGGCTGTTTAAAGATTAAAATAAGGCCATACCCAGTATTAGCATTATGTCCCTAATACATTTCCTGCAGTGTATGTGTTTATTGACCAGCTGTTTCTTGTTTGAGTGCAACTTGCTAGAAAAAAACGGAAACTCTGCAATGGGTAACAAGAATAGCTCTTCCTTCAGACACCTGTGCACAATGTCTCTAGTGTCAGACAGGCCGTGAAGCTGCAATACTAGATTAGAGGATCCCTTGGTGGGCTCCGACTCTAGAGGGCCTGTAAAACAAGCCTAACAAACAAAATAAAGAAAATCTTATATATAGTTATATTATATTATATTATAGTAGCTTATTTGGGCCAGTTCATTGAATTGTAGAATGGTGAGCATTTGTGTGTAAATTTATTGGGCCTTTAACCACTTGCCGACTGCCGCACGACTATTTACGTCGGCAGTCAGCCCCTCACAGGCAAAGTGACGTAGATCTACGTCGCTAGCCTGTGAGGGTCTAGGGAGCAAGCGCGCCCCCGGAGGCGCGCTCCCGCGTGGTCACGGATGTCCGCCGGTCACTCGGCGATCCTCGCTGCAGAGGGAGAAAGTCAGGCGGCTAGTGTAAACAAGCCGCCTGTCATTCTCCCCTGTGTAGAAACAGTGATCACACGGTTCTACTATGTAGGACCGTTGATCATTGTTCCTACAGCTCAAGCCACAGCCAATCACAGTTAGAATCACGCCCCTAGGGACACACACAGCCCCTCCCTCTCAAAAAAAACCCTTCACTGCCAGTGTAATTTTACAGTAACAGTGCATATGTATAGCACTGATTACTGTAGAAATGTCACTGGTAACCCCAAAAGTGTCAAAAATGTCAGTCAAGGGTCCGATCTGTCCGCCGAAATTTCGCAGTACCGCAAAAAAAATCGCAGATTGCCGCCATTACGCGTTAAAAAAAACCAACAAAAATGACAAAAATCTTTCCCTTTGTTAGTAAACGCGATAACTTTTGCGCAAACCAATCAAAATACGCTTTTTGCGATTAAAACAAATTGGCCGAAAATTTTTAAAAATTTTGATTTTTACATTTTTTATTTTGGGAATTTCATATAAAAAAATGTGAAAAATATTGCTATTTTTGCAAAATTTACACTCTTTTTTTGTTTATAGCGCATGATCAAAAAATCGCACAGGTGATCAAATACCACCAAAAGAAAGCTCTGTTTGTGGGAAAAAAAGGACGTCAAATTTGTTTAGGTACAGCATCGCACGACCGCGCAATTGTCCGTTAAAGTCACGCAGTGCCGAATCGCAAAATAGGCCCTGGTTAGGAAGGGGGGTAAAATCTTCCGGGGCTTAAGTGGTTAATAAAAAATAAAAGTATCTTTTAATTCATAAAGGGAGTGCAGTTGCAGATGGTTGGCCTTCAGTTGTGAAAACCTACAGTTTATTGTCAATTTGAGAGAAGGATTTTATAAACACTCTTAGCAGAAGAGATGAGTGATGACAGGTCTGGCCAAGATCTTGGTGAAGAAATAAAGGGAAGAGCGATCTTGTATAAAAACTCAAGGATTAACTGCTAATTGATGTAAGAAACGATGTGCCATTAAAGCGGACCTATATTCAAATGCTAGCAAAACCTTTTATTATAACAAGACTATCTTGCTGGCATGAGTAAATAGGAGTGTAACTAAACACAAAAAAGAACACAAATGTAATATATATTGCAGCCGTTTATATGGCTGCTACCAGGGCCGCCCCTACCATGGGTCCCGCTGGGTTCACTGGACCCAGGCAGCACTTTGAGAGGGGCAGCAAACTGACACCCAAGATTTTTTTTTCAGCAGTTTTGTGTGTGACAACTTCCCCACGGGCTGCTCCCCTGCCCTTTAAAAAGGCTGCCCTCAACACACATACTCATAGTTGCCGGGCGCGAAGGTTCTCACACACAGTCTAACACCAGCTGAAGAGCATGCAGAACTCAGATGTGTGTGCTGCAGGGGCAGGGTACCCACGGAAGACAGAGAGCAAAGATCCCTTTCCCACGGGCTCCGCCAGCAGCCAATGTTCGAGCGTGGCTTGCATTTCTATTGGGTGAAACTGGAAGAGTAGATGCGGCTGGTCTTGTGCCCAGCCTGCCTTCTTCTGCTCTTCTGCTCACGCCCTTTGATGGGCTTGATTTTGTTTTTTTTTTGGGAGGGGGGGGGCAGCGTTTCTATCTTGGACCCAGGCAGCACAATGTCTTGGGCCAGCCCTGGCTGATACGTTCATTTTCTTTTTTAAACTAAGTACATTTTCTGCAAAATATAGAGAATTCTAGTGTCTTTGTATCTTCATCACTGAAACTAATATATCAAACAATGTTATCAGCCTTCCCAGTGTTCTTCTGTAAACTACAGAAGACCTCTACCCTGTATTATAGAGATTAGGAGATAGGGAAGTGTTCTGTATTCATGACATATCTCCTGCCTTAGGGTGACAATACTATTTCTCCAAACATTCAATATGATAGAAAGCGTGTTACATGCAGAACTAACTACATCCAAGGGCCCGTAAGGTGGAATATTTTACGTATTTATTTTTGAGGTTATAAAAGCTAAAAGTACTGAAATAAATTTCATGAAGTAAATGCTGCTCCATTTTCCTTTTAGTGTTAGTCATATACAGTATCTGAAAGCCTAGGCTCTTGATTATGTCATTTCTGTTGAAGGACTTATCTAATAATAATGCATAAACTGTGAAACTGTGTAAAAAAGATCTGTATACTTACCTATTTTCAGTTTGTTCTGGCCTGGTCACGTTATCCCCAGTTTTAGTGATCGGTGCCTGCAGGGGAGAGGAGGGAGCACTCGACAATGTCTGGGAATCCCACGAGCCATGATGCCACATAGCCCTCCAGGTCCCAGCTGTTGTCTGTGCTCCCTTCTGTCCCCTGCAGATCACTGATCGGACTGGATTAAAATAGTTAAATATACAGATGTTTTTTTTTAACAGGTTAGGCAGAATCCTGCCTGGTCGCATCTGTGCATTGACTGGACAGGAGGTTGTAAAGGACTTGTCAAAAATTGTGTGTGTATTTACTATAATTTTTTTTTTTTGGTGAATGAGTCCCTCTCACCTGCAGACTCCCACAACCCCAGAGACAGGGTTGTTGGAAAGGCCCTTGTCCTCATCAACACCAGGACAAGTGCTTTGCTAAGGGGTTCCCTCATGGCAAGGTACCCCACACATATTAAATGCATGTGACTTGGTATGATTAGTACAAGTACCCTTGGTACGTGCTTCTCTCCCACTTTTCCTAGCCAGCCAGGCTGCATGCTTAGATAAGAGTCTAGTATAAATTTTGGAAGACCCCCACACAACTTTTTTCTTATTTTTTGAATGGGGTCCCCTTTAAAATCGATAACAGGCCTGAAGGGGGGTATCCTCTGTGCCATTATATTTACACTATCCATTGGGGCCACGCACAAGCCCTATCTGTGACTTCTGTGTCCACTGGACACTATGGATTACAGATCGGTGTACCGAGCTGCTGTAATTGACCCCACTACCATGTGATCAGCGTGACCAATCAACGATAACATGAAAAGTAGTAAACATTGCCTAATACTGTATGTACTACTGTAATCTCTGTGATTGGTCATGGCCGCCACATGGTACAGGACCAATCACAGCAGCCCTGTACCATGGTATAGCTGTGGCCAATCACAGCTATAACAGTAGTAAACAATGCCATTTTGAATGGATGCCAAACACAGTGTAAAGGGCAGGAGCGCAAAGGAGTGTTTCACTTATTGTTTTATTGACAGAGTAAATGATTGCTTATACAGTGATCATCACTGTAGCAATCAATCAACATAAAAAAAAAATCCAGATTGCCCCTTCTCTGCTTTCCCACGAGCAGTATAGTTTTACTATGGTAATACTGCACTGCTCTGGAGACAGTATATATAATAAAAAAAGATAAAAAAAATTGTAAACAAAAATTTAAAAAAAAGATTTTTTTACATACTGTCAAAAACAATTGCTGTGTTACTATTGTGTCATCATACTGCTTTTGCTGTGATCATGCACAGTGGCTGGCTGCACTGATTTTACTGTATGTCAGTGCCACCAGCCATTGTCTCTGATCACCGCCACAACAGTACAAGGTCACCAAATCTGTGCTGCCTGACAGTATCCCTAATCACCACCATACCAGTCAATATCTCTAATCACCACCACCCACTCACAGTGTCCCTAGTCACTGCCGCACCACTCACAGTGCCCCTGATCACCGCCAAACCAGTCATTTTGTGCCTGATTACCACCACACAAGTTACAGTGTCCCAGATCCCTACCACACCGGTTACAGTGTCCCTGATAACTGCCACACCAGGTACAGCATCTCTGGTCACTGCCACATGAGTCACAGTCTCCCTGATCACCGCTTCACCAGTCATATTGTCCCTAATTATTGCCACACCAGTTACAGTGTTCCTAGTCATTGCCACTATTATGTTTATGTCATGTCTTGTGATTGTGTTTACAGATACGTGTGACTAAGTGTTATTAATTTTCTATTTTTGAATAAAGTTTCTCTTTTTTACCTTCTACACTGCGTAGGTATCACCTTATCTTGGGAATGGTTACTTCCATTCCATTTGGTTTTTGATGGTTCTGCCCCATAGGTTCCCCACACCCCCTCCGGGGTGAGTCGTTGAATTATTACCCCCACCAACCAGTTCTGTGACTGGGACCCTTTTACATATTCCTAATCATTGCCACACCAGTCATATTGTCCCAGATAACTGTCACACCAGTTACAGTGCCCCTGATCACTGCCACACCTGTCCCATTGTCACCAGACCAGTGTATGCCAGCAACAGTATTTCTTATCACTGCAACATTTGTCACAGTGTCACCACACAAGTGTAAGCCAGCAACGGTGTCTCTGATTAATGCCACACCAGCCCCGGTGTCACCACGCCATGACAGTAGTTCCCAATGTCAACAGACCAGTGTAAGCCAGCAACAGTGTTGCTGATCACCGATACGCAAGTCCCACTGCCACCTGACCAGTGCAGCCTGCAACAGTGTTCCTGATCACCAGTGAAATGTTGCCTCTGCCTGCTACTAACTCTGGCCTGCTTATTGACCACTTTTCTGCCTACTGCCTGGACTGATCCTTTGATTTTTTGCTGACCACGTGCCTGTCTGTGGCCTGAACTGACCCATTTGCACATCTCATTGACTACCTTCCTGCGAGACACCAGTCCCAGCCATCTCCTGGCTGCACTTCTAGAACAAGAGGAACTCTTTTGTTCTTTCTTTTTTCATTCTCTTGTACTTCCTGGTCAGAGAAAATGGTATTCCTGGGGGCAGCCACCTACCAGTAGACTAAGCTTGCTTGATTTTTAGGAATTGGGATCACTGTAGGTGATGTTACATCAAGCTATATTCCCTGACCACTTGTACAGAGGCGATCATTAAAGTACATTGATTGTGACACAATTGGTTGATTTGTGTGATAAATAAGATACAATGTCCGGTACATAATCAGTCCAGACAGTGAAAAGTCCCCAAACATGTGGTATCGCCATACTCGGGAGGAATAGTAGAATGTGTTTTTTGCGGTTGTAATTGCTGTGTGTGAGAAATATCTTAATACAATGACAAATTTGTGATTAAAAAAAAAAAATTAAGTCTTCAACAGACTCACCATGCTTCTTAAAAAATACCTTGGGGTGTTTACTGTCCAAAATGTGGTCATTTTGAGGGTGTTTCCACTGTGTTGATGCTCCAGGGCCTCCAAAAATGTGTTAGGTAGTCAGGAAATTTGATGTGTAATTTTGTGCCCTGAAACGCCTAAAGGCACTTCTTGACTTTTGGACCTTTATGTGTAGCTAGGTTGTGAAAAAGTCTCACATACAGTATGTGGGGTCGCCAACACAAAATATGTTTTGGGGTGTAAATCTACTGCCAGATAAACACTCCTATCATTTTCTTGAGTATATTAAAAATAACTCTGTGGTATGTGTATCGGAGGCATATGAAATTTAAAAAGTATTTTTCGTAAAATCCCTATTTTTATCATGTTAATGCGTCCCATCCAGGATATTGGTTTATTCGAGTTTTTCCCTAATTCTGTTTAAATTTCATTTAATAATGGTATATAATTTATTTGATATAGATCCTTCCATTTTGATGTTAATTTTACTCCTAGGTATTTTAAATTTTCCTGCCACTTAAATGATAATTCTTCCTGTAAGCTTTTCCCTTCTTTCTTATCTATGTTTATCTATGTTTATATTTACAATTTCTGATTTTTGGGGGTTTATTTTAAAATTTGATAAGTCTCCGTAATATTTCAGAAGTTTGCTTATGTTTGGTAAGGTTGTTCTAGGACTGGAGACATAAATTAGGATATCATCAGCATATGCTGCCACTTTGTGTTCTTCTACTCCAATTCTCAATCCCCTAATATCTGTACAGTTCCTAATGATTGCCAGTAAGGGCTCTAGTCAGGGCGGGCCCTACCATGGGTCCCGCTGTGTCCATTGGACCCAGACAGAACTTTGCCAGGGGCAGCAATTTGAATCCCAAGATTTTTTTCCAGCAGTTTTGTGTATCATCAGTTTGCGGGGCGTTACGGGAGGCATTTTCCCATCTCATACTGCCGCCCGTAGTGCAAACTGATGAGTATGAGGAGGCGGAGAGCCTCCGGGGAACATCCCTCACGTAATCGTGGTGTGCGCAATGACGTCACACATAAGCACACTCCATCTCACGCTCTGCAGGCTGGATCTTCTGGGGCAGTGGGTGTGGCAGACACAAGAGTGACAGGGGTGACAGGGAGACAGACTGTGGGTGTTTGTTGGACCGGTCCGGTGGTGAGTTATGGTAAAAGATAACAGTATATATAATATTTTCAAAATGTTATATATAATGGATGTGGGGGCCTTTTGGTGGGCCTGATTTTGTTTTGGGGGACAGCATTTAAATTTTGGACCCAGGCAGCACATTGTCTTGGGCCAGCCCTGGCTATAGTGTCAGAATGAACAATAGGGGTGATAAAGGGCATCCCTGTCCCATACCATTTCTCAACTCAGAAGCTTATGAGAATGTCCCATTTATCTTCACTGCTACCATTGGCTTTTTATATAACATTATAACCCATTAAATCATTTTTGGTCCAATACCTAACTCTTCCAATGTTGCTATCATAAAACTCCAGTCCACTCTGTCAAGCGTTTTTTTTGCGTCTACTGACAAGAGAAGAGCTGGAGGCCCTTCTTTTTTCGCTTTTTGTATAAGTAGCATAGGTCTTACCCCATTATCTCTCCCTTCCCTCTCTGGCACAAACCAAACTTGATCCGTATGTATCCATTCTGACATTAGACCCTTTAACCTTGTGGCTAGTATTTTAGCATATATATTTATGTTTACATTTAACAATATCGGTCTATACCTAGAACATTGCGTGGGGTCTTTATCTACCTTAGGTATTACTGTAATATAAGGGGTGTAATTCTAAGTATGCCTATGATTCGTGTTAAAATATCTTATTCATTGACAACTTTTTTGACAAAAAAAAACAAACTTTAATTTTCTTTGCTGCATTTTCCAAAAAATTTTAGCAGCAAATGACAATTCTAAAAGACTCACTATGCCTTTCAGAAAATACTTTGGAGTGTTTGTTTTCCAAAATTTGGTCTTTTGTGGTTGTCTCCACTGTCCTGATGCTGCAGGGCCTCCAAAAATATAATCAGTAGTCAGGAAATTAGACATGTAATTTATGCTTCTTGAAAGCCCAAAGGCACTCCTTGGGTTTTGGGCCCCTCTGTGCATCTAGGCTGTAACAAAATGTTCACATATTTGGTATTCCTATACTCAGGAGGCTTAGCAAAATTTGTTTTTGAGTGTAATTATAAGTATGCCTCTACTGGGTGTGAAAAGTAACTTTGTTAAAACTATAACTTTGTAAAAAAAAAAAAAAACATTTTTTTTTTAAATCACTTAATTTTCCAAAAATGTGTTCCAAAAAAAATGACAACTTCAAAAACCTCACCATGCCTCTTACGAAATACCTAGGACAGTCTACTTTCCAAAAATGGATAATTTCAGGGGTAATTATACTCTTCTGGCATTTTAGGGAATCAAGAAATGAGAGGCAATCAGTATATCAGAATTTATCAGTTTTCAAAAATATACTATATACCATAGCTTGTAGACTCTATGATTTTCATAATTTTCACACAGACTAAATAATATACACTGATTTTAATTATTTTTACCAAAGAAATTATGCAGAATACATTTTGGCCGAAAATTACGAAGAACAATTTTTTTTGCAAAATTGCATAGCAGAAACTAAGAAAAATATATATTTCTTTTTCAAAAATGTTTTTTTTATTCTGTTTTGTTTATACTGTATGGAAAAAAAAAAAAAAAACAGTGGTGATTAAATACTACCTAAAAGCTCTATCTGTCAAAAAAAAGTTACAGTGTGAATATTTATCATGCTCCAGCCAATCCCTTGAAGGAGGCATCCAGAAGGTGGCAAATGTTTGGGAGGCCTGAGCAGAGAGTTCTTTCCTCTCCAACAAGGGTTCCATTTCTTTTGAGGCTGCTGACCCTGGAGGCAGCCTCACTGGGCAAAGGATTGCAGTCTGGGCCTCAGCAGCTGCTGGGCTGAGGGCCTGGAGAAGATTGCCAAAGGGTTATACTTTATGGAGGGCACTATCTTGAAGTCCGGGTATGGAGAAGGATCTTTTTATCTCCCTCACTATGAGGGTCTACCTGTGGATGCTGGGTGGCAGACAGCTCCTGGGACACTGTGAGTAAAGACCTTGCGGTGTACTATTAGTTGTGCAAGTGCCAGAAGTTGCTTTATAGACTGCTTCTGTAGGATCCAAGATAAACTTCCCATACCATGTTACCTCCAGGAAAAACTGCTATTAGAAGATTAGTGGGAAATTTGCCCTTTCATTATTGCTATTGATCGTTTTGGAGTATCCTTGAACCTAAACCCCTCTCCTTCTTTAGCAATAAATACTAAAAAGACATACCGTAGACTAGGCCTGAATTGTCAGTGTTTCATACCTACCCAAGTTTTTGAGATAGAAATGGGGGACACCTATTACCAAAAGTATGTAGGTATCGGACACACCCCCTGCCACATCCCTTTAAGGGAGAAATACTCACAAAAAATGTTTGGTTAAACCTGCAAGTGCTTTTCTTACCACTACTTTGCCTTTATACTGGCTTTTAAAATTTACAAATGCAGCAATTTAGAAATTGTATGAAAGGTGTAGCACTGGTAAACACTTTTTGATAAATAAATAGTGCATTTTATATACAACTATATAGATCAGACCAAAATGAGGGACAAATTCGGAGGAAAGAGGGACGGAGGGACTTTGATGTAAATCAGGGACAGTCCCTTGAAATCGTGAACAGTTGGGAGCTTTGGTGTTTGTATTACTGGCAGCCAATGTACTGCATTAGGAGACCTGGGTATATTCTCTGCGACCCCTTCAGGTCAGGGTAAGCGCTACAGGAAAAAGGCTCCACAATGTAAATCGTTCATCAATCACATCATCCGGCGTAGAAGATCCACTTCACAATGAACAATGTCCAAAAAAGAGAAAAAACTGCTTCCCACTGACATATCCAAAATCATCGCTGGAATTCCATTAAATGACATTTCCCAATCCCCACTGCCACAGTGTAAACAAAGAGACGGGGTCTCCTGGGTGACATCATTGAGCACATGTGAACATAACTAAATTTGGTCAGTAATGTCCCAAGGATCATATATTTTAAAGGGGGCTTCCAGATACCAATAAGCTCCCCCCTTACCCTGCAGACCCCCCACAACCACTGGGCCAGGCTTATGAGGTAGAGGCCCTTGTCCCCACAAACATACAAGGCACCCCCCAAGTTGAAGGCATCATGTGGTCTGGCATGGTTCAGGAGGAAGGCGCAAACCCCTCCATTTCCTGGAGGTTAGCCCCAGAGATGTATAGTAACAAAGTAGAACTACTTAAGTACTGTACTTAAGTACCGAAATGCGGTATCTGTACTTTCCTAGAGTATAATTTTTTTCTCCTACTTCTACTTTTACTTCACTACATTTTTTCGATGATTTCGATACTTCTACTCAAGTATTTTTTTTTTTGTGCTGCATAGTTACTCATTACTTTTAAAAAAATTACCACTGCCAGAACAGTAGATGGCAGGTTGCATAAAGCTCAAAAAAATGTGTATAATGTCATGTGTAAATCAGCGCATACGAAAATAAAGGCTGTGTATAATAAAAGCTGTTATACCAAATCTTTCCAATAAAAAGAAAATATGAAACAAACAAATAAATGGTGCTACAGCGCTTAAAGTGCATCAAGAAACTACTAACAAACACAGGTTAATCATTTGAATAAATCATTTGAAATAATAAAAAACAATATGATGTTCAAACTTTTGACTTCTTTCTTTAATAACTACATAACACAGTACTTGTACTTCTACTTTCAGTACTTGAGTAGAAATTTTTTTTCAAAACTACTGGTACTTTTTACTTTTAGTACTTAAGTAGCAAATTTTTTGAAAAAACTACTTGCAATACTTAAGTAAAAAAAATGTTGAATACTTTAGTACTTCTACTTAAGTAACTTTTTCTGCGAGCACTTCCACTTCTACTCAAGTCACTTTTTGATCGAGCACTTGTACTTTTACTCAAGTAGAACATTCGAGTACTTTATACAAGTCTGGTTAGCCCACACTTTCTTCTTCTTTTTTTTGCTTGGGATTCTCCCTTCAAAACCATACCAATCTGGGGGGGGGGGGGGGGCTACACTGTTTTTCTTAAGGGGTCTCCCTTAAAATCCATACAAGACCTGAAAGGCTCTCTGGCCCAATGTTCTAATGCTTTTTTTCTTCTAAGATTGAATCCTAGGGAATGTTACATTCACCCAGCAAAAGGCAACAAATAGAAAATGACAATAAAGATATATTACAAACATTATGGTTATTTTCTGTTACTTTTACGTGAATGATGAGACATTCGCGAAGCAGTTGTTTTATTCATAGACATCTTTATGTGAAAAAGGTTTTCAGGCCTCTGCTTTATTGTCACCACCAACATACAACACATGGACAATTTGCTGTGTCTCTCAGTATTGAAGAATATGATTTTTCTGTATCGTCCATACCAGGAGATCTAGTAGCTAATGGAATTTCCAGAATATCACCAAGCCTTGATTTATGTGAATCCATATGCACATCATTAGACCATGGAATTCTTAATTACAGCACTTAAACAAGCCCTGGGCAATAGGCGTACTCCTTCTTCCAGCACGGAAAGGTTCCTTGCCACATTTTTCCCTAACATTCTACACATGAGACAATCTTTTTACAAAACAACTTAAAGAAACTTATAAAAAAAAAAACATACCGCAGACATTTTTCCAGCACTGAAAGAGCTTTTAAATCCTGAATGAATTTGCGAGCGGTTGAGTTTGTGCAGACTCATGATTCACAGCGCCCAAAACTGCAAACGATGGGAAAATGTGTTACACATGGGATGTATCTGTAATGAGAAACAATTGTACGGTTCCAAGGAGTCTGCTGCAATCCCTTCAGCCTCTGCTAGCATCTCACATTAAATCGAGCTTACTTTATAACACCCAGGAGATGGCTGTAAAGTGTGTCTATGGCAGCATGCAGAAGTTTTATGAGACAGTCAATGTTTCTGTGTGATGTTCATATAAAGTTGTCTCGGCTTGTTGGCAGAGCTTTTTTTTTATATACAATAAAAACACAGTAAAATACAGTATAATATACAGTAAAAGAGCTACAGTTCTGTACTATATACTGTACTGTAATAAGATACCAGATGACATACGCACTAGGGTCCCATTGACACCTGTAGTCCTAGATTAGCTGCACCTATTCTGTGCCACCATTTCCGTCCAGCTAGATGAGATGTTCTAATCCTTTAAACCTCACTCACAGTAATAATTTCTGGTCTGTGACAGTTCACGGACCAATAACTAGCAGATACATTTATCTTTTCTTGTTAGAGGGTTAAGCAAGCAGGAGCAGGCAAATTGCTGAAGGGTCATAATCTATGACATGCAAGAATAATGCTAATAAATTATAAAAAAGAAAATTTCCGCGCTAGTGTAACAACAAAGTGAGTGACTATGAATGAAATACAAGCAGCTGGCACAAAATCAACTAACAGTGATCCATAAATACAATATATCCAAAAAGTGCAGCGCTAGAAATAAGTGAAAAATTATAAATGGTAATAGAACTCCAAAATCATAAAAGAGAAAGGGTAGTGTCCAAATTAATGAATACAGTCCCAAAAACTGGTGCAAATAGTATAAATCCACATGCAGGATATTCAAAGAAAACTCTTTCCGGTGACACCAAGGAAAAGTGTAAGAAGGGGACACCTCTGTGCATGGGTATGGCAAGCAGCTTACCAGAACTCCGTCACTACTCAATTCAATGAGACAGCCTCTCCCAGCTAGTAGTTAAACCAGTGTGGTCAGTGGATGTCAAACTCAGGCACTTCAGAACTTCGTGGCTACTCTCAATAGGACAGCCTCTCCCGGCGAGTTGTTATACCGATATGGCTAATAGATGTCAGGCTTGGGTGCTTCTCAATTACTCCATCAAGCATAAATGAATATGTAGAAAGAAATAGAGGCCCATAGCGTAATCCCGTAATATATAGGCAATATTTATTGAAAAGAACTACTTACAAATTGAAGATATGCAACAGGCATGAAAATTGGGCTGATCATGGATGAAATCGTGGCGTCCCGCAAGTCTCCAAAACAGCGTGGAACAATCAAAACAGCCAGCTCCGTAAGGGGGCGTGTGGACTTTGCGTCTGGAGTCGCCAACGTTTCATAATCAAAAGACCTTGTCTGGGCGTCTTGAAGTCACAGCTTGAAGTTCAGTTGATTCCTGCTAAATTGTACAGATTTTCAGCCATGAGTGGCCATGTCAGCACCACCCAACTCAAAAACAGTTAATTGAAAAATTAACTGAGCTGGGTGGAAAGTTCTTGATCAAGTAACCACTGCATCCAGTCAGCCAGTCAGAATAGCCAGCAGTGCAGATTCCTCCATCCACACTGTTTAGCGTGCATGGGGTGATTAAGTGATCTTTTTCTGTGTACAAAGCTAGGTCCATAAAGTCATGTTTTGATGAGTTTGGTGTTGAGGAAGTCAAGTGGCCTGCAAAGAGTGCTGATTTCCACCGAACTAAACATCTTTGGAATTAATTGGAACACTGACTGTGAGCCAGGTCTTGTTGTCCAACATTAGTGGTTGAACTTGAAAATGCTCCTTTGGTTCGCCACATCTCCCAACTAATGACGGAAAGAGTCATACCGGATGATCCGGCATTCTTTTTGCTTCATTGCTCGGGCATGGCCCCGAAACAATATAAACGCTCTGTGTTGCGACACCTTCTGGATGCGGCGAAATCATGCATTAGTTTATGCTGGAAGAGCTCGACCCCCCCGACGGTTTCCCTCTGGTTGCGGAGGGTGAAATGGATTAATGATCTGGAGGACCTGGTATTTACTGCACGCGGTAGGAAAGAGCAATACACTAAAACGTGGGCTTGCTGGAATGAATACATACTTTCTGATGAAGGCCAGACCTTGAGTGAGCCTCCCCAGCTGTAGCAGTTCTGCTTGGCTTTGGGGTCACCCGTGCGGGATGAATTTCCATACATACCTCTCTTTTTGTCAACCCCCTTCCTCCCCCTTTCTCCCCCCTCCCACTTTTTTCTTCCTGACTTACCTTTCTTACTAGCCTCCCTATCATACCCACACTTGGCGCTCCTTCTACATCTACCCTCAATACCTTCTATGCCCCTTCCCTTCCCCTTCTTCCCATTCTGTACTCTTTTACCTCCCCCCTTACGCCTACGTTACTCCACTGACCGAATGGCCTTTGGCCATGCAAGTGGTCCCTGCTTTGCTTTTAGCGTTCCCGTATACTGGGCTAACCTTACTTGTCATATGCTCTGTTGCTCAGCAGGCCACTTTGATTTCGGTCATTCTCTTAAAGCATGATAAGCTTACATGCACAATGTTTTCCTTGTTTAATTTGATGTGGAGACTATGTCTCTTGCACTTGCTGGTGATCTTGTCAGTTACTCTGTTTTACTTTTTTCGTTTAGAGCCCATTCACATTAGCGCGACTTGTCAGGCGACTTGTCAGCCTGACAAGTCGCGCTCGGTCGCGGTCCATTGATTAGCACAGGACCCGTTCTAATAGGAGCGACACAAGTCGCTCCGACTTAGAAAAAGGGTCCTGTACTACTTTGGGGCGACCTGGAGGCGACTTGCATAGACTTCCATTATGTGAAGTCTCTGCAAGTCGCGCCGAAGTCGCGGTGCACAGCGGTGCACGCGACTTCACAGGTCGCCCCCCAAAGTCGTGTCGCGCTAGTCTGAATGGGCTCTTACCGGTGTTTCACTGCACTTTACACATTGTTTATGTTTTCTAAAACACACTAAAATAAAGAATTTGAAAAAAGAAAATGCTCCTTTGGCTGAAAAAGGGAAACTCCCACAGAGACACCACAAAATCTTGTGAAAAGCCCTCCTAGAAGACTTGTAGCTGTTATAGCCAGAAAGGAGTGCAACTCCATATTCAAGAGACTGCAAAGAGAATTTCTCTCAGGCACAATGATGGATTGAGATCAATAAGTATAAAGGGGGGGAGGGGGGGCTGGGGCAGTGAGGGTAGCTGCACACAGATGGTTATTTACCCTAATACAGAGAATGCATAAAGGTAAAAACCTTTTGCCTTTAGAACCACTTTAACACCCATAATATTGGAACAGGATTTCCAACAAGCTTTTATAGATATAATTATCAGGTGTCCACAAACTTTTAAAAACAAAAGGAGAGAGGGAAGCACATTGATGTAGTGCAATAAAATCCCTTTTTGAAGTTAAAAGAATATATCCAGTTGTATTTACATGTCTAATGAATAGGGCATATGTACATTGCCATATAGGGGAGAGATTACTACCACCAGCTAGTGCGATGTCGGCATAGTCCTCCAACTTCGGGTTCCTGTTAGACCTGGAAAAATGGCGCACAATCATACCTGTGGATACTCCGTGCTGGGGCTCTCCACTGATAGCGACTGGAGCCCAGCTGTTCCCCTGTAACCAGACATTGTGGGGGCAACTCCATATAAATGCTTTTGATATTGGAATGGGATTTCCAAGGTGTAGTTATCATGTATCCACAAACTTTGAGCCATATAGAGTATCTATATTTAAACTAGAATAACCCCTAAAACCAGGGGCGTCCGATCTGCGACCCAAGACGGCTATGAAGGTGGCCCAACCCAATATTGTTACCTTACCTAAACATTATTATTTTTTTCGGAATTTTTAAAAAAAATTAATTTACACTTAGCGAACATATGTGGCTGAAGAAAAAAATGTCTCTTTACGGTATTCCTGTCTGAACACACAGTATCAGCTTGATATTCACTTCTTTGTGGACTTTGTTTCAATTCGGGTTTTTGCATTTTAACTTATTTATTTATTGCACATTACACATTGCACATTTTCATTTGGCACTTTTGTATGGTTATGAAATACCATACATATTTATGTATTGAACACAATATGTTTATTGCACGTTGCACTTTATTGTGTGACATTATATATATATTTTCTATGTAAACTTGTTTATACAGTACATGAGGTACACTCATTTGAGCGCGGCACTTTTTTCCCCTTTTAGTGTCTCTTTACATGCCTTTTTTTAATCTTTCCAAAGAAAAAGATTCTGCTTTTCACAATCACTCCTTATTCATGTCATCAGCTTTCGGCAGCACCTATATTTGTGAGCGACTATTTTTAAGGATGAAGCACCTGAAGGACAAAATTAAAAACAAAATATCTGATGAGCACCTTGAGAATTCATTGAGAATTTATCAAAAACATTGTCAAAAAAGGCACTATTTTATTTTAGTTGCCTTCTTTTACATTTATATAATAAAAAGTAATACAAAAAAAATTAAGTTTTATTACTCAGTTAGGTACATTATCTATATCAGTGATTGTTAACTTTGATCTGCCTAACTTTTTCTGCTCATCAGTTATCCTTATTCAAAAAAAGGTGCGTACAAGAGCGAAGCCCGTATATGCACTAGCAGCGCTAAACACAGTCCTTATAATAAGGGCAGCGAATATATAGCTATATAGTTAGCAAGTCGATTTCTCCTATATATTGTTTATCAAAGTTCATAAAGTTCATAAAGGTTGAGTCATGCAGAACCAGGGGTGAAGAGAAAATGTTATATCCTGATGGAACTAGATAAACATGGTGCTGTATAAAGACAGAAAATCTTCTTTGTCGTTCTTATAACAGCCACCAAGATCCTCCACCACACCGCTGTGCTCCCCCCTATGTAGTGAACACGTACCCTTAACACTTGGGTAAAGCGCTTTGTTTACATCAGTGATCCTCCACTCTATAATGGCGATCCACCTTAGTCCTCAGCTCCAGCTGGTAGAATAGTAATCAGCGCCTCCTCCTCTCCTGCAGTCTCTCGCTCGCCGGCTGCCACATCTCCGCACTGCTCGCCCTTCTCACACCGTCCGCGGAATGCGCAACCCCTAAGGGTGGATCGCCATTATAGAGTGGAGGATCACTGATGTAAACAAAGCGCTACTGTGTATTTTAGCTAAATACAAGGTGACTGCATTGTTTACAGGCAAGCCCCATGATTGTACAAAAAGTAATTTCTGGTACTGTATCTTATCCTTAGTCCTTCAGATTGTGTTCTTGGTACAATTTTCCTATTGTATTTTAGCTGGGCGATCTGCTATTCCTTTTTTTTTTTTTTCCTTTAAATTTCTGATGATTAATGACTAACAACTCGTGTTAAATAACATGATGTTTTCAAAGTCCATATCTATTGAAATACAATTTTGTTACTGGCTGTTACCTTGCCTTCATGAACAAAAAATGCCATTCTGCAATTCTTCTGCCAAGTACTGGAAAAGAAGAGTAGGAAAAAAAGATTAAAAAAAAATAAAAGAAAAAAGAAACTCAGTTTGGGTTGTCAGCACCAAAATGTAATGTGCTGCTGTGCTGAAGTCTTCTGTCACACCGCAAATGTTACTGGTTCTGATTTATTTTCATTTTTTTTGTATCCGAACGCACCCACTAGAATCAAATTTATTCTTTAACTTTTTCATGTAATTTCAAAAGATATTTTCTGTCTTTTTAACCACTTAAGCCCCGGATTTGGCTGCTAAAAGACCAGGGGGTTTTTTGCGATTTTTTACTGCGTGACTTTAACGGACAATTGCGTATCTAAACGAATTTGATGTCCTTTTTTTCCCACAAACAGAGCTTTCTTTTGGTGGTATTTGATCACCTGTGCGATTTTTTGATCATGCGCTATAAACAAAAAAAGAGCGTAAATTTTGCAAAAATAATATTTTTTATATGAAATTCCCCAAAAAAAAAATGTAAAAATCAAAATTTTTTAACATTTTCGGCCAATTTGTTTTATGCTACATATGTTTGGTAAAAAAAATCGCAAAAAGCGTATTTTGATTGGTTTGCGCAAAAGTTATCGCGTTTACTAACAAAGGGAAAGATTTTTGTCATTTTTGGTGTTTTTTTTTTTAACGCATAATGGCGGCAATCTGCGATTTTTTTTGCGGGACTGCGACATTGCGGTGGACAGATCGGACCCTTGACTGACATTTTTGACACTTTTGGGGTTACCAGTGACATTACTGCAGTAATCAGTGCTATACATATGCACTGTTACTGCAAAAATGACACTGGCAGGGAAGGGGTTAACTGTATTGGAGAGGGAGGGGTTAAGTGTGTCCTAGGGGCGTGATTCTAACTGTAAAGGGACATGGCTATTGGTGTAAAAACAGAGATCAACGGTCCTACATAGTAGAACCGTCTGATCTTCATTTTTACACCAGGGAGAATGACAGGCGGCTTGTTTACATAAGCCGTCCGCCTTTCTCCCTTCACCGGAGCGATCGTGAGTGACCGGCGGACGATCGGGTCCGCCGGTCACACGCACTGACTTGTCAGTGAACGAGCCGGGGCGGGCGCGCGCCTTGGCGGATGCGCGCCCGCCCGCAATTGGCTCACAAGTCAGTGACAGGCGAGTGACGTACCCCTACGTCACTCTGCCTGGCCGTGGCTGACCGCCGCAGTATATAGTCGTGCGGCGGTCGGCAACCGGTTAAATCAGCAGCTTTAATTAAAATAATATCTAGTGATCCTGAGATGAAGGTTCTTGTTTAGGCACTGTCTGTTATGGAGTGACAACTATCCCCCAGGTATTCTCCTGCATGGTCACTCTATGACGTGTTCATGAGGCTGAGGCTGCAGCTTTGGTCCATCAATGTTGCTAGCATTTTAAGCCTGTTCAGAGCAATAATGTGCAGCTAAGGGAGTGAATATATGTAGATAGAAAGTGGCTGAAAGATGCTGAAGATGATCAGCAGAACTGGGATGAAATAGAAAGTATATTTTAAAGATACAAAATGACGGCAGCTGTTTATGACACAGGTTTACATTTACTTTAATTATAATCATAAGGAAGCAGAGTGTGTGTTCAGTATTCACAGGTTGTCAAAGAACCAACATCCCTTTGTTAGGGATGAGGTTCAGGTTTGTTGCTACCATGGGTTCGAGGCAAGCCCTGCATGTTTGAGGTGAATTTATAGTCAAATACAGTACTGTGCAAATGTTTTAGGCAGGTGTGCTGTAGAATAAGAAATGCTGTAAGGTAAAAATACTTCACAGCATTTCTTATTCTACAGCACACCTGCCTACTTTTATTTTTTAATTGTTTATTTGTATCAATGTACAAAATGCATAGTGAGCGAACAGAAGAAAAATCGAAATCCAATCAATATTTAGTGTGCCTACCCTTTGGCTTCAACCAGCATCAATTTTTACACTTGCAAACTTTGTACACTTACACAAAGTCAGAGATTTTGTAAGATTAGAGTCAGCTGTATGATAAATAAATTATACCACTCAGGTGCTAGTGATCATCAATTTCATATGTAGGTTGAAACAGTCATTAACTGAAACAAAAACAGCTGTGTAGAAGGCTTACAACTGGATGAGGAACAGCCATACTCTGCTACTAAGGTAAGGTTGTGGAAGACAGCTTCATGTCACAGGTCATACGCCATGGCAAAACCAAGCACAGCAACAAGACACAAAGTAGTTAAACTGCATCAGCAAGGTCTCTCCCAGACAAAGATTTCAAAGCAGACTGGGGTTTCAAGATATACTCAAGCACAAAGAAAAGGGGAAACGTTGAGGACCATAGAAGCCGTGGTTGGCCAAGGAAACTTAAAGTACAACTAAAGGCAGCATGCTCATTTTAAAGCAGAGTTCCACCCGAAAGTGGAACTTTCGCTTAAAGGCCTCCTGCCCCCTGACATGCCACATTTATCATGTAATTTTTTTAGGGGGGGGGGGGGGGTTGTGGGCATTGGCGGCGGGTGCTCAAAATTTTTTTTGGGGGGGGGGGGGGGCGCAAACAGAAAAAATCGAATAGGCATTGCTTTGCAGCAAAAAACGCGGCAAAAAATTGCATGACTTTGAGGTCACAAAAGTGTGAAAGGGCTTTCAGTAATCAAAGTATAGTGTGCCCCCATGAATGTAGAGTTACTACAGCGTGCCCCCATTCAATGCAGAGTTACTACAGCGTGCCCCCATTCAATGCAGAGTTACTACAGCGTGCCCCCATTCAATGCAGAGTTACCACAGCATGCCCCCATATAATGCAGTGACCAGCATGCCCCCATCATTGCAGTGACGAGCGTGCCGTGCCCCCATCAATGCAGTGACCAGCGTGCCGTGCCCCCATCAATGCAGTGGCCAGCGTGCCGTGCCCCCATCAATGCAGTGACCAGCTTGCCGTGCCCCCTTCAATGCAGTGAACAGCTTGCCGTGCCCCCTTCAATGCAGTGACCAGCTTGCCGTGCCCCCATCAATGCAGTGACCAGCTTGCCGTGTCCCCTTCAATGCAGTGACCAGCTTGCCGTGCCCCCTTCAGTGCAGTGACCAGCTTGCCGTGCCCCCATCAATGCAGTGACTAGCTTGCTGTGCCCCCTTCAATGCAGTGACCAGCTTGCCGTGCCCCCATCAATGCAGTGACCAGCTTGCCGTGCCCCCTTCAATGCAGTGACCAGCTTGCCGTGCCCCCTTCAATGCAGTGACCAGCTTGCCGTGCCCCCATCAATGCAGTGACCAGCGTGCCGTGCCCCCATCAATGCAGAGACCAGCGTGCGTGCGTGCCCCCTTCAGTGCAGTGTGGGCCCCCCCGAGACCAGTGCACTTACCTGGAGCCCTGGAGCAGCCGCTGCGGCGGCTTCTCTTCACTCCCAGTGGTGGCTGATCCTCACTGTGTCCCCCGTCTCCTCCAGTCCCCCTGCCTCCTCCTCGGCCAATGGCATGGGGTTTGCCTTGCGGCCAATCAGGAATGCGCTTCCTGATTGGCCAGGAGGAGGATCGGTGTGACAATAGCAAATTTTCATTCGCTATTGTCACACAATGGGTGGGCTTGGGGCGCACTGCTCTGCGCCCCGGCTCCACCCTTTGCATCACCCTATTAGAGCCTCTGGCTCTAATGAGGTGATTTAAAAAAAAAACCCATTAAGCTCCATGCGTCCAGCGCCCTGCATGCAGATTAGGGGGGCGGACGCATGGATGGGGGGCGGCGCCCCTGCGCCCTCAATACACCGGCCACCACTGGTTGTGGGTACCTAGATTTGACAGGCACTCCTCTCCCCCTCCCTCCCTGCAATCTTCTGGGAGACGCCCAGAAGTTTGCCCATCTACTCCGGACGCGCAGCGCAACTCATCCATGTGCAGTGCGCACCTGGCTGTGAAGCCGCAAGCTGTCACAAGTCAGGTGCCCACACTAGTGATGCCGGTGCCGCGGGGAGAAGAGGGAGAGAACCGAGGCTCCCGCCAACCGCATTGCTGGATTGTGGGACAGGTGAGTGTGTTTATTAAAAGTCAGCAGCTACATATTTTGTATCTGCTGACTTTTATTAAACATAAAAACTGGTGGAACTGCGCTTTGTTAAACCCTTATATAAACACCTTAAAGTTACACATGGTAATAAATAAAGCAAATGAGATTATGATTTTCCTACCATCTAGATGAAATTGTGATCTCTAATCACCTCAACCATTAAGCTTTATAATGCTAGAGGTGGTAGAAGGAGTTCAGCAGAGCTATCACGTAATTCCTTTCACTGTGCTAGCTTCTGAATCTCCAACAGAAAACTACAGTTCCCATTACTCCTTATGCCTTGTATCATGCCCAGTCTATTTTACATAACACACGCCCATCTATCAATCAATAGCTGAGTGATTGTTATGTAAACAGAGTCAGCATGATCTCAGGTATGTGACTCTCAGAAGCCAAGCAGATGTGAACAGGCTCTATAGAGATAGGCGGGAGTGGGCGGCACTTAGGCGGAGAATTGGCAGGACATAGGCGAGAGTGGGCAGGGCATCACAGGCCGATCGTGAGGGGGAGTGTGCGGAGCCTTGGCAGGACTTTTTTTAAAGATTGAGATGCCGGTGCTATAACACAAAAGGGGACAACGGAGGGAATAAGGAGAAAGAGGAAGCAGCGTTGTCTCCTGATTACAGGAAATGCACACGAGAGCTTTCAGCTGCAGGGGGGAAAAGGTAAATATGTGAATATCCTTATTGTTTTTTGAAAAACAACCAGTTTACCAGATTACAGATTTACATCACATATTGATTTTTTCATTTTGACCATAGTTCTTCTTTATGCAGCAGATGAAAAACACATCATGCTTACTTCCCTTCAATATCAGAAGATGTCCAACAGTGCCATCAGCACAGAACTGGTGGAAACCAGTGGGTACATCCATCTACTCTCCGGAGAAGTCTGCCCAGAAGTGGTTTTCATGAAAGAATTGTGGTCAAAAAGCCATACCTCCAATGTGGAAACAAGGCGAAGCAACTCAACTATGCACAAAAACATTGGAACTTGGGTTAAGAAAAATGGCACCAGGTGCTTGTAAGATCCTGGCACTCTCAGTGCCTTTCTATCTCCTCACTTCCGGGTTGCGTTCCACCACTCAGGTAGGTGGAATGCATATAGGTGTGTATTCCTTTAACAGTGCTGACGTCATCATCAGGCGCCGCACTGAGCGGCTATTTCAACTGACAGTCTGCACTCACACATTGTTCGTGCAACCGCTCCTGATAGATGCCTAACCTGACGCTGCCGAATCTTCCAGTGACATACCCCATACCTGGATTGACCGGAGCTCCGATACCTTGTCCTATACTTGCTTACTTCTCGCTATTGATAAGTACCCCACAGGGGACCCCCTCTTATCAACAACGTTTGCTATCTAATACCTGCAGTATTGAACTGTTACTAGCTCTAGTATATCTTGCTCCCTAGTATCTATCACCTGCATTACTAAACTAGATTGCTAGCTCTTGTGCTTACTGCGTACAACCTGTATTACTGAACTAGTTTGCTAGCTCTTGTACATACTGCTCACCACTACCTAAAACCTGCATTGCTGAACTTGCTTGTACATCTTGCCTGCTATTACCTACCACCTGTTGAGTGTACTAGATTGCTAGCTCTTGTCATTGCTACCTATCATCAACTACTATCACTCCCCAAAAGCCTATCCGATTCTCACATCGGTTACCAGCCTATCCGATTCTCACATCGGTTACCAGCCTATCCGATTCTCACATCGGTTACCAGCCTATCCGATTCTCACATCGGTTACCAGCCTAGCTGATTCTCACATCAGTTACCAGCCCTATCCGATTCTCACATCGGCTACTAGCTATATCTGATTCTCGCATCAGTTACCAAACTACCTCCACACACCTACAAAGAGACTAACATACCTGTGTAATTATTACTTCTACCTATCATCATCTACTATCACTTCTCAAAGCCTATACCTTCAGTGTATCATTCCACTGCTACTTGCATAACTATTTATCACTCTTATAAACATCACTAACTGAGTGTGTGTATATGTGCATACTGAATCAGGCTGAACCACTGTGATGAGTCAAGAGAGTTGGATCAGGTGATTTAACATATCTCTACAAGACTACTGAGTGGAATTCTGCAGCTGTAGATCCAGCCCCATTGAACAAACAACCCAGAGCGTTACAGTGCTCTGGACTGATGACTCAAAATTTTAAATATTCGGCTGTAGCTGGAGAGCGGTACAATATTGAGTGTCTGCAGGCAACAGTAAAGCATGGTGGAGGTTCCTTGCAAGTTTGAGGCTGCATTTCTGCAAATGGAGTTGGAGATTTGGTCAGGAAGGATCAATGGTGTCCCCAATGCTGAGAAATAGAGGCAGATACTTATCCATCCAGCCATACCATCAGGAAGGTGTGTGATTGGCCCTAAATTTATTCTGCAGCAGGACAATGACCACAAACATACAGCCAATGTTATTAAGAACTATCTTTAGGACAAGGAGTCCTGGATTTGATGTTTTGGCCCCACAAGTTAGTTCTCCAAGATGTTTGGAATAACCTACCTGTCGAGTTCCTTCAAAAACTGTGTGCAAATGTAACTAGAAGAACAGATGCTGTTTTTAAAACAAAGGGTGGTCACATCAAATATTGATTTGATTTGGATTTCTTCTCTGTTCATTTACTTTCCATTTTGTTAATTGATAAAATAAACTATTAACACTTCTATTTCTGAAATCCTTTTTAATTGACAGCATTTTTGATACCTGTTTAATACTTTTTCACAGAAGTGCAACTGGACTGTAATTCATGGAACCGTAATGCACTGCCTGCCATTTTATTTCATGTTTATCATTTTTTATTGCATTGGGGTTTAATGTTTTAGGGTTTACTTTTTGGAGGAAAGGTATGTAGCACCCTCATGTGTACAGAATAGGAAAATGTAGACAGGTGAGCTGGGGTTAATTGGTGTTGTGCTATTCATAGCTCCAAAGGGCAAGGTTCTGTTTCCTCCCCCTGGCTTCTGGACTGGCTAGGGGGTTGTTTGTAACTCAGAGGATGGAGGATAAGAGGTAAGGCCTGAGCCTCCTCCAATCCCTGGGTGGGTACAGCCCAGAAGGTGGGGATATAGGCCATGAATAATCTGGAGCCTGGGAGAAGGAAAGCAGAGTGCAGGATCCAGTTGCCTGGAGGGGACCGCTGTGCTGGGGGGGGGGGGCTCTGCCCCTGAGCAGAAGGCAGAGAAAGAAAACCAGAGAGAGAGAGAGAGGGGGGTCTGAAGCAGCTAAAGCCCCCCACCCTTTCAGCCTCAGCTAGACGTAACTAAAGCCATCCTGGAAGCCAAGGAGATCTGTGCAGCAGTCACTTGAGCTTCAGGATTCATGAAAGGGACTTAGTGAGTAACTTCAACCACTGCACCCCTGAGCTGGATAGAGGAAGAGCAACAAGGTGCAATACCCTGCTTTCTCCCTACAAAGGGATTGCTTAGTGCCAAATAATACCTCTTGTTTGGAGATTTAAGAAACAGCCATGTGCATTAGCATTTTCTACAGAAGCAGTGCCTGCACTCAGGGTTTGGAACTTTTTGCTACTAGTTGAACTGATCCATCAATCCTACGGAAGGACAGAGTAATGATTTTTAGCAGCCAGAGACAGTATCATGTCCTCAGTTTGTATTCAAGTTACAGTTTTGGGCATCCCATGCTTTCCCCTACCTATCAAAGTTCATCGTCAATAAACTAAAAACAAAACAGTGCTGAAAAATTCTGGTTGCCTAGCTGCGTGAGTAAGGGAGGATGCCAAAATTCCAGCGTCCCTTACGGGGGTAGCGCTACATATTTACATTTTATAACAGAATATTTTTACATTCTGTTGCATGATGGACTTTTTTATTTCAGGTTGCACATCATTGCTCACACAGGCAAAACTGCCCTTTGTTCACAGCATGTCACTGCGTACCTATGCAGTAAGTGATGTGCACCAAAGCCCCCCATACTGAACCCCCTTTATCCTTTATTTAAAACATTTTCAGGCAGGCATAAAGTGAGAGGCAGAGGTTCTGCACATGGACGCATTAGGGGGAACATCTGCCTTTTCTATCACAGTGTAGGTGTGCTGTACAGCTACAGCATGTGCAGGAGTTAGTTGAGTGGCCAACAATGCCTTCCTCTGCTTCCTCCTCCCAGGTAAAGAGCAACCAGTTGCCAGCAAATGCTTCAAATTTGCCCTGTTCCTCCTCCTCCTCTTCTTCCAATCCTGCCTAGCCCCAAAAACTGGTAATGAGGAGTTGGTGGAATTTTTTGGTCATGCGATCACTGACTTGCTGTAGGATAGTGGTATTAGTCATGCACAAATATTCCTTCGTTAAGATATTAAGTATGAGGATAGCTCCATAATTTTAAAAGCAGGTGTTATTAGACAGGAAGGATCAAGAGGCAGTGATGATCTAGCATCTGGAGTTTACTGCAGATTGGGCTGATGAGGTGACAGACTGGAGAGGAGTAAAATTCTGAGGGAGAGGCAGAACAGCAGTGAGGGAGGATTTTGTCCAGAGGCAGAAGACTGGAGAAAGAGCAGCTATCCTAATTCCTCTAGTAGCACTGCCCCACAGGTACAGGCCCCTGCTACCCTCAGGGCCAGTCCACAGATCTCTGCAGTGTGGGCTTTTTTTAATGCATCGGCTGCCAAGAGACTCAGTGTGGTCTTCAGCCTCTGCCTACAGCATATCAACCATGGTAAACGTTTTAACTATATGGGTACCACGTGTATGAGAAAACAAATGATTCTGCTTTGTGAAAGTTGCACCTCAATGAGACAATTTGCCAATAAAAGAATTCTTACTAACTTTCAGAATCTATCCCCCTCCAAAACCTTCTCTCAACATTCATTAACCTTTGGCCTCTAGCGACAGGGAGGAAAGTCTCACGAGAGATTTCAGAGGCTTGGCATATGACACTTTAAGCAAGAAAGATTGTCTTGGGCCACACAGAGGAGGGTCAAGCAAATGCAGAATTCCCCTACATCCACCCTGCTGTCTCCAGCAGCATCCTTCCCAAGGCAGGAACCTCTTGTCGTATTTGCTCACAGTGACAGGATCCTCTCTAATGACCAATGTGCCTCAAATCCTTTGTTTCCTGAATGGGGGAGCACAGGTGGCAGCAGCAGCAGCTGCCTCATATCCCCTTCTTATATTGCAAGCTAGCACACTGTTTACACACTGTCCAGCCACTGATTAATATGAGAGGCTATTGTCTCTCAGATAATATACTCTAATAATATGCCTTCCTTGTCTCTTTCTAATTGCTGCCTATTCAAGTGCTATACGCTAGTAAATTTCTACCAAACACATAGCTGTTTAACCTGTTAAAAAACACATACCTACATTTTCAATGTTTATGGATGAAGGGTTGGAAGGAGTTTTAGAGAAAGTGGATTTCTAGTTAGAAGTGTTTATGTTCACGCTTGTCTAGCACTGTGAAAAAATATTCTTACAAACTAAGCTTTTAAGCTGTTTTGCCACTGGCCAATTTGTACAAAATTAAAAGTATTAGCTTTACCTCTTGATGATAAAAATCAGGTGTCGCAGCCATAATGACCTAAAAATGCTTTTTGAAATGAATTAATTTGGGGCGCTACTGCTTTATTTAGGCCAAGCTAAATGTAAAGGTTAAAATCAATTACATATCAAAAATATGTGATGCCAAAATAAATTTCAGTGATTCCATCTGTGAAAAGCGTACGATTCTTTAATATCACATACAGTGTAAAGGTATTTAATTCACATTAAAAGGATCCTCTTCCTGCTGTGTGGAATTTTATAAAAATGTTTTGCTTTGTTAAATGCTCCATTTATCAGTGCCCAGCAATTTGTTCCCTTTTTGACAACATTTTGCCTATTAACCCTCCAAGTGGCCAGAATTTTACAGTAGGTTTCGCCCCCAATAGACTATATTTGGATTTACTGCTAAGTTCGGGTTTCATGAATTTTATACAGGATTTGACAAATCCCCGGTGAATAAAAGGCCTTTGGGCTTTGGGTTGTGTTGATGACATCAAACTGTTATTGATTTGAGATGTTTCTATGATAATTTAGTGTTAATTGTCATGTGCATTTCACGTACAGTATACCTCCTCCTGACCTGCATTCAACCTTCTTTAAACAGGATTTGTGTTCCCATAAACATGTATGCGAATTCAAAACCTCACTTTAGCAAAAAGAAAATATCATACTACATTTGTAATTGAAACCACATTGTTTTATTATCTCATAAACAAAAATTACATTTAAACTTTCTTTCAATGCAATATTTCATCATTACATTAAAATGATCTAATTTGTAACCATCTAAGAAGCTAATATTAGTATTTTACACTGAGGTTTGTTTCTTTTCATGTCATTTTTGAATTAACAGCACTCTTTATCAAGAGATTGATGAAGGAAAAACTAAAGATAAAAATCCAATTTTCCTAGCACCATGAAGCACCTAGTTGCCAAATTACCTCACCGGGGGCCACAGGGTACAGTATGGAAGACACAGGCCTACTGTCAATACAAACCACAGATTTCAGGTTTGGGGAAAAAAAACTTGTCTAACAGAAAAGTACAAATGACCAGTGGCTAGACCAGCCTTTCTTAACATTTTCAACCCAGAGGAACCCTTGAAATAATTTCTGGTCTCAGGGAACACCTGCTAAAAATGTTTATATCTACAACTAATAATACATTAGAGTTAAGGTCAGTGAGTAAAATACTCCTTACATTAGTATAAATTGGAAGAATTACCCCCTTATAGATAACTACAAAGATCAATGGTGTCAGTGGGAACTTATCGGGGAGTCAGAAATTGTTCATTGCTCAAGGAACCCCTAGCAACCTCTGACGGAACCCTAGTTGGGAAACCCTGTGCTAGACCAACAGTGGTAGAGCAAAAGTCCTTTGTTTGCCTCTGGTTTCAAATATTTCCAATGAACTGAACTGGTTACAAGCAATGCAGATAGAGAATACCAGGAGATAGGAGCAGAAATGCAACAATTTTTTCCAATATCAAGTATATATCTTAAGGCTGCTGGTAAATGTCATGAAGGAATTGAAGGAATTATAGGTGCTGCCATTATTGATCATCACTGCTAAAAATGCTAGTTGCCTAGCTTTCATGCTGATGCATTGACTACAGTATAGTCAGAATAACTGACCTGGAATGAGTAAAGAAAAAACAAGTATAAAGATAGGAAATTCTAACACTCTTCTGACACACTTTTACACATACTTATTCCACGTATGTGACAAAGTATTGACACCACATACTGGCAGGCAACAATTATTTTTTTGAAGTAAACCAGCACTAGCAACATCCATACTTCTCTTGTGACAGTATCACTTTAAATGGAAACTATATGGGACAGGTAACACTTGGGGCCTGGGAATGTAAAACCCACTTGATCAAATGCATGTAAGGAGGTCAGCTGCAGGTTGTTTGTGTTATGAGTATGGTCATGGATGTTAAAGTGTATCTATATTCAAATTTTTGTGTTTTTAGATTTGGCTGAGTAGGGAAATCCTAAAATGCATGTCTTTTTTTTTTTTTTTTTTGCTGTCTATATCACATTGATAAGATATTTCTTTACTTGCTTCTCCAGAAACACAACAGTGTGGGATAACCCCCTATTAAAATCTTTCTGTCATGGTCAGGAGTCAGGCTAGGAGGCCACTAGCTATTTCAGTAGAAAGACTCCCACCGGCCAGCTGGATAAGTACACAAGCAGGTCACACTGGTGGATGCCATGGGCTCATCCGAGATGCAGGGTCTAAGCACTAATCGGTGTTCACTAGAGCTTCTGAAGGTGCAGATGATTTTGCTGCATGTTAGTACCAGGTCTCTGTCCTCAGGATCACCCCACCAGGAGGTGAGTAAACCAGGGTCCAGTGGCAAATATAGCAAGTAGGGATAAAGCAGAAGCGTAGTCAGTAAACACACCAATGTCGGTAACAAATGGTTGCAGGTTGGTATCAAGCAAAAGCATAGTTGAGGAACAAGCTAAAGGTCATTAACAAATGGTAGTGGAGATAAGGACAGCTGTAAGTATTCAAGGGAGCAAGATATCGGCTAGAGAGAGCACAATAATCTGGCAAACAACATTGCTTAAATAGGAAGTTTATGGGATGAACAAGGAGTTTAAGGTTCATCAGAAATAAGGTACAAGGCAAGATTATCCATGGAATCAGAGAGCATGTTGTCCAGCACAGGTGTTGGGTTAAAATCCCGGACCTGGTACAGATGTCCCCATCAAAATATTTCCCCTCTATTGTTTATATTCAGGAACAACCTTAATATTTTGTATATCCTTTAATTAACACTGACAATAGCAGTAAGATCAAAAAAAGAGAGTGGATTTCCCAAGAAGGAAAAACTGATAGAGGTTCTTGTCCTTCCCTATCCTATCAAAAAAGCTAAACATTTTTTGCCTGTTTATACACTTTATTTCACCAAAAGGAGGTAACAAGTTACATGTTTTAAAATAGACATAATAAAGCCTTTTTTCTTTGTCTTCTGTAACCAGAAAGGCACTGTGATAGCTGTTAGTCCTGCTGGTTGATTTCTAGAAACGATCCCTGAAGATGTGATGTACTCTAATCCGGCTCTATCAAAGCATTACCGCAAGCATCCTGTTTATGTGGATTTGTTTTCATGGTCCTGACATGTCACGTAGCACAGTGCCAGGACATATGTACTGTTAAATTTATGTAACACATCATCTGCATTTTGGTTGCATTTATCAAAAGTTTAGGGTGATTTAATATGTTATTTTTTACAGTTCCAGAAACTACTAGAGCAGTGGTTCTCAACTCCTGTCCTCAGGACCCACTAACAGGCCAGATTTTAAGTATTACCTTGGGGAAATGCAGACTAGAGTACTGCAATCATTGAGCAGCAAATGATATCACCTGTGATGTATTTCAGTTATCTTGCAAACCTGACCTGTTAGTGGGTCCTGAGGACAGAAGTTGAGAACCTCTGTACTAGAGTGCTTACACTACTGCCTACTGCATTATAGCTAATATGGATATGGAGATGGGGCTGACTGTCATAGGAAATAAATATTCTTCTCAGCGCCATCGTGCATCAAACACAGGGTTCCCCTGGCTACAAAGCTAAGTTTCATCAAATAGTAACCATGGCAAATGTGTTTATTGTTGTAGATTCCAACATAGAAAAAAAGATGACATCTTAGACTTTTAAAGCCCAACTCCAGAAAATTTGAAAATGATTCCTTGCAAGGCAGGCACAGCTCATATAGTCCAGGGGAGAGGAGAACACTATAACTTACCAGATTCTCTGCTCCCCGGTAGATGACGCTTCCCCATGCTCCAGTAGTGGACTGTCCTTCAACATCCTCACAACCAATGCCCTCAACATCCTCACAACCAATGCCCTCAACATCCTCACAACCAATGCAGGGCTATAGACCTTAGACTGCTGTAGTGTAAGGGAGAAGATCCTACAAGGACTGCTCTAGCAGTGCATAGGATCAGGTAAGTAAATATACAAGTCTGCTAGGCCTAAATGAGCAATTTCCCAGAGTAGGGCTTTAAGGCACCACACAAGTTAAAATTATAATATGTATATAATATAATATTGGTTCGTATGGTGCCTAAGAATTCAGAGATGCCATCTTTAACTTCCGCAACTGTACAAATTACATAAAAGGATATGTTAATTGTTGTAAAAATGAGGTTGTCATGGTCCATGGTAAACGTACATGGCCCATGTTTCCAGATATTTATATATCTGAAGGCACAATAAGGCATTGATCTTGCATCAATATCTCATATATCAATGATCTCAGACTCTGAAGACTTCCAAGCCCACGTGTCTAATTCGTCAATTATAAACTGCAGATGTCGCTGGCTCGGTGTAAATAAGCACATGCCAACTAACACAGGAAACAACAAAGGAAAACAGAAAAGAAAATACATTTATAATCTTGAGTACACAGTGTTGTTTGTAAGTCACTAAAGCAAAGCAAATGATTGTATTACAGAAATTATGATATGAAAACATTCCTCTGGCAAATACACAAAGTTCAAATGACTCAAATCTGAATTTAACCTCACTTTCCTATTACGGAATGTTGCACTAATGTGCTCATTTCCAGGTAACTTTTCTTAAAAATGTTTTTTGTCCCTGACATATTCAACAGTGCTTTACAGGGCACATCAAACAATCACATCTGCCCACATCTGTCCCCAAATTGGCAGATGAAGTCACAATGCAAAGCTTCCTGGGAATGGCTCAACAGCACTCATCCCAAACCTATTTTATTCTGGGAAGTTCCCATCCCACTGCCAGGACACAGCATTGTATACTATATATATAGCTCAGGCTACATACAGTTAATACAGCGCACCTGTTAGTGCAGTAAATAGTTTGCTGGTTATTTTTTTTTTTTTTCTCATAGAATAAACCTGATGTGGGACAACGTGCAAGAGGCACTGTCCAGGGTCACAGAGTAAAGTAGTAAATCGCCCAGAGGGCATGCCCTGGGGTCATGCCCTGGGGTCACGCAGGGTTTGAGATATGTGTCAGGTTTCTTTGGTCCAGGCACATGTGAGATTTTCTGCTTTGTGTAAGGTATTCCCTGGAGTCATCCTGAGTGTATGAAGAAGGTGGAAGGGCTTTCTTCTCTGAAGATTAGTGCCTCTAAGTATAAGAAAACCAGACAGCTTCTGTTATAATCCACGTGATTTGGGATCAGTGTCCAGATGGCTTTTTGCATGTGATTTGTGATTTTTTCCACATCCAAGTGTAGAAACAGAGCACTGCATTGTTTGCAAACAGGTGCAAGGAAAACATTACAAATCTTTCACCCCCAGGTCTAATTATGAATTCTCTGTCAGTTTCCCCAGATATATGGGCTTGCAGTGGCATATTTCCTCTAACGTCACACTATAGATAGAAATGCATAATTCCCAAGGAAAGTCACAAATTCTGAAGAACTGGTATTGTTTAATAGTTAGTTCTTAAAATGCTTAAAAATTTAAATCCTCCATCTGTACTGGATTCCAAGAAACCTCACCTAAAATGTACAAGAAATCTATCCTTTGCCATCTCCTGCATCCACCTGAAATGGAGAGGCCCCTCTCCTCCCTTGATAATCCTGTGATTATGTAGAGTAGAAAAATGGAGGGCATCATTATTCCCTGGCAAAACAGACACAACGCATACCAAACAAGATGGTTTTACTGGACTGACTTCACACTCTCAGAGAGGGCAGAGGGCAAACCCTACTTCAAGAAGACTTTTGATCCACTTATCTGCACTCTAGGGCTCACCCTCACCTGAGGAATACATGGCCCCTTCTTCCAAATGTTCTCCCCAACCATTATTCCTTTCTCTACCACCACTCTTGTTGTTCCCCCTACCTTCCCTTTTCCCCTCCAACACTACCCCTTCTGCCACACCTCCCACTTTCTGCCATTCCCTATCCCAATTCCCCATAATAGGCTTCCCACATAATCCTCCCACACCAAACCTTTTACACCTTCCCCACAAAACCTCCCTAAACTTGACAGAAAATTAACAAAATGACCCAGAACTTTGTTCCCCTTTACCAATTTCAGATAGATACAGTTATTCCAAGAAACCTTACCTAAAATGTACAAGAAATCTATCCTTTGCCATCTCCTGCATCCACCTGAAATGGAGAGGCCCCTCTCCTCCCTTGATAATCCTGTGACTACGTAGAGTAGAAAAATGGAGGGCCTCATTATTCCCTGCCAAAACAGACACAACGCATACCAAACAAGATGGTTTTACTGGACTGACTTCACACTCTCAGAGAGGGCAGAGGACAAAACCCTACTTTAAGAAGACTTCTGATCCACTTGTCTGCACTCTAGGGGGCTCATCTGAGGAATACATGGCCCCTTCTTCCCAATTTTATCCCCACCCGTTCTTCCTTTATCGACCACCACTCTTGTTGTTCCCCCTACCTTCCCTTTTCCCCTCCAACACTACACCTTCTCCCACACCTCCCACTTTCTGCCATTCCCTATCCCAATTCCCCATAATAGGCTTCCTACATAACCCTCCCACCCCAAACCTTTTACACCTTCCCCACAAAACCTCCCTACACTTTACAGAAAATGAACACATTGACCCAGAACTTTGTTCCCCTTTACCAATTTCAGATAGATACAGTTATGAAACAATATACTAAATAGGAATCGACCAATTATCGGCAAGGCTGATATATAAAGGGCCGATATTGACTTTTGCTGATATATCTGTATCAGCCCCGGAACTGGCCGATATTGCCGATATTCGAAATATTGCTCATGTAAGGGTAAAATGATGTCACATAACATAATTACATATACAAATGTTATTGAATATGCCACTCACATATGTACAAATTAAAGATATAAGCAATGAAGTGATGTCATGACATCACTTCTGGGTACTGGCCCCAGATTAAAAAAAATGACAGCATTCAAAACAGCCAAACTTGGCATTTTGAATGCTTTTAAGTGCAGAGGAGGGGTTTGGGGTCTTTTGACCCCCAGATCCCTCCACAAGAGTACCTGTCAAGTAAAAAAAAACAACTTTTTTTTAAATGTATGAAAATATCGGCCAATATCGGCCGATACCGATATGCAATGGCATCGGTATCGGCAACGAAAAACCTATATCGGTCGATCATTAATACTAACTATATTTTATACTTTACCTTAGTACATCCATGAACTGTTTTGTGTGCTGTGTTAATGTACTTGCTC
Organism: Pelophylax lessonae; assembly: GCF_965119305.1. Taxonomy (NCBI): domain Eukaryota; kingdom Metazoa; phylum Chordata; class Amphibia; order Anura; family Ranidae; genus Pelophylax; species Pelophylax lessonae. Next base: position 238,905,987 of record NC_138775.1, on the reverse strand, counting down.
CGCGTCAAAAAGGTAAAAGAATTAAAAATATGAAATACATTGGCAAGCTCATCAAATATATACAAATAGACTTGTAGTAGTTGTAGGAGATATTCACTTAGTGGGTTTAGGTGGTGTTTGGGCAGATAAAGGAAGTCCTGATGTCTAGGTTATCTCATCTCCTTCATACTGCTCTGCTATTCTGAAGGTGCCTATGGCTATAACTTTATTAGACTGATGTCCAAATGACCAGATTTTATAATGACATCATATCTCTAAGCAACTTCAAATGGTCCTTGACAAATGGTTTCAGGGAAGAAAGTGATGGGAAAGTTACACCCCTTGCCTCATCACTATTGTCTACTCTGCACTAAATAGCACCAGGAGAGCTGGTTGCATCTCCCTCTTGGATGTAACTTAACAAAAACACTTGTGTGATCCAAGATTTCCTGTTTATGGCTGAAGTAGGGCCAGAAGATATCTGAAGATAGTCAGATCATGCTACCATATCCAGCTTTTATCTATTCTATACATCTATGGCCAGCCTAATGAGAACCTGTGAATATAGACATGTTGGAGCTAAAAATGTGCAGACGTCTATCCTCATCCAACAATAAACTCCCAGCCTGCTTGCTTTTTCCAAACCAATGATTCACTAGATAGTAAGGCCTGGATCAGAATAAGAGTTTCACTTAAAACATGCAAATTGTTCAGACATATTTCTTAGCACCTACTGGACGACGACTTGACGAGCTCCCCCAGTTACCAGCACATGGTTACCTTGAGATATAGTTCATTGATCCCTCCTTGCTCCTGCTGGCTCGTCACACAATAAACAGTCTAGGGGTGTTGGTTTTTTATGTTTATTTGGAACTTGGATAGGAAAAGGAAATAGTGGGATACTCCTATTCGAACTATATACATCAGCTGAGGACATCTATCTCTAGACCTCATAGGTTGATTGAAAAAAGCTGGGCTACTTGATCCACACCACCACAAGTGTGAAAAGGGTTAAGTCTCTTGCTCTTCACTTCCTAGCAAGCAACTTAATGGATAACAACTTATCTTCAGGACACTCTCACCAGCATCCCCTTTGAACCGACACCTGTCCACTGACTATTCTAGGTGCAGGGGTGGCCCCCCTCAGGTCAGGCCCCTTGACACGAGATTTTGTACTCACTGTACTGCAGAGCCAGATCCTCCAGTGTCTCCCCTCTCAATCAGCCCCTCTGGACCGCTGGGTTCAGTTCTCACCGCTACTCTCCAGGCCCTCAGGGACGACCCTCCTGAGGCCTCGTGACACCTCCACAGAGAAGGAGGTGGCCGCCCCCTCCCTTTGGGACTCCACTATCCAGATGAAAGACCCCGAGCACATGTGCTCCTGGCTTTTATACAGTATTCCAGCATGCACCGAGGCACTTTTCCTCTGCCAAATCACCAGGGCTATATCAAAAGCCTGTGCACCCATTTGTCAGGTTTCCCCCCACTGTCCAACATGCCTCCCTATTGGACCAGTGTGAAACACTCTCCAGACAGTTGCACCCTGAGCACAATGAACAGACCTCACTAACAGATCCTGCTCTTTGGTAGGCAGAGAACAATATACGTAGATTTACCTGCAGCCCTTCTGGTAAGCAGACAGAGCTCAAAACTATACTTTCTCACTAGCTCCTACCAAGGAGGGTGCTAAAAGTTTTGAACAGCTATTGACAATTTATAAAGACTTTCTGCCTTTTTTCACACCACATTTTGCCAGTTTTTTTTCACAATAGTTTTATCTTTTTCTCATAATCTTTCTTTGGCATTGCAGTTTTTTATGTCAAACTTAAAAAATGGATAAAAGGCATTCAGTTTTTTTCCCCCTGTATTTTAATAACAAGTGTACAGATGAAATTGTTACTTCTTCTCTTTTGGGAGGTTCAACAACCATCCCAATTGTTACAAAAAAGTGAAAGCAATGTGTGGGTCTGTAAAAGCCCCATAGGGCACTAATATATAATTTAAATTGAAAAGATAGACAAAACTTTTTCTTTAAATTCTATAAATTTGAGAGAGGTTATGATCTTTATGTGACTTTATTGCCATCTATTTCTCTGTTGAAGAGATTTTCTCTTACTTCCTATGTTGGTGACTTGTGCTACTAGGAAAGGTAACATTATTATTATTATACAGGATTTTTATAGCACCAACAGTTTGCACAGCGCTTTACAACATGAGGACAGACAGTACAGTTACAATACAATTCAATACAGGAGGAATCAGAGGGTCCTGTTCGTTTGAGCTTACAATCTAGAAGGGAGAGTCAAGTGAGACAAAAGGTAATAACTGTGGGGGATGAGCTGATGGTGAAAATGAAAATACAGTTGTTAGGTGTGGGTAGGATAGACTTCTCTGAAGAGAAGGGTTTTCAGGGATCGTCTAAAGGCTAACAGAGTAGGAGCTAGTTAGACAGATAGGGGTAGGAAGTTCCATAGGATTGGAGAGGCTCTAGAAAAATCCTGGAGGTGAGCATGGGAGGAGGTCACGAGGTAGCTAGAGAGCAGGAGGTCTGAGAGGAACGAAGAAAATGATTAGGTTGGTATTTAGAGACTAGGCTAGTGATGTAGCTGGGGGCTAAGTTGTGGATGGCTTTGTAAGTTGTTGTTACTATTTTGAATTGAATTTGTTGGGTGAGCGGAAGCCAGTGGAGGGATTGACTGAGAGGAGTAGCGGACACTGAGCGATTGGTAAGGTGGATGAGTCTGGCAGCAGCATTCATGATGGATTGAAGGGAGGATAGTCTATGTAAAGGTAAGCCAATGAGAAGGGAGTTGCAGTAGTTGAGACGAGAGATGACCAGGGAGTGAACTAGGAGCTTTGTTGTGTCTTTGGTTAGAAAGGGGCGTATTTTGGAGATGTTGCTGAGATTGAGGCGACAAAATTTGGACAGTGATTTGACATGGGGCTTAAAGGAGAGTTCAGAGTCCAGGACTACACTTAGGACCTTGGCATGCGGTGATGGGTTGATAGTTGTGCCATAGATTTTGACAGAGAGATCAGGGGAAGGGGGTGGAGGAAAAATGATAACATTGTAACATGAAAACATTTTTCCACTTGGGATGGAAATAGTAAAAAACTGTCAGGGTTCCAACCCATCAACCCTGTATCCAAAATGAAAATAGTCCCACTTTGAGTGCTTTACGTCAGTACTTCAGAGGTTCATAGATGTCTGCTAATTTTTTATCCAAACACTGATTTTGTGATATTGGGATCATTACTTGGTCTGCATCCCACAGTGCAAAGCCTGGTTTCTATTGAAAGGCCACTGGACATTAGCATGTGAGACGAGGGGAGAAATAGCCCCATATTTCAATTTTCATAGTTAATATTTGTATATATAGTAGTTTAGGGTCACTATGGAGGGCAGTTATAATAAAGATCTTGAGGAATGTACTGGCATCCTACAGCACCTGAATGTTTTTCATGATTCAGTAAAGCTGTATTAAAGTTGTTGTAAACCTCTGACATGAAATATGAACAAAGCATATTCCACTATAGTGTGTACTTGTCTTTATCCAGAGAACTAAAGCTCGCCACGTATAGACTGGAATTTGGCTGGCTCATCAGGGCCCCAGACGAGATTCGATCCATCTATGGGCAGGCTGATTGTACCCAAGTCAATCTATCAATTGACTTGGGTACAACTAGCCTGTCAGATTTTTTACATGGAATTACTGCCGTTGGCTATAGCTAGCAGTAATTATTAAGATCTGCTGGCCGGGAGGACTCTTCACCCCCTTCCTCCGGCAGAACACATTAGCACTGCAGGAGGCATTCCCCAATCAACACTGACTGACTGATGGGGGAATTGAGCTAATTTTCTTGACTTCCATCTCACTGGCTTAGCTCTGTTCTAGTGTGCTGTGTGAAGTGGAGGGGGTGTCCCTTCCCTGCAGTCAGCACCCAGAGCTCTTCTCACTGAGATCTGAAGAGTGTAACTTCAGCTCACTGCCCCCTGCTTTCTGAAAGCTCAGACAAGCTGTATCAATTCTGTACTCTGAATGTCTGTTAGGAGAGAAAGGGCAGTAGAAAAACATGTGCAACTTTTATAGGAGGATTTGTTTCATCTCTATGCTGAGGCCAGTCACTTCCCTATGTGTAAGAGTTTACAACCACTTTAAACTGCAGTAATTTTTTGTATGATTCCCCAAGTGGCTTATGCCATAATGTGCTAGTACCCACCACATGTTAGTAAATTAATAAATTATGGCTTACCTGCCAAAGAAACCTTCCAGCACTTTGCTCTCACTGCTCCAGCAGGTCCCCGGCACTTCAGTTATCACCTGGTCTTCCTTTCAGGTTCCTCTCTCCATCGGCTTGAATTGTTGGGACACAATGACGTCACTCCCAGCAATGGGCACAGGAAAGCCATCACCACGGAACAGAGTGGGTGCTGTAAATGTGATCTGAGCTTTACATATGTGATTCATATTACAATATCACTGACAGGCCGGGGGAGGCATTTATGACAGAAGAGACTACTGGGGACTCTTCTCTTATAAAAACTCTGCCTGTCAACGTTTTTTTAAAAAAAGACTTTAATACGGCTTTGGAGAAAAACTCTGGTCTAACTAAAAACTACAAGAAAACAACAAGAGAAGGGCGCACAGTCCTTGTGCATTACCACTTAAAAGTTTATTAAAATCAAAGAAGGGTAGCGTACAATATACTCACAAACGTAGCATATGAACAAGCATATAGGAAATGGGCACCGCTCGCTTCCAGGACACTTCTCTACTGCTGGATAGCGTGATGGCGTCCTCAAAACCTGATGTGGCTTACGCGTTTCGAGAGAGGACCCTCTTCCTCAGAGCCAAAATCGGCACTAACTAAAAACGACAGATCCTGATTGTAGAATAACTTAGATCTAAATATAATGGAATATTTTTTTTTAGCAGTTTATAAAACGTATACTATCAGGGCTGCTAGCATGCTGATTGCCCCGTTCTGCAAACCAGCCAATCAGAATAATGTTGTGCCTGCTTTAATCTATTTGGGAGTAATTCTTAAAGGAAAAGAAGGAACGCTTCTATGGGTTCAGGAGACAAGAACTTTTTTTGATACTGATTAAGACCTGCTTCGTAATAAAGGACTGGTGGCCACACGTAGTCCTGAATGTTTTATTTCTTTTCACCCTTACATAAACATTGATTGTTATTGAGTGATATAATATTCTGAAGAAAAATATAATGCATATAATAAAGACTTGATTTTGATCAAATCTCTCTTTGTATCTTCAGCTTGATGTCGGGGTTGGCCGCTCTTGATGCCAAAACGTCCAGCCGTCTGGGCATTATCACAATTGCCTACTACCTGTGGACCACCTTTGTGGCGGTGATCGTGGGGATAATCATGGTATCCATCATCCATCCAGGGGGTGCAGCGCAAAAGGAGAACACAGAACATAACGGGAAGCCGGTCATGAGCTCAGCGGACGCTCTGCTGGACCTGATCCGGTAACTGAGCAGCAAGTGGCTGAGTTATAATGTAACACTCAGCAGATTCCTCCAGGTTTGTCAGAGGTTGTGCAACGAGGAGTTTTTAGTGATGAGCAGTAGGAAATGACGCAAAACATTTTTGATTTTGCTTTCTAATAATTTATTATACTATGCACATTTCTCTATCCTATGTATTTATAACAGAATTGGTAAAATTTGCAACTTGTACTTAAAATAAGTTTTAACCCTAAAGCTGGTCATACAGATAACAATGCAGGTGGTATTCAATATATAACAGTTGTTACAATGAAAGATGCATCATGGGACTATTTCTGAGATTTACAATTGAGCCCTGAGTTCTGAGAGCCCTACCATACAGCACAGCCAGGTGATGACACTGGGGGTTATTTACCAAAACTGCATGGTGCAAAATATGGTGCAGCTGTGCAAAGAAACCTATCAGCTTCCAGGTTTTATTGTCAAAGCTTAAAGTGGAGTTCCACCCATTTTAGTAACTTTAGATGTATGTAATCCCCTTTAAAACTACTTTTACCAATGGAAACTTTTTTTTTTTTTTGCTAGTAAATACCTTATTTTCTTCTTTATTCATCCTCTCCTCACTTCCGGGTCCGGCCGCCTATGTAATCCAAGTTATTAAAAATGGGTGGAACCCCACTTTAAAGTAGAGTTCCACCCGTTTTTGTGTTTATTAAAAGTCAGCAGCTACAAAAAGTGTAGCTGCTGACTTTTAATAAACACACACTCACCTGTCCCACGATCCAGCAATGCGGCCGGCGGGAGCCTCGGTTCTCTCCCTCTTCACCCCGCAGTGCCGGCATCTCTAGTGTGGGCACCCGGCTGTGACAGCTTGCGGCTTCACAGCTGGGTGCGCACTGCGCATGTGCAAGTCGCGCTGCACATCCTGAGTGGATGGGCAATCTTCTGGTACCTGTGATGTGTCCCAGAAGATTGCAGGGAGATAGGGAGGGAGGGAGGGGGAGAGCAAATTGGGAGCGGGTACCAGTCAAATCTAGGTACCTGCTCCCCCCCCCCCCCAAAAAATGACATGCCAAATGTGGCGTGTCAGGGGGGTCAGGAGGCCTTAAAGCGAAAGTTCAATTTTTGGATGGAACTCTGCTTTAATTGAACAAGCTGCAGTGAGAAGCTGATTGGTTACTACGCATAACTGCGCCAGATTTTGAGCGCACCAGTCTTAGTAAATCTCCCCCAACGTGTCAGGGAAAGACTACAGAGGTGACCACCTACCTCCCCTTTCCTTTTCACTTGCTGATTGGACAATGAGGACATTCTGATGAGTGAGCAATGAGTTTATCTCTCTACTCACTGTGCTCTTTCCTCCTATCAGCATGATCTTAGTCAGGCCATTTGCATGCAGCACACCTGACTGACTCCCAGTCCTGCCTCTGCTTCTCCCACTTTGATTTCTGTGGTGAAGGGGATACCTTGTCCAATTGAAGAATTTTATGCCAGGTGCAATTATAATAATAAAGCTGCATTAATCTGTGTCTTTTGTATTTGCCTGGAGTTCAGCTTGAAATTTTAGTTCAGGTCCACATTAAGACATTATTTTCATATCTAAAACAGTGCAAAATCCTACTGGCTAGATCTGTAACTAAATCACCTGAATTCAGTCTTAATGAAAATAAATATTTCTACATGTATTTCCACATGTTGTAATTAAGCTGTCTACCATTATTGCTGTGACCCTTCATGAATACAATGCCTTGAAAAAGTATTCATACCCCTTGAAAGTTTCCACATTTTGTCATGTTACAACCAAAAACGTAAATGTATTTTATTGGGATTTTATGTGGTAGACCAACACAAAGTGGCGCATAATTGTGAAGTGGAAGAAAAATTATAAATAGTTTTCAACATTTTTTACAAATAAATATGTGAAAAGTGTGGCTTGCATTTATATTCAGCCCCCCTGAGTCAATACTTTGTAGAACCACTTTTTGCTGCAATTAGAGCTGCAAGTCTTTATGGGTATGTCTCTATCAGCTTTGCACATCTAGAGACATTCTGCCCATTCTTCTTTGCAAAATAGATTAAGCTCCATCTGATTGGATAGGGATCGTCTGTGAATAGTAATTTTCAATTTTAGGTCTGAACTTTGTCTGGGCCATTTCTAACACATGAATTTGCTTTGGTCTAAAGTTTCTAAACCATTCCATTGTGGCTCTGGCTGTATGTTTAGGGTCATTGTCCTGCTGAAAAATTAACCTTCGCCTCAGTCTTACGTCTTTTGCAGACTCTAACAGGTTTTCTTCTAAGATTGCCCTGTATTTGGCTCCATCCATCTTCCCATCAACTCTGACCAGGTTCCCTGTCCCTGCTGAAGAAAAGCATCCCCACAACATGATGCTGCCACCACCATGTTTTAGGGTGGGGATGGTGTGTTCAGGGTGATGTGCAGTATTAGTTTTCCGCCACACATAGCATTTTGCTTTTAGCCCAAGAAGTTTACTTTTGGTCCCATCTGACCAGAGAACCTTCTTCCACATGTTTGCTTTCTCCCCCACATGGCTTCTCTCAAACTACAAATGGGAATTTTTATGGCTTTCTTTCAACAATGTTTTTCTTCTTGCAAATCTTCTATAAAGGCCAGATTTGTGGAGTGCACGACTAATAGTTGTCCTGTGGACAGATTCTCCCACCTGAGCTGTGGATCTCTGCAGCTCCACCAGAGTTACCACGGGCCCCTTGGCTACTTCTCTGATTAATGCTCTCCTTGCCCGGCCTGTCGGTTTAGGTGGACGGCCATTTCTTGGTAGGTTTGCATTTGTGCCATACTCTTTCCATTTTTTAATGATGGATTGAACAGCGCTCCGTGAGATGTTCAAAGCTTGGGATAATTTTTTTTATAACCTAACCCTGCTTTAAACTTTTCCACAACGTTATCCCTGACCTGTCTGGTGTGTTCCTTGGTCTTCATAATGCTGTTTGTTCACTAAGGTTCTCTCTAACAAACCTCTGAGGGCTTTACAAACCATCTGTATTTATAGTAAAAATAAATTACACACAGGTGGACTCTATTTACTAATTAGGTGACTTCTGAAGGCAATTGGTTCCACTATATTTTAGTTAGGGGTATCAGAGTAAAGGGGGCTGAATACAAATGCACACCACAGTTTTCAGATATTTATTCATAAAAAAATCTGAAAACCATTTATCATTTTCCTTCCACTTCACAATTATGTGCCATTTTGTGTTGGTCTATCACAGAAAATCCCAATAATATACGTTATGTTTTTGGTTGTAACATAACAAAATGTGGAAAATTTCAAGTGGTATGAATACTTTTTCAAGGCACTGTACATTGACAGTATTAAGGGAAAGCTCCCTGTTTCTTCTTTGCTCCAGAAAATGAGCAGCAGTATTCTCACAATTTACAAATAGACATAATGAGATTTGCATCCTCTTAATCTCGACTATAAACTATCTGATTTCCATTATGTTCAAATTCCTTATCATTGGTTCACATATATCCAGTATGTGGCATAAATACGTGACTGAATTTACGCTAGGGAGAAACTGACCTTATAACAATGCGTGCGATTATGTTGGAAGCATTCCCAGTGTAATTTCACTACTTGATAGTGAGTTATAGGAATCAAAATACAGTAATCCCCCACAACCCGAATGACAATCTGTCTGACGGTCATGTGACCTTGTCTTTCTAGAGCAAGCTGAAACTGACCTAAATGCTGCTAATTACACCTAAAATTGCATTTTAAGGACACATACTGATTGGCCTTGTGTCCGTCCAATTTTTAATCATCCCACCTCTAAAAGGGATAGCGAGCTACTACAGCCAGCTACTAGAATGTTTGCTCTTCTAATCTTTGCTCTTCTAATTCTATCTATTGCACAGTACAGCTGTGATAAGACCACAAACTTCACCCAGCATTGCTGTCACCTCTCTCCCAGTGACTAATCCCTTGGTTGCTATGGGAAAAGGAAACACTCTCTCCCTCTCCAACCACCATGCTTGCTCTTATTCTCCTGTGGTACCTCATACATCTCTTGTGACTCTAGGCTGGGTACCTAGGTGACATGAAAAACAAGAAGATCCTGCGCTAAGTAAAAATAATATAAACAGAAAATGATATGGTGAAGCAGCTGAAACACTTGATCTATATAAATCAAAACTTATGGAAAACAAATAGTGCAGCACTATCATGAAAATTGAAACATATGTATAAACATATATATAGTGAGTATCAAAATGACCCAATAATTGGTGCAAATCCAAATCAACAAAGTGACCAAAAAGTGCAGACATAATCAATATTCAATGTGCATATAAAGTGAAAAAAGTCCAAAAAATCCAAAGGCATATATGCAAGATCCAAAGTGAGTGGTGAAAAGGGAGATGTTGAATTCCCAAGAGGAAAAATAACTGGAAAAACACCCATGACAAATCTCCTGTAATGGCTGCTTACCAGAAGAATCGGCCCCCAAGTTAATGGTCAGGCCACATACACTGGGATTTATATCTGAAACACTCCTCTTAGTATTATCCTTAAGTGGGGCAATCAATCTCTCCCAGGTCAGGTTAAGCACGGTCCGAGTACATGTAAGCCACATATATGGGAAAGGAGACACGAAGACCCATTGTGTAAACCAGTAAAGATAAACAGTTTGATTTATTAAAGGTTGCACTTACATCCAGTAGGTAAAGAAATTGCATCAATACAGCATGTAGAATCTGCGGCGTCCCACGTGTAGTATACAAGCCAGGCTTTAAGGGGCGTGGTAGTTGAGCGTCAGATACCGCCCGACCGGTTTCGTCATACGTGACGTCGTCCGGGGCGTGGTGGGTACCTAGGTGCCCTGTGCAGTGGGTCAGATCCCAAGAGTAGGGAACCATCCACTAGAGGAGGTGCCAAGCACTTACCCCCCCCCCCCCCTCTACTACCAGAGTAACCAATACCTTAACCATGTCACCCATCTCCTGGCTGATTAGTCCTCTTGCAGTGACACAAATACTGCAGTCCTTAGCAATAGCACAGCTTCCTCTAAATAGCACTCTGTGTGTTAGATCCATGTGTATCTTCTCCTAACTCAGTCCCTTTGTTGTGTTTCAAGCCCTGTTCTTTTGATATGCTGTACATGTACCCCTTTAGGAGACTTCAGACCAGGCAAAGTAAGTAAACTACAAGATCCTTTACCAAGATAGTTACTGGTAACAGTACAGTTCTCAAGAAGCATTCTCAACACAGTTCCTATACAGAGCTCTTATATATCCCATAAAATGTGCATACCTTATGCAGAAGGCAAGACCATAAGGAAAGAATCCATTAAGGAAATAATCCACAAGAGGCAATACCAGTTCCTTAGAGTCCATGGTTGGCAACAATCTGTAAAGGCAGCAAGCCCATGGTTAGCAGCTACATGTCCATAGGGTCGCCAGCTTTTGGGACCCTCCCCCACCAGAAGCTCCGATTAGGTTCCCATCAGCCCCCCAAAGAGGGTGATCACTCCAGCACCCAGTTATAGCTTGGCAGTATTTCCCCAGGGCTCTCCCAGGGGATTGGAGCCAGTCCCTTTTATCTGGGTTAACTGGTAGGGGGCAATAACCTGTCTGAAATTGGTGGAAAAAACATGACCCTTTACAGCCTGGTTACTTCCTGCAGACATGTCACCCTAAGGACACAGTGAAACAGCAAGACATTGTAACATGTGATACCTGGTTGGCTCCGAGGAAATGAGCACAGCCAGGAAAAACAAGTGCTTATACAGGAAAACATGTTAAACCCTTTGTAGACAGCTGCCTACACCCCTGCTGGACTATTACTTTCTGACTCCTGGCACCACCAGCTGTCAGAATACCCAAATTCAATTGAATGCAGGTGCTCGATAGGTGCCAACAATATTCCAACAGGCTCATTTGACAAAAGTCAAATAAATAGCTGGCTTTGTCAAACAAAGCGGTGCTGGCATGCACTACACTGCTCACAATCTGCTTAGCCGGCACGAAGGTTCCAAAATTCAAGCATTGTATGGCCAGCTTAAGTCTACAGGATACAATAAAGAGGTGGGGAGTCAATTTAGAGTTTACATGGGGAGGCCCGGAGCAAGAGAGGTGACGAGAGGAAGAGGCAGAGAAGCCCACACAGGAATTGGAAGGGGCATAAAATCATGAGAGGCAGGAGATGCTATTATATCCCTTTAAAAGAAAGGTATGCAAAGCACACCACTGAATGAGCAGGTTAGACCCAGAAATAATTTACTAGCAAAACCAAAGGATCAAAAAACAACAGATATACTACCAACATACTGGGTATCAAAATATAATTTTATTGTTAGCAAATTGGATTAAGATGTATACATAGCAACCCTAACCTATAAAAAATGTTTAAAGCAGAATTCCAGCTAAAACCTAACAAATTCTAAAAATGCTCCCTCCTCCCTCCCAACATCTATTCTGATTAACCTAAAGAAAGATCTGTATACTTACCTATTTTTAGGCTGCTCTGGTCCAGTCATGTGATCTCCCCTGTGTCAGCAGCCTCGGGTGCAGAAGAGAGCACTCAACAATGGCTGGGAATGCCTTGGAGCAGAGATGTCACCCATAAGCTTACTATGGCCCATCCATTGTCGGCACTCCCTCCTATCCCCTGCAGCTGCTGTTGACTGATGCAGGGGAGCAGGATCACATGGAGCGGCCTGAAAATAGGTAAGTATATAGATCGTTATTACACAGGTTAGTCAGAATAGGTTACTTAGATTTTTCTCAGAATTTAAATTTAACCACTTGCTGCCCAACATACATATTTAAACCTCCTCCTGGGCAGCAAGCTATTATACCAGAATCATGGCTGCAGCTGCAAGTGTTCACCTTCCTATAAAATGATGTTGTTCAAGTACAGCGCCAACTAAGTCAAAATTCTAAATGTAAATTGAACCAAAGTCCATAAAGTCCGTCTGAGGAAAATACATCAGGTGTAGAAGGATATACTTCTATAATCCAACAGCAAACGTGCAGAGAAGTTCCTGACAGTCACCACGTGCAAAAAGAGATATATGGTTGTCTCCTTACCAGAAATTTAGACCCCCTGTTAAGGAAGGTCCACCAGGCATGAGGTATACTGGACATCAGGAAAAAAAAAACGCACTAAATCCTCCTCCAATCCACACGGGATAGACAGAACCTTGGACTTGGGTAGCTTCATATACCCCGGATGTAAACCATAGATGTTCCTCCAAGAATACAAAAGGGGGCGCACATAGTGAAGTATGCACAGGTTTATTGGTTAAAAAAATAGTAAAACACTCACATGGTAACAGCTTGATACAGGCATGTAAACATTAAGATGAAGGCCGCGGCTGTAAGCGTGTCTGCATGGGGGCTGACGTGTCTGGCGCGTTTCGTCCTGCTAAGGTGTTGTCAAAGGTGAAAGGCCTTCCTATAAAAGTGATCACTTTTACAGTGCTGCAAAGCCCCTATAGATCCTGTTTGATTTGTGTCCTAATCAAACAGAATCTGTGTTTAATCAGCTGCTCTAAAGGGCAGGGGAATGATCAGGGGTCTAATAGAGCCCATGTACAAAAGATAAATGACTCCTGCGCTTGAGGGGTTATCTTGCTGCCACTCTCAACAGGTCGTGGTAACCCAAACAGACTTTTAAAAGGAACAGACAGAGGGTGCACCAGCCTAGGGCATTATCTTTAAAACAATTTATTAAAATAAAATAGCATACACATTGTACTCACAAAACAAGTTGGAACATGGGCAAACATGTGCAATCAAGGACCAGAAGACTCTCCACTGGGCTTCCTCTGCTGATGCAGGCCGTGGTGGGATGTGGACCCCCAAAGAACGGCTTACGCGTTTCGGGGTGTCCCCCTGTCATCAGAGCTAATTTTTGGGGGAGGGGGGACACCCCAAAATGCGTAAGCTGGTCTTTGGAGGTCCACATCCCACCACGACCTGCATCAGCAGAGGAAGCCCAGTGCAGAGTCTTGGTGGTCCTTGATTGCACATGTTTGCCCATGTTCCAATTTGTTTTGTGAGTACAATGTGTATGCTATTTTATTTTAATAAATTGTTTTAAAGATAATGCCCTAGGCTGGTGCACCCTCTGTCTGTTCTAGAGTCTAATAGAGCCCTGCTGTCTTCATAAAGAGTACCTGTCACTGCCCAAAGCCATCACAAGGGAGCTTTTTCACTCCTTTGTGATGGCAATAAAGTTAACTGAAAAAGTAAAACAAAAATGTAAATACAATAATTTAAAAACCTGCATTTAAGTCCAGAAAGCACGCTTATATAAACAGTGATTGTACCACACATGTAAGGTATCACCACGAATGTCGGAGTAATAGTAATAATTCTAGGGCCATGGCTCACATTTAATTATAAACTGATAACCTGTAATGGCTTTTAAATCATCACCTATGGACAATTTTAGGTACTGTAGTTTGGCGCCACATCACAGGCATGCGCAATTTTAAATCTTGACCTGTTTGGTATCTAATTACTCAACGCACCATCATATTTTATATTTGATCTTTTTTTTTATTTTCTTTGAGAATAAACTAAAGTTAAATAAAGGACCAGACCTCTCATACATAAATCATTTTATTTTTTTAGAAAAAAAACAGGTATTAAATTGTGTTTATGTGCACTAAAATTCTTTTGCGTGTATTTATTCCTGCATATTTGCATTTGGTAAATGGTTGTGCAAATATCGCGTGACAACAGCAACAGTTTTTTCTCCAGGGCCTCTGCTTTCAGAAAATATATGATGTTTGGGGGTTCTAGGTAATTTTCCAGTAAACAAAATGCAGATTTTAACATGTATGTACATTTTAAAAAAAATGCCCCAGTAGGCATGCAATTAATATGCCCCAAAAGCAGGAGCACCCCTATGTAACATGGTATAAATCATATGTATATCAATGTTCATACATACATATTATGAAAAAATCTAAATCAATGGTCAAAAAATGTAATACAGTATCTGCTGTGAAGAAATGTAATAATGCCAAATAAAATTAAACCTTCAGTTTAAAGCAGGTAAATACTTTCCAAATGCATGAAAACAAAAGGTGTTCAATGTGACACTATATGTTGAGTAGAAAAGTCTGTTCCCTGCCGGCATGCTGCAGAGTTAGACTCTTGCTCTTTGTGGGGAAGCAGTGGTCTCTCTACGGAGGTCCAACATGCCCCCTGCTGAGATACCTTGCCAGATTTCTATTGCTGTCTGTGTCCCAATTAAAGAGAATAACCCTCACTATTTGTCCTGGTGACTGTTAAATTAAAATAAAATCACAAATTTTGAGTGGTCACCAGAACAGGAATAGAGGGCAAATTTTCCACTATTTCTGGTGACCCTGGAGAGAACCAGGGATTTCCCTCACTTTGGAGGGATTTCCTCTCACTTCCTGTTGTGGGTATGGGACAGGAAGTGAGGGGAAATCTCTTCAATGGGACACAACCTGAAAGTGGCTGTAACCCACCCTTACACTATACAAAATGAGAAAAAAAAAGTCAAAACATTACATCTGGCTCCCTAATTTCATATAAAATTTTATACACTGCTCAAAAAAATTAAAGAAACTCTTTGAAAACACATCAGATCTCAATGGGGAAAAATCTCATGCTGGATATCTATACTGATATGGACTGGGTAATGTGTTAGGAATGAAAGGATGCCACATCG
Source organism: Pelophylax lessonae (assembly GCF_965119305.1). NCBI lineage: Eukaryota > Metazoa > Chordata > Amphibia > Anura > Ranidae > Pelophylax > Pelophylax lessonae. The sequence continues at coordinate 238,890,839 of NC_138775.1, read as the reverse complement.
TTTGATGGAAATGAAAATTATCACCCTACAGATGGCTAAATTTAAAGACAGCCCAAAAATCACAGTGAAAAAATGATGCAGCAGGCTTGTCCATTTTGCTGATATTTCATTGCAGGAACTCAGAATGGCACTCAGTACTTTTTATGACCCCCCATGTGCTTGTATGCATGCCTGACAATGTCGGGGGATGCTCCTGATGAGAGGACGGATGGTGTCCTGGGGTATTTCCTCCCAGATCTGGAGCAGGGCATCATTGAGCTCCTGAGCAGATTGAGATGCAACCTGGTGGCATCTGATAGGCCAAAACATAATGTCCCAGAGATGGTCCATTGGATTTCGGTCAGGTGATCGTGGGGGCCATTCAATGGTATCAATGCCTTTATCCTCCAGGAACTGGCTGCATACTCTTGCCACATAAGGCCGGGGCATTGTCATGCACCAGGAGGAACCCAGGACCCACTGCACCAATGCAGGGTCTGACAATGGGTCCAAGGATTTCATCCCAATTCCTAATGGCAGTCAGGGTGCCATTGTCTAGCCTGTAGAGGTCTGTGCGTCCCTCCATGGATATGCCTACCCAGACCATCACTGACCCACCACCAAACTGGTCATGCTGAATGATGTTACAGGCAGCATAACGTTCCTCACGGCTTCTCCAGACCTTTTCATATCTGTTACATGTGCTCAGGGTGAACCTGCTCTAATCTGTGATAAGCACAGGGTGCCAGTAGCGGACCTGCCAATTCCGGTGTTCAATGGCAAATGCCAATCGAGCTCCACAGTGCCGGGCATTGGGCACAGGGCTCACTAGAGGACAATGAGTCCTTGGGCCACTCTCATGAAGTCTGTTTCTTATTGTTTGGTCAGAGACATTCACACCAGTGGCCCACTGGAGGTCATTTTGTAGGGCTCTGGCAGTGCTCATCCTGATCCTCCTTGCACAAAGGAGCAAATACCAGTCCTGCTAATGGGTTAAGAACCTTCTATGGCCCTGTCCAGCTCTTCATGAGTAACTGCTTGTCTCCAGGAATCTCCTCCATGCTCTTGAAACTGTGCTGGGAGACACAATGGCATGTATTGATGTGCCATCCTGGAGGAGTTGGACTGTCTGTGAAACCTCTATAGGGTCACTGACCCTAGTCAAATGCAAAACTAGTGAAAAACAGTCAGAAAAGATGAGTAGGGGAAGAAAAAGCAGTGGCCTCCACCTGTAAAACCATTCCTGTTTTGGAGGTTGTCTCAATGTTGCCCATCTAGTGCACCTGTTAATTAAATTAACACCAAAGCAGCTGGAACTGGTTAATAACCCCCTCTGCTACTTAACTGACCAGATCAATATCACAGGAGTTTAATTGACTTGATGCTATGCTCTGATTAAAAAGTGTTCCTTTAATTGTTTTGAGCAGTGAATTTCCCCGGTTTGTTACAGCTTTAGGGAATGCATGAACAAGGACAAAATGGACTGTTCATTAGTTGACAATGCAATTTTCATGCCGTCTTTTAATTTATATAACAACATAGTGGAGAAGTGAAGGTTTATTATTTTGATCATTAATCACAGACAGAACCAACATGATTTTAACCACTTTACCACCGGAGGATTTTGCTGTCTTACGTCTGGGCCACTTTTTGTGATTCGGCACTGTGCGACTTTAACTGACAATTGCGCGGTCGTGCGACGCCGTACCCAAATTTACGTCCTTTTTTTCCTACAAACAGAGCTTTCTTTTGGTGGTATTTGATCACCTGTGCGATTTTTACTTTTTGCGCTATAAACAAAAAAAGAGCGTAAATTTTGAAAAAAAAAAACAATATTTTTCACATTTTTTTATATGAAATTCCCCCCAAAAAAATGTAAAAATCAAAATTTTTTTAAATTTTTGGCCAATTTGTTTTCTGCTACCTATGTTTGGTAAAAAAAAAAATCACAATAAGCGTATTTTGATTGGTTTGCGCAAAAGTTATTGCGTTTACTAACTAAGGGAAAGATTTCTGTCATTTTTGGTGTTTTTTTTTTAACGAGTAATGGCGGCGATCTGCAATTTTTTTTGTGGGACTGCGACTGTGACTGAATACAGCGGGAGCGCGCCTCCGGCGGCGCGCGCGCGCCGCCTAGAAGGGGGAGGGTCTGCCGACGTAGGTCTACGTCGTCAGACCTACAAGAGCCACTTTGCCGCAGTAGTATCAACGTGAGCAGCGGTAAAGTGGTTAAAGTGGCTCCAGAATTTGCAGCTACCTCATCTGCCATTTTTTTTTTAACATGGACTTCTCATTAACTGACATCACCCTTGAGCTTTTAGTCCAAAGATCTACAGCTTCCATGTTCTTCTGATCTGTAAATGAGCACAGGGCAGCATAATATTAGTACTTTATTTACTGTTGTACTTAATAACAGCTCCAAAGTACACATCATGGGACACAAGCATAATTTCTTCAAGACAGCAAGAAGCTAACCAACAATATACAATAATCATTTATTAACCACTTCTGGACTGCACCATAGCAGTTTTACTGCTACAGGGTGGGCCTCCTGTACAGCATCAAGTATATATACATGTTTCTGCACTTCTGCCTACAGGGGGCATGCACGTGCCACCACTGGGCCGCTTCTTTTGGGATTAATCTCAGCATAAGCCGATCTGCAGGTGCCAGGGGCTGGATGTCTGCTGGCACCCCTCGATCATCAGGCAGAGACTCAGAACCGGACTCTGCCTATGTAAACAAGGCAGATCTCCATTCTGACAGGGGGGTGGGGGGATGGATTTTGTGTCCTTGCAAATTAAGGAATAAAATCTATCACTTCCCCTAGTAAAAGCAGCACATTTTTAGCGCTAAAAATAAAAAACACAGCGGTGATCAAATACCACCAACAGAAAGCTCTATTTATAAAAAAAAAAAATGAAAAATTTTATTTGGGTACAGCGTTGCATGACCACGCAGTTGTTAGTAGTAACGCAGTGTCGTATCGCAAAAAATGGCCTGGTCATGAAGGGGGAGTAAATCTTACGGAGGCCAAGTAGATGTCGTCTCTGATTGCATTTTTTTCCATTTTCTTTTATTTAGGAACATGTTTCCTTCAAATCTTGTGGAGGCAACTTTCAAGCAGGTCAGTGTGACTATTTATTTCTCATTTCTTGGTATATTTTGCTACAAACTGCTAGTGATGGGTCAAAAGTGTTCATTTTACATTTTGGATAAAGTTAACTTTTTGTTGGGCTGCCTATCAGATCTGTGTATAAATAGAGAGTTTTTTTTTTTTTTTGGGATGGTGCATGTGATCAGCACAGGGCCAATCAGTACTGTCCAGACAGAGGGTCAGGGGTCCTGCAGCCTCATAGGAAAGTCAGAGGAGAATGAAAACTTCTCCTACAAGCTTTAACCAGTGCTCGGCCAGACACTGATAGAAGTCACAAGACTGCCATATACAGGTGGTCCCCGGGTTATAAACATCCGACTTACAAACGACTTCTACTTACAAACGGAGGGGGACAACAGGAAGTGAGGAGAAATCTTCCCCTAGGAAGGGAATTTCACTTCTGTAAGAGTTCTCATGGAAAAAAGGAGTCTCCACTAAAGCTTTATCACTAATCATTGTTTCCACAACAACCCAAAATTTTTCAAAATTCAGTTGTCATAGGGATAGAAAGTGAGGTGAAATCTTCTGAACAGGGGTAGAGACATCAAAACAAATGTTACAGGGGTGTTAAGCCTTTCCTAAAAAGGATTCTTTTGGCTGGAGCTACACTTAAAAAATGTACCTGTTCTGACTTACGAACAAATTCAACTTAAGGACAAACCTACAGTCCTTATCTAGTTTGTAACCTGGGGACCACCTGCCCTGTACTCAGTGGTGGCTGGTGCTCCATGGGCTGGGGGGTGGCAGACGGACCACACCAGCTTCAGCCTGCACACCTACCCCCCCCCGGTCGCCTGCTCACTCACCCTGGTCAGGCAGCGACAGCTTCCCCCTCAGTCTCCTCCTTGGGCTTCCCCTGCGTCTCCTCCCTCCTCCTCCTCCCTGGCAAATAGCATGGCTTCTCCTTTCAGCCAATCGGGAAACGGGTCTCAGGACCCACTTACTGATTGGCCACGAGGAGAATCATTGTGGCAATAGCTAATATTCATTCGCTATTGTCACATAACCGGGTGGGCTCAGGGCGCAGTGCTCTGCGCCCAAAGCCCACCCATTTTTGAAGCCTATTAGAGCCTCTGGCTCAAATCACGTGCTTAAAAAAAAAAAAAAACCCCATTGGAATCCATACATCCGGCGCCCCACATGTAGATTAGGGGGTCAGAAGCATGGATGGGGGGGGGGGGGGCGGCGCCCCTGTGCCCCCAATGGACGGGCCGCCACTGCCTGTACTGCTGAGATATACTGATAAGAAAAGATATTTAGTAGTTTATATTTACTAAAATAATTGCACTTCAATGTTCTGTGTACTGTGAGAGACCAGATATGGTGAATGCAGGCTCCTGGGTTTGGTAACATTTTAAAAAGTCATATTGTGGCCACAAACGGGTTAATATCTATCATATGGAATCTTAAATACATAAAGAAAACGTATTATAACACACAATATGTTTCCATTACTCTTTTTTTTTTTAGTACCGAACCAAGAATGTGCCTATAGTAAAAAGTGGGAAGACAACCTCTTCGGATAGTATAACGCACAGAATCCTCATCTATGGAATCCAGGACGAGAATGGATCACATATACAGAACTTTGCTCTGGATATCACCCCCTCTCCTGATGTGATCTACAAGTCCGAGCCGGGAACTAGCGAGGGAATGAATGTACTGGGCATTGTCATATTTTCAGCCACCATGGGTAGGACATACCGGTATTCAAAAAATATTCTCCTGACAGGAGACATTAAATATAGTAATATGTATTGTATACATTACATACAGTATATAGAATTATAGATTATTTGTAGATAAAAAGCCCAAAAAAGAAAGTTAAATCTGCATTTAAAAGACATAAAACATAACCACCATGCTATTTAGAATAAACAAAAATACAAAATATTGAAGCAGTGTTTAAGATGTGGTGGCTGCAAATGCTTTGTATCGGCGCTAATACCGGTATCGGTGCAACCCTAAAATATACCATTCGTCTATAAAAGGGGATTCCAGGCAAATAGCTAAATACACAATTTATCTGCCAAAGGATTCTTTAAAGTGATTGTAAAATCTCGTGTTTTTTTTTTTTTTTTTAAATAACAAACATGTTATACTTACCTGGTCTGTGCAGTTGGTTTTGCACAGAGCAGCCTGGATCCTCCTCTTCTCAGGTCCCTCTTCAGTGCTCCTGGTCCCTCCCTCTTGTCGAGTGCCCCCACAGCTACCAGCTTGCCATGGGGGCACCCGAGCCGAGCTGAAGCTCCTTGTGTCAATGGAGCTGCTGTTTGGCCTTGCCCCCTCTTTCTCCTGATTGGCTAGCTGACTTTGACAGCAGAGGGAGCCAATGGCACAGCTGCTGTGTCTCAGCCAATCAGGAGGGAGAGTCCCGGACGGCTGAGGGACTAGTGGACAACGCTGGACAGAGATGGGGCTCAGGTAAGTATTAGGGGGGCTGAGGGCGGCCTCTGCACACAGAAGGCTTTTTATCTTAATGCATAGAATGTATTAAGATAATAAACCTTCTGCGTGTACAACTCCTTCTTTAACTTGACTCATCCAATTTTGTGATTATCATACTGTATGTGTCACACTGCACAGCAAGGTGACATATGTATTTCGTGGTTTACCAAACTAGTTTCCAGTCACCTCATTGGAGAATAGAACATCCTCACCTGTGTCAACTGAACAGGTTGTTGAAAGTATTAAAGCTAACCCAGGAAACATTATAAAGATTGTTCTGGCTTTGCTGTATGGCAGTGATCTGTGAATTTTTCTAAATAGAATTACAAATCCTGTGGCAGGGAAAATGGTAAATATATACTGTATGCATTGACGTCCGCAGAACTTTTTCTGGGGGGCATCATTATAAGGTCAGCCATGCTCCGCACCTTTTCAACAATGTCATAAAGGGGAGGGGCTTATTTATTATCAGATAAAGCACAGGCTTTCAAAGGTTTGAGAAACCTGATGCAAAAGCAAAGCTGACCCTCTCTGTTTTGGGTTTGTGCAGGCGGCGCATGCATGCACATGACGTCAGTACGTGCTGTGACGTCACGTGCCGTGCCTCTGTGCACGGGGCCACAAATCTCCTCAATTTCCTTTCCCCAGGCTCCCCCTCTCCTGGAATGATAGCACCGGGGCCTGGGGCTGAGGACAGCTGATGTCAGTCACTGTGCAAGCCGTGACTCGCGATTATTTATTTATAAAGGGGAACAATAATCTGCCCTTTACCAGTTTTCTGAGCGCTGATCGCCGCTCACGTAACCCACCACCTCTCTCCTCCTCTCGGCCCCTCCTGCTCTCCTCCTCCTACCCTCCCCTCCCGACTGATGTCAGCGGGGAATCCTCTGCCCCATCTGCTGCAGGCAGCTGTCAGACAGGGAGAGGAGAGAGCTGGCGGGTCACGTGAGCGGTGATGAAAACTGGTAAAGAACGGCTTATTTTTTAAAACACATACACAGACACAGGGGCACAGGATTATTAAACAGACCAGACAGAATAGTAAAAAAGTGGCTTAACAACCACTTTAAAGGGGAAGTTGAGATTCCGGGGGGGCACTTACCCCCCCCCCCCCTTGCCCCCCCATGCGGACGCCCATGACTGTATGTATTTCAACTGGGTAAGTACCTTTTCCCCTTTACTTTAGGTTTACTTTAAAGTTGCTTTAGAAATAGGTAATGATTTCTCACTTAAATGCCACATGATCATTATAAGAAAGATTACAGAATACATAATGCTGCACATGCTTATGCCTTACTTGTCTGCCAAAGTCAGAACCTTAAATAGAAATGGTTTTATGACTTTACCATTGCAGTGTATTTATTGTATTAAAATTACATCAGATATAACCTTTTGTTGTTGATTTCAAAATAATCTCATTCCGTGACACTTCATATCCTTTTTTAGGTATAACATTATGTAAAGTAGAAATATTTAAAAAAAAATAAACCCTTAGGATATACTAAGTTTATAAGTCCCATGTGTTCCGAACTTTCCAACACAGTCTTCTGCTTAGAATCCGTAATTGAGGAAAATTACTTTTGGAATAGAGGTTCCAGGTGCCTGGATTAACATAATTACTGGGAATAGGCTGGAATGTTTAGTATATTTACAGTGGAAGAACCACAGCAGCCATAATAGTCTATTGGGGCCCAATGCAGGTTCCTCATCTGTTTTATAGTCACGCAGCTCATGTGCTCTTTAATCCCAATTCTTAGCAGTTTTAACTAAAAATACAATGGAAACATGAGGATACCTTCAATAAAAACATATCATCAGCAGAGATATATGTAAATGTTAACATTTTATATCGAAGTCAAGCTTAGTTCTTCTTCCCTCTGTTTCCATGTTAGTCCATTATTGTGACAACTAGCCACGTTGTGAAATAGCAAGGTGTAAGAGGGGACGAGCAAGGCTCAACTTTTAAATTAAAATTTGAGATTTGCATAGAATTTCAGCTGACTAAATCTCTGTAGCTGCTCATCGTTTTGAAATGCATATTTCATTGCATCCCTCTGTCCTATGAGAGCATTTGAGTAGCCATTGAAGCACTATTTTTGGAAAAGGAACAGGTTAGCATGGCCTAGCCCTCAAGTCAGGGAAGCCAACCCCCTAGTAGCAAACTAAAACAGACTTGCTTTAAATGTTAACAGTTCACTTTATCTGATATATACTCTATATATTGTCTATATTTTCCAGCAGGATTTGTGAACCTGTGCTTAGAATGGGTTAGGACAAAATATTTAAAAAATATACTTTTTCCCTTTTAATCATGCATTTTCTGTATTGCATGCATTTTATGTGGGTAAATTCAGCATAAGAACTGAAAGCAGAAAAGGTGCAAGGACTGCTAATAGGAGTCACAAAACGTACAGGTCAGAGTTGGCTCAGTTTGAACCTGTTAAGGCCCGTACACACGATACGAAAATCGGAAGTAAAATTTTGTCCGACGAACGAGCTAACGATTTTCGGATTGTTAGTATGGTGCTTTCGACAGCTGATTACGAATTTTCGGATGGTAAAATCTGGATGTGTAGGCTATAAAATTTTTATCGTACGTCAACACAACGTCCGATCTTCGTTAAATTAGTACAGTTTTCGTCCGAAAAAAATGTAAGAGCAAGACTAGGCATGCTCAGAAACGAAAGAACACATACAAAACAATTTAACACATGACATCTCTACTGGAGTTGAATTCTGTTGTATGGGAATTTTCGTATGAAAGTAACCTCTTCATTTTCCATATGAGACTAGCATGCAACAAAAATCGGACACAAGATTGTTCGATAATCTGATCGTGTGTACGAGGCTTGAAGACAGGTTCAACTTCTAGATTTTTTTCCTGCAACCCCCACACAGCACCGTGTGGGATCCCCATTGTCTGTTTAAATGCTGAGTAGACACACCTTATTCATATTCTGTAGGCCTCTCAATGGGTTGCTGAGAAAATCAGTATTTGCTCAGGATGGGGATCCCAGCAAGTTCCCAAGGACATTGGAGAAAAAGATTGGCACCTTACTGGTGGCTGCACTTGTATATTCTATTCTCATATTTTGAATAAAAAATTGCACCTTTTGGTTGCAGGGGACAATAGGAAATGTGGGCAACCAAAAGAGTAAGCACAGAGGTGGTATTATGGGAGCATGATGGTTACATAATAAATAAATAAATCAATTATGGATATTTGGTGAAATTATTAGAACAGCTTGTCAAATTATCTTTGTCCTTTAGGTATAATGCTGGGCCGCATGGGGACAAGCGGAGTTCCTCTTGTCAGCTTCTGTCAGTGCTTAAATGAGTGTGTTATGAAGATTGTAGCTGTTTCTGTTTGGTGAGTCTGATGGTCTTTTTATCTGTATAAGGATGGGTACATAATAGGATTAATTCCCAAATAGGATACTATCTGTACAAATCATCTCCTTGTGTGTGTGTTTATTTCTCCCACAATCAAAACATGTTGCTGTTTCTGTTTGAATAGCATTCTTTTGAATTGTCTATAGCACATGTGCCAAACACAAAGCCCGCGGGCCGAATGCGGCCCTCCAGGCCAATTTTTATGTTGCCCTCGCACCCAGGACTTTTTTTCAGCTGAAATGTGGTGGAAACTCTCACAGATCCCTGCCTGCCCAGCACTCATGGCAGGGACAAGATAGATTTAGATGGCAGGTGCAGTGTGGGATGGGCAATCACAAGGTAAGCTGCACTGTGATCCCCATATGTGTTCAGCTGCACAGATTCCAACCAATTATCTTCCTACAAGTGAGAGAGAGGGGCAGAGCCACCTACACTGCCAGGAGATATTAGAGCCTGGCCAGGTAGGTGAGATGCAAGGAAACTTTTTTTTGGAGGGGGGGGGGGGGGTGTGTGCATAGGTGGGGGATGGGGGAGAATGGTGCAGATGGGGATGGAAGTGAGAGGTGGACAGTCAAGAGAATTGAACCCTGCACATTGAGCATAGCACACCCCTGCACTCTATATGTAGTGCACTCCTCAACCCTGCACTCTGTACACAGCGCACCCCTAAACTCTGCACTCTGTACACAGCGTACCCCTGAACTCTGCACTCTGTACATAGGGAACCCCTGAAAGCCACACCTAATGCACTCCTGGTATTTATTGCCCCTTTAAGATACTCCCACTTAGTGCAATATGGCCACAGCCACTGCTCGATGCAGTTCGTCAGGGGAAGGCGTGGTTGAGCTCCTGTACCTTTTCTCTCAAACAAAAATCCCTGGGTAGATTTATAAGTCTTACAGATACAATCGGTCCTTTGAGGGCATCCATAATGCTGATGTGGCCCTCAATGAAATTTAAATTGACACTCCTATGTCTATAGTGTATCAGGCTCACTCAATTGTCAGGTCCTTGGAGGTAGAGTCACTTTTCCAAACAGGGCGCTGTTTGCTCTGATGTGATCATGCTGTAGATGGTGGGTGACTGTGTACTATATAGTGTGTATGCAACCAGTGATCAATCTGTAGGACCTAGCTTGCACAGTATGAGAGAAAGTATAAGGCCATTAGCGCTTTAACCAGAGGGGCAATGATTCTATCAAAGGAGATACAGGGAATCAACAGGACACCAATCTTTGTAGCAATTCAACATTTTTACTGAAGATTCAAGGAGGAGACCAACATATTTTGGGAATCTGCCTCCTTTTATTTCACGGCTTAACGGTGACTTTGATGTGAGAACACATCCACAGGGAAGCTAGAAAATAGCATAGTAGATAGAAGATGATTAGTGTTGTAGGCTAAAAGGCACTTGCATCTAGAGCAGGGGTATTGAATTAAAATTCATAGAGGTCCAATCAGTAAAATTTTCATTCAGGAGAGGTCCGAACCACATTTTTGTGTGATGATTTAAATCCTTCACATCACTTCACAACCCACTCCTCCTATATCACAATCCTGTTCTTACTTCAGTCCCCCACACATCACAGTTTCCCCTTCACACTAGCCCCAGTTCACACACATGTGGCTCTGCGTGGTGCAGGTGGCATTTGAACGGGCTGCTGTGTCTGCATTTTCTGCTAGGAAAAAGTCCTGGCACCTTTTTAACCACTTTAATACAGGGCACTTCCCTCCCTTCCCGCCCAGGCCAATTTTCCCCTTTTAGCGCTGTTGCATTTTGAATGACAATTGCGCGGTCATGCAACACTGTACCTTCACCAAATTTATGTCATTTTCCCCCCACAAATAGAGCTTTCTTTTGGTGGTATTTGATCACCTCTGCGATTTTTACTTTTTGCTAAACAAATAAAAAAAGACCGAAAAGTTTAAAAAAAAAAAAAAAAAATTTTGTTTATGTTATACAATTTTGTAAATAAATAATTTTTTTCCTGCACTGATGAGCACTGATGAGACTGCACTGACAGGCACTGATGAGGAGGCACTGATGGGGTGGCACTGATGGGGTGGCACTGATAGGTGGCACTGATAGGCGGCACTGATATGCGGCACTGATAGGCACTGATATGTGGCACTGATAGGTAGCACAGATATGCAGCATTGGTGGGCACTGATAGGCGGCACTGCTGGGCACTGATAGGCGGCATTGATGGACACTGATAGGTGGCACTGATGGGCATTGATAGGTGGCACTGACGGGCACTAATGGGCACTGATAGGCGGCACTGGTGGGCACTGATGGGCACTGATGGGCGGCACTGATCGGCACTGACAGGCGGCACTGATGGGCACTAATGGGCACTGATAGGCGGCACTGGTGGGCAATAATGGGCACTGGTGGGCGACACTAAAGGATGGCAGTGATGGGCACTTGTGGGCAGCACTGATAGGGAGGACACTGGTGGGCATCACTGATGGGGAGGGCAATGGGGGGCTCCCTGAGCCCTGATTGCCATCCCTGGTGGCCATAGTGGGCATCCCTGGGGTCATAGTGGGCATCCCTGGGGTCATAGTGGGCATCCCTGGTGGATCTAGTGGCATCCCCCCCCCGAGGGTCTGCACTGGTAATCAATGATCTGATTACCAGTGCCGACCCCCCCCCCTGTCAGGGGAGCCGCCGATCGGCGCTCCTTTACTCGTGCCTGTCAGGCACGAACTAAGGAAAGCCGATCAACGGCTGTTCCTATTTACTATGTGACCAGCCGTGATTGGACACGGCTGATCACATGGTAAAGAGCCTCCGTCAGAGGCTCTTTACCGAGATCGGAGATGCAGGGTGTCAGACTGACACCTCGCATCACCGATCGCCGCTCTGCGCGCCCCCGGGGGGCGCCCAGAGCGGAGTTATCCTGCCGCCGTCATATGACGTCCGGTCAGGATAACTCAACCACATTCCCGCCGTCAATCTGTAATAGGGCGGGCGGGAAGTGGTTAAAAAATGCAGCCGCATTGAAACTGCATATGTAGTGGCTTTGCAAGAAACCGCAGTATGTATTTCAGTGCGTTTAAGAGTTAATGGTACCCCCGCACATTTTCTGTTTAGCCTCACATTTTGTGTGTGGCTGTATGCAAGTGTGGGAACGCGTGCTATATACACACACTCTTGCACCTGCATATGTAAATGTAGCATTAGTGTCCTCAGTTCCTTCACATGCCCCCCACAGCACTGCCCCCCTTTACATATCCCCCAAACACAGCACTGCCCCCTTCATGTCCCTCCACAGCACTGCCCCTTCACATCTCCCCCCACAGCGCTGCCCCCCTTCACATCCTTGCCCCCATAACACTGCCCCCCTTCATATCCTTTCCCCCACAACACTGCCACCCTTCACATCCCCCCACAGCACTGCCATCCTTTACATCACCCCCCATACACATAGCACTGCCTCCCTTTACATCCACCACCGCAACGCACTAACTTCCATTACATCTCCCCCTCTTCACATCTCCTTCCCGCAGCACTGCCTCCAATCACATCTCCCCCTTCCCAAAGCACCGCCCCTTCCCGCCCCCAACATCACTGCTCCCCTTCAAATCCCCCCTACAACCCTGTTCTTCTTTACATCGACCCCCCCCCCACACACACACACACAGCACTGCCCCCCTTCACATCCACCCTCCCACAGCACTGCCCCCATCACAACCCTCCCACAGCACTGCCCCCCATTAGAACCCCCCGCCTACAGCACTGCCCCTTTCACAGCCATGTCCTTTGTCCCCCTTCACTCTCCTACCATACATAGAGAGGGAGGCAGAACTATTCTGGACTGAGGACGCAAGACACAGCAGCACTGGATGGAGAGCAGGCGCTGCTGTAGCTAACTTTGCATATTAACAAGCTGGGGATTGGTTGCTAGAACCACCCCCTGCATCCTAGCAACTAATCACCTACTGGTTAACTTGAAAAGTTAACTCAGGCAGCTTCCAATCCAGTGCTGCACTGCTGCTCACACCTCTTGCTCTCCGCTCTGCTGACAGAGGCAGAGGCTCGGGGGAAAAAAAACGATTCCTAAATGGTGCAATCGTGGCGGTCTTGACAAGACAGTGGCTCAATCTGGACCACCATTTAGTGATCTCTGATCTAGAGTTAACAGGGGGTATGGAAGAGGCAGCGCTTTTGGGACAGATTACTTTCCTCTTTTTAGTAGCAACTGTTTAGTTGGCTTGCTAAAATAGAAGCTATATCCTAGTGGGTTAAAATTTATCAACTTAGAGACTTTCAAAAGTTTTATATGCAAGATATTTCTTAAGTCAAGCAAGTTAAGTAAAGCTGTGCAACAATACTAGTGTTGTACATCAATCTTTGCTAGCAAGCCTGTTCACAGGTCACTGTACACACCAATAACTGTGTGCTAGTCGTAAAGTACTATACCTGTCATGTAGTACACTACATAACTGAAAGTTTGTAGACTAGACAGCTGATCATCACACCTATATAAGCTTGTTGGACATCTGATTCCAAAACCATGGGCATTATTATGATGTTTCTCACTTTTGTGTCTGTTTCAGCCTTTTCTAAGAAGGTTTTCCACAATATTTTGGAGTCTGTCGGGGGGCATTAGTGCCCATTCAAACAAGAGCATTTGTGTTAATCGCCAAGGTGTTCAGCTGGGTTGAGGTCAGGGCTCTGTGCAGGCCACTCAAGTTCCTTCACACTAAACTCATCCAACCATGTCTTTATGGAGCTGGCTTTGTGCACAGGGGCATAGTCATGCTGGAACAGAAATGGGCTTTCCCAAACTGTTGCCATAAAATTTGAATTGCACAAATGTCTAAAATGTCTTTGTATTCCGTAGCATTAGCTGTGCCTTTCACTGGGGCATCTTAATGCACTGATTTGAAAGTGTTTCCACATCTGTTTGGCCATTAAGTGTAGATCAAAGAATGAATCAGTAGTGTAAGTGCTAAAAATTAGTGGCCAACTAACACAGTGAGTCCTTTATATCCTGCAGGTACTTTCCATTTGGAATTGTCTTCCTTATTGCAGGCAAGATTCTGGAGATGGATGACCCTACAGCTATTGGAAAGAAGCTTGGATTTTACGCCATCACTGTGGTGTGTGGCCTTGTGGTACATGGTCTTTTCATCCTCCCTCTTATGTACTTGCTTATCACCAAGAAGAACCCAATTGTCTTTATTCGAGGGGTGCTGCAGGCTCTGCTTATAGCATTAGCCACATCCTCCAGGTAATTCTTGCTGGGATTATTATTGATTAATATTCATAAGTTACATATGAAATGTTTTATACTGGTAAAAATTGTTGTTGCACTGATTTAGTGTACTTGGTGACAATGCCCCTGGTAGACCAGTAATCCTTGATTTATCTCTGTCTGATTTATTTTCCACTGTGGGAAGCATACATAGCAGATACTCAAAAATGAAATCGAATACTGTCATGTTACTGTACTGACCATTGTGATACTTGCTTCTTTGAAAAGAATGTATAAAAATATCAATGCCAACTAAATCTATATGATTTATTACATAAAGTAAAACCTGGAAACCTTTTTGACATTGTTCATTGTTGTACCTTTTCAGTTCTGCCACTCTGCCAATCACATTCAAGTGTCTGCTAGAGAACAATCACATAGACAGACGGATTGCCAGATTTGTGCTGCCTGTGGGAGCCACCATCAATATGGATGGGACAGCTCTGTATGAAGCAGTGGCGGCTATCTTTATAGCACAAGTCAACAACTATGAGCTGGATTTTGGTCAGATCATTACCATCAGGTGAGTTAGAATAGTTGTCACCAGAACAAGAAGTGAGGATCAATGGGGACTCTTCTGTTCTGATGACAGCTGTCTAAGAGGGTAATTACCCTCACTTTAAAGATATTTCCTCTCATTTTCTGTGGAATCTCTGGGACAAGAAGTGAAGGGAAATCTCCCAAGTAGGACACAGCCAAAAGTAAACTGACAGGGGTTTTATCTTTTTCCTACTCTATACAAGCCCTAGAGCTAAGCTTTACCATCTGTTCAACCATGTGATTTGACATCTTAAAAGGCTATCCAGTGTATAGCCACTCTTCTGCCTCTAGGATGTCATAACTGAGTAGCTCTAAACAACGAGAAAGCTCAGCTCTGAGACATAATGTTTTCAAGGGTGTCAGATACTGGGCTTCATATTTACTGTTCTCTGTTTTTCTTAGTGATTCCAACAGTACTTGATATAAAACAATATCATGGCTTTCGATTAGTCTTGATTTATTTGTTTCACTAATATCTTTAATTTATTATTATTAGATTTAGCGATGCCTTCAACGTACTATTGTTAGAATTGCATGGTGGCAGTTTACAAGGTTGGTTCACTTCAATTAGCCAAATGTGAGACCTGATAGTTTATAAACTGGTTCAGTGTAATCTGTGACTTCTAGAGCATTGGTCCCCAAACTGTGACATACAGGCTGAATGCTGCACCTTGCTTATCTTTTTTCAGTCTTTGAGGCACTGCTCCTCCCACTGACATAATGTGCCACTTTTCCTCCCACTGACACCATTGATTGGGCACTATTTCCTCTGTTGTCACCAATGGTGCGGCACTATTCCTCCCACTGATAATAACAATAGAGCACTATTCTTTCTGTAGCGCTACCTCCAGAGGAGCAACTTGAAAGAGTTTGTTTGGGTTCCCTGTTCTTTGCCTCGGCCCCTCTGACACCAGTTTAAGCAGTGAGATCTTGCTATACTATTAAGAACATAGAGATGAATACCCTGCATCCAAGTATAACTCAGTACCAGGAAGTAGACACCAGACCAGATAGTTAAAATGGAACTTAATATATTGTTATGGGTTGAGGTAAATGGCAGCATCATAAATGAGTAAATGGAGAATGCAGTTAATCATAATTCGCTACACAATATGATCACTTACTTGTAGCAGGTTGGTATGGAGTTCTGGGTAGTAGGATCTTTACCTGGTAACCTATAAATCCGCACAAAGCAATAGCATGAAAGACAACAACTACGATGGTGATTGATGTTGTTATAACTTTCCTGCAACCAGTATACTATGCTGTTATTGTGCACTGTAGAAATAACTGAGACCCTGGTCTTACTGTAAAAGTCTCCCCCTACTTGTGGCAGCATATGAAGTCCTAATAAAGCAGCTATTTAACAAGATGGTCCTTTGCCCTAGTTCTTTAGTCAGCTAGCGTTAGAGCCCAGGCTTTACAGTGGTGCACATAAGTACAGTCCCGGTAAAGTCTGAATGCAGTGGTAAAGGCCGCTAGTCAAATGTCCAGTCTCTATTTGCACAGTCCCTAATAGCAGCCAAAAGGTCTATGGCAGCAGTGCTCTCCCACCAGTGCCAGCGCTATGGCAGCAACTGTCCCACTATTCGGATGTTCTCTAGATCTGCCTGCAATGACTCTGGTCCTCATCTCACAGGTATATGTTGCTCCGGTCTCTCTGCATAAAAAGTCAAGCTCCCACCAATACCACAACCCTTGGCCTTTGCACGCTCCGATCTGCTTTTCTTTCTGCTCCCCACCACACAGAAACCTGATCTCTGGCTCAGGTCATGGGATTGTGTCAGTTGGGCGCACACCGAGAAAGGCAGGTGTGCTCACTCTGATCTCCACTCAGTCTGAGAAATATAGCCTTTCCTCCCCCTTCCCATTGTCTCCTTGTGAGTACTGTAGTTTAATGGTCCAAAGGATTCAACAGTATAGCTCCCATTCAGGACTTTACCTTGCACAGTCCAATGCGGCCAGCATACAAGCCTATGGCATTCCTTTGGCTTGTCTGCCCATCCTGCTGGTGAGGGGCAGACAGTGTTGCTCGATCCAGTATGTTAGTTTAATGAGGGCATAGAGAGCAGCTGCAGGACTGTGTTCTAATTAGCTCTCTATTTATCCAAGCACCTGGCTACACTTTCAATAAAGCCAGTGATGGGGCATACATCCTCCTACAACTGACCACAGGTGCTAGGTCTTTTCTTTACTCCCACTGATCACCAACCCTGGTGCTTTTTTTTTTTTACTCCCATTGATCACTGACCATAAGGCATTGTATACTTCCACAGACACCGGGGCATTTTCTACACCCACTGATTTCAATCTGCCCCCTAAAGTGTGAAGGACAGTGAACTGACCCTTTGTTTGAAAAGTTTGGGGACCCCTTTGGAGGGTCAAATTCTGGTGGCAAATGTATCTTTACAGATTCACCACACTATTCAGACCCTGGGCCACCTAATTTGTTAAAACAAAGGAAACCCGTAATGAGAAAAACATAGCGGAACAACTGACATTTCTGCATTACATGCTTATGCTCAGGCAATACCCCTTGCTTGTTCTCTGTTCCAGTATTTTGATTTATTTTAAATGGAAATTCAGCGTGACTTCTAAATTTTCAACATGGATAACCATTTTGGTTCATCTGACCCTCTGCAGTTGAGGGTGAAAATAGTTGCACAGCCCAAAGTGCCTGTCTACAAGTAGCTATACAATTATATAATTAGATTGCTATAGTGCTGTATTGTTCTTATGGTCTGAAAAAAGATGTACATCATTATTTACATTACACATTTGTTCTCTGTCTTCCAGTATCACAGCTACAGCAGCCAGTATAGGGGCAGCAGGGATACCCCAAGCTGGACTGGTGACCATGGTCATTGTGCTCACCTCTGTTGGCCTACCCACTGATGACATCACTCTAATCATTGCAGTTGACTGGGCACTGTGAGTATAATGTATTTAAATGCACTATTCATGTTCCCTAGTAAATTCTTCTCTATCTAGAGTATGCCTTGTTTTCACAACTGAGACTATTCCACTGTTCTGCAGTTAATTAGAAGTATTCACTTTCCATTTTACATGTTGTTTCTTTTTTATAAGGTATAAAATGTAAAAACATACCAAGTCATACAAACTCAATCTTTATTAAAAGTGTTATTTACTCAAGGTTGAGCTTTAATAGTGAGCTTTAGACTGGGTTCACACTGTGTGTGGAGTGGCTCACAACATCCCTGTTCACTGTTTCAGGTCCTGAAATGGACCAAAAGACGCACAGAATCTGCAAACCGCTCTGCAGCTGTGTGACTCGGCTCCAGTGAGAGCCAGTCACAGTCTCCTGACGTGCAAATTGGATGCAAGGAAACCCGCATCGGATTCGCACCAGTGTGAATCCAGCCCTTAATCTTTGAAAATAGCTTGATAAGTTAATACATTAGTGTAGGGGAATACAATTTTTATTCAAGGATAACATTCAGATATCGTAGTTATTTATGTATTTAAATTGCAGTGCTGTACTTTTGATACATTTATCTTGATAGATGGGAAAAACACATATCAGTGTTAGCTGCAACCAGGGGGTAATTTCACAAAAATTTAAATTTTGAATTCAATTCAGTTTTTTGGAGAAATCACTTAAGGGCATTCCGGCACAGGTTGCATAGAGAATTATCGAAATAATAATTATATCAGCATTATTTATTTTTGCTGTAAGAGCAATATTTTGGTAGATTTTTTTACCAGGACAAGATCTAAACATAGCAAGAATGACAGCCGATTTATGAGCTTAACAATAGGTATTTGGGAAACATACTGTATCTCCTCCCCGAAAATAAACAAAAACAAAAAAAAAACACTTGTCATTGCACGATTTGGTGCCTAGCTCAATAGCATCCTTTAGGCCTATTGTCCGGTTACCCACTGCCAACCCCCATGTATCCTTTTTGCATACTGCTAGTCACATCCCCCTTTTCCCATTAGACAGTGCTTAAGCCTTGCCATTGGTCACTCAGAAACCAAGCACTGCATTGTAGGAAGTCAAGGGATCAGCCAGATGTTCTCCTGTACCAACAAAAACCCAACAGCAATGTGGAATGGAGCAGTGGGCTATGGTTCTACTAGTGAGCTAAAGTAACTCTGTAAAAAGGTGGCATATGTTCCAATGCCAATTTCCTGCAAAGGAAGGGGGTTTAGGGCTTTTTCGTTACCTCCCTGGCAGGTGGTGAGTCAAATCTTAGCTTTTTTGAAGACTACTATCTAAGTCACTACAGGACACTACAGTGATGTAGAGGTTGGAAGGAGGAAACACAGCAGCCATTGAAGAACACACTATTTGACACATCTGAAAGTGGCAAATTAGAATGGTGCCCCAAGCTCTTCAAAAGAAAAAAAATTCCACTGACCACCTGCCAGAGAGGTGAGAATAAACTGCCTTCTATTACAGGATATCTTTGGTGAAACATTTTCCATCCCCTGACAGAGTTGCTATAAGGCACCAGAGAATGCCTAGTACACAGCGGGCATAGAAGGTGTTGGGTTTTGTGGTTGGAGACAGACCACAGACAGACACAGTACATCTTTGACCCCAAATAATGGCCAATCAGATCACTTGTTATTAGACCATGGAAGAGGTAGATGCAGATTTACTTCCTGCAAAGTCCCTGGCTCGCTTCAGATTTTCTAACCTGTCCAATTGTTTTCTTACTTAAGACCAGTTATGTGGGACTAGTATTTATCAGAACTGACTGTAGACCTTTACAACAGTGGGGGAAATTTTACATATAATATAAATCAAGCTTATCAATCTCAAATGATACTGAGTACCATGTATGAAAACCTAAAACGTGGCCACATTACTTCCACTGGGGGCCACACTTTAAGAATAAAAATACTGTTACAGCTCTTCAGTGTTCTAACAGAACAATTTTAAAGCATTTTTGTTAAATGTAGTTTGAAAACTTCAAAACTTTTGTCTTACATGTTAGCAACTTTTAAGTTACAAATCTGTAAAATGGGAATTGGAAGCATCACCATAATGAACTATGGAAAAGACTGAAACCTTATACAGTTTAATTCCTTCGATTGGTTGGGGCCACGAGGGAGGACTAAATGTGTTGCAAACAGCCCCCCCCCCCCAAAAAAAATTTGTTTTCATGTTTGAAATAGACAATCCAACCCCATAAAATCTTAAAATAAAATGTAAAAAAACAGCCAACCTGTTACACATTAAGCAAACCCAGTCATTAGACAAACTAATTTCAACAAAAATCCCCCCATAAGATTATACACGCATTAACACTTTTTAGGTATGATTATTTATCTATAAAAGCCTCCGTTATGTATACATCCAAAAACCCGAATTCTCCTGTTGGGCATCGCAATATTGAATGCGATGTCAGCAGCCCCACCAGACTCAGAGCTGCCACTACAGTGGCACTCTATACCATAGAGGGAGGTGGGGGAAGGGAAGGGGAGCTGGATCAGCACAGACAGTAATTAGACTCTCCCAGAAGAGGAAAGGACTATGACATGCAAGGATACAAAGAGAAATAGTTAGAACCGCTGTCAGATTTTTAATGGTATTTGCATCCCTACTTGGAAGATTCATCCCTCTATTGGTCCTGGTGACCATTGTTTCTGGCACAGAAAGTGTTCGAAGAATATCTGTTCAGGTGACAGCTGTCTAAAAGAGGATACCCCCACTTTGGAGAGAGATACTGTATCTTCTTAGTTCCTCCTGTGTCTCTGGGACAGGAAGTGAAAGCAAATCTTTTTGACAGGACACAGAAAAAAAATAATAGTTTCAGAAGGGTCTTAACCATTCCCTACTTTATGCATACCTGAAAAATCCAAGTTTAAATTTTTAGGATCTTAAGACCTCAAGCACACTGGGCCTAAATAAACGCCAGTTCCCTTTGCAGAAAAAAAAAAAACGTTCATATACAGCTGTTTGGTAAAGGAGCTTAGGGGTTTTTTATTGTTTTTCCTGCCAGAAAGCTCCAATCCAAAACACAAACCAGAAGGGCTTTTTTTTTCCCGTCTCTAAACGCTGAGCCTAAAATATGCCTCTAATCGTCCTAATGTGCATAGACACATAGGATAACATTGAGCTGCTTCTACAGGCAAAACTGTAGAAGTAGCGATTTTTAAGTCAGTAAGTCAGTGTGCATGGAGCCTAAGGCTCGGTTCACACTACGTCGCTCCGACTTAGGGGGCGACCTGTGAAGTCGCGTGCACCGTGACTTCGGTGCGACTTGCACAGACTTCATAAAATGAATGTCTATGCAAGTCGCCTCCAGGTGGCCCCGAAGTAGTACAGGGCCCTTTTTCTAAGTCAGAGCGACTTGTGTCGCTCCTATTAGAACGGGTCCTGTACCGCACAATGGGATCGTGACGGACCGCGACTTGTCAGGTTGACAAGTCGCGGTCCAAGTTGGACTAGTGTGAATGCGGTCTTACTGGTGTAATAGTGGTATTGTTAGTTTAGGATCTGACAGGTTTACTTTAGGAAGTAAAAAAACTTCTGCAGTGTTACAGTGTGCTACATACTGGGGCCAATTTACATAGGAATCAGTTATCCTACCAGTATGTCTACTTGGAGAAAACCCACACAAGCACGGGGAGACCACTATGACCTGGTCTATCTAGAAACAGAGATTTGCTCTAGAATGATTGTAAAGTCTCGTTAAAAAAAATAAATAAATAAATAATAATGGATGGCTGGCTGTCTGGCACCCTGTCTGTGGGTGGCTGGCACCCTGTGGTGGGTGGTTGGCTGTCTGGCATCCTGTGGTGGGTGTCTGACTGTCTGGCACCCTGTGGTGGGTGGCTGGCAGTGTGCATGGAGCCTAAGGCTCGGTTCACACTACGTCGCTCCGACTTAGGGGGCGACCTGTGAAGTCGCGTGCACCGTGACTTCGGTGCGACTTGCACAGACTTCATAAAATGAATGTCTATGCAAGTCGCCTCCAGGTGGCCCCGAAGTAGTACAGGGCCCTTTTTCTAAGTCAGAGCGACTTGTGTCGCTCCTATTAGAACGGGTCCTGTACCGCACAATGGGATCGTGACGGACCGCGACTTGTCAGGTTGACAAGTCGCGGTCCAAGTTGGACTAGTGTGAATGCGGTCTTACTGGTGTAATAGTGGTATTGTTAGTTTAGGATCTGACAGGTTTACTTTAGGAAGTAAAAAAACTTCTGCAGTGTTACAGTGTGCTACATACTGGGGCCAATTTACATAGGAATCAGTTATCCTACCAGTATGTCTACTTGGAGAAAACCCACACAAGCACGGGGAGACCACTATGACCTGGTCTATCTAGAAACAGAGATTTGCTCTAGAATGATTGTAAAGTCTCGTTAAAAAAAATAAATAAATAATAACAAACATGTTAAGCTTACCTCCTCTATGCAGTTGGTTTTGCACAGAGCAGCTTGGCTCCTCATGTCCCTCGTTCCTGCTCCTGGCCCCTCCCTCCTATCGAGGGTCCCCACAGCAAACAGCTTGCTATGGGGGTACCCGAGCCGAGCTGCAGCTCTGTGAATCCATTTAAACACGGAGCTGCTGTTTGGCCCTGCCCTTCTCTCTCCATATTGGCTCACTAACTTTCATTGACAGCCATGGGAGCCAATGGCACCAAGGCTGTATCTCAGACAATCAGGAGGGAGAGTCCCAGGACGGCCAAGGGACTCATGGACAACGCTAAACAGAGAGGGGGCACAGGTAAGTATTAGGGGTGTTTGGGGGGTTGCTACACCCAGAAGGCTTTTTATCCTAATGCATAGAATGCATTAAGATAAAAAACCTGACTTTACAACTCCTTCAAGAAGTATCCTCCAAGCTGCATTCAAGAGCAGACGCCTCTTTTTAATGCAGTTGTCCAATTACATGAACAAATGTGTAAAAAGGTAATTATTTAAAGTATAACTAAAGGGAAAACTTTTTTTTTTGTTTTGAATAGAGTGGAGAGGGATTAGAACGCTTGTCAGTTTTTATTTGTGCCTCCGTTAAGGAGATTCACCCTCTCTATTTGTCCAGTTTACCATTGAAAGTGAAAGTAAAAGAAAATCCCAAATTTTGCATTGTCCCCAGAAAAGTAATAGAGGGGAAATCTTCCAATGGGGTCACTAGTTCTGGTGACCTGGGGGTCCCAAAGGAATTCCTTTAATTTGTAGGGATTTCCTCTCACTTTCTGTTTGGCTATGGGGAAATTTCTGCAAAGGGGACACTGATGGCGAAAAGAAATCTGACAGGGGTTAAACCCCCCTCTACGCTATCCAAAATGGAAAAAAACATTTTTTCCTATAGTTCTACTTTAATACACGTCTATGCAACAGTCATCTGCTTTTTCATGCATAGCTGCATATGTTCTTGTGTAAATAGAAAAATGCAGCATCCATTTAGCTTGCATTTGAGATTAGTTTGAGACGTTAATGAATTCCTTCACAGATGCATTGGACTTGCAGTTGACCTCCTTCCCAGCTGCTTCATGCTTTGGCATTCACATTGACTTGTATGAAAAGAAAAACAGTTCCTACTGCAATCAGCTATAGCTATGGCTATTGGTCTACCGGTAATCTTGGTAATCTCCTGTGTTAAAAGGATATAGCATTTAACACAATAGGTCTATGAATAGCATTACGTTTCATTCTTTAAATTATAGAATTCTCTGTTACTTTGTACAATTCTTTCCCTTATTTCTCCCAAACCAGGATTCACATCTTTTTCAGACTTTGGCTTTCATCTATAAATTCTTGCCAATTTAAAAGAATAGTTTTAAATAGGGATAGACCGATATGGTTTTTTCAGGGCCGATACCGATATTTTGGTCACAACGTGCCGATATTTTGTACATTTAAAGTTTTGAAAAATAAAGACAATTTTTGACACAAATCTGGTACTGAACATGTTAATTTTTGTTTAATGCTTAATGGCTGGCTTGCTGGCACCCTGTGGTTGTTGGCTGGCTGTCTGGCACCTGTGGTGGGTGGCTGGCTGTCTGGCACCCTGTGGTGGATGGCTGGCACCCTGTGGTGGGTGGCTGGCTGGCTGGCACCTTGTGGTGGGTGGCTAGCTGTCTGGCACCCTGTGGTAGGTGGGTGGCTGGCAAAGGGACTGTGGGTGGCTGGTTGGTACAGGGCCTGTGGGCAGTTGGCTGGTACAGTGCATGTGGCTGGCTGGTACAGGGCCTGTGGGTGGCTGGCTGTCTGGCACCCTGTCTGTGGATGGCTGGCTGTCTGGCACCCTGTCTGTGGGTGGCTGGCACCCTGTGGTGGGTGGTTGGCTGTCTGGCATCCTGTGGTGGGTGTCTGACTGTCTGGCACCCTGTGGTGGGTGGCTGGCTGGCACCCTGTGGTGGGTGGGTGGCTGATACGGGGGCTGTGGGTGGCTGACTGGTACAGGGCCTGTGGATGTGGGTGGGTGGCTGGCAGGCACCGGGCTGCTGTGGGTGGGTGTATGGCTGTGATACACTCCCGCGAGACTAGTCCCGACTCCAGACGAGGCTGTCCAAGGCGAGGGAGGAAGAAGGCAGAATGACGTCACAAAAATATCTGCAATATTGGCCAGTTCCGGGGGCCAATACACATATATCGGGGAAAGTGCATATCGGCTCCCGATATATCGGCCTTGCCGATATAATCGGTCTATCCCTAGTTTTAAACAAGAGACTGACAGCTTAAAAATTAAGTGAGGGAGACTGAACACTACCAAAAGATCAGACTAGTGATAAACTGGGAGAACAGGATTTGGAGAATAACCACCAGTATTGTATTTTTTACCTATCTAGAGACAGATTCCGGACCATGATTAATGTGCTTGGAGATGCATTAGCAGCGGGGATCATGGCACATATCTGCAGGAAAGATTTTGCAAAGCAGAGTGATGAGGTAAAGGTAAAAATTGTACCAATTT
The DNA here is from genome assembly GCF_965119305.1 of Pelophylax lessonae. NCBI lineage: Eukaryota > Metazoa > Chordata > Amphibia > Anura > Ranidae > Pelophylax > Pelophylax lessonae. The sequence goes on along the minus strand of NC_138775.1, from coordinate 238,866,162 downwards.
CTTCTTACGGTAAGGTATAGCTAGATGTTGTGTAGCAATTTAAAGAAACAATGTCATTGGGAGAAAGATGGCAAATAGTTGCAGATATGAAGCGCAGGGGACCTAGCAAGGGTTTGTAAGCCGGTCCTGTGTGACAATGTCTCTTTACATTTTAATGCCTTAGCTTTGTCTGATGTACAGTATAAAGAACTATGTTACCTTTATATGTTAATATAAACTCTAGGCAAATATGATAAAAACACCATTTAATCCAGTTATTTATTGTAAAATCATGACATTTTTTTAGAATCCCCTGCACACATGCAATCAGGCTAGAAGAACGGGTCAGCCCTCTATTGCTTTGCCTGTGAATAGGAAGTAATTAAAAATGACATCTGCATTTGCTGCTGTGCTGTTGTATACCTTTATTGTCCAATCACAGATGGGGGGTGGGGGGCTCCTTGACCAGGCTGTATTGTCCAGAAGCAATGTGGTCTGCAGAGAGGTCCAGTACCTGGCTGCAGAGTCTTGTAGTGGCTTCTAAACTGAAGGACGGGCTTAACAGAATTCCAAATTCTGTGGCAAGTAAAACTGTTCACATACAGTATCTCATAAAAGTGAGTACACCCCTCACATTTTTGTAAATATTTTAATATATCTTTTAATGTGACAACACTGAAGAAATTACACTTTGCTACAATGTAAAGTAGTGAGTACAGTTTGTATAACAGAGTAAATTTGCTGTCCCCTCAAAATAACTCAACACACAGCCATTAACATCTAAGCCGCTGACAACAAAAGTGAGTACACTCCTAAGTCAAAATGTCCAAATTGGGCCCAAAGTGTCAATATTTTGTGTGGCCACCATTATTTTCCAGCACTGCCTTAACCCTCTTGGGCATGGAGTTCACCAGAGCTTCACATTTTACCACTGGAGTCCTCTTCCACTCCTCCATGATGACATCACAGAGATGGTGGATGTTAGAGGCCTTGCGCTTCTCCCCCTTTCATTTGAGGATGCCCCACAGATGCTCAATAGGGTTTAGGTCTGGAGACATGCTTGGCCAGTCCATTACCTTTGCTCTCAGCTTGTTTAGCAAGGCAGTGGTCGTCTTGGAGGTGTGTTTGGAGTTGTTATCATGTTGGAATATTGCCCTGTGGCCCAGTCTCTGAAGGGAGGGGATCATTCTCTGATTCAGTATGTCACAGTACGTGTTGGCATTCATGGTTCCCTCTAAGAACTGTAGCTCCCCAGTGCTGGCAGCACTCATGCAGCCCCAGACCATGACACTCCCACCACCATGCTTAACTGTAGGCAAGACACACTTGTCTTTGTACTCCTTTGTACTCCTCACCTGGTTGCCGCCACACACGCTTGACCTCATTGGACATTTTTGCTGCCAGCGGTTTAGCCATTAATGGCTGTGTGTTGAGTTATTTTGAGGGGACAGCAAATTTACACTGTTATACAAGCTGTACAATCACTACTTTACATTGTAGCAAAATGTAATTTCTGCAGTGTTGTCACATGAAAAGATATAATAAAATATTTACAAAAATTCAGCTTTTTATTATCCTCACATTCCCCTGTCAGTGATCCTCTGGCTTGGCTTGCTACCTTACCCCATGGAAACTATCTTGGATGTGTCCTAATTTTATTCTATGTTTTCCTTTTACTATGTATTTAAATATTTCACAAATACATTTTTCATATAATGAACACCCTTGGCACTGGTGGCATGACGCATTGTGAATTTTGTACAGAGAGAGCACAGCAGCAGAGGTTTTCTTCCAAACTATCTCTCTGATGGAAATTCTAGAAGGCCTAATCTGAACAGTAAAGAAAGCAGATGGAGGGATATGAGTCACTCTTCTGACTTGGCTTCTTACACACTGGATGGGCTCCGTTGATGTCTACCTGCTCAGCAGGGAGTCTGTCCGCTAATCCCCACCTAGTTTATACAGAGCAGACACAGACACAGCCCACTGTCATCTATGTCTGTTTACACCTGACTGCCATCTGATCCTCCAGATGGATGGGGATCCTTCTGGCGGATCAGATTGCAGTCAGGTGTAAACGGATAGGCAGTCTGTATACATCTAGCTGCCCATAGAGGACAGCGGGTTGTGTCTGCATCCGCACTGCAAAGACTTAGCGGATTGGATGCCGGAGGGTAGCAATGAACAAATGTCCGTTGACACCTGCCACTCTATAAAGGGGACTGGAGGGCCAGATCGGGTCCGCCTAAAAAACTGACAGGTAAACCCAATCAGTCCACCCATGTGAAAGGGCCCCTATTCAGTTTTGTGTGTTGTAGCTGGAGGTCTACAAACAATGGACATTTTTTGAACAGGGCAGCTAAGAAAAAACAGGTAATCTTGTGAAAAGGAAGTGGAGTGGAGCTTACAATCTGTACACAGTCATAAAGAGGCACTCACACACACTTGGGCTGATATGGCTAAAATAAAATGAACCATTATCAATTTTAATGTGTTAAAGGAAACTGGAACAGCCAGAGGAAACTCCCACAGACACAGGAAAAACTCATATACTACATGCAGATAGTGTGAACCCAGGACCTTGGTGTTCCATGCTTCCTTATGTTTTTAAGCATATACCATAATTCATAATAAATGCTTCAGTCTAAATGTTCTCACCTTGTGCTTTTGCAGAAGTAACGTGTTTTACAGGCACGCTCACTAGCCTAAATTCACAAAGCCATATTCATATACTTGTGATCTGTATTTTAATATATAATCATTTTTGATAAGAGAGATTCCGTTCATAAAAATAAGCCATTGCATTGGCATAAAATACATTTTTTTTTCTACATTAAATACATTTTAACTGTTGCAACCTTTATTATCTCAAGAAGTGTTATTGTATGATTACTTGTATTATACTTTTATGAATTGAGGTTAATCCAGGAAGACATAGGCTAATAAATAAAGGGATCCCATTTTTACAGTTTTTTCTTTCTGTCTGTGGCGCTCCTCTGTTTTCTCTTTCGTACTTATCTTCCTATTACCATTGCATATTATTTATATCCTTGTATATAAATCCTTCTCTTTGTGTTTATATTTTTCACTCTCTCCCCACCATCTGTGGCTTTGCTTTTATTTCCTCACGTCTGGGACTATTTTTACTGATCTTTCAAGCAGTTGTGAGTTAGAACGGAAATCTGGAAATTCTTTGACTTTGGGCGTCTCTGACAGGAAATCAAGATATATTTCTATTAACCTCTTTATGCAGCAAAAATCTTTCGGCTTCATTCTTTAGTGTTCCAAATAAAACATATAGTAAGACCACAGGATTCCAAGCAGTGAAGATTCATAAGAGAAGGTTTTCTACAGTTTGATCAGAGGAACTTTTGTTTCTACAAGCCCTCTCCATCCATAGTGGACAGTCCCTACCCAAGTATTTATGGTAGGGGAAGTTCTTCAGTTGGGTTGGATATTTCCCATGCAATTGCTATTGTTTTTCTCTGAGGCCAGAGCAGGGAATGTCTGCTAAATGCTTCCTCTCTTTTCGATAGGTGGAAGAATGCATATTTGCCCACTGAGAATGTGTATGTTTATGCCATGATCAATAGTTTTAGTGATTGCTTGGTGGCTGGGTCTTAACTTTCCTAATAATTAACCACTAGGTCCCACTCAGCGCAGCCCAAAGGGGATTCAGACAACCCTATCTGGATACTTTTGGGTTTCATATACCCTACAAGCAATGTTCCAATGAGCCTTTAGAGTTTTGCTGAACATAGAGGAAGGTATCTCAGTAGGAACTTGTCATTTTAGGATGCTTTGTATTCTTTCTAGCAAAACTGTCCTAGAACATACAAAGCAACAGGGGAAGGAGTATGCCACACAGGGTATAGCTGCACTGATACCCTGTATCAGTGCAGCTGTAAGTCCTCTTACAGCTGCACTGATACAGGGTGATCTCTCTCTTGGTATTCAAGAATTATTTTTGGGCGAACTCATCATTTAAGGAAACCTGCCAGAAATTACCTAGGGCGTTGCCAAGTGGAATGAATGAGTTAATTTAAATATTTATTTAAAGGAGAAGTATGGCCAATGCTTTTCTTGCTCTACTTCTCCTATGGATCACAGAAGTGCAGTTTATTCTGCATTAATTGTTTTGTTTTTTTTAATCCCCAGCTTTTCTTTTAACTGCTGTTTCATGTTTATCAGCCCTATCACAAATATTGAAAACCAGAATTTCTATGCACTACTGAGCTCCTTTGTAGCAAGTTAATCAAAGTAGACAAATCTCTCATGGGTATCTTGTTTTTTCCTACAAACATTTACTTACCATCAGATCAGTTTAGAAAAGTCCTCCTAAATCATAAAAGAATGTTGTGAATTTCCATCACCTGAAACATCTAAGCTTTTCAGTGGCCATTTACTACAGAGTTCATCAATACTACTGTACTTGGTCCATCTTTTTCTTTGTTTCACCCTGAAGAAAATACTCAAGAAAGTGAACCAAATCCTATACTTTATCATCATTCTTTTCCAATATAGGAATGACAGGAACAAAAGGGTCAGAATGACTTTTGTTTCATACACCTGGATTGATTTCAGCCAGATCGGGCAATTCTCATCATGTCTGTGGGTAATGGCAGACAACTTGTGCAGATTGCTAATTCTCCCAAACATGATTGTAATTTTTTTTTGCTGAGAGAAGGCTGGTTGTGCTTACCTAGGCCTACTGGGTAGTCCTAGACATGTGAGGGTAATCAGTTCCCATAAAGGACACCAGAGGTAGCTGCTAAAGACTTCTTACAGAATATGATCACCCAAAACAAATTGTTCATTAGCTAGGATCCCAAGAGGAGGATCAACCTACCATGTTCTGTAGACTTTTTGGAAACATCAAGGTAATCAAATCCTGCTATAGTCCAACTAAATTTTCAGTGTGAGTTAGAACATTTTTTTTTAAAATCAGGCATCTCTGATCTGAAATTAAGATAAGATCGTCAAGGATGGTGCATCTGTAACTACTGAGTTGTCTACAGCTAAGAAGGAAAAACATGGGGGCTGATCTACTTGCATATAAACACTATTGGCCTAATGCCACTATGAAAAAAACTCTCCCACAGCCTTCTCCCCACCCTTTTGCCCCATGAATAAAACCACCTCATCTTTTCCTGATAGGCCAGCAAAGAGTTTGTGCTGCCAGGAACCCCACTATCCCAGTTGCCTCCCTTCAGTGCCATGATTATCTTGTTTACACCCCACTCAATACAGTTGGATGACACTGGAATTGTTTTTGAGCCACTGTATGTTTGTAATTTTTTTCATTAAAGTAGCTTGTAATTGAAAGCTGAACTCTATGCAAACAACCAAAGACATTGATGAAATAAACACATCGTGTCCCTCCCCTGCCTGTAATTGGATGGTGAAAGAAGAAGCAGCACCTTAATGATCACATATCTCTATTACCTTCCTACTAGCATGTTTCTTCTTAGCAAGAGCTTTGCAGCACAACCAGTTGGCTCCTGGTGCTGCCCCTTTATCTCCCCAGCTAAGCTCCGTTGCACAGGGACTGCGAGAGGCCAATATCTAGTCAAATACTTACACTCTTTGCATTTTCAATTTCAAACAACACTTTTAAGAGCATATACTGTAAGTTAGCCACAGAGATGCATTTATTTGGGTTTTTTTAGATCTGCCCATGCGGTTAAGTTTCATGGCCTTTTGGATTTATATAAAAATAAAAAACTAATTTATTTAGTGTGTATATATATATATATATATATATATATATATATATATATATATATATATAAGCATATGTGAAATGTAAGAGTCACAGATGAATGCCTTAATTTCTTAGAGCTTTTTTATGTGTTATTCAGGTTCCTCTGATTTGTGAAACGAAGCCAATAAGTATCCACCAGATCATGGCTTACCAGCGGAATGGTTGTGTTAAGAGCCGGAGTGCCCCCCACCTCTCCCACACAGCACCGGAGTTCCATCAAGTCCAGGTGGACCCCGAGCCAGAACTTCCCGAGTCACCAGAGCAGTGCACAGATAAAGATCACTGTACGATAGAGATCAGTGAGCTAGAGACTAATGTATGAAGGAGCTTGTGCTGTATAATAAAGCTGAGCTGATCCCACACCAGTGCCCTCATAATACTGCTGTGGAGGTGAAAGTAGGAAGAGACTGATGCTTTGCCTCATAAAGGTGACACCAACAGCAAAAAAAAAAAAACAACTGCTTCTCAAGGGACAGTTCTCATCAACTCACAACTCGCCTAACAGCCAACTTTTGTGGAATGACCTCACTATTACATCTGTTTGTGCAAGATGTGTGCTGGCACTTGTAATGTTCCTACCCTCTGTGGCTATTGGTAATCAATACTCATATAATACTGATTGCCTCCAAAAAGGCCTAAAAAAGCCTTTCAGAGAGCAAAGTTGCATCAACTGTACAGTTATAAAGACATAAAGATGCTGTGAACTAATTTAATTAAAAATAAAAAAAATAAAGTTCTGCAGATGTGATATATGTGTGTGCAGGTTAGCTAACTAGCTGTTAATTCCTCGGTGCCTACAATACTCCTAATGTATAGCTGTGACACCAGTGTGTATTGTTTGTTGTATAAAGAGCTCACTGAACTTCCCTTAGATCCCCACTCCTATTGAAGATGCACATTATATGATCAGACCCAAGAGATTGTTTCAGGGCTTATGTGTAAGGCCTCTTTCACACGGGCGCTCCGTATGTCCGTATATCACCCCATCCGTTTGCGGGTGATATACGGACATAATGCATGTCAATGGGATTGCGGATGTCAGCGGATGACGATCCGCTGACATACGATTTTCATCCTTTCAGTTCTGTTCCGTTTTTTGGAACAGAACAGAACCCTATTTTTCTTCCGTTTAAAAAACGGAACGGATGCAACATCTGATGTCAGCGTTGTCATCCACTGACATCCGCAATCCCCATAGACATACATTATGTCCGCATATCATCCGCAAACGGATGGGATGATATGCGGACATACGGAGCGGATGAAACAAGCGTCATCCGTGTCCGTGAAAAAAAAAAAGTGCCGGAGCGGAGAAAAAAAAAACAGAGCGGCCGTGTGAAAGAGGCCTTAGACACCAAAAAGACCAAGTAAACAAAGCTTTGGTTGAAATTAGGCAAATGCCAACTTCATGCAGACTGAATTTTTGTATTAAATTTTTTTTAGTATATTCTAAATGTTCACTTGAATTGGGGATTTTCTTTTCAGCTGTATATAAATCTCATCTTTTTATTTATACAAATAAAAAAATAAAATAAAAAAGTAATCAATGATGTGCAAAATATACAGTAATTCATCTGTGTTGTACCATTTGATTGACATTGGTTTGGAATTTAAAAAGAACTTGCAATTAAAGAAAATGTTTAATATATATCTCACAACTAAATCCAGGAGCAAATAAGTTATATATAATAGCATATTGCCAGTCCTTAGATGTGGTGGCTAGTTTTTTTTTTTTTTTAAGGCTTTTTTCCTACATTTTCACCTGTTGATCCTGCCAAGAACACACTTCAGTCAACTGTACTTTTGTCTGTGAAGGAGCAGCATTGTCACCCTAGGTCATGACTTTGGACTACAAAGAGGTCTCCAGGCCACGTGTTCAATGTGTTTCACTCTGCTCATGGAGCTTAGTCATGATAAGCAGACCGGGTTGAGTGAAACGCGTTGGAAGCGTAGCCTGGTTGGAGCCTGGGCTGACGCTGTCATACACCTTCTTACAGGGTTTTGCAGAGATGTGCGACTTCTAGGACTTTTCCCTTTTCCATTAGATGTCTAGAGATGGGACGAGCTCTGGCCTTGTCTGCACTGCAAGCGGGTGCTACATAAGAGGACCCGGTGGAGTCTTGAGTGGCCCCTGTCAATTTAGTTTGGGTCACATTTTACTGGCCTTTCTTAGTTTTTTATTTGGCCTCAACGTGAAACCAATAGAATTGTGAGACTGTAATCTGTGTGAGCACCAACAGACAATCGCCTTTTCCACTTAACAAAGAGGAGTAACAATGACTAAGATCTAAAAGATGGAAAACTCTACTCAGAATGATTTCGGAAAGAAATAAAATCTAAGAATACATTTTCAAAATAAAATTTCAATTAATTTAAGACATAAATACGCTACAGCATCAATCAGTGAGCCCCGTTTATTGTCGCTGGCAACTGTAACAAGTTAAAAAATAATACCTAAATAAGTGTCGTTATGTTTGCCAATGTCCAGGGACCAATTATTAGGTGAAGTTAGTGATGACAATCTGAGAACAATCATGACTTTGGTTTTATTTAATATTTTTATAGATAATAAAATTGTTTGAAAATAAAAGTGTAACTTTTTTATTCAATTTGCAACAATACATACTTTATAGGAAGATGTGCACTGTCACAACTATATATAATTTGCCAGCCACAAGATTTCTAATGAGAGTATTATCCTGATCGTTTCGCCTGTGTCTGGAGGTAACTTGAGGACCACCAGTATGTGGTGGCTTTTTTACCAGTGTGAGGCTTTATGTTTCTGAAGTGTTGATCATTTTACACTGCTAGGAAATTACAGCTGATTTTTTGGTGTCATTAGTCATTACAGCACACAATACTGGACATTTTATCCCCAGTGATGTTGGCACAAGCACTAACGGACATCCAGTTTGATGACTTTTAGGTTACATGTGGCTATGGCATTTTTTTTTGGTGGAGAAAGCTAAGACCCCGGTTAATATTTTTTGGTGTTTGTGACGCCACTGAGCAGATTCACCTTTCTATTTATCCCGGTGATCATTGTGACTGAAAAAGTGATAGAAATCCAAAAATGTTAGAATTATTACCACAGCAAGAGGTGAGGGTAAATCATCCAACGGTGACAAGTGTCTGTGTGACAACTGTCTAAGATGGAAATTCAAAGACAGACAGAGGCGCCTCTAAGTGTATACTTTATGCAACAGGTTTAATGAATAAAATTCACGTTAGTAAGCATATATTCATGCCCATAAAACAAGGTTCCAGTGTGGAGAAGTGTACATCATCCGGTCATGGACATCCGTCCTGCTGGAGCCGCAATCCTTTCGCCGTGGCCGGCTTGTACGGCAAGGTTAGAACCAGGAAGTAGGCTCTGTGTATTTGCTTTAAAGCGAGGCTTGGGGGATAGTCGAACCTGGATGATGTCATCTGCATGCGACGCGTTTCCGAGTGTGCTTGCTGCCTGGGGGGAGGGCAGCCGCGCTCCTTCTTCACAGCAATTAGAACCAGGATTTCGGCTCCAGCAGGACGGATGTCCATGACCGGATGATGTACACTTCTCCACACTGGAACCTTGTTTTATGGGCATGAATATATGCTTACTAACGTGAGTGCATAATTTTATTCATTAAACCTGTTGCATAAAGTCTACACTTAGAGGCGCCTCTGTCTGTCTTTGTTTTAGCCCTGTGGAACCCCTGGCTTTTGGTTTCTGGATGGCTGCCCTACATGGTGGACTTTTTCTCCCCCTGTGCCATTAATGACTTTTAACTCCATGGACTTTTGGTTCGATATGTGATCAAGCGCCTATTTAAGATGGAAATTCGTCTCACTTTTGCCTCTCTTTTCCTGCGGCATCTCTGAACAAGAAGTGAGGAGAGCAGGGCCACTGATAGGGCAGTACAGCCAGCCCTCCTGTACTGGGCCCGGGCAACATCAGCTTTAAAGGGTGGCCCAGGCACCTGGTAGGCAGGAGGGCCGGCTGTACTGTTTTATTGCAGCCACCATTCCTCTTCTGCTTCCCAAGCTTCTCCTCCTCTTTCTCCCTCTGGCTGCACTGCAGGGGGATTGGTTCTAGCACATGTGCTCCTTTCCATCTGCTGTCTGGGTCCCTCATTTGCCCCTTTCCCGCAGCACTTCCGGCTTCCCTCCTATCACCTCTTGCCTGCAGCTACTGCGGGCACAAAGGAAAAAAAATTCAGGATAGAGAGTGGGGAAAGGGGCTGGCAAATATGTCATTTACTGGCCCCTTCCTTTTTCTGAATGAACACAGTGAGCGATCAGTACCAATCACTCCTTTGTCTATTGATCACTGAAGCAAAGTAAACTGTATTTACTATGCTTCAGTTTGTGAATGAGCAGAAAGCCTCAGAGCGTTTCCTATTCGTTAATCTGTGCTGCTGAGGCTGCAAAGAAAGGCGCTGATAAATTTATGTCCTCAGTCACTTTCGGCAGGGAAAGGGAGGTCCTGTCAGTAGGCTGCATGGGGCCCCGTGATTTCTAACAGCAGCCCCGGAGAGGACATCTACTGAAAACACAGACCGCTTCCCTACTCTCCCCCCCCCCCCCCCCCAAAAAAAAAAGGTTATGGTTATACATACAATTTAATGTATAAGTTACCTAATTTTTTAAGAGAAAATTGTGTGATTGTCGGACCTAAGTGAAGGAAAACAGGGAAATAAAATAACAAAATGACATGCCATTGCCACCAAACTGCTGTTAGAAAAATTACATTTTTATTTTTGCTCTGCGTTTCATAAATGACCACCAAAGAACCTTACGATGGAGTGTACAAAGGACAGAAAGCATCTCTTTCCAGGGTGGAGACAAGTGACTGGGTAAGGCTTCATTTTGTCAGGAGGGTCCCGTCATCTCCCCCTTTCTGATGATTCACATGCGGCGCATTTTATTTTACAAATATTTTCCGCTATAAAGTTTTCTCAGAAAACAAATTAGATTACCAAACAATGAGGTTGTTCCAGCACTGTAAGCGTCACGCTAATAATGTCATAGCTTTTCAGGGCAGGTCATTCAGGGACAGACAGGAAACAGCTGATGGCTGAATGACAGGAGGGTTTGCTGTGAAAGTAACACCAACACATATATACATTCAATGGACACTTTATTAGGTGCAACCAGTCACTAACACAAATGACACATAACACATCCAACCTTGAAGAGGAAGGGCTGTAGCAGCAGAGCTCCATGCCAAGTTCTGTCCCTCGCAGGCTAAGAACATGTAAAGGAGGCTACATTGAGATCACTAAAACTAAAGACTGAGGTATTATAAAATTGTTGCCTGAATTTCTTATGAAGATAAATCTATGAAAAAGAAATATATATATATATATATATATATATATATATATATATATATATATATATATATATATATATATATATATATATATATATATATATATATATATATACACTATATTGCCGAACGTTTTGGGGCGCCTGCCTTTGCGTAACACATGAACTTTAATGGCATCCCAGTCTTAGTCCATAGGGTTCAATATTGAGTTGGCCCACCCTATAATTCTTCTGGGAAGGCTGTCCACAGGGTTTAGGAGTGTGTCTATGGCAGTGGTCCTCAACCCTGGCCCTCAGGGTCCACTAACTGGCCAGGTTTGCAGGATAACTGATATAAATCCCAGGTGATATCATTTGCTACTCAGTGATTGCAGTACTCTAGTCTGCATCTCTCCAAGGTAATACTTAAAATCTGACCTGTTAGTGGGCCCTGAGGACCGAAGTTGAGGACCACTGGTCTATGGGAATCTTTGACCATTCTTTCAGAAGTGCATTTGTGAGGACAGGCAATGGTGAAGCATGGCTCACAGTCTGCACTCAAATTCACCCCAAAGGTCAGTCAAGTTCCAAAAGTATTGGGCCACCCCTCCAAATCATTTGGCGGAGGGGGGGGGGGATTATCGTGTGGGTTTTTTTTTTTTAGGGGTTGGGCTTGGCTCCAGTTCCAGTGAGGGGAACTCTTACGGGATCAGCATACCAAGACCTTTTGGACAATTTCATGCTCCCAACTTTGGGGATGGCCCCTTCCTGTTCCAACATGACTGCACAGCAGTGCACAAAGCAAGCTACATAAGGACATGGATGAGTGAGTTTGGAGGAACTTGGCTGGCCTGCCTTAAACCGATAGAATACTTTTTGGATGAATTTGAGCGTAGACTGCAAACCAAGCCTTCTAGTCCAATATCAGTGCCTGACCTTTGCCTGATCAGTGCCCAAATGTACTTCTGGAAGAATGGTCAAACATTCCCATAGACACACTCCTAAACCTTGTTGACAGCCTTCCAAGAAGAGTTGAAGCTGTTATAGCTGCAAAAGGTGGGCTAACACAATATTGAACCTTACGGTCAACGGCTGGGATGCCATTAAATTTCATGTGCTTGTAAAGGCAGATGTCCCAATACTTTAGGCAATATTGTGTGTGTATATATATATATATATATATATATATATATATATATATATATATATATATATATATATATATAAATATATATATATATATATATATATACACATACAGGGCCGCTGTTAGAAATCATGGGGCCCCTCCTGATGGGCCCCCCCAACCCTGCCCCCCCCCCCCCCCTTGGGGTTAGAGGAAAAGCAGCGCAGACTTCATCTGCCTACACCTCAAAAATTGAAAAAAAGTTAAACATTGTAAATCAATGACCAACAGTGAAAAAAACACTACTAAGGGGTATACTAAGGGATTTCCTAACTAAAGGGAAATGGAAAGAATAGAGGTTTGCAAGTCTCTGTCAAACCCCCTCCCATTGGCCAGTGAGTTGGTATACGTTGGGGCCCAAATTTCCAGAGTTGGAGCGCTCAACTTGCGTCAGTCCCACAAAACCAGGCATAGGTACCCAAAATGTATTCCAAACAGGTAATACTATTCCCTTAAATAGTGGGCAGTGGCCTCATACAACCTAATTATTTGAGGACTCACCGATATGTCTGGACTCAGTGACTTCAACTGTGACACAACTTGGTGATGACCTCTTAGCAAACCAGGGGGCAGCACCGGATTTACAAATGGTGATCACCCACGGACCTGAAGTTGTCAGTGGCCGAGCCTCTCCGCATTTCCAGCCCCATAAAGACTTATCCAGTAGACAGCCTACTTCACCTTGTTCTCTACACTGTCCTCCACACAACTGCATCAAGCCCAGGAACTCTTTGATTTTTCCTCCTTTGCAAATCCCTGATCTGCTGGGACCTGTAGTTCCAAAACAGCTCTGCATCACCAGGCCCAGTCTCTCTGGGGACTACATTTCCCACAAGTCCTTGCTCCTCCCAGCAGGCTTTGTCCTCTCCCAGGGTGCACAGCATTCGATTAGAGCTTCCTCTGCTGTCTCTCTCTCCTCTCTGCACACACTGCTCTTTTTGTTGGCATTGGCTGCAGCATCAGTGACAGCCTGGTCTACACACACAAACACACACAGAAACAATTATTCCACTGTTGTAATTAGCCCACCGAACATGACTCATTCATGCCACAGCTGCTCTACAATGGCATGTCAAACACCCTCTAAAGAGCTACCCACTGCAGATTTCCCTGCAGAGGGCACCAGTGTTTAAACGAGCCCTAAGGGTATTGGAGAGGTGGAAATAAACCCATGTGAAGTGGCAGGAAAGCAGACCGCACAAGGCTGACATGTCCATTCCTGCCCCCTGGGACTTTGTCATTTAAAAGGACATTCTGATTTGCATGTAGGCAGGTTCAGTTTCTCCACTGTAGGTGTCACTATCCACAGCGGCACTGCAGATGGAGAGGAGGTCAGGAGGAACATGGTTCCTCTATGGTTTCCTGAGTCACTGGGGAAGCGATCAGATTGAATGCTGCTGCCGAATGTAACTCTGGCGTCCATATTGGGTCAGGCAGAGCCTTTCTAAGATCATGGCTCACAGGTTCTGTGTACTTTTGATGAGTTGGTAGAGTACGGACAGGTACTCCACTTGTAGGGGACAGTACTAGCGCTGTGGATAAGTTCCCAACGAGGAGGGAAAGCATAGGGTTGCATCTCTTCTGGACACTTTCCTGATTGGACACGAGACGGCCAGGCCACATTCTGTCCCTCTCAACAGAACAGTTGCTGTCAGTCCAGCTGGAATCTGCTCCTTTATAATATCTAATAAAGTGAGTGCACCCTGCTGGGTAGCTTGCCCACTGTGCTTGCTGTGAATCGTTGCTATATTACTGCAATGCAAGTTTAACGTTGCACCTGACTGTGTGAATTATTGGCGCCCACACGCTGCAACCCCTCCACCTACCACAAGTTCTATCGCCAGGGGGTAAAAATTCCACATTTCTATTGCTATTATCCTCTGCCTATACATGTCCTAAGTTATAGTCATATGTGATTGTATTCTTCTTGTGTTCTGCTGTTGATAATTGTTCAAACTATTGGTGCTAATTTAATGATTATGGCATCCACAAGCATGCTGGTATTAGCGCTATGTGGATGTTTATGCACACTGAACAGACACCCTAGTGTTGGCCCTAATTTCTAGGAATATTAGCACTTGGCTGAAAGTACAAATCTTACCCAAAGATTGGCTGACCGGGGGTGTCAGCAGATGTTGCATACGATTATATCCTCATCTGACAGTAATTTGTTGGACTGGATAATGGCCAGCTTATATTTTGCAGGGATCTTTACACTTTCTAAAAGTGGCAGGTGGTTTATCTTGAGCATGAAAGACAAATATTCCAGGTACTGTAGCAGGTGGTTTATCTTGAGCATGAAAGACAAATGTTCCAGGTACTGTATATACAGCTTCTTGATCTTTATTTGCAGTTCCATTATGTTTTAGAACCTATGATTATCACACATCCTTTCTTTGCCAACTTAAAGCTGAATTCCATGCAGATACAACTTAATGCAGCTCTGTATTCCTAAATGTGTTATTACATGTTCTTTTTAAATGCAGCTAGTATAAATACCTAAATTTGACTTTATATCAACAACTTGCATTCCCCAGGATAGCAGCATTCAGATTGGGAGAGAGGGGCAGCACTGCATGTAAATTTTCTGGTATGGACATGCTGATAGGTGAAGAGAGTAGATTTTTCAGTTGGATGACTTTATAGGGTTGGTTTACAAAAGGCAAACAGACAGCACTCTGCAAGTCCATTTGCTCCAGAGCTTAGTAAATGAACAAAAGCTCTGCTGACTACCATCATCCAATCACATGCAAGCAAAAATGCATTTTTTTTTGGTTATTTTCCTTGCATGTGATTGGGTGAGCTTTTCCTAATTTACTAAGCTTTGGAGCAACTGCACTTTGCAAAGTTACATAGTTACATAGTAGTTAAGGTTGAATAAAGACAATAGTCCATCCAGTTCAACCTGTGTAGGCACGCGTGGACGTAATCATTTCCCATACCCCTGAATGTTCTGATCCTTGAGATGTACTTCCAAGAGTCTTTTGAAAGTAGCCATACTCCCCGCAGTTACTACCTTTTGTGGCAGAGAATTCCACAGTCTTGTAGCCCTAACAGTAAAGAACCCCCTGCGAAGCCTGAGGTTAAAACGCTTCTCCCCTAATCGCATTGTATGACCTCGTGTCCTCATGCAATCCTTGCTACTGAATCGTTTTTTTTTCTATTATTGCAGTATTAAGTGCACAGTCGATTTGCCTTTAGTAAATCAACCCCTATCTGTCTGCTGATGCTCTTCATGGTTCAGTCAGCAGGTTGAGACTGGGATGATATCACTACTGTAATCCTTAAAGTTCCACTCTGGGAAACTTAAAAAGTCTCCCTTGCAGTGGCGCTGCACCTGCACCTCAAGGGGCGAATGCTTTTTTATACTTGGGGGGAGTAAAAGCACTTTAACTTATCTGATCCTCCATTCCCCAGATAGATGGTGCTCCCCCATGGACCCTGTATTAGTCTTAATGACGCCAGGACCTTAGACATGGGGGAGCATGGGGGAGAAGCAACACCATGGATCAGGCAACAAAATCCTGTTTTTTGTGCCCCCCTAGACCTAAATAAGGAGTTAACCTTTGCTGTGCAGAGGCAGCCCCGCTGCAAGGAAGAATTTTCAGTTAGTGACATCTACCTGGCTGTACTGTCTGATGGGACTGAATAGACAGAAACACAAATCCTTTTACAATATTGTCCATATATGTACAGTATTTCATTTGTGTATTTAGGCGTTTGCCTGGAATTCAGCTTCAAGGAATTTTCACTTCCTTTGTTAAAATGTAATTTATAAAATAGTAATAAAGATATTTTTGTAAAAAAAAAAAAAAAACATACACAAGTGCTTCGGCTGAGGTATAATGTCCAATTTTAGTCCTGGTCAATGAAGTTAAAGGAAAAAACAGAGCATAGTAACCATACTTACCTATCCATTCTACATTTTGTTTGATAACCACATAAATCTGTGTGTTGTTTTACTGGCCAAGCATTGTTAGAGGCAAAATAACTATAAAAAATAATTTATGTAATGCTTGGAAGTAATAGGTCTCTACCATGTAATATAATATCTGAAATGAAAAGACCTTGATATTACAGACTGGAAGATCACCTTGTCTATTGATTTACTTCTTAACATGTACAGTAATATAATATAAAAATATAACAAAAGCCAGCTTTTGCAAGATCCATAAAGATCACATTTCTTATGTAGATTCAATCTGATCCCTCTTTTGGAATGGCCCAGGGCAACCACTGTGCACACAATGAAGGCAGAGGGTGCGAGTCACACTAGATAGGTCATTGGAGTGAGGATGGTGTTGTATGGAAGTCTTCATCTGTTCACTAGACATCTGAAAAAGAAGAAACTTTGTTACAGAAGAAAACAAAAAAACAAAATGAGCGTTGGTAAGCCATTTTAAATAAGCAACCATCTCCTTGCTAGCTTAGTCTGGGGGCATAAATCCCCTTTATTTTTGGTATGAAGACTTGCAGATACCTTGTCTTTTATTAAGGCTCTACTGTAAAATCTACAGGGTTCACACTGGTTTAGTAAAAGGCTTGTTGGCTCATTATAGCCTAATATAATGTGTCTGGTTATAATTTTTTATGAAACGTACATGAAGTACAGGTTTTATCTTTTTCTGTCTTCCTCTTCTTCTTCCTCTTCATCTTCATCGTTTTCTGTTTCTTCTTCCTTTTTCTGCTTGGTCACCTTTGGTAAGGCTAAATGACTTTCAATGTCTAGAACTTGCAATTTATCGAGTCCATGGAATGTACTTTCTTTTACGGCTTCAGGAGTTAGCAAGTTAAACCTAAGAAAGACAGAATAAAAAAAAAATCACAATGTTGTGTATTAGGATGTAAAGATATTCCGTTTGATACACAATTATGAATTTTTTATGTATATATCATCATATATCAGAACAAAGATGTATTTAGTTTTTAAAATTTTTATATGTCAGCTCTTTTATACATTGAATATATGTCCTTATCATATTAGAAAATGTCATCATGTATTGTTTAATCATGAAGTTTTAATACATTTGAAACCATTTGTACTTTATATATGATTACTTTTTAGTGACCTGCCTCATTTAAAGTCCCATAACTATTGCACCTTTTCTTTGTTTAGACAATTAAGGATGGAGGCATGCCGCTATGGATGCTTCAGATCACAATTATTTTCCGTGAGCTTTCCTAAATGTTTATTTTCGCTCCTAAGGCCTCATGTACACTGGGTGTTTAACAAAAGCACATTGTCTATCTCAGCTGCCAACAGCCTGTAGAACTCTATCAGAGGCTGAAGGCTGCTTTGACTGGATAGGGCTGAATGGTTCACTAAGTGGTACTAACCTATGCACCCAGGAATGATTGCCTAGAGCGTAAGGCATTCATCCCTGGGTTCATACTGCCCTAAATCTTAGTATCACTCTGTGCATTTTCCAGCCCTTTCAAGCTGCAGCATTTAACCTCTCGTTAGACTTTTACAGGCTGCTAGCAGTGGGGTTGGATGGTGCACCTGTGCCTTACGCTTGCACAAAAACGCTGGGATTTGCTGCTCAGGGGCTAAATTGCCAGCATGCATGAAGCCTTGTGTTATGTTATGATCGAGGCACCCCTGTTAGGCCGCATGCACACTGTGCATTTAGCTCTAGTGCACAGGGCTCTGGGGTTTAGCTTCTGGTGCTGAGAGCATAGCTGTGCTGTCCAGCCACACTTCCAGCAGCCTGTCAAACTCTATGAGAGGCTGACAGCTGCTGCGGCTAAACGGGGCTGGATGGTGCACCTAACAGTATGAACATTTAGGGCAGTATGTGCACAGGGACCAATGCCTGGAACTCAGACATCTCTGCATTTCAGGCATTGGTGTTTGAGTGCATACTGCCCTAAACATAAGCAGGGCTAGCTGCACCATCCAGCCCCGTTTAGCCGTAACAGCATAAAGTTTGACAGGCTACTGCCAGCAGGGCTGGATGGCGCAGCTGTGCTCTCAGCCTGAAGCTAAATGCCAGAGCCTTATGCACCAAAGCCAGTGTGCAGGGGATCTTGGATAGAAGTCAGTGACCATACTTTTTCCACAGCAGTAAAGTAATAGAGTGTGATGACTGATCAGCCCATAGCCTGCAGATGAAAACATTACAACATTCTTATTTGATGCTTTCTTGTTATCACAGCACAATGCAGCCAATTAGAACCTGACTGGCTCACTGTGCTATCCTACCCTCTTCCAACACAAAGTGGAGCGAACAAGAAAAGGAAAAAATACTGAAATTAGCTGAGGGCACTGCTATAGACATAAGTACGAAGGAAATGTAAGATAAGTGTCTATCAAGATGGTATATAACACCTGCCAAGGCACATAAATACCAACCAGGAAAGCTATGTTGCAGAGGATGTGGGTCAAGAAGAACAATGGCACATAAATGGTGGGAATGCCCAAAAATACGGAAATTTTGGAAGGAAATTATGGTATGGATCCAAGAAATAATAGGAGTAAACATGCCCAAAAACCCTGAAACGTATCTATTACATAGCACTAGACTTACAATTAAGCAATATAAAAAGTTGGTGATACCACATTTAATAAATGCAGCAAAATATTTAATCCCAAAAATGTGGCAGGTAGCTGAAACTCCCGCCTTAAGAGACTGGGTTAGAAAAATAGAACACGTCTATAATATGGAAGAACTGTATTATATGGGCGATAATAAAATTGAAATATTTGCTAACATATGGACAGGGTGGAAAGAGTTTAAAGGCACAAAGAGATATTTGGAATTAATAGGGGTTTGAACGGAGGACAGAAGGAAGAAAAGGAGAGATAAGGAGGTTTTTTATAGGTGTAAGAAAGAGGGGGGGGACCGAGGGAAAGGGGGGAGATGGAGGGGAATCAGGGAGAAAAGTAAATGTAAGAGTATTATGTATATTTTTTATGAATAGATGTATTTTGTATAATGTGAAAATTAATAAACTTTATATAATATAATGCATGTCCCTCCACTGTGAAGACTCTCATAATTTACAAGAGTTAGGACTGCAGAAATATCAGGGTGCCTTGGAGTGGCTCTTCAGCTTATGCATGTATTTGCAAATTTGTGCAAACTAAGCCCCTGTTTTTAACGCACTGTTAGACAGGATAATTTGGTTGGTATAAGACTGGTTGGCGAGTTTAGCTGGGAATTTCCTTTAGTTTTGTTTTGCATGTGTTGCCCTTCCATGTGCTCCTTGATGTGAAGGCCAGTTATAGGTAGGGGCAGGGGCCATTTGTTTGTTACTGATTATAGGAAGCTAGCATAAAAACATATTGAGGAGCTCATTCTAGCTGCACAACAGCTGTATTTTCCCATAACATGACTGGATTAAACATATTTCTTTTTTATATTTTCCTTGCATTCAATTTTAAAATATACAAAATATTACATGGCAGCATATATACAATATTAGTGTTGGTTCTGTTACCTAAGGAAGATCCCTTTTATATTAGGGGTGGATTCAAAGGCACTGTCAGACAATGCAGCAATCCTGTTGCTCTGTAGGTACAGGTACTCAAGGCTCTCCGGTAAGTCCGATGGAACATAAGAAAGCTGATTCGTTGACAAATCAAGCAGCTGCAAGACACGTGGTAAGCATGTATCAGCCTTAGCTACATTTTCGACTTCAGATAAGAAATAATTCTAGATTAACTGTTTTTACATCTGGATCCTCTATACACTGTACAAATGAAAGGAAAATTCAGAAATTTTAGTTCTAGATGAGCAATAGTGCTCTACTCCAAAGACAGAGGCTCCAAAGGACAATTTTCCTACACCTAGGTGTCAAAGGTTTTTCAGCTGGGTCTCCAAGTTTTTATTTCTATATTATGAGGAATCTGTTGCATCAGTGTCAGACCATTATTTGACTTTTAACCCTTTCATGACCAGGGGTTATTGAAACCTGGATACCAAGGCCAAATTTAGCAGTTTCGGAATGCATTGGATAAACTCACAATACCCCTGTGACTGTTTTGATTACCAAATAACTATATTACTTTATATTAACCTTCTACTACCCATGTAATGCACTTGTGTAGTGGCAAAGAGGGTGGCTTTAATGCCCACATAACATAAATATTCTTCCATGGATAGCCAAGGTCTGTCTTGAGAGTGTGTTCCCAGTACAGAGACTGAATTGTCATAGACAGCTCTCGGTCTCTTGTTATGATTGGGAGCAAGCAGGACCGGCTCCTGATCATGTGGCCACTGCAAAAGCCAATTACAACAGTCACATGATGGGTCAGTCCATCTAGGCCCCTGCACCTATAGATCCACATGAAGGGACACCGGGGCTGGATGGCAAGTGGTTATTAATGAGTGGTTTTAAAAATACAGCAGCACCCTCAGGATGTGACCAATAATCACATACTGTTTGTACATTAGGAGAAACCTGATGACCGAGCTGCCTTACCTGGAGACTGCTGAGCTCTGCCCAGGCCCCTGTATAAATAGAGCTGATCTTAAGTTTATTGAAGCTTAGGTACAGTTCTTTCAGCTTTGACATCCCAGCCAGTGTGTCTTGTGGAATGGAGCTAATTTCATTTTCTTTCAATTTAAGGATCTCCAAATTTTTTGGAAGTCCAAATGGAACAGATTTTAATATATTGCCTGACATGTCCAACGTTTTTAGAAGCCTCAGTTTACGGAACGCCTCCTTATGGACTGAGCTACTCATAATCTTGTTATAGCTCAGATTAAGGTCCTCAATAAAATAAGTGGTGTTAAAGTCATCCTTGGAAATGCCAGTGATTTGGTTGTGAAGAAGCATCAGTGTCTTGACCCTGCGAGGAAGTCCTCCAGGTACCTTCTCCAACAAGTTGTTGTACATGTGAAGAGTATGCAGCTTCTTTAAACCCTGAAAAGCTGATGGATGAATGCCCCGAGCCCTCAGCCTGTTGTTATGAAGCAAAAGATACTCCAGGTTTTTAATTTGTGTTAAAACATCAACCGCTATTGACCGAATGTTATTTTTTTCCAAATGAAGTATGACAATATTACGGGGTAGCCCACTGGGAATGTGAGAAAGGCTATTGCTTGATAGATCTAGGTACTCAAGTCTGGTCAGCTTCCTAAAAAAGAGAAAGATTTAAAGGGTAAAAAAAGAGCGTATATCACTACAAGCAAAGATCAGCTTGTGCTAAGTACAAGGTTAGTTGGAGCAGATAATTTCATATTTTAAATAGGTATATGTGAACTTTGAAAGGAGCTGGCTGTTTATTCCTAAATTAGGTAGGCACACAACCTTTAGTGCCTATAGTATCTCCTTTGGGATCACTCAACATTTCCTTGTTTTATTGGTCTTGACTTTTAATACTAAGGGCTCATTTATAACAGGGAGCAGTTCCTCCATACTTTGTGGCAATTTGCGGCCCATTTAAAAAATGCAGGCCATGGTATGCAGTCTGCACTGTCCTACAGAGTTATCCAGTCTCTCTCTGATTGGAGAAGAGTCAGTCATATGACTTTGACAGGTCCCACTTTTTTTTCTCATATATTTTTTATTGTGCTTCTATTGCTTTAGAATCCAAAATACATAAATGGACAGGCTGCACCATTGTTGCCTGTTTTAGCTTTCCTCTTTCACTTGTCTGTTCATTGGAAAATCAAAAAGCACTGTGATCATGCCAACTGACCCCCGATCTAGATCCATCTTCAATCACGTTGCCCGCCTCACCCCAGGACCCGAAAAAAGAAAAAAGAATCTCCCGCTGTCTGCCTGCTCCTTCGTCTGATATGATGTCCCGGGGGGAGGGGGGGACAGGACATTGTTTTTTTTAATAAAGGACTCATCAAAAACTTGTGACTCACTTCTTACACTTTTTTGGTGAATGGGTAGGTGAATGGGTAGGGGTACTATGTACCTCATATTTATTCACATGGGGGGGTCAGGATCTGGGGTCCCCCTTTTTCTACATTTTGATAAGCTCCCTGCTGTCAGACCCCCCCAACCACCGGCCAGGGTTGTGGGGAAGAAGCCCCTGTCCCCATCAACATGGGAACGAGGTGATTTAGGGTGGGGGGCCCCTAAGCACCCCCCATGTTGGGGGCATGTGGCCTGGTGTGGTTCGGGGGGATGTTCACTTGTGTCCTCCCTTTCCTGACCTGACCTTTCCTGACCTGCCAGGCTACATGCTTGGATAGGGGTCTGGTCTTGGATTTTGGGGGGACCCCATGCCGTTTTTTATTTGCTTTATTTTCTTTTTTTACATTCAGCTGTCAGTGGGGAACCCCGCTGACAGCTGATGACTCATCGGTTGATAATGACGCGGTGGCTGGCATTCCGACCTGCTCCTTAACAACAAGCTATTCACAGTAGAGAAAAAAAAAACGCAAAATGCATGAAAACTGCATACAAAAACGCATAAATGTGGGTTTAAAAATGCAAAGTGCACCACAAAACAACCGCAACTGCATAGATGTGAACCTAGGGTTAAAAATCACATAAAAATTATACTTTGTCTTCTTCTTTGATCCCATTGCATTTTTTCAAAATGGCAAATTTTGCTGTAATCTCCCAATTTTTGACAAAATTTCAGAAACAATAAAATGGTGGTTGCAGCACAGCATTTCTGAAAAAATCCATATTAAAAATACAGCCAATAAAAAAGCACATTCTGGAAGTAACAGGATTGTCTCCTGAAGGCCAAGAAGTCACTGCTCTGCTGCACTCACTTTTCAGAGGGGGGGGGGGTAGAAACTGCCGTCAGGGTAAAAGAGGGCTAATACCAGTCCAGAGACTGCCGAATTGGATATTTGACCACTGTATGAACTTTTGCTGTTAAAAAATATTCATCAAGCAAAACACTTCTGGGCATGTCATATGCTAATCCTCCGTTGCAATCTGTGGTTCAACTGTATCTGTCATCTCCTTCCTACATCACTCCTAGGTAGAGGCTTGTGTGTTAAATTACAGAGCAAAACAGAGGATGGGGCTTCCTACATGTCACTTATGCCTAATTTTTATCCAAGGATGTCTTGTATTCATCACTTTAGAAATTTACAATTTTTCTGTTGAAGAGTGATTGTTATTGTCTCACCCAAATGTCTCATTGTTCATCCCGTCATTTGTCAGGAGATTGTGCTGCAGGTAGAGCTCCCGCAAACCAAATAGATGACTAAATGCTCCTTCTGGAATCTTTTCCAGCTTATTGTTCTGCAAGATAGAAGAATATTATACTTTGGTTGTGTGTTACATACTAATTGAACATTAGGAATTAGTGGAGATGGTTCCCAGGTTAGGGAGATTCACCCACTCTATTTGTCCTGTTTAATGTTATCACAGAATGTGAAAGAGAAAGAAAATTCCAAATTTTAGGTTGTCCCCAGAACAATAATAGAGTGAAAATATTCCAATGAGGACACTAGTTCTGGTGATCCTGGTGACAACCAAAGATTCCCTCCCTTTGAAGGGATGTCTTTTCACCTACTATTTTGGCTATGGGACAGAAAGTGAAGGGAAATCTCCCCTGATTAGGATGTCCCTCTTCTCTCCTCAGTTGTCCTTCTTTTTGTTATAAATTTACACCTAAATAAAAAAATGCAATTTTTGACTACCAAAAATGCTAACCTACACTAAACCTAAACACCCAATATTAAAGAAAAGCAATGGTGAGAAAAAAACCTTGTTAAAGTTAGTTTTATGCATTAATTTTTTATGGTTCCGATAAATTGGGGTGTGGCAGGGGTGTGCCCTTTGCATCCAAATTTTATGCTAAAATGTGTCCCTCTTTCTCAGCTCATAAAGCTGGAAGGAATGGTCTAGTACAGTGATAGTGAACCTTGGCACCCCAGATGTTTTGGAACTACATTTCCCATGATGCTCAACTACACTGCCGAGTGCATGAGCATCATGGGAAATATAGTTCTAAAACATCTGGGGTGCCAAGGTTCACCAACACCGGATTAGTATGTGTACTTTCTCTATAAGGCTGCCAAACACACAATGTTGTATTGCTGACCATAACTTTCTTTCTCAATAATGTCCGCACTCCCAATTTTTTGCACAGGCGAAACAGGGACAGAAATTAAGGGAAAAAAGTTAAAGACAAATATTTTACCTCTTCCATACTTAATCTAAAACAAAAAAATATATTTTTGGCTGGAGTTTGGCTTTAAGATTGGTCAGATTTCTTCATATACTGTACAGTATAGGCTTACTAAACATACTCACGGTGCAAGTCTACAATTTGTCAATTTTGGAACATTTGAACTTTTCAGTTTTCCAACAGGATTGTGCTGAATTAGTGTACCTTCAAATGCAGCTTGTATAATGCAGCAGGCAGGTTCCTGGGAACGTACTTAAGGAAGTTGCTTGACATGATAAGGATCTCAACGTTGTTTGATTGGTTGAACACATTGTCAGGTAGACCAGCGTCTGTCAGTTTATTGTTGTGCAGATACACTGACCTGGTGAGAGAGACCATGCCATCATTTTCAAGGCCATTCTGATACACAATACATTACAAAGGTCTACTTTTTTTGTTCTTATGAGATTCTCCATTAGCCCATCTAAAATGTTGAATGGCAAAGAGACATTCCAAGACAGCAATTTTAGAACAGAGGAGAGGTAGGAGAAATGGCCCACCGGAAATGCCAAAATATGCAGTGGTTTGCAGGATTTAAACCTTTAGAGAGTTGAAATGGTCCCTTCGAAAACGATATTTTAGTGATTGGGTTTAAATAAAGTCCATATTCAAGTGGATGTATAATGTAGGTAATTCATATTAAATACCTACTGTAGATATAAAGGGCACAATAAAAAGTTGTCTTAACCTCTTCAAAATGAACTAGAATGCCTGTTTTTTGTGTATGTACAGTATGTATCATAAAGAAATAGATCTTTAGTGAAAATGTTTAATAGGAGCCTGTGAACAACTTAAAATATTGCAGAAAAAGCATAGAAAATCAAATTCTTTTCCATAAAGGAGTTTTTTTCACTTGCAATTAGACGGTCCATTTAGTTCTGAATAAATATTCGGACAAATTTTTCGTTATTTGGAGATTCAGATATATCCGAATCCCTGAATTACAGTACAAACAATTTTTACTAAATTCTCGGAATAACAAAACTAAATTTGTCCAATTTTTGGAATTCGTCCGAATTTCCGAAATTCAATTTAAAATTTGACTCGAATTTTACATCGAACTTGATTCAAACTCGAACTGTAAACATATTGTTTAAATCAAAGACTGTGTGTGTTATTGGCATACCATTTCAAAATAATGCGTTTTTTGTTTAGCCAAAGGTGATTAAGAGCCGGTTCATAGGGGCGACCCGACTTGCCGGGGCGACCTGTGAAGTCGCGGTGCACATCGCGCACCGGGACCTCTGAGCGACATGCACGGACTTCATATCATTGAAGTCAATGCAGGTCGCTCCAGGTCGCCCCAAAGTAGTACAGGACCCTTTTTCTAAGTCCGAGCGACTTCGCTCCTATTAGAACGGGTCCTGTGCTAATCTATGGCAGGCGACCCACGGCGACTTGTCAGGCGACCAGGTCGCCTGACAAGTCGCCCCAGTGTGAACCAGCTCTTAATGAGTCATTGTAAACATTTGTTGAAGATTTTTCTATTGTTCATTTCACTTTGCAAGTGTAAAATTGATAAAAAAGAAACCAGTAAAATATAAATATTTAAAGCATTTATACTTGACATTATTTTTTCTCAGCTGGCTAAAACTTCTGCACAGTATTGTACATAGTAAAATGTTTAAAGAAAGATACTCCCCCCGTGGTGCCATTTGAGCTCTTGAAAGCCAAACTGACCTGGATCATGTTAAACGAACGGATGGTGGCAATTTTGAATGATAGGATGCGAATGTTTGATAAAACTTGGGACCCCTGGATAAGGTACCTGGCGGGCCCCTCATAGCCTTGGACGAGTTGTTGCTGGGGCAATTTCCCCCGGTGGGGTGGACGGGGCCTGGGTGTCGACCCTCGACCCTCTACTTTTTCAATAGCCGCTGATGTTTCTTCCCTTTCTCTCACTCTTCCATTCCTGCTGCCCTCCCCCGCTGTTTCCTCCTTTTCCCCCAGTCTGATCCCCCCCCCTTCTTTTTTTTTTTTTTTTTTTTTTTTTTTTTTTTCTTCTTCTCTTTCTTTCTTTTTCTTTTTCTCTTTTTTCCTGGTATTTTCTGACAGTGCATGGACGACAGGCTGTGCCCCCCACTAGTGGAGGGCTTGGTATTGGGGCCGGGGTTGGGGGTCGTCCCCCCCAGAAGGGCGCAGTAAGTTCCCGTAGGGGCGCCATTGGGGGGTCGGACCCGGACCGTCGGTCCTGTGGTGTGTAATGGCGGGGGCACTGTCTGTCCATGTGTCGCTATGCTTCCACACTGATGGTTGGATGCCTAACTTCAGTTTACATTTTAGGTTACAGTCTTATTGACTACTCATTTTTGATTTTGTGTTTTATTTTGCATTGGCACCATTGTATCTCCTGTTTTCTGAGATATTTACTGTATACATAAGAAGTAATTGAGCCATGTTGGCTCCTTGTGCACTGTTAAAACTTTCTTTCCAAAACTTCAATAAAAACATTGAAACATAAAGAAAGATACTCATTTTTTAATTAGAACACTTTGCATATTTTGAATAAACGTATTAATAATACAAACAAAATCAATGCGTATAAATAAAAATCTAAAATTTTTGAATCTAACGTTTCGAATTGGGAAAAAAAACGGTAAATTTGAAGAAAATTTGAAAAATACATAGAACCAATTCTGAATACAAATTCCAAATACGAATCCCGAATACGAATTGAACAAATCAACCAAATTTAACAAAACTAAAAACCTAGACTAACGAATCTAAACGAAACAAAACACATTTTTTTCATCATGCACATGTCTACTTGCAATGTGCCTGTCACGCTCTGGAGTCAGGTTTAGAGGCAGGTAGCTATAGCAGTGCAGCAGCACCCACCCACAAGTGGGACAGGTATACAAGCAGGTCACCCTGATTGAAGACTTGGGATAACCTAAGGTGTGGGTGTAAGTACTAACTGGCATTCACCAGAGCTCCTGATGGTGGAGATGGGTTTTGCTGCTTGTTAGTACCAGGTCCCAGTCCTCAGGATCGCTCCACCAGGAGGTGAGGAGGCTGGGGTTCAGTAGCGGATAAAGCAAGTCACAATGTAACCTCAAATCAATGTGTTCATAATTATAAAATCACAATAGTTACATAAAGCAAAACTGCATAGTTGTGGGTCCCCATGACTGTTTTCTCTAACAAACTATGAGTACGGTCCCAGAGTATTTCCAGCTAAATTTCTCTTCTTGGTTATGGATATGTGTCAATTCTGTCAGATTTTTACTGCTATCCAGAGCTCTCCCCTCATTTCCCCTCTCAGAGATTTCCCCTCATTTCCTGTCCTGTTGGCAACATTTTACCAGACAGGAAACGAAAATAACTCTCCAGCTACAACACTGAGAGAAATATTTTTTTAAGTAGAGTAGGGGAAGGATAGAACACCTGTCAGGTTTAATTATTGTCTGTGATCCTGTGTAGATTTTCTCTCACTTCCTGCTTGGGGAAATCATTATCAACAGGACAGGAAGTGAGGATAAATCTCTTCATAGAAGCCCCAGACTGCAGTAAAAATAAACTCAGCAGAGGTTCTTATCTTTACCCATTCTATCCCAAACTAGAAAAAAAAATGGAAAATTGTATCAAATATTTACCGTAATTCTTTTTTTCTGGCACCAATCCATGGCAGAATACATGTGTTAGTGGCCGCGTCTACTTCCGCCCACAGGACCAGTGCATGGCTATAAAGAGTTGACGCACACAGAACCATTCCCTGTACATCGTTAGGAATGAACTAGGTGGGTTTAGTATGCTGCCATGGATTGGCACCAGAAAGGAAAATTGCGGTTAAGTATTTGATACAATTTTCCATTTTCCTTGTGCCAACATGACAGCATACATGTGGTAGACCAATACCTAGCTAACAGGGTGCCAATCAAATCCTATCTTATAAGAAAGTAGATATGCTACTGCCTTATCGCAAAAGTCTGCTGTAGTGAGGACCATAAAAGGACCTATTTTGTTTGCTGTCCTGCCTCTCGTGTGGGTTTACATCTCCGCCTAGGATGCCCATGATGCTGCTGGTCAAATGTGCAGCAGAAACTTTAGGTGGCTGCAGCCAAGCCATATAGTGGGCTATTTGAATTGTCTTTAAGAACCGCAAGGAAATTGTGCACTGGTGCCTTCTGTCCATGTTGGTTTCTAAGGATATAGATATAGCTGTTCTGGCTACCTAAACAACTGCCCAGCAATAGGCAAATCACCTGTCCATAGACCAAATCAACCTGTCCGCTGAGGAACAAAGACCTGTAAAGGTCTGTGGTGAAACTAGGCCAAAGGAATTGCCTTACATGAGGCTAAACTTAGTTCTAGGCCTCTCATACAAAAGTGGAGAGCCAGATGGCTTCTTGTCCAGAGAGCTTGCATTTGAGAGCAGAGTATGTGAAGTTATCAATAAGGAAAAGCACTCTGTCCTGAGCTGTCAGCGGGACCATTCAGATATTCCCAAGGCAAGTCAGTTCCAGTGACGAGAATGTTTCACGGAGGCAATAAAGCTAGTACTGGGTACGGCATCCTAGTACATGAGGTGCTGATGAGAGGACAAGGGGCAGAACCCCAGATTATTAGTGCATGAGCCCTATAGCATGGCACAGAAATTGCTGAAGGGATGGGAACATTAATTTTCTTTGATGCCCACAAAAGCCAGAAAGTCTCCCAGGTAAGCAATGCAAATTCTGTATAGTTCTATGGAAAACTTGCATCTGAACCCAGTCCCTTAGAGCTTCAAGTTTCAGAACAGGTAATGTCCACCATGGGCTTTAGAACTGTGAACTGTTTGTCACCAGAACTAAGGCAAAACCCCTTGACCTGAAAACAGATCTGCTGTTAGAAACCACAGGGTCCTATAAAGCCACCCTGACAGGGCATCAACACTTTAAAGCTATGCACTGATCCTGTGTTCCTGCTGACATGTTGGTGCCAGGAAAATACGTTTTGAGCTTAGCATATTTTAGAGGGGAACAGAAAAATATTTTCTGGCCATTTAAGGCAATGAAAATAATTTTAGGGTGCTTGTTTATATACATTTAAAAATGTAAAACGAAGTGCAGGAAGGAATTATTTTCTCCCATGGAAGTAAATTGATATGTTTTTTTTGTTGCCTTTCCTTACTCAATAGACTTTTGTTTTTTCAAGTTAAGGAATGAATTCACTAACTATAAATCAATACTGTATAAATCACTTTAAGTTTGTCTTATGTATATGTACACACACCTACACAGGTTGAACTAGATGGACTATTGTCTTTATTCAACCTCAACTACTATGTAATCATATATATAGCCATTTTACATTCCTTGTTTCTCACCGTAGATTTGGTTTATGCCCAAAAGTCATGCCGTAGATTTTAGTTATATAATTGGCTGCAAAGTCCGCACTCATCAGTGAGCTTGGGAGGAAGCGGGGTGCCAGAGTAAGCTAAAAATAAAAAGAGGTAATAGTTACAAAAAGTTTTAAAAATAAGCAAGCATTCTAATTTTTGTATATTCACTCTTCACTGGAAAAAATCATTGTCCTGTATTCATTCATGGTTAATTCTGAAATTTTGATTATTATATTTTTGGGTGTATATATATATTTTAATATGGGAACAGGACATGGCTTCCCTAGGTACATGATGATTTAAACAGGCTACAAGTGCAGTCAGATCCTTATACACTCAGTGCTTACAAGCTGTAAAGTAAGGGACAAATCCAGGCCCCACTGCTGCTAACTGTAAAATTCAGCCTGGAACTCCTTTTGGCCAAACACAACGCGGGTTGGAAGAGGGACTTGTTGGAAGGCACTGCAGTAACAAAAAATGCAATGCTCATCCCAACCAAAGATCTGGCCTCAATTTCTGCATCCATGTGGAGCCAGGCGTCTGAATTGTTAATTCACTAGAAAACCTCACACTCTTAGCTTTCTGTAACTCTGCTCATCCTTTACAACCTCAGCACAGAACTGAAGGCTCACAATATATTGAGTAGAAAGGGTTACATTATCATTTCCCTTAGAGAGAATCTATCACTGGAAAATGAATTTCAAATAAACTCTTCCCATATAATTATCTGTGCATTTAGTGTACTTTATGCATATTATTCACCCGTACAAGCTTGAGATTGCTGCTGGGCTCTGCCATCATGGATATCATGTACATAGTATTCCTCTTTGCTTCTCTGTCAGCATAATAATGTAGGGAGGCCAGTGCTGGACAAAGTCCCCAGGGGCCCGAGGCAAAGATAAATGGGCACAGGGGGCACATTTGGACAGTAGCATTGTCAGTCTGGTTTGAGGGGATAGTTGGATGTACTAGCAGATTTAAAGTGATACTAAAGTCTGTTTTTTTTTGTTTTTTTTTATGATTTTGTGTTTAAACTTTATCATACCCGAGATGTTATAAAGAAGAACGCACAGTAAAAAAAAAATCATATGTAAATAGTTAGTTTGGGCTGTTCGTCCTTAAGAATTACATGCAAAATAATGGTACCGCTTTCAGCACCTAAAACAATCATACCGCCAGGGAGGTTAAACAAAGTACCGTATAGGACATGCAATTGGAGTACCAACTTCATAAACAGTGGGCATTATATAATATTTTTAAAACTCTTTTATCACACAATTTCTGAGAGTCAGTAAATCTCAACAACAGCTTTTTACAGACATAAAAGTGCAAAGAAATATGGAAGAAAACAACAAAAAAAAGTATAAACTCAAATAACAAGCGAAAGTCATGGAGTGTGCAATACCTCTGCCAGGCATATCTGTAAGATTCTGGTACCTCCGGT
Organism: Pelophylax lessonae; assembly: GCF_965119305.1. NCBI lineage: Eukaryota > Metazoa > Chordata > Amphibia > Anura > Ranidae > Pelophylax > Pelophylax lessonae. The sequence continues at coordinate 238,835,071 of NC_138775.1, read as the reverse complement.
ACCCTTAATCACCACTTTCTCTGTAATGCGTCCCACCTTTTTCTTCAGGTGGTACGCATATACCTTTAAGAACGATGATGTCACTGCTGAGCGCCGCAGAGCGGCTATTTCAACCGCCGGCGGTCTCACTCACATTGTTCGTTCAACCGCATGGTTGGTTCGATCAAGCCATGCCTGAAGCAGCCATACCTGATGTTACTCGCTCATGTATCTCGCTACCTGGACTTGTTTCACTCACTGATCTTGTATCTCGCTACCCGATCACTCTTGGAATACTGCTTCTACTTATGGCTATCTCACCCTGCTTTCCTGCCTTGTTATCCACATGCTTTCAAGCCTGTCTCTCGATCGGAACCTCCAGCTATTCCCTTTACCTGGAGCAGACCGGAACCTCGCTACTGATCCCTGTATCTCGCTACCGGATCATTCCTTATCTACTGGACCTCTCTAAACTACTAACATTACAAGTGATAAGTACCCCGCAGGGGAACCCTCCATAACCTTATTGCACTATCTACCTATGCACATTAAGGACTGTTACTACCTATCCATACTATCCTATCATCTGCACTGTTACATAGATTGCTAGCTCTTGAGCCTACTACCATCTATCATCTGCACTGCTGCATAGATTGCTAGCTCTCCTGTCTACTACTATCTATCCTTGCACTGGGTTAGTCTATCCTGTATTTGTCATCTGCTGTCCTCACCACCTGTTAGCATACTCGATACTAACCTATCTGCATTCCTAAATACCATCTTGAACTCTCCTATACAAAACCTATCAAGTGATTACCATCCTTGTCACTGTTCACACCTGTCCCTTCAGCACATCACCTTCATACTATCATATACATCCTATCACTCCAGGAACATCTCATAGAGGTGTACATTTAATAAACAGAGAAAAGCCGTGATCCTGAGGATCACGACTGATCTCTGATGAGTTACCGTTTAGTTTGCTGAGATGAGGAGCAGAGAACATGTTCTTCTCTTCTCATCACAGTACATGACCGTTTCTGTCACAAACGGCCAGTTTAGAAAAGGGAGATCTGAAGATCACACAGCCGTTATTCTGAAATATCTCCATTCCAGATTCCCCAGCTCAGAGGTGGAGAATCAGGGGGAGAAGCTGTGTGATCAGAGGAAGAAGACTTCTTTCTTCCGATATATCAGCACCAGTGGGTTCAAAATTAAAAAATAAAAATATATATATATATATGTATATATGGTATGTATGTATGGGTGTATATATATATATATATATATATATATATACATATACTATATATATATATATATATATATATATATATATATATATACTGTATGTACTGGTGTATATATATAATGTATGTACATATGTATATACACTGTATGTATATATGTATGTATACTGTATATGTGTGTGTGTGTGTGTGTGTGTATAGATCGATAGATATTCAGTAAGTTTTCATGTGTCAGAACATGTCATTACGAGTGCTTTTAAACTTTGGTTTCACTTTTAAAACTTGGCGGCACTGTAATCTCACAAAATCTCGTGAGATTACAGGCAGTCCACCCAGTTATACAGGGATCACGGCCGTTTTCAGAGAAAAAAATTCTCCTCTGATCACCCTTTGGGAATTGAAGTTCTCGACCTTCTAAACTGGGTGCCAGAGTTGATAATTTTTCTCTGAGAATTGCCGAGAAGTGAACTGAGAGAAAACTTCTCAGTTTACTAAACGTACACCTGAGTGTGTATATATCTGTATGTTGAAGCTGACAGGCCCACGGTGATGAGTCCTGGAGAGTTGGATCTGGTATTCAACACATCTCTACATGACTACTGAGTGGAGATTTTGCAGCTGCAAATCCAGCCTATAATAAAAACGCAGGAGCGTTACAATATCATTCAGAAGCATAAAAAAGAAGGCATTCATATTGGATCAAGTGAACCGGTAATAGTAATGTTCACTGCCCACTTTATTATTTATTAGCCCTAGGACCTCAGAACATACCCATTGGCACTCATACGTTCCTCTGGTTAGAGTTGTAAAAATCAAGTGAGTTGTGGGGTGGGCAACCCCAGGGGTGTGTAACCAGTTTTGCCAAATATTCCTAAATTTTTTGGATGCCTTCCTACGCTGATAGGTATTCTACTTTCGAATAAGTATCATATTGACTTGTTAAAACCATTGCTGACACAGAGATTGGGTTATAACCAATAACATGCTAACAGCTTTCTGGCTAAATAGAGCAGTCTAATAGGAGCTACCTAGGTGGGGGGGGGGGGGGGGCAGGGGGGGGAGTACAGTTCTTCTTCCAAGCCACCAAGTAGACAAGTTAGCGGGTCTATATTCAGTTGTACTTGATATACTTTATTAATCCTTAATCACATCCTGCCAGTATTGCATTAGTTTGGGACATTTCAATAACATATATATTAAGTTCCCCGGATGAGCCTGGCATTTAGGGCATAATGGGGAGTTCCTCCTGCCCCAGGTATGCAGCTGCACTGGAGTTCTATAAGTGCGATCGAGAATCAATAGGTGTGACAATTTTTGGGCAGATGATACTGAGACCAAAGGACTAGCAACCAATATCTGCTCCAAGCTGTCTCCATCAATTGGTCCAATACATTTTTCCCACTTCTCTCTACAGGACTAAAGATCAGGGGCAGGGGCAGTGAGTCCTGAGGCAGCCAAACGCAGGACTGAACATCTACCTTGGAGTCTAATAACATTACAGAGTTGTAAATACTTATAATAGCAATTCCATAATAAGGGAAACTCTGAGTTGTAAAGGTACCTAGCCCTAGTGTCTATCCAGGAGGAATAGTTCAAATGTTTTCCCAACTCGTCATAAAATCTATTACACCAAATAGTTGTTCATGTGAGAAAGCCTTCAAGGCCAACCATGTCTAGTTGCAACCCGGGGCTTCAGGGAAATTGAAGTGCAACTGTAGGGCAATTAGACAGAGCAGCGGGAAAGCCCATCTCCATCTTCCACTTTAAGTTTTAGAGCATGGAATTGATAGAGCCCCTGCCATTTTTTTTCTGTCTGTGTTAAAATTCCTAGCACAGCCTGATTTCCAAGGAATTTCCAAGAAATTGAAAGTGAATCTGCCCAAAGTGAGGAGTGAGAGTTATTACCCCTTTGAATAGTTGTCACTGTATCCCGACAAAGGTTCTTCACCTTTCCTACTCTTTCTAAAAAAGGCCATATGTTTTCTAAGTATGCTCTTCTGCTTTTGTAATGTGACGTGCTGGTGAACAAACAACTGGTTTGGGAAATAGGAAGAAGTGAAATTTAAATTGCTGACATGTTCTATTCTAAGCCATAAGGGAAACTGCCAATATCTCATCAACCAGGACTCAACACATTATAAAAATTGTCATGTGATGCCAATTTAAACTGAACTTGTAATAGAGGTATGCCAGGAAAACTAAGATTGGCAGTGTACAGGAACTCCCCAGTCTGATGTGTCCCAGAGTACTGGACCCCCCAGAAAATCCTATGCATATATCAAGAAAGGGAGCAGTGTACTTTTGTGTCCCCTTTGCATAGATTTCCTTTTCACCGGGAAAGAAAGATTGGGAAATCTTCCTGATGAATTTTCACAGAGCTCCAGCAGTGGACAGGGAGGTAGGTGATACTGTTCAAGTTGGAGCAGAAACTTGCTGTACAGTTTAAATTTTACTCTGCCTGCCATATACCTGCCAAGACCCACTAGATAGGAGAATAAAAAAAAGAGCAGGAAAAAAAAAGACAAGTATAGAAAAAAAAAAAAGTAAGAAAAAAAAAGAGAAAAGAATAAATATAATGGACACAAAAAGAACGTGTAGAAAAAAATATTTACCATAACATTTAACAAGCCAAAACTAGTCTAATTAATATTGTTCTTTCACATGCCTGAGTATGTACCTAGGCAGGAAAAACACTTTTGGCTCCTGGGGCCTGAGGGCTGCTAAGTAAGTGCCTCAGACTGACCCCATGCCACATATTGACACATAGGAGGTGAGCAGAAGTTTTTCTAGTGGGAGCACAGGCAGTAAAAAAACCCGCCATGTATACTATACACTATAACTCAACAAATGGACTGTTACCACACACCAAATGGATACAAATTGGCATTTTTAGTATCATAAACAATGGACGGCCTAATTACATACATAGTAAGTGGCAGTGGCGGCTGGTGCTCAAAATTTTTGGGTCCAGGTTGGACCAATCACAGGACGCAATCGTGAATGGGAGTGTTCGGGGCGCATCTCTCTCTGCGACCCGAGGACACTCTAAAAGGCTGCCAATCAGCGCAAAAGAGAAGAGGCACATGATGCCAAAGTCCCCACCCCTCCCATAGCCAGCAATGTGCCTGGCGCCCCGTTGGCATCTTAAAGGTACAGTTTTTTTTTATGCTGAATTTTACTGTGACTAGCCTTGGGGAGGCAGCGCCCATGCGCCCCCTATTGACCAGTCGCCACTGGTAAGTGGAGGCCTATATTAGTACAACCATTCACGTATATGAGTTTTTGGTAAATATTGGACACAAGGTGTGTATCAGTAGGATTAGGCAATACAAGTGCTTAGACAATACACTTGGGTACGAGTGAAAGTCATCATGAACACTACATAATCCCCTTAGCAAAGACCTTAAGCCTAAAGAGACAATATATAATAGCCCAAACACTATGCAAGAGTTTTTTCTGCAAATACAATAGTGATTTCAAACTTAGACACCATACATGAATCAATAAAAACAAAATATGTAATGTTATAGGGACCTACAGTCGAATGATTTTGGCTACCCTATTATTTTGGGCTAAAAAAACATCCTTGCAGGCACTTCTGGAAAATTATCTTTCAAACAGTGGTTTGTAATAGTGATTATATTTTAAATATTATGAAATCCTTAAGTACGAATGAGGTGTGCAAATTCCTACTAATGAATGTTTTTAAGGTTATTTGTGGCTTTGTTGGAGAGATTTACTCTTTTTCCCTTACCCAGCAACAGTCTAAGAGCTCTTTCATACAGGCAACTGAGCCCCCCTGCCTCATTGCCCACCAAATTCCAACATTACAGCTTGACAGGGTTGTATGCATGCCATGGCCGTAAAGTTTTGGTTTGTGGCTATGGCATATATTTAACTTGGGCTGCAGAGTTTGACAGGTGGCATTGCCTATCAAACTCATTGGGATCAATGGGACTGAACAACAACCAAACACTTGGCTCGTAGTTGCGGCGCAGTCCCACAAAGTAAAACTGACGTTCAGCAACATGAAAAAGTGAAAACAATCACAAAAAAACAGGCATCAGGAGGTGGCTGCAGCAAAATCTGCTATACAGCCCTCTGAAAAGCAATTCACCATGGATCACTTTTCAGAGGGTGGTAAGCTTACTGCATGCCCTAAAGCTGAATTCCAGGAGTTCAGCTCCTTTGTAAAAAATGAAGGCACGCTATGAGTTAAGTCCAACGAGGATCATAACACCTCCTGGGCTTAGTGCTATTATTTTTATATGGTAGTTTTATAGTACTCCTGGAAGACAGCTATTGCTGTAGTTTCGGGAGACTGACTGTGCTATTTCTGACCTCTGCTACTTGAACAGAAGAGTTGCTGCAGGTTCTATTCCTGCCATTGCCCTCCTCTTGCCCAATCACAGAAGCCTTGATATTATGTGAAAACATTCACAAAATACAAAGGCTTCTGTAGATGGGTAAAAGGGAGGGAAGGGGTGCATAGCTGCTCTAGATGTTTCTCTCCTCTGAGATCCTGGATTGCCTCTTCGGCAGAGCAATAAAACTGTCAAATGTACATGGCAGAAAGAAGCCCAGGAAATTTCATGCATCACCCTGGACTTAACTCATAGTGAACTTTTCTTTTTAAAAAGTAGCTGAATTGCTGGAATTCAACTTTGAAAAGCCTGTCAGCTTTAAACTTGCTTTTATACATTTCAAAAACATGCACTATAGAGGATTGTGTGCAATATTAAAGATATAGATTTGATACCTCCATCCCAGTATATTTAACAACTATAGCATAAATGGACTCTGAACCTCACAGTTTTGCATTTGACGTCACCCAGCTTCGCCCTGCACGTTACGCCACGGGTCCAGTGACTTCAGAAAAGTCAACACAAATTTTTTCTGTAATGTTATTATTCATCTATGTTTGGGTAAATATATAATTCAAGAAATAGTGGTACATTTGTACTTTATTCGCTTGATACATACAAAATGCTTTGGCTTGTTTTGCTTTTGTTGGTTTTTCTTTTTATGTAAGGCAGCGCAGCATCTGATTTTCCTATCGATCTATAATAAGTGCTAGCAGTGATTGATAATAGTTATCACGGTAAGTGGGTAGTGCAGGAGTATACATATCATTTTATTTTCAGCAATAAACCCTTGCAGTGCGGTCTCTATATCTTCTCCACTCTATCCATGACTTAAAAAATTTTTGACTGCCTTTGGGCTTCAGTGTTTTCACCAAACACCACATTGTGTTCCGGAGCATTCAGGCTATACTGATGTAAGTAAAAAATGTGTAACAAGTAGGTTAGCCAGTCAGTTTTTCTATTATAACACACAGCACAACTATTCCAAAACCAATAAAGGCTTTGGGCTGTCATTTTATATGCATGCTCATTGTTTCCATTTTGTTTCCAAGAACATGCACGGTGCCAGGTCTGGGTTGTAACAGCACATTTTAAGAGGGTTAAAGCTCGCTAATTCAGTTAATATTGCCAAGCTGCAAAGCCAGCCAGTTCTCATGGAAATGAGCCCAGTGCTTTTTCTTACTAAAAATGTCCACCCGTGGCTTGCTCAGGTTCACACTTCTTCTGCTCTCAAAAACTTCAGTCAAAGGGAATGTATTAAAACCGCTGCCATGTCAATGTACTGCCAATCTGGAAAACACGTACCTCTTTTATCCCATTTAACGTATTTTAAAAATAAATTGTGATGGTTTTCTTTCATTTAGGACCAGCACACTGCATGGGGTCTGTTGGTTCAGGAAAATCAGGCATTTACACATGTGCGGGCGCCATATTTGTCAGATCTTCAGGTACTTTGCTCTTTGAAATTGTGTAGCACATTTTTTTTTTTTTTTAATAAATTTTATGTATAGTTTTCCAATACAAATATATCAGTAATATAAAACACATCTAAATAAAGAACACAGACTCAAATATAAACCCCTAAATAAGACAATCCCAATTCCCCCACACAGGATAATCCTCACCATTTCTCCCCACTTAACCTGTATCGGATATTTACACCTTAAAGAGATTGTAAAAGTAAAAATAACAAACATCTCTATACTTACCTGCTCTGTGCAAGTGGCCCTGAACCTCCTCTTTCTGGGTCCCCCGCCGACGCTCTTGGCCCTCCTATCTGTTCAGTGCCCCCGTGGGAAGCCACTTCCCATAGGGGCACTCGTGCGAGCTCACTACTGAGCCCCTCTGCTGCGTCCTTTGACACAGACAGCAGGACTCAGCTCAGAACCCCCCCCCCCCCCGCTCCCTCGTCATTGGCTTTGATTGACAGCACTGGGAGCCAGATGGCTTTTCAGAGGGCGTTGACAGGCAGCGAGGCGGTAATTATGTTGCATAAATACGCAGCCGTAGAAGAATATTTATGTTGTATAAATACGCAGTAATAGAAGAACAATCAACCCAGGAGAAATACAATATATATGAAATACATACTGTATTTAGAAACCGGTAAATGAACTAAAAACATTCAATACATTTCTTCAATACATCACAGTTTACAAAATAGTTTACCACCTAATATACAAAGGGAGATAATCCCAATCTGACAAACCTTAACTAAACCTTATCTCTTTCCCAGAAAACATGAGTGGGCTGTACTCTTGGGCGCATATACAATTCATGGGGCCATATAGTAAAATCTTATAAGGATCCCTGAGTGACCCCTCAGCTTGTCATGTCAGTTGGGACAATAGTGTAAATATACTATATCTAAATTCAGGACAGGCAGCAGAAAAGCTAATACCATAGTCAGTACACTACTAGGAACCGTTGCTGTGGACAGAAGTTGTCAGCAAAGATCAGCAGTGCAGGGAATTAACTTTTAACATTAAGGACTGAACAGGGTGTAACAGCGTATTGAGCCCTTTCCCCTTGTATACAACTGCTCATAGACATCAATTACAGGATGCCACTGTACATGGGTAACTGCCGGTACTGGCATAAACATGCACACACACTGACAGACAAACTTGGATGGAGAATACGGCTTTTTCAGGATTACAGACCTCAAATATCATCACTTTCTAACTGAGAAGACATTCTGAGATTTTTCAACCAATGGAATACTATTCTATGCCTACAGGGTTAATATCACAGTTATGGCTAGGATGACCAAAGGCTCTAAAGGAAATAAATCCACTCACTGATAGAGGAGATGCAAAGGAGGCCTGTGAATGGCAACATCGTGACCCCAAAGCATTATACTGTGTTTCCAATGTCAGCTCTTCTGGAATGAAGACATCAAAAATGCTCCTTAGTGCGTCATCTCTTTCCCAACCTTTGGGCCCCATAGGAGCCTCTTAGACTGCTATGACTTGAGTTACACCACTGGTTATGTGTGGACTCAAAAGGCCTTACTACATATAAACCGTTGCACTTATTGTCCTCCTCCATGATGTTTAGGAACCTGTTCTATTAATTGACCTTTCAGTTTATAAGAATGCTGACTTTTTATTGGAACATACATGATAACTGTACCACCACACACTGGATTCAATTCCATTGTAAGGTTAATGAGAAACAGGCTTCAGCTCAAATCCCTGCCCATCAGCTATGCACCTCTGACATGTTTCACCAACATTGGGTTTAGGGCCAGTTCAACCCAGAACGTGGTTTAGAAAACCCAAGTTCCATGCGCATTTCCCGCACCATCTTCAAGACTCACTGCAGTTGCAATCTGCAGCGGGTGTCAATGTTAACCTAATGACACCCAAAAGGCAAGTCACAAACACAGTGCATTTGCCTGCACTTGATTGCATGGTACAGTAGTACCATGTGATCTGGTACCTGTGCATTTATAAAGTAGCACATGCACTACTTTTGGTGTGGTCCGGCACAATTTCAGCTAATTAAAATTAATGGGCTGATATTGCACTGCACCCGGATTGCATGAGAATTTCACAGGAACACACAGAGCGTTTCCTGTGCGATCCATGGTGTGAACTGGTCCTAAATCATAGAGGTGAGCATGTCCTGTGGCAATGGGATTATAGGAAAAATCTTTTGCCTGGTGCACTTTGTTGATATTGAGCTGATAAGCAGCAGGATCTATAGCTTTTTATTCACGTGTGCTGTCTATAATCATTACATTTTAGTTGGCTTGATATGTATGTGCGAATTTTATTATTATTATACAGGATTTATATAGCGCAAACTGTTGGCCCTATATCAATCCTGTATTATAATAATAATAAAGAGGTACATTGGTAAACGCTGACTCACAAGTCCCCCCCTCCCTGCACAATATGTTAAGGATGCTTAACCGATCATTATAAAATAATAATACTTTATCCAAATTCTAATTATCCAAAGTATTATACTTTGGATAGGTTTTAAGCTCTGTAATGGTGTATGACTAAATAATGGTAAATAAAACATTTCTTCAAAAAAGGGAGTAAAAAAAAGAGTAAAAAAAGATAAAAATAAGAAATGATAAAAAAATAACAACAAAAACTTTACTGAATGTCATTTTAAATGATAAAAAAAACCCACATAGGGGTTTACTTGAATGGGCTGTCCTATGTCTGATTGTTACTCATAAGATGCCCCAGGAACCAAACTTTGGTCCAAAGACAGAAGCGATTTTAAATTTGAATTTTGTTGCATGGCAAAATTGCCCTGCCTTTGAGGTGTTATTCAGGATGAATGGCCCCAAAAGGTGCGTTACATGTTTTACCGCAATTACAAATTGCCCAGATGTGAACTCAGTGTGCATATAATCCCTTTGCCACAGGACATGCTTACCTCTACGATTAAGCCCAATGTGAGTGAAACATGTCAGAGGGGCGTGACTGATGGGCACAGATTTAAGCTGAAGCCTGTCTTTCATTTACCTTACACTGGAGTTGAATACAGTGTGCGGCAGTACTTGTATGCTTTATTGTAAACCAATACTTTATACCTGTGCATTTCTACTCAATTTTCTATCAACTGCTGTACTAGGCCCCTATAAGTGTCTCAAGCCAATATAAATCCACTATACAGTGCTATATCACTTGTGACCTGCAGTTATTTTCATATAAATAATTAATAAACAAAATTCATAAACAGATATTCTGCAATTAAGTGCTCAGTGCTTGATATACTGTACATTGCTATCAGTAAAGAAATACATAAATAAGTGCTTCAATTCATTCAATGTATTAAGTGCTCATTGTATCCAACTTCATCAACGCTTGTTATCAACTGTATATAAAAAATGCTCCCGAAACACACTATGCCTCTTGTCCACCAGTATTCCTCCTCTGTGTCACCAATCCAAACCACCGAGAACCCTGAAAGGGGTCCTGCTCCGTTAAACTCCTCCACCACTCTTGTTCAGCATAGATCACAATGCTCACAATTCAGCTCGGCCACAGGAAGAGATAGAAAATGCCCACATAGCATAAAATCCTTTTTAATCTTAAAAACGTACATAGCATGAAATCAAATGCACTCACAATAAATTGTGCTGCTTCCCAGCACCCAGATAGATTGCTTATTCCAGTCCTGCGCTGGCTCCACTGTTCTCCCATGTGAGCATGGCACATCCATGCTGGATGACACCTGTTATCTCCACCCCTACACGTTTCGTCGTACGATGTCTTCAGGGATCAATACAGGCGCTGCACATTCTGCTACACTTATAATATCTTTAACTTTTTATTACCTTTATTTAATTTTAAAACTTTGCACTTTTCTCTTTTTTACTGCGTTAGCCAGCTTGTATTTCTCATCTACTCTCTTCCTACTTAGACCATTCTCTATTTTTGACTCTATTTACAACAATACCCTAATAGCTTTCTTAAAACCATCCAATAAAACTATTAATAATGTGAAATCAAACAATTAAAATCTATGTCAATATTTAATCTATTTGGGACCAAAGCACATAGTTCGTGTATCTATTTAGTTTCATTTTGAGACACTTTTTTTTAATATCTGAACCCCTTTAGTGTCCCACCACTTTATTTATTCTGTAAAAACCTAGCCCACTGGAATCCTTGTTATGTACTTCTTTAAAATGACATAAGGATAAGAAAGAGTTAAAGATGGTATAAGTGTAAAGGAATGAATGGCATCTGTATTGCTCCCTGAAGATGTCATAGGACAACGCTAAAGGTCACTGATGTCATCCCGGATGGAAGTGCTGTGCTTGCATGGGAAAACAGTGGAGCCGACACTGGACTGGAATAAGGGATCAACCTAGATGCTAGGATGCAGCACAATTTATTGTGAGTGCATTTGATTTTATGCTATGCGGATTTTAGAAGTAAAAAAGATTTTATGTAATCTAGGCATTTTCTATCTTTTTCTGTGGCCAATCTGAATTGTGAGCATTGTGATTTAAGCTGAACAAGAGTGGTGGAGCTTAAAGGAGCAGGATTCCTTTTAAGAAAAGCGCTACTTGACCCCTTTTTTTGGTGAAACCTGGGAGTCTGATACTTCAGCATTGGAGTGCTGCTGATTTGTTATGGCAACCGGTTTGTTATTATTGGGTACTTTTTAATTTTATGTTATTTAAAAATTTCTAATTTTATGTTAGACCAATGCTTTGAAAAGTGCCCTTAAATGGCTGAACAGTCTTTCTGGTAACTTTGAAACACCCAACAGCAGCTAATTTGATTTTCAGATTTTAACTGAGTTGGCCTTTAAGACCACTACCTTTTGTCTGACTGTTTATAATTGAAACAGGTAAAAAAGTCAGTATACCTTGTGGCATTCATAGGAAAAATAGGTCTCATATTAACAATTTTTTTTATTTGAGAACTTTTAATACCTTATTGTTGGCTAAGTAGAGATAACTGAGATTTTCCAGCTGTTCAAATAGGTCATCAGGAATTCCTTAGGGAAAGAAAAAGGAAGTGTAATTATTAGGACAATAGCCATTTAAATGTGATTTCTATTACATGAACTTATGATATGGTGCAGAGGCGTAACTAGAACCTTCAGGGCCCCGGTGCAAGAAACCATGAAGGGCCCCCTGGCCGGGGCCCTTCCCTTCAAGCCTGGGGCTCTTCCCACTGATCCTGGGGCCCTTTACTCTCGTTGCGGGTCCCTTTATTACGGTCCCACAACGAGACCCTTTCACAAGTTCTGCAGTGGGCCCCCTTCCTGCCATCTTGTGGCCTCCCCAGGAGAGGGGTGGGAGCACAGTGGGGGGGGGGGGACCAGGGGAGCACACAGGGGCCCAGAGACAGCAGAACACAAGTGAACTGGATAGGAGGAGTGGCGGGGGCAGCATACAGAGGAAACAATCTCCTCCATTTTCCTCCTGCAGCTACAGAAGGAAAAAGGAGGACAGTGATTTCTCTACATGCTGCCCCCACCGCCCCTCCTATCCAGGTGTACAGGGGAGCCGCACAGGCCCCCGGAGCATGGGGCCCGGTTGCAATTGCAACCCCTGCAACCCCTATAGTTACGCCCCTGATATGGTGTCTTAAAGAAAACCAGTGCTAAGAGTAATATGCAGGCTGCCATTGCTGAACTCTTGGAAGTGGAAAAACAAGTTACCTGGAAGCCATGCTAATCTTATGGCTTCAACACGTCCTAAATCATTGACTAATACACCCATACACACGATCCGAAAATCGGACAAAAAATAACGCTTGTGAAAAGATCGGACGATAATCTGATCGTTAGTACACAGCTTACGAGAGGCGATCACGACAGTTCGCCTGATATTATCCGGTCGTGCAAGCATAAAAATTGTGATCGTATTATAACACATCGTACGATAATCGTATTATCAGTATGTTATTTGTCCGAAAAAAATGGTGAGCAGTAGACAGCGCATGAGCAGTAGACATCATTTCCCCTCACACGCTACGGCGTGGTTACGCTTTTGAATCATCGTCCGAGAAAATTAGTATTGTAAGTAACCTCTCCCATTTGCGAATATAATTGAGAGTTCCTAGCAACCAAACAAAAACGGACAGAGCGTCGTCCGATTTTCGGATCGTGTGTACTGGGCATTGGGCTTGGTTCACACCTATGCAGTTTGCTTTTGATCAGTTTCCGCAGTGCTTTTTGTGGACACGTTTTTGACACATTTTTCACGCGTTTTTTGATGTGTTTTGTGTTTTGCATTTTTAATGCTTTTTAAAATGTTTTGCCCAATTTGTTGTTGGATGAATGAAAAACTAAAATTGTAGCAAGATCACGGCAAAAACGGACTACATGCTTTTCTGCAGCTTCTCCAATGAGGTCTATTGAACCAAAAAATGCACCGTTTTGCTTTTTAAAAAGTCTCTGACCCTTTCCAATAACACAGCAGCTGAACAAAGCACATGGGAAACCATGTTAAATGGACTGTAGTGCTTTTATGCAAAAAGCAATAATAATTGTATAGCTGAGCATAAGAAGCATCTATCATTTGATTTGCCACTGTAAATTTGTTCTATGGGTATGGCAAAAAATGATTTGAAGCCAGAGGGTCTGCAGGAAGCATAACAGGCAAATAAACAGCAAAGGTTTGCATAGAATCTGAGTGGGTCAGGAAGAGCGCAGCTATCATTGTAGTAGCACCAACTACTACAGTGATTTCCACATTCAACGGTGGCCCCCCAGGTATAACCTATGCATTCGAAAAGCAAACCCTCATATATAGGATAGGAGTTCAGCTTTATTGAGATACAACCATGCATGCCAAATATCTTTACTGTATCTTTTTCATAACTTTCCAGATCTGTTGTAGGGTAGGTACTTTATAACCACACGCATACAGTATAGTAAGTGTTCAAACTTGTGCTCTTATAATTTCAGTTTTTTTTTTTTTTTTTTTTTACTTTTCTTACCTCTAGAAGTCAAGCGATTGTTCTGCAAGTTGAGGGTCTCTAATTTATAAAGTCTGCTCAGATCCTCAGGAGGAATTTCTTCTATTTGGTTATTCTATATAACTTACAAGAAAGAAAGTCAGCACAAAGCATAGGAGTGCAGGGTGAGTGCAAACATACAAATATGAGAATTATTTAAATAAAAAGATCATGTATTAGATTTTTTTAAAGAGACCCTGTCTCCAGACCATTCATTTCAATGAAATCTTCCCAAAGGTTTATACATGCATTTAACGTATTTTGGACATTTATTTTAACCTGTAAAAGTGTATCTTGTGTAGACTTCCAAAATCCCTGAGACTGCTGCTGGGCACCAATATCTTGGATTGGATCTCAGCAGCCCCAGCAGACCTGAAGTTGCCTCTTGAGTAATGCTGGCCATACACCTGCCGAAAAATCGTTCGAAAATCTATCATTTGGTCCAATCATCCATTTTTCGTCCAGTTAATGGGCACAAATAGAAAATAGTTTTCAACTTTTCAGAGCCGAAAAATACATGGAACAGTTTTGAAAATCTGCCGGCTGAACGATAAACGAACGATAAATTGAAAGGTTAATGTGTTTCTCGGCCGACCTGTTTGCACTAGATATATGTGACAAACTGAATTCATTTATATCCATTGAACGATTTATCTTTCGAAATTCGGTCATTACATGATGGCACGATCGTCTGCTCTCATGGCTGAGTTTTCCATTTTTCGAAAATGAGTTTGTCCGATATTTCAGCTAGTGTATGGCCAGCTTAACACTGTATAGTATTTTCCTTTATTCCTCCCCAGCAGCTGTATAAATGTTTACATAGGGAGGGGAAGGGAGGGGCAGAGGAGCTGGGCCCATATCGAAAGTACTTAAACAATCCCATAGGAGGAATAGGCTATGTGGTGTAAAAAGGGAGGAGGCTGTGCTAGGGAATGTTCAAAAGTACATTGCTTTAGAAAAAAAAAAAAAAATGACATAAGTGATAAAGACTGCAAGTAATATACTTGATTTTCCTGTGTTTTTAATTGGAACTTTTAAGGTGGGGACAGGGTTTATTTATGGAAGAGCGCACACTAAAATAGAAAGAATAGTTTGGAGCTTCAGTAAAAGTTTGAGCAATAGAAAGGAAGGCACATACACACAGAAAAATGATTCAAACCAGCCTTTTTCAATATGGGTGCCCAGGCACCCTGGGGTGCCTTGAGGGTTCTTCAGGGGTGCCTTGGCAAAATGACTACTAATTGTCCAAAAATGTATACAAGCCGGCAGGCGGATCAAGCCTTCCTTATAGTTACAAAGCCAAAGGTTTTTATTGTGCTCCATTTCAACCTTCCACCCACCAGCATCCTAACAACCAGTGATGTCATCAGTGTTGATAAGAAGGGTGTTGATCACCTGCATAGCATCCTTGATTGACCCTCCCCTGCCCCTCTCCAATACTGGGGTCACATTATGTGAGTGATGGAGAGAAACTGAGGGAGATGAGAAACACTGGAATACTAGTCGGTACCAGTGTGCAAAAGTGTATTTGCTTTGGAAGAATAAATCAACTCCAATGCTGGGTGTCCTACATGTGTCAATGCTACCGCATTATGTAAAACTATTAAAATAGTGTTTTACATTTTAGAATGGGGTGCCTTGAGACTGTCCATAACTTTAAAGGGTGCCTTCACTGAACAAACGTTGAGAAATACTGATCTAAAGAAACAAGACAATATAATTTTAAGACTTCACTGTACTAAAGATAGTGATCTAGCAATTATAAAAATTCTCAGTACAATCTGAATCCCATTTACAGTTCCTAGTATTTTCCAGTGAATAAAAAAAAAAACATGGACAAATACATTTCTCACGGATATAAACAACATGTAATAATTATGGTATAATATGCTGGAAGAATTAAAACGTATATGCTATACAGACTGCATGACTGTTCACTGTTCAGACCTGCAGAGATAGGTGATTTGTCAATTCTGGAAGGTCTATGGGAAACTCCTTCAGATCCACTCCAGCACAGTCCACTACCCCCTCCTGCGTGCAGGTACAATCCTTGGGACACAGCGGTGATTTGGAGGTTGGTTTTATGTCCTGCAGTACGCTCTCTGATAGGTTATCATAGTCTTCTTCTTCCTCTTCCTCTTGTCCATGGCTTCCATTAGAGGAGACCAACAGCAGCGTAAAGAATAGAGTAGGAACACAGGGCCACATTTCCCTACATTTAAGGTGGAAAAACAATAGATCATTTTTATATGGGCCAACTGGAAATAAGTGCAGTAATATATAAATGACAAAAAGTTAAGTAATAAACATTAGAATAGTGAATTACACTGGCTTTGATCCTGTGGTATGATCATGTTTGTGTCTTTCTGTACCTCTTGGCCATTCTGGAAACCTGTATTCCACCCTGAACTTTGCTATCTTTTGTTTATTAATGTGGTCTGTCATGTGTTCTCCACACCTCCGTCTCATGTGGTCTTTTACCTGTAATGCCTCATGGACACTGCTGCTGTTAAACTTACTTTTTTGTGAGTTTGGGCGCTTTTTTTAACTGCCTTTGAACTCCCCTCTATGTTATCCTATGTGTGCACACTTGGACGTTTTTAGCTGTTTATCAGCAGGGGAGTTTATGGGCTGTTGTCTGAACACCCCAAAATCACCTTCAAGAGCAGTACTTTTAAACACAAAAAACACTGAACGCTAAAAAATGTTCATAAACACACATAAACTCTAGGCAAATTTAGCACTTAAAAGTTTGTTTATTTTAATAGGCAGAATAAATTAAAATTCTGGCCAATGAAATAAAGAAAATCCCAAACTCCAAACATTGTTAAACTCTGATAAACTCACC
This sequence comes from Pelophylax lessonae, assembly GCF_965119305.1. NCBI lineage: Eukaryota > Metazoa > Chordata > Amphibia > Anura > Ranidae > Pelophylax > Pelophylax lessonae. The sequence goes on along the minus strand of NC_138775.1, from coordinate 238,818,180 downwards.
TAAACTGTTTTGAAAAAAAGCAGCTTAGATGAGTTTATAACACTGATTTTCTCCGGTCAGGATAAACAGCGTTTACAAGAAACCAGTGTGCATGAGGCCTAGCTGTCGAAAAGGCCCTTCTTCCACCAGTTAGAACAGGTATATCATCTGGGTTTGGTTTGAATGTACAGTACATGAGTAGTCTTTGCTGACATGACCTCCCAGCCCCTATTTACCTCTGTATTTGGACCTTGCTCTTCTGACCTTGTATTATGGCTAACATATCTTGCATTGTCTTTGGCTTCTACTTCTGCGTGAGAATCTAGATCTTTTTACTTTTGTACTTTTGTACTTTTGCCTCTGATGACAAATCTACCTAGTTGTTTATCTTCATTTTACTGGCCTAATCCTGACCACAACTCTGATGCATGATTGGTACCCTGCCTGATCATTTCCTTGCTGTCAAGTCATTTGTGAGGGTCAAGTAATGGGAGTTTGCTGCAGCTAAATTCAACCCCAACCAAGAATCACCTGCAGCTAGGGTCGCAACTTGTCTAGGTTTCGCATCATGTGACCGGGTTTCACTCCGCCTGAAACCCAGCCACATTATTCAGACTGGACTGTCCCTTCACCCTACACCAAGTTCCCTGGTGTATTCCACGACTCCCCCTCTCCAGCCTGGCTCTCTTCCAGGGCTGTAGCGGGAGCTGATCTGCATTGAGCTTGCCTCCTGCAGCCATCACATCCCAAAATGAGGAGAGCAGTGCCCAGGCTGGCACAGCTCTGCCACCACGGGGATGCCTTGGACAGACAGAGCCCCTTCACTCTGACACCACAGTCTGTCTATGACTGCTGCTGCTCCTGCCCAGAGTGATCCCGCTGGAGGAGGACGACTACCCCAACCTGTAACCGGGCTGGATTAGTTGGTGGAAGACAAGGACACCTGCAAGGCTGGTGAGAGGGAAGAACCTGGGAGGAGCAGGAGGAAGAACATTTCTTAATACTGGAAGCTTAGTGTACATTCCACCCTAAATGTGTGTGTGTGTGTGTGTGTGTGTGTGTGTGTGTGTGTGTGTACGGGTGGCAGGACATAGATTTTTTAACTATGCCTGTTTAAGCCTCTCCCATTGTTATCACAAATTGGCCAGACCCCTTGTTCGCCGCGGATACAAGCACTGCATTTAATACCTTATTTTTAATACCTTATTTAGGCCACCTAAAGGCGTTCCAGACCTTTTACAATTCTATAGTGTATACTACAACAACAAAAATAAATTCCCATGCACCACTAAAGTGTTCGGGTTTGGCTTGAAGAAAAGGTGGCAACCCTACCTGCAGCGCTGATGAGCATTGATCAAGAGCTATCACCACCACCTGCTGCTACCAGAAAGCATTCATTCACCATCTGCACTGATCCTGAACCTACATTCCAGTTTCAAAATCTTCTGTCCTCATTCTGGACCTCAACTGTAATCCTTGCTTGACTACACCAGCCATTTATCTCCACCACAGATCTTGTGATCAGTGCTGTATCTTGGCCTAGGCCAACAAGGCCCAGGCCTAGGGCAGCACTTTGCAGGGGGGCAACAAAAAAGCTGCACCCTGCACTATAAAAAAACAGCCTCCTCCCGGCTCCTGTACGAAAAGGGTGCCCGCTGGCTTGCGCTACACTTTTAGTATAGTGCCAGTCTTATGGGGCAAATTGGGCCAGAGGGCAGGGTCCAGGAGGCAAATCAGTCTGGCACCCCCATAAAGCAGTTACACTACTACCAGGTGAGGACATTCGGACAGGCCACAGGCTGGTGAAATAATCCTATGATTACAATCAGTGGAAGCAAACACAAGTACAAATATCTTAAAAGAAAGGAGAAATCTTACTAATCCAGTGACATAAGGCTGCACTGATGGCCACTGATGAGGTGGCACTAAAAAGCTGCACTGATAAGGCAGCACTGATATGCTGCACTGATGGGCACTGATAGTCTGCGCTGATGGCCACTGATGAGGCGGCACTAATAAGCTGCACTTATAGATTGCACTGGTGGCCACTGATGGGGCTGTACTGATGGCCATCGATGAGGCCGCAATGATATGCTGCACTGATGGGCATGACTGTGGTTGTGGTCTGTAGTTTACAGATGATAGGGCGGGTAACAGGAAGGGGTGTGGCCTTTACAGGAAGGTGTGGATCATATTTAAATGAGGGGGTGCCCAAGTTTAGTACAAAACCTAAATACACCACTGCTTGTGATGTCGCTGGACCAAAAAGATGATGGAGTGAAGTTTTCTAAAGTTGCCTGATATGTCTCTGTCCAGCAGGGCTTATGTACACATTAGGTGACCCATAAGGAAACTTTGAATAGTTTAATTGTTTTCTTCCTATGTCGCCTGCGGCAAAAGAAGCTTAGCCCCGCCATGAGGATCTACTGCCTGGTGCCAAAAGAATGACACCGATTTTAGAGAAGAAGACTTGTAATCTAGGATAGGTGGGTTTGTCAAAGGTAAAAGAGAAACCCCAACTAAAACCTTGCTTAATCTGGGCTGTAATGGGGCAAGGTTTAATTACTAAGTAGGAATTTACTGCTGCAACATAAAACATCTGTGTGTTACACCCACCCTCTAGTGAAGTCTCTGTAGGAAAATAATGTTAATCCAGGTTGTTGACAATGGTCAGCTAAAAAGCCAAGCCAAACATATGATGGTAATTTGTACAGTGCAGTTTCACAATAAAGCTGAACTGTAGGTGAAGATTAAAGGCACAACCCTATGCAGCTCTGTAATAATTAATAAATCAGTAAATGTATTTTTGTCATAATGCAAGCAGTGTAAGTTGGCCTGGTATCTGTCACCTGCAATTCACTGTAGAGCAGAGTTTAGACAGGACAAGAGAGAAGCAGCACACGGAGCCAATGGGTTGTAAAAGTAGTAGTGTGAGAAGTATGCTGATAGGAGGACAGAGTGATGGAGAGATGAGCTCATTGGTGCTGATTCTTCTTTCCCTGTTCAATCTTAAAGCGGAGTTCCACCCAAAAGTGGAACTTCCACTTTAAGTGCCCACCCAAAAGTAGAACTTCCGCTTTAAGTGCTCCTGACCCCCTGACATGCCACATTTGGCATGTCATTTTATTGGGGGGGGGGTACCTGGTCTTGACAGATATGTGCTCCTACTTTCGCTCGGACCGCCTAGTCAGCATGAGCGGAAGTTCTCCTCTCCCTCCCTGCAATCTTCTGGAACATATCACAGGTCCCAGAATATTGCCTGGCCACTAAGGTATTGCAACGCGACTCGCGCATGTGCAGTGCGCACCCGGCTGTGAAGCCGCAAGCTGTCACGGCCGGGTGCCCACACTTGTAATGCTGGCGCTGTTGGGAGAAGAGGGAGAGTACCGAGGCTCCTGCAGGCCGCATCGCTGGATCATGGGACAGGTGAGTGTGTAATTATTAAAAGTCAGCAGGTACACTTTTTGTAGCTGCTGACTTTTAATAAACACAATACAGCTGGAACTCAACTTTAAAGAGGTTGTAAACCCCCCCTTAATGACTTTTGCCTATAGGTAAGCCTATAATAAGGCTTACCTATTGGTACTGTAAATACTTGCACCATTTAGGAGATATTTACATTGCATGCAGCCAATGACGTCATCGGCGCATGCGCTCTGAAGGAACGGCCACCCGTGCCGTTCCTTCAGAGCCCTGTGCCGTGAACGGCGGCTCCAGCGCGCATACATGGGAGTGATGTCATTGCGCCTCTGGCCAATCAGATAGCCGGAGGACGTGAACCCGGAAGCAAGACGGCCGAACATGTCTGCCGTGTTACCGGTGAGCAGACGGCACTGCGGGGGCTTCGTTCTAAGGTAAGTATTTCATAATGAGCTGGTATGCGATGCATGCTAGCTCATTATGCCTTTGTCTTTCAGGTTTTTCTTTTTTTAATTTTTATTTTCTGAGGTTTACAACCTCTTTAATCACTTCAGCTCCAGAAGTTTTTACCCCCTTAATGACCAGGCCATTGTTTTCGATTCTGCACTACGTTACTTTAACGACAAATTGCGCGGTCGTGCCATGCTGTACCCAAATACAATGGATTTCCTTTTTTTTGCCACAAATAGAACTTTCTTTTGGTGGTATTTGATCATCTCTGCGGTTTTTAGATTTTGCGCTCTAAACAAAAAAAGAGCAACAATTTTGAAAAAAAAACGCCATATTTTTTACTTTCTGCTATAAAACATTCCCAATGAAAAAAATCGAAAAAAATCAAATTTTTTTATCAGTTTAGGCCAATTTGTATTCTGCTACATATTTTTGGTATAAAAAATCCCAAACAGCGTATTTTAATTGGTTTGCGCAAAAGTTATAGCGTTTACAAACTACGGGATAGATTTATGGAATTTTTATTTATTTTTTTGTTTTTATTAGTAATGGCGGCGATCAGCCTTTTTTAGCGGGACTGCGACATTGCAGCGGACAGATCGGGCCCCTACCTAATATTTTTGACACTTTTTGGGGACCAGTGACATTAATACAGTAATCAGTGCTAAATAATATTCACTGTTACTATATAAATGACACTGGCAGGGAAGGGGTTAACACCGGGGGTGATCAAAAGGGTTTATGTATGCCTAACTGTGATTACTAACTGTGGGGGGGTTTCAACTTCAGCTGAAACTTCTGATCTCTCCCTGCCTATCTGGCAGAAGACTTGCCTGCTTTGTTTACATAAGCAAGCGGGTCTTCTGTCAGTTTCTCTGAAGATTGCGAGAGGCCAGCGGCAATCGCCGCCACTCCTCCCGCGGGCCTGCCTCCTGCTGTGTCTAATCACGCGCGCGCCGCTGAGACCTCGTGCACGAAATCACGTAGTACTACGTGATTTTGCGCAGCTAAGGCGCCCTGCCGCAGTACTACTGGTCGGCAAGAGGTTAATATGAAAACGGGGAGAGGATCTGTAAGTGAAAGTGAAACTGTATCAAGATCTAGTCCCCGCCCCTGCCAGACAGGGCAGTGCTGTGTGGAACAATTATGTAAATATTAGGAATGGATGGACAGCAATACAAATCCTTTGGCAATTAAACAGCTCCCATATACAGTATGAATTGCATCTGTGTATTTAGCTGTTTGCCTTGAGTTTGGACAGTAACAGTCACCCTTAAATTTTTTATTTTTTTACCTACAGTTACAGATCCAATTATAATTAAAAATATAATTATAATCAACAGGTCAAATCCCAGAAAATGTAAAGAAGAATGGTAGTTTCTATCAGTCACAGATGCAGTATATCCACGTATGTTGCTATGATTTCGTTCGAATATTCCCAGCTGTTTTACTAATCACAATTTCTAACTTTCTTGGCAACAGTTCAGGAGGAAAAGTAGAAAAAAAAATTGGCTAGCAGTGCTTCACATTGTCCTGATGTTTGACAGACTCAGTGTGTGAGCTGTGCTGGTGGCTCCACCGCATGCTGCGACCTCTAAGAGACATGAAAAATACACCAACTATTCAGATTTCTGCATATCTTTGTCACTGCACTATAATCACAGTGACAGATCGGAAAACAACAAGCAAGTTAATGAGGTCCCTAAGAGAATGAACAGCATGTCGGAAAGAATCCTAGTATGAACCAGTGTGGAATTACACAACGGTGCTTTGATGTATTTTAAATTAAATAATTAAAGTTTTTATTTAAAGCAGAAGTCCACTCTAATACCTTAACCACTTAAGCCCCGGAAGATTATACCCCCTTCCTGACCAGGGGGTTTTTTGCGATTTTTTACTGCGTGAGTTTAACGGACAATTGCGCGGTCGTGCGACGCTGTACCTAAACGAATTTGACGTCCTTTTTTTCCCACAAACAGAGCTTTCTTTTGGTGGTATTTGATCACCTGTGCGATTTTTTTGATCATGCGCTATAAACAAAAAAAAGCGTAAATTTTGCAAAAAAAACAATATTTTTCACATTTTTTTATATGAAATTCCAAAAAAAAAAAAAATGTAAAAATCAAAATTTTTTAACATTTTCAGCCAATTTGTTTTATGCTACATATGTTTGGTAAAAAAAATCGCAAAAAGCGTATTTTGATTGGTTTGCGCAAAAGTTATCGCGTTTACTAACAAAGGGAAAGATTTTTGTCATTTTTGGTGTTTTTTTTTTTAACGAGTAATGGCGGGGATCTGCGATTTTTTTTGCGGGACTGCGGACAGATTTCGGCGGACAGATCAGACCCTTGACTGACATTTTTGACACTTTTGGGGTTACCAGTGACATTACTGCAGTAATCAGTGCTATACATATGCACTGTTACTGCAAAAATTACACTGGCAGGGAATGGGTTAACTGTATTGGAGAGGGAGGGGTTAAGTGTGTCCTAGGGGCGTGCTTCTAACTGTAAAGGGACATGACTACTGGTGTAAAAACAGAGATCAACTGTCCTACATAGTAGAACCGTCTGATCTCCATTTTTACACCAGGGAGAATGACAGGCGGCTTGTTTACATTAGCCGCCTGCCTTTCTCCCTTCACCGGAGCGATCGTGAGTGACCGGCAGACAATCGGGTCCGCCGGTCACACGCACTGACTTGTAAGTGAACGAGCCGGGGCGGGCGTGCGCCCGCCCGCTATTGACTCACAAGTCAGTGACAGGCGAGTGACGTACCCCTACATCACTCTGCCTGGCCGGGGCTGACCGCCGCAGTAAATGTACGTGCGGCGGTTGGCAACCGGTTAAAGAGGTTGTAAACCCAATTTTTTTTTCTCACCCTGAAAGAAAAACACATAATGAGCTAGTATGCATCGCATACTAGCTCATTATGAAACACTTACCTTCAGAACGAGCCGCCCGCTTACCTCTATGACGGGCAGGTCTAGGCATGTCTGTCTAAGAAAGACCGACAACCTTATCAGGAAGTGAAAGACAGCTTAGCCAATTCAGATAAAGGGAAATAGTGTTGTCGCTGAAGAACAGGAACAAGAAGCTGTTTGTCTAGATTAGATAAGACTTTCTAAGCAACACAAGCAGTTAGCCAGAAAATGAATAATATCAAAGATAAAGAAATTTAACATACTACAAGGAGTGCAGAATTATTAGGCAAATTAGTATTTTGACCACATCATCCTCTTTATGCATGTTGTCTTACTCCAAGCTGTATAGGCTCGAAAGCCTACTACCAATTAAGCATATTAGGTGATGTGCATCTCTGTAATGAGAAGGGGTGTGGTCTAATGACATCAACACCCTATATCAGGTGTGCATAATTATTAGGCAACTTCCTTTCCTTGGGCAAAATGGGTCAAAAGAAGGACTTGACAGGCTCAGAAAAGTCAAAAATAGTGAGATATCTTGCAGAGGGATGCAGCACTCTTAAAATTGCAAAGCTTCTGAAGCATGATCATCGAACAATCAAGCATTTCATTCAAAATAGTCAACAGGGTCGCAAGAAGCGTGTGGAAAAACCAAGGTGCAAAATAACAGCCCATGAACTGAGAAAAGTCAAGCGTGCAGCTGCCAAGATGCCACTTGCCACCAGTTTGGCCATATTTCAGAGCTGCAACATCACTGGAGTGCCCAAAAGCACAAGGTGTGCAATACTCAGAGACATGGCCAAGGTAAGAAAGGCTGAAAGACGACCACCACTGAACAAGACACACAAGCTGAAACGTCAAGACTGGGCCAAGAAATATCTCAAGACTGATTTTTCAAAGGTTTTATGGACTGATGAAATGAGAGTGAGTCTTGATGGGCCAGATGGATGGGCCCGTGGCTGGATTGGTAAAGGGCAGAGAGCTCCAGTCCGACTCAGACACCAGCAAGGTGGAGGTGGAGTACTGGTTTGGGCTGGTATCATCAAAGATGAGCTTATGGGGCCTTTTCGGGTTGAGGATGGAGTCAAGCTCAACTCCCAGTCCTACTGCCAGTTTCTGGAAGACACCTTCTTCAAGCAGTGGTACAGGAAGAAGTCTGCATCCTTCAAGAAAAACATGATTTTCATGCAGGACAATGCTCCATCACACGCGTCCAAGTACTCCACAGTGTGGCTGGCAAGAAAGGGTATAAAAGAAGAAAAGCTAATGACATGGCCTCCTTGTTCACCTGATCTGAACCCCATTGAGAACCTGTGGTCCATCATCAAATGTGAGATTTACAAGGAGGGAAAACAGTACACCTCTCTGAACAGTGTCTGGGAGGCTGTGGTTGCTGCTGCACGCAATGTTGATGGTGAACAGATCAAAACACTGACAGAATTCATGGATGGCAGGCTTTTGAGTGTCCTTGCAAAGAAAGGTGGCTATATTGGTCACTGATTTTTTTTTGTTTTGTTTTTGAATGTCAGAAATGTATATTTGTGAATGTTGAGATGTTATATTGGTTTCACTGGTAAAATAAAAAATTGAAATGGGTATACTGTATATTTGATTTTTGTTAAGTTGCCTAAAAATGATGCACAGTAATAATCACCTACACACACAGATATCCCCCTAAAATAGCTAAAACTAAAAACAAACTAAAAACTACTTCCAAAAATAGTCAGCTTTGATATTAATGAGTTTTTTGGGTTCACTGAGAACATGGTTGTTGTTCAATAATAAAATTAATCCTCAAAAATACTCATTTGCCTAATAATTCTGCACTCCCTGTATTAACAGGAAAAATGTAATTTTTGACTGGAGTTTCCCTTTGAAGTCAGTGGGTATCTTAAAAAAATACAGATGACATCCGCATTAAGAAAAGTACATATTCCCATCGCACACCTTCCTGGATATGGGCACATCTGTTGTGGGTGCTGCAGCAATCACCAGCTGGACACTGGATCTCTCACAGATCCACACATGGATCTTGCAAAGCAGTCTGAAGAAGCTTTTTATTGCAAAAGGATCACATCAGGAAAAGTGCCATGTTTCGGAATCATGCAGGACCCCTTCGTCAGACATCCACATTAACACAAGCTTCCCAGACACAATGCTAAATAAAACCATAGATAATGCTATTTCCTTGGTTGCAGGAAAGAAAATCGCTCAATTCCCCCATCAACACAGACAAAATGCTTGTCTTTAGATAAACCTCAATATTTAAGTGAGCTGTTTTGTCTCAGTACAGCCAATGTTTTCCTTTGAGAAAGCTTCCAGATATAAAATTAACAGTTCCTAAATCAGTAAGAAATCCTACTTTGAAACAATTTTGGTGATTCCTCGTTATCAGAACTGGAGAACAAATTGGAAAACAATGTTCTAAATAACTTTTAGTATTCTCAGCACCTAGGAGCAAGCATACCTGTTGAAACCACTAACTTCTGGAGATCTTTTGAACCTACTCCCATTGCTTTGGGACTTTCTGTTAAGGTAATCCCATTGACAACTAAAATAATCCTGTAGGAGGAAGGGGGGAATGAGAGAGTCCCACAAAACAATGGGGTCTCTCAACCTCTCGAAAAAATTGGGACTTTAGAGGCTAATAATAGGTGCTGATCTTTCCATCAAGATCAGCACCTACTATTAGCCTCTAAAGTCCCAATTTTTTTCCCCTCTTCATTCCCCTCTTCCTCCTACTCAATTGTATTTACAGGGATGTGGCAATAGTAGGATATAGAGTATCTCTCATTCTTTTTTATAACTAAAATAATCCAATGGCCAATTATCTTCTCTTCTGGTGCCATTTGTCACCGGGACAAACAGATAGAGCAGGAGATATATAAAAAAAACCTGACAGGTATTCATTACTTTCCCACTCTAACCCAATTTTAATATTTACTTAAAGCGGTAGTATAGTCATTTTGTTGACTTTTATCTACAGATAAGCCTATAATGAGGGATACCTGTAGGTACAATTAATATCTCCTAAACCTGCACTGTTTAGGAGATATTTGCACTGCATGCAGCCGCTGACGCTAGCGGCACATGCGCTCTGAAGGTCCGGCGGACCTTCAGAGTTCCTTGCTGGGAAGTTGCCGGAAAGTTAATCACCCGCTCCCATGTGCGGGAGTGACGTCATCGCGGCTCCGGCCACTCGCAGCCCTGGAGCTTCCGAACCCGGAAGAGACGCTGCGGGATCAGGTCCGCTCCCACAGCGGTGTCCGGGGGTCCGTGTCGGGGCTTCGTTTTAAGGTAAGTATTTCACAATGAGCTAGTATGCGATGCATACTAGCTCATTATGCCTTTGTCTTGCAGGGTTTGTTTTTTTTTTTTGTTTTTTTTTGAGTATACAACCGCTTTAAAAGTAGCATTTTGTAAATGTGTTTCAAAGATGAACTCCAGGCACAAATTAATGCAACTCTGTATTAAATGTATTGTTAATGCAATCAGTATAAGTACGTGCTTTTGACCTGACATCATCCTTTTGATATCCAAATCCAGAAGAGCTCAGAATGGGAGAAGGACAAGTAGCACAAAGAGCCAATCAGTTGTGCTGCAGTGCTCATATGCTAACAAGCATGCTGTTGGCAGGAGAGAGCAGAGGGACAGAGAGCTGATACCATCAGTCTGTTGCTTCTCCTTTTATTGTCAAGTCCCAGGCTGGGGGAGGGACAAAACTTGTAAATGTATCTGAACGGCAGCAGAGAAAAATCATATCTCCAATGACAGAGATGTGTGCTGTTATATAGTTAGTCAGGTTGAAAAAAGACACAAGTCCATCTGTGTGCTGTGTGGCAGAGTTGTGTAAATCTCAGGACTGGATGGACAGAAATACAAATCTTTTGATAGGTAGGGCAGTTCCTTTATGTGTATATAATTTCCATTTTTAGCTGTTTGCCTGGAGTTCATCCTCAATGTAGCCACTATGGTCCTTTGGGACAGCTTCCAGCTTTAAGATTTATGGTTCCCAAATCAGAGAGCAATCCTATTTTAAAACAATCTTGGTGATCCCTAAGGACCAGAACTGGAAAACAAATTGGAAAATTCCGCTCTGTATAACTGTGATTCGAAGGAACTAAAAGTAAGCGGCCCTGTAGAAGACACTAACTCCTGGAGATCTTTTTAACCTGTGGCCGTGGCATTGGGTCACTCTGAAAACAAAGATGGGTCATCTTCAACTACGGTTGATTAGAACTGTGAAATCTGGAGCAGATGTTCAGCTATTGCTCATAACAACGTGTATACGTATTTAGTTTCACTTTAAAACTCTTGGCTGGTAAACTACGGTCAACACATCACAATCTGCTTCTAAAATTATGCTGCTGCAAGATTTAGGTTGGTTTTACTTTACCATCTTGGCATTATATGAAGACATTGCCCTTGTCTCTTTACATATGGTGATACCATCTTGGCATTATATAAAGACATTGCCTTTGTCTCCTTACATATGGTGATACCATCTTGGCATTATATAAAGACATTGCCTTTGTCTCTTTATATATGGTGATACCATCTTGGCATTATATAAAGACTTTGCCCTTGTCTCTTTACATATGGTGATACCATCTTGGCATTATATAAAGACTTTGCCCTTGTCTCTTTACATATGGTAATACCATCTTGGCATTATATAAAGACATTGCCCTTGTCTCTTTACATATGGTGATACCATCTTGGCATTATATAAAGACATTGCCCTTGTCTCTTTACATATGGTGATGCCATCTTGGCATTATATAAAGACATTGCCCTTGTCTCTTTACATATGGTGATGCCATCTTGGCATTATATAAAGACTTTGCCCTTGTCTCTTTGCATATGGTGATACCATCTTGGCATTATATAAAGACTTTGCCCTTGTCTCTTTACATATGGTAATACCATCTTGGCATTATATAAAGACATTGCCCTTGTCTCTTTACATATGGTGATACCATCTTGGCATTATATAAAGACATTGCCCTTGTCTCTTTACATATGGTGATACCATCTTGGCATTATATAAAGACATTGCCTTTGTCTCTTTACATATGGTGATACCATCTTGGCATTATATAAAGACTTTGCCCTTGTCTCTTTACATATGGTAATACCATCTTGGCATTATATAAAGACATTGCCCTTGTCTCTTTACATATGGTGATACCATCTTGGCATTATATAAAGACATTGCCCTTGTCTCTTTACATATGGTGATACCATCTTGGCATTATATAAAGACATTGCCCTTGTCTCTTTACATATGGTAATACCATCTTGGCATTATATAAAGACATTGCCCTTGTCTCTTTACATATGGTGATACCATCTTGGCATTATATAAAGACATTGCCCTTGTCTCTTTACATATGGTGATACCATCTTGGCATTATATAAAGACATTGCCTTTGTCTCTTTACATATGGTGATACCATCTTGGCATTATATAAAGACATTGCCCTTGTCTCTTTACATATGGTGATACCATCTTGGCATTATATAAAGACATTGCCTTTGTCTCTTTACATATGGTGATACCATCTTGGCATTATATAAAGGCATTGCCTTTGTCTCCTTACATATGGTGATACCATCTTGGCATTATATAAAGGCATTGCCTTTGTCTCCTTACATATGGTGATACCATCTTGGCATCATATAAAGACATTACTTTTGTCTCCTTACATATGGTGATACTTCTGTCTCATGGAATCAGCCTGATCCTAATCATTCTTTCATATGCTGCAGGATGGAATATCGGATTGATTATGAAGCTCAACTGTAATCTTTGTTTAAAAGAGGAAATCAGTACTTCTGCCTGCCAGATTAGCTAACAGTCCATGCACAATTTACAACATTAGATAAGAATTAGAACATTAGGTTTTACGTACGTTAGTTGAAAGTGGATGGATTCTAGGGATGAAAATAACCCTTAAAATTAACAATATGCAATCAGAAAACCACAGTTCTCTATTCTCCTCTTATTTATATGTATTATTAATACTTGATGTATACATTGCCTGTTTAATATATATTTACCCTATATATCATCATCTATTCAAATCACATACAAACTGCAATAAAACTGTTATGACATGTCATGAATAAGAAAATACAATGTTAAGCTTGGTTATTATCTGCAAATGTATATTACCTATATATATGTTTGTAATTGGACTAGCAATTATGGTTGAATTTATGCTGGAATCACCTGTTACTCTCTAGTGTAAAGGAACGCACACATGCATATGCTCGGTTCCCCATTAACACTCTACTAACTGATCAACTTTCTTCTAACTCCCCTTCCTCTGCGAGCCCCCCTTTTATTCTCCACATCCCCCTCTCCCCTTATCATTGTCTCCTATATACCACTCCCCCTACCCCCTCACCTTGCAGAGACAGAGATGCAGGAGCATTCAAAGAATCACTTTATGCCATTTCAAGGAGCCTTCTAATTGCAGCCTCCCAGTAAACAGGCTCCAGCCCAGATGTGGGATGGGGGAACGTCCTGCCTTCCCTGGCAGATGTAAAGGGTTTATGGAAATGTCATGAAGCCTGCAAGGGGGAGGAGGGGAGTCCAGCGTCAAAGCCAGATCCACTCATTACTGATTTTGGATGTGATTTTATACAAGGGGAGATCTGAAGGATGTAACGTTGAACAGGGCCTCATATTTCTGTGTTCATCCAAAGCTGTTTCCCAATACATCAGCATAATATGTACGAAAATCTAGATTTCACCAATCTGTTCTGTGTTTGGGAATAATGGCAAAGGCCTGGAGATTATAATGCACCTGTTCAAGGGAATGTCATGACAGGATAACTTTAAATGTGGATGCATGTTTTATAGTTTTATGTCCTTTAAAGTGGACATTTCCCCCTCAACAGAAATAAAATCATGTTGCAAGTGTTGCATGCTGATATCAAATCATCTTAGAGGCTATAGTGGAAAAAAGGGATTTGGTTGTTATATACATTTACCTACATTTACCTACTTCTTTGGTCGACCATGACGAGGCCTGTTCTGAGTGGAACCTGTTAAACCACTGTATGGTCTTGGCCACTGCTGCAGCTCAGTTTCAGGGTCTTGGTAATCTTCTTATAGCCTAGGCCATCTTTATGTAGAGCAACAATTCTTTTTTTTCAGATCCTCAGAGAGTTCTTTGCCATGAGGTGCCATGTTAAACTTCCAGTGACCAGTATGAGAGAGTGAGAGCGATAACACCAAATTTAGCACACCTGCTCCCCATTCACACCTGAGACCTTGTAACACTAACGAGTGACATGACACCAGGGAGGGAAAAGGGCTAATTGGGCCCAATTTGGACATTTTCACTTAGGGGTGTACTCACTTTTGTTGCCAGTGGTTTAGACATTAATGGCTGTGTGCTGAGTTATTTTGAGGGGACAGTAAATTTACACTGTTATACAAGCTGTACGCTCACTACTTTACATTGTAGCAAAGTGTCATTTCTTTAGTGTTGTCACATGAAAAGATATAATAAAATATTTACAAACATGTGAGGGGTGTACTCACTATTGTGAGATACTGTGTATATATACAGTATATATATATACATATATATATATATATATATATATATATATACACACAGTATCTCATATATATATAGCACCCTCTTGTGTGCTAGGAGTGTAGATAGTTTTTTTTTTTATTTAGAGTAGATACATTTGTGCAGGCTGTCTGTGTTTTTCCTTGGTTGGGCAGAGATCCAGAGAGAGCTGGATCTCACAGGCAGCATCACTGAGACCTCCCACCTACTTCTCGAACTTACTGGAAACTTCCAGAAGAATGGGAGGGGAGGTAAGGTGGAGCTGCCTTGAGTATTCTGAGGGCCCTGACCAATATCAACCTTGGTTGGCAGGAGGCAGGCCCCCTCAAATACTCTGGGTCAGCCCAGCTGGGGAGGAGTATGTTCGGGTGGAAGCTGGAGATTGAGTGTTAGGCTGTCGGTGGCCTTTGAGGAAGCTCCACAGTCTCGGGGGGGGGGGGGGGTGACCTTGGGCCTGGCCTCGGGTGCGGACAGGACCCTCTCAAGACACATGGAGTCATCCTGGCCAGGAGGCACGGGAGCAACAAGAGGACAACTGGAGAACACTGTCAGGTAAATCTCCAGGAGGAATAGCCAAGAGGGCTGGTGAGTGTCACACAGTCAGGGGGACTAGGAGGCACACCTGAGAGGACTGGGATGGGTGCAGAACCAGTCAGGAGGACTGTGGTGGAACAGGCAGTGGAAAGTGGCAGCTTCAGCCAGGTGGTACTGGGAGTAGTAGCTACAGATAGGATAGCTAGTACTAAAGACCTCCATTTCTTTGTTACACCATAGGGGCTCACTGCCCCTGCCTGCAAGGGGCATTTGCCCAGACTTAGCAGAGATTATGCTGGGTCTGAAACCTGTGCTAGCTGGTCCTGGGAATAATAGTCTGCAAGCAAGTGTGTGCTGGAGGTAGAATATATATACAGGAGTGTATAAATTTAAAGTCCCTACCAAGTTTCAATGATTAAATTGGCATCCCATATGCACCCTTCCCCATCCAAGTTCAATTCCCCTAATAAAACAAAACAAACAAAGCTGCAAGCACTGCTTCTTGTCTCTGAGTAAGGCCCCTTTCACACTTATGCAACGCGATTTTACGACGCAATTTTGACGCGATTTTGCATGCGATTTTGCAGTCCAAAATCGCGGGACAAGTCGCACTAATGTGAAAGGGGCCTAACTGGAAATTCATGTGCCTGGCTGTGCAGGGTGGGAGACGGCCACATTTACCAGCGACCCCTACGGAGTAGCGCTATATATAGAACATTGTACCTCCTGGTTTCTAGAGGCACTGGCAATGTAGCCAGGGCCTCAAAGATACCTCCTAATGCCTCCATTTATTTCCCTTTACTGAGATGATGTCTAATGTCACATGGGAAAGGGGGTGGGTTAGAACTTCAAGAAGTAAGGAGAGATTAAATAATCTGCTTTTCCTTGAATGGCAAGAGGAGATAGGAAAAGAAAAGACGGATCATAGGCAGCAAGTATACAGTGAACATTTCAATTAATTAAAAAACACAAAAAGTCCTTATTGGCAAAAAATTGGTCATGACCCTTTGTTAATGGTTTAAAACAGTAATTTACATTTTTTTTTTAAATAAATATCAAAATAAAACGAATTTACCCATTCAAAATCCAACCCAGTCACTACAACTCGAATTGTATCAATTTATAACTGGGTTTACAAGACCCAGCTGTCATCAGAACCCCTGGACTGTGGCCATTTCAATGCATGTTTGTAAGTCAGTATTTAATATATCAAGACTAATAGAATCCATTTGTTTTGTAAAGCCCGGATATTCCCCCCTCCAACTCTGAATGCCTCAAAAACAAGTAATTAACTAAAGGCATCATTTTCTGCACAGCTCTGTTTACTATTTTCCTGATCTTTACAAAAGTCTTCAAAAGAGGGGAATAAGACCAATTAAGACTGGGGATCATTTCCAAAAAAAGATGACTGTACCAGGAAAAACAATGACTGTAATGTTAAAAATGATATCAAGTGGTCAATATCAATCCCTAAAAGCTTAATTTTTTAAGATTTATCAAAAGATGTGTATGATGTTGACGATAATTTATCATCCATTTGATCGTTTAATGAATCCCCTTCAAGAAAAGACAGATGATGAATTATTCTATATGAATTATTTTCTTTTTTGGGAACTACAACTAAGGGGGATATTCTAAAATTAATAAAAGTAGGTGTATAAAAAAAAACAGCAATTCTGCCTTTGTCTAACTCTTTTGAAAACCTTTCTTTAACTATACACATACACTATTTACAGAATTTAAATTCTTAGCAATTGTGCAACCAGTACCATCAAAACTTGCTATGGGAAAACCTTCACTAAAACCGCTAACAACTGAGCCATCTGCCCATTTGGGTACTGTCGAAGCCATGGCAAAATTCTGTCCAGCTTCACTGTGGATCGCACCTTTGAGAAGAAGCTCCTTCCCTTGGTGCTGATTTTTTATAGCCAGTTTTTTAAACTTTTGGTACTGGGTGAAATCCTGAACAAGAAGTACATTTGTGCCTATACTTGCAAGAGTTTGGCCACTTACATTGCCTATCAGTAACAAGAAAACAAATGCCCTTTTTGCAGCCGGATGGCACATTTACAACAGCATTAATAGGTTCATGAAAGAAAGGAAAAGGAGGCGCAAACACCTAGTGCATTACCCGTGGTACTGTTTAAAATAATTTAATAAAATGCTGAATGCATATTTACAAACATGAAGAATAGAAATCGTGTTACAAATTCCCGTCACACGTATCTCTGAGGAAGGGAGCCTGACTCCCGAAGCGCTTTAGCGGTCGCAATTTCCAGGACATGTTCCAACATACGTGTGACGGGAATTTGTAACACGATTTCTATTCTTCATGTTTGTATGTATGTTTCAGCATTTTATTAAATCATTTTAAACAGTCCCACGGGTAATGCACTAGGTGTTTGCGCCTCCTTTTCCTTTCTTTCATGCACCCGTTTTGGAGTCCCCTGCCTGAGGAGACCCGCACGCCAGTCTTCCTCTGTCGAGTGAGTGCTTGGCTGAAAGCATTAATAGGTTGTTTAACAGCTTGCTGACCATATAACTTACATATACAGTGGCAAGGTGGGTCTCCTGCGCAGAATCATGTACCTAGTACGTGATCCTGCACTTCCAGGTCAAGGCTGCCGGCAATCTGCTCACGCTGTAATTATACGCAGCGGGAGTTGATCTGCGGGTATTGCGGACTCGTTGTCCGCTGGCACCTGCCAATCATTAGGCATAGAGCCGGAACGGCAGTCTGCCTATGTATACAAGGCATAGGGTTGTTCTATCAATAGGGAAGGCATTGATCCTGTGTTTCTGCAAAGCAGGAACATGGATCAATGCCTTCCTCTAGTCAAAGCACCTCCCACACAGTACACAAGCACTGGCTAGGCACACAGTTAACCTTTTGATCTCCCCTGATGTTAACCCCTTCCCAGCCAGTATCATTAGTAAAATGACAGTGCATATTTTTTAGAATGGATCACTGTATTAGTGTCACTGGTCCCCAAAAAGTGTCAAAAGTGTCAGTTAGTGTCCAATTTGTCCGCCGTAATATTGCAATCCCACTATAAGTCGCTGATCACCGCCATTACTAGTAAAAATAAATAAACTAAAATTCAATAAACATATCCATAGTTTGTAGATGCTATTTAAATTTTGCGCAAACCAATCAATATATGCTTGGGATTTTTTTGACTAACAATATATAGCAGAATACGTATTGACCTAAATTGATGAAGAAATTTGATTTTTTAAATTTTTTTATTGGATGTGTTTTATAGCAGAAAGTAAAAAAATGTATTTTATTTTTTTTATAATGCAAAAAGTAAAAAATGTAGAGGTGATCAAATTCCACCAAAAGAAAGCTCTATTTGTGGTGAGGAAAGAACATACATTGTTGAACAATTGTCAGGTAAAATAACGCAGTGCTGTATCGCAAAATATGGCCAGGTCATGAAGGGGGGTACATTTTCTTGAGGTCAAATTTAAAGATTGACAATCTTTGAGGCAGAAATAAATTAAAAAAAAAAAGCCTGAGACCCACGTCTTTTGGCTCCATTCACATATAGGCGTTTTGGATTGCGGGCAGAATTGCCACAATTCTGGCCGCGATCCTGAACCATTGCAAGTCCTTGCGATTCCCGTGACTTTCAATGGCATCCCAAACGCGGCACGATTTTGCAGCGATTATCGTCCAACGAATCGCAGTAAAATCGCGCAAACAGAGACGTGGGACACCTGTTGCCCAAAAGAAGTACAAGAACTTCTTTTGGGCGACAGGCCTCCCGCGATTCTGTTTGCGCGATTTTACCGTGGAGTCTTTGTGTCAGGATTCTGCCTCCTCATCTGCCTTGCGCTCGTGGCCCTCTGATTCCTCCCGTATTCATTTGTATTGTAACTGTACTGTCTGCCCTCATGTAGTAAAGTGCTTTGCAAACTGTTAGTCCTAAATAAATCCTGTATATTAATATTAATAATAATAATAATGTCATAACTCTTGAGCTTTTGGGTAGTCAGCATCTCTTCGAAGCTTCGGAGCTAGGTACTCTCATTCAGGATCACTTGTTCCCTCCAACAAAAAGAAGTCCCCCCTCTGGAGCCAAGACAAGTTCCTCTCTTTGTAGCCAAACTTTCTCCTCTAGGCAGACTATAGGGGACAGTTCAACACAATCAATAACTCGGGGCCTCTGCACCCCCAAAGCGTGCAGAGTCCACTTCAGCCAGTGGGGTGCCCCTCTCCTAAGGAAGGGGCTGTCTATTAACTTTCTGACCCCTTCCCTTTGTTTCTTGTCCCTCTATTTTCTTGTGTCTCCACGTATTCCTAGAGATCTTCTATGACTCACAACTGTGGTCTGGGACCAGTCTATAGGAAGGTTCAATTATGCAGCGGGCCCTAATACAGGGACCCTGAAGCTTAGAAGGACGAACCATACAGCCATAAATATACCCCTCTGATGGAACCTCTGTCACCAGTCACCACTGATTTCTCTCTTTAGCTGTCTTCTTACTCTCCATCACCTGGTTAACATGAAGGTTTACACGTCATTCCCTGTTCTCATTCATTTCAGGAGCATTCTCTCACTCTCTCCTCCTATAATAATTCAGACCAGTTGGTTCACTTTAAATGTTTGTTACCCTAAAAAAAATATATTGATCCTGTTCCTTTAAAGCATATTACACAGCACAATGCTTGAGCTGTGTAATTTGGCCCCCTGTAACACCTAAAAAACCAGGCTGATCCTGCCGGTTTCTACCCTGCCCCCTGTACACTGACCCTGGTGTATCATGGCTCCTGAGCCCTGACACCGTGGTCAGTGTATGTTCCTCTGTCATCTGCAGCTCTGCTCTCTGCTCTCCTGTGTCTCCTCTGTCCTCCTGCCCCCTCCCCTCCCTGCCTGTTAGCTCAGTGTCACGGCCGCCCGCCCCTCCTGCTGCTCAAACAACTGTTGATATATTATATAATCCTGTTTGTCTCCTATGCCTGTGTACCTCTGTCTCTGTGTTTTATTTTAAAAAAAAATGCTGTATATACCTGATTGCAGTGTGCTGCTTGGTGATCACGTGACCAGCTGGCGCTCTCTCTCCCTCTCTACTCCTCTTCTACCGAGTGACGTTAGCAGGGGAATCTCGGCCCTGCCCTCTGCAGCTGTCAGACGGGGAGAGGAGAGAGCCAGTCAGTCATGTGATCGCCGAGCAGCAGACTGCAATCAGGTATACTGTATACAGCATTTTTTATTTTTTTTTATAAAACACAGAGACAGAGGCACACAGGCTTAGGAGACAAACAGGATTATACAAAGTCCTGCAAGTGGCTTAACAACCACTTTAACCAGCAACTTCTTTTACTGAAGAATTAGCTGTCATACAGTATTTGGTAGATTCAATAAAGTTATACAGAACAGTACAATTTCCAATCACAATGCAATTTCAATTAATTTCCCAACAAATGCTGTATTTAGGCTGTACTATGTTTATCTCATCTTTAGGTTGCACTAGTTTCCACTCAGTAGTAGTTTGGCTCCACTTAGTCCTATTTCAGAGTCCCACAAAGGGGTTACCCTACTCTTGATGCAATACTACATCTCTACTTGTATGGTCTTTTCAACTCCCACAGCCAACAACCAACCACCAACGACTGGCCCAACCCCATAGCCCTCTATATATATATATATATATATATATATACCACCACTGTGGGAAGTATCACTAACCAAAAATGCTGACACCATAGCAAATTAACCCATGCATAACCAGACATTTTAGTTTGGGGTATTTTAAAAAACAAACATACATACTTACCTCAGTTCTGCAGCATCGCTCTGATTCTTCATCTGTCCCCCTACTAGCTATATGAGGGAGAAATGAGCAATCACATGACCACTGATCACTTGATCTTGATCGAAGTAGAGAGCAATGACTGTCAGTCATCACCCTCTGCTCTGCCCCTCCACTACTCACTAGTGCCAGGCTAGAGAGGGGGCAGGGAAAGCTGGATTTGACTCTCAGTCGCACACTGAGAGCCGGAGCCAGCTGTCAATCAGGCTGTTGGGTGGATCCTGACAATGGATCTTCCCGAGCCAGGAGCGTTTCGGTGATGCCAGGGGACTTTAGCCTCCTTTCAGCTGATTCTGGGTCACAGGAGAGCAAAAGTAAGTGCACTCCTGTGACCTAGTAGAGAGGTATGGCCAAAAAAAGCTTTGGCTATACTTCTCTTTTATTCTGTAAATACAGAGCATAGTAAAGGCAGAAAGACATCTATCTATCTATCTATCTATCTATCTATCTATCTATCTATCTATCTATCTATCTATCTATCTATCTATCTATCTATCTATCTATCTATCTATCTATCTATCTATCTATCTATCTATCTATCTATTCTGTCTCTTTCTCTCTAATCTAGCCATTGATCTTTATCTAATGTATAACAATTGTTCTATTTTTCTAGTATACTGCAGCAATGGAGGAGGAACCAAATCCTTAGGGTCTCAAGGCAGCTGCATGGACATCATCAGCAGTCAAGACAGGCCAGCAGCCCGGTTGCCCCGAGATGTCTTCTCTGAGCCAAATGACCCTTGCAAAATGATATGTTGCTGTATCCACATATGCTGGCAGGTCTTTCCGATGAGCATGAAATTGCCATTAACCACTTGCCATCTGCCCCATAGTAGATTTACTATATACATTTATATAGGTGATTCTGCACTTTTGCCTGCAGGGGGCATGTGGCGCCGTCACCGGCTTGCTTCTGATGTGATTAATCACAGCAGAAGCTGATCTGCGGGTGCCTGGCACTGGATGTCCTCTGGCACCTGCCGATCGTTGGTAAAACACACAAAACTGAGATCTGCCCATGTAAACAAGGCAGATCTCTGTTCTGACTGGGGGGAAGGGATGGATTTTGTGTTCCTGCAAAGCAGGGACAAAAACCATCACTTCCCCTAGTAAAAGCACCTAATACAGTACACAAAAACAATGGCTAGGCACACAGCTAACCCTTTAATCGCTCCTGATGTTAACCCCTTCCCAGCCAGTGTCATTAGTACAGTGACAGTGCATATTTTTAGCACGGATTACTGTATTAGTGTCACTGGTTCCCGCAAAGTGATAAAAGTGTCAGTTAGTGTCTGATTGTCGGCTGCAATATCGCAGTCCCGCTATAAGTCGCTGATCACAGCCTGATCACAGCCATTTACTAGCCAATATATGCTTAGTGGGGTTCTACCTATAGCATGTAGCAGAATACATATTGGCCCTTTTTATAATTTTTTTTATTGGATATGTTTTATAGCAGAAAGTAAAAAATATATATTTTCAAAATTGTCTGTCTTTTTTGTTTATAGGGCCAAAAATTAAAAAATGCAGTGGCAATCAAATACCACCAAAAGAAAGCTCTATTTGTGGGAAAAAAATGACAAATTTTATTTGGGCACAGTGTTCCATGACCACACAATTGTCAGTTAAAGTAATGCAGTGCCATATCACAAATGATGGCCTGATCATGAAGGGAGGTAAATCATCCGGAGGTCAAGTGGATAATTTATCTTGTGGCTTCCAGGTCCACTCAACAGAGAGATCTTCCCCCTCCATAGGTGATCCACACCATAGCCACTGCCTCATCTTGCACTGCTTATCCCCAGGCACCCCCCTGCATCCCTACCCACCTTGCTCCCCTTTCTCCTTCATACCCTCATCCACACTACACTACCTTTTCTTTAGACCCAAGCCCCCTGTGACACAATCACGGGTCCCTGTTGGTCTTTCCCTGCTCTACGCCCCCTCACCCATTTCCTCAATTAATTCAATCTTTAAAGTTTATATAAATAAAACTGATTCCGTCCACAGTCAGCACACAGCTGTGACAAGCGTATCTTTCTGCCCCAGCTGTTTGAGGAAGAACTTTGGGGACAATCTTCTACAATTCCATTCTGAAGTGATTTTAAAATTTCAAACGACATTTAAACAGTTTATCCAAGCTGTAAAAGTACAAACAGTTTGATTGTACTGTGACGGTTAGAACACCATAGCTTGTTAACTTTTACAGAGTAGAAAAATGTTTAAAAGTCATACGAAATATAAAATGACTTAAAGCAACAGGGTGCATAGTAAACAGAGATGACATGGGTGTTATGGATGAGCATTATGAACTCAAAAGTACTAAACTAAAGCAGAATAGACATATTTGTCTCCTTTGTTTACTAAGCAGCTTTAAGCAATTTATATTTTGTATATTTGTATGACTTCTAAATAGTTCACCCATGCAGTAACAGTTAGACCACTATAGTGTTTTATATTTTACAGAAAAATATTTGATTTGAAAAGAGTTGGGTGTCTCTAGACCAGGCATGTCCCCTGTTCCCCTTAACCCATCTACTACTGCAACTCCCTTCTCATAGGCTTACCTTTACATAGCCTGTCCCTCCTTCAGTCCATCATGAATGCCAGGCTCTACCATCTTACCAACCGCTCAGTGTCTGCTACTCCTCTCTGCCAATCCCTCCACTGGCTTCCACTCACCCAATGAATTAAATTCAACAACAACCTACAAAGCCATCCACAACTTGACCCCCAGCTACATCACTAGCCTAGTCTCTAAATACCAACCTAATTGTTTTCTTCCTTCCTCCCAAGACCTCCTGCTCTCTACCTCCCTCCGCGCCTCCTCCCATGCTCGCCTCCAGGACCTTTTCAGAGCCTCTCCCATCCTATGGAACTCCTTGCCCCAATCAGTATGATTATTTCCTACTCTGTTTGCTTTTAGATTATCTTTGAAAACCTTCCTCTTCAGAGAAGCCTATCCTGCCCACACCTCACAACTGTACTTTTATTTTCTCCATCAGCTCATCCCCCACAGTTATTACCATTTGTATCACTTCTACCCCGCTTTTGTATTGTAGGCTTAAGGCCCCGTTCACATAGGGGCGATCCGACTTCGGGAGGCGACCTCCGAGGTCGCGGTGCGAGCAGCCACGGACTTTATAACATTGAAGTCTATGGCGATCGCCTCCGGGTCGCCTCAAAGAAGCTCCGGACCCTTTTTCGACTTGTGTCGCTCCTATTAGAACGGGTCCATAGCATAGCTGTATGGGAGGCGACCTACGGCGACCTGTGAGACGACCAGGTCGCCTCACAGGTCGCCTCAGTGTGAACCGGGACTTAACGAGCAGGACCCTCTAAATCCTCCTGCATTGAACTGTATTGTAACTTTACTGTCTGCCCTCATGTAAAGTGCTGTGCAAACTGTTCACACTATTTAAATCCTGTATAATAATATTATTAATAATAATAATATTAACCCATCCCTTGGCTGAGGAATTCCTGTAAAATTCCATATGAGATCACCCTATCTTAGGTATCATTTATAGAATCGCTCTCAAGTTCTACCCAACAAAGTTCTCGGAAACCCAGATTTCCCCAGTGCTTCTTGGTGCCAAGGTATGCCTGTTTGTGATGGCTTAAAGTGGAGTTCCACCCTTAAAAGTAATTTTCCCCATCTGCTTGCTCTCTGTCACCTGAAAAATAAATGGATAATCACAATTTTTTTTTTCTTTACTTACCTTGTTTTAGAAGAAAATATACTCACCTTACTTCCTCTTCCTCTCTCTTCGGCCGTGGCCCGCGCCGTCACTTCCTGCTTGCATTGATTCCTGGGAGCTGAACGCCATCGCTCCTAGGAATCAATGCGCCTGCACCGGTGCAGGCATGTCATTCACTGCTAAACAGCTTCTGGGCATGCCCAGAAGCTAATCAGGAATGACGTGCCTGCACCGGAGAAGACGAGCGGGACCGGTGCAGGGCATTCTGGGACGAAGAGGACACAGAAGAGGACGCCGAAGAGGACGCTCTGGCTTCAGCTGCCCACACCTGAGATGGCAGCGCTGGACAAGACATTTTCAAGGTAAGTATTTCTTCTAAAAGGTAACCGACCCGGGACAGTACAGAGGCTAGCCATTGTGGAATGCACTAGCCCTGACTGTCCCAGGGGTATTTTTATTAAAAAATACTTTCCGAGGGTGGAACTCCGCTTTAATCAGTTCAGACTTCTAGGAAGATGGGAGATGGAAATTGGTCTCTCCTATCCAGGTTATGCTTTCTCCCTCTCTCCCGATCTGACAGGCTTACCAGATTAGACATCACCTACTCTCTATCCTTTGCTCACCGTCCACTAATCTCTTGCATACATCTTTTGAACATGAATGCACTTCTGCTGCTCCTATTAGACATGGCCTCTCTGTACCCTATACAGCATTGACATCCCCTCTAGAGAATCAAGTTCTTCCCTTCCTCATTGAATTGGAAAAAGATTTGGATTTACACCTGACATCTGAACAAAGAGAGTATATCTTTTTTTTTTTTTTTTTTTTTTACACACAGGTCCTCCATCTCTTCTAGGTTACAAGAAATCGGTTTGAATCTTATAGCTCAGTGGTATAGGGTCCCAGAAAGGCTACAAAGCATATTCCAAACTGTCAGCCCCAAATGCTCGAGATGTAGCCTGGCCAGGGGCTTGATATTTTACATTTTTTGGTCGCGTTCGCTAATCCAACCTTTATGGCGGCAAGTATGTGCCCTGATCCACAACCTTACTGATCTCTAGAACCGACCCCAGATGCATGCCCCCTGCACGCCAGCCCATTGTCCAAATGTAAGTATCAGCACTCTCTGATGAGACATCTCATCAATGCAGTCATGGCTTGTATATCAGTGCTCTAGAAGTCCCCTTCCCCTATGGTGCAACAATGGATAAAGTTGGTGAATGTCATAATGCGCATGGAGGACCTCACCTCATCCCTGAGGAGAGAAGAAGCCCGCTTCCTAAAGACTTGGTTCTACTAGACTCAGTTTACCTTCACTGAGAGATACCTTGAGCTTCTTGCTCTCAGTTCCGAGTGATCAGAATTGTAATGAGTTTGCGAAGGACTGTTAGTTATCTTGAACCCTCCTCGATCCCACCCCCTCCTACTTCCTTCCCCCCACCATTTTCTTTCTTTTCTCTCCATCACATTCCCCAGTCTCCTCTTTTCTCCTGCACTTCTTGACTTTCTCTTCAGTTTTTAAGAAATATATAAAACCTTTTTGATGTTAATTAGGATCTCCGCTCCCGTCTGCAACAACAGCCCTTGTTGGCATTCATATTCAGCCTTTCCATATTGAAATCTTATAAGTCGCCCGGGTTGTCAGTTAACTTAACAATTTACTTAACGCCTTTTATTGCTGATTTGGTTCTCTGATAACATACCTCCATCCGTGGTGTACCCCACCATTTTAGATATTCCCTGCTTTTTTGGGGTCTAACCAGTTACACTAATGTCTGTAATCTGAATCTTTGTTATGCCATTTTGTTTTTTCATTTTTGTACACTTTGTCACTGAAGATAAAGAATTAAAAAAAAAAAAACAGATTTGATTTGAATAAAAATATATGCAAGGGAGCACCCCGGGATTTAAAATAAAGCAAAAGAAAAATGGATAAAGACTTCTTTAGGGAGATAGATCGCTGCATGGGCTCCTTTCTATGGCATGGAGCTGCCCCCCACTTAGCTAAATCCACACTTCAGCTGCCGGTCAGATGTGGAGGACTGGCCCTGCCTAACTTCCAAACATACTTTTGAGCTGCTAGCTTAGTGTCTGTCCATTGGTGGTTTACAAAGCCAAGGGCTAATGCAGCAGACTGTCTGGAAGCAGATACACTGGGCTCACTAATAGAACTCAAACTTAGTATATCGCGGACACAGAGCTTATGACTTTCTTCCACATCCTACCAGTGCAACACTTAGAGGAAGCGCTTCCTACGTCCGAATCAATAGTCTCCCTATACTCCACTATGGGGGAATCCCTCACTGATACACCTTAGATCCATCCCAGACCCACAAATCTGGGCCCAATTTGGTGTTAGGATGCTCAGAGATGTAATGCCAAGGGGTACCCTATTGTCTTTTGTTGATTTGTTTCACCAATATAACATCCTTAGCTGGATGCTTTTCCGATACTTTCAATTGTGTCATGCAGCTCAATTACAGTTCCCTAACCCATCTTCTTTAATGAAAGGCCGATTGAAGACCTTCCTGCTCAGGAGGAGCTTATAAAAACCCCTCTCAGTGCTGTACAGGCGGTACCCGGGTTACAAAAATCTGACTTAAAAACAACTCCTACTTACAAACGGAGAGAGACAACAGGAAGTAAGGAGAAATCTAACCCTAGGAAGGGAAATTCACCCCTGTAAGAGTTCTCATTGGAAAAAGGAGTCTCCACTGAAGCTTTATCATTAATCCTTGTTTCCACAACAACCCAAAATTTTCAAAATCCAGTTGTCATAGGGACAGAAAGTGTGTGAGATGAAATCTTCTGAACAGGGGTAGAGACAGAAAGGCAAATGGTACAGGGGTGTTAACCCTTCTCTTTGCTATCCAAAAAACATAAAATTTATTATTTGGGCTGGAGCAACACTTAAAAAATGTACCTATTCCGACTTGAACAAATTCGACTTAAGAACAAACCTACAGTCCCCTATCTTGTTTGTAACCCGGGGACCGCCTGTATTCAACCCTCCTATGTGTAGATTCTCCCAAGATAGGGAAACTCTGGGAATGATAGAGTATGGATATTTCTGCTTTAGACAGAGAGACATGGAAGGAATGCTTTAAAAGCAACTCTAAACTGGTCATCTCATCTAGGGATAAGTTGCTCCAAACTAAATTTCTACATGGGGTATACTATACGCCTCAAAGACTGCATTCATTTACCCACCGATCTAGATCTCCAGATTGTACCCATTGTCACTCTTCAGACGGCTCTTTCTTCCACATATTCTGGACTTGTCCAAGGGTTGCCCGGTTCTGGATGGATGTACTTTATCTCATTAATATCCGTCTACAGCTGTCCCTCCCGATGACGTCTGAACTGGCTTTACTAGGTATTCATGAGGATAAGCAGCGGCCAAGATGTATGAAACTCTTGATCTCATTCCTATTGTTTTGTGCTAAAAAAAATTGGATTTCCCCCTCTCCCCCTTCCCTTGCATCATGGGAATCTTCTCTGGATAAAGCATTACCCATGTACAAATTAACCTACCTCAGTAGGAATTTCCCTGGGAAATTCGATAAGATTTGGCAGCCACGAATGTCCCTATGAACCTTACTGTAATATCCTGGATGTTTTCTAAGACGCTTGTACATTATTTTTTTCCTCTACAGTCCTCCGCTCTACCAGCTGAGCTATCGAAGGAACTGTGTACATTATATACCTTTCTTGAGAGTGGAATTATTTTTGCCTTTATTTTACTTTGATTTCATCAGTGATGTAACTGTGGATGTACGATTGTGTACCTTGCCTTTTGGTTGTTTTTTACTGTACATATTATTTTTACAATAAAAGTAATCCTGGTTTAAAAAAAT
The DNA here is from genome assembly GCF_965119305.1 of Pelophylax lessonae. Taxonomy (NCBI): domain Eukaryota; kingdom Metazoa; phylum Chordata; class Amphibia; order Anura; family Ranidae; genus Pelophylax; species Pelophylax lessonae. The sequence continues at coordinate 238,789,901 of NC_138775.1, read as the reverse complement.
AAATGGATAAAGAATTTTACATGCTTAAATGCAAATACATATTTACACATGTTGGCAGGCGCCAACTGTTTACTGCAGTTCAGTGTGCGTGTTAATGCCTTGGAGCATTGGGGTTAACTGAGCTCAGTGATGTGTCAGTTAGAGGCTAGGTTATGTCATAACAAGTAAGGAGGCTCCATAGATGCTATGATGTAGAGATACGACATTGGATGCAATTCAGCCAAAATGGGACCTAGAGACAGGGCAAAGTGAGGCACTGATAGGGAAGGTGATCAAGCTAAAGGGGTGTGCACCATTGTACCAGCTAAACTAGTTTACCAGCTAAACCGTTGCTATGGCCTACACTACCTCAGAGAGACTGTTACTGTGAGCAATGTGATTTCCGTGAACTTTTACCGTAACTGTTGAATACGTGCCTGGAGATGTTGGATATTGAACTGTGTGAGATCTATGTTCAACTACCATTAAGAAATACTCCAGTAAACAAGTCGAATGCCTGATGAAGGGGTTCTGCATGGCTCTGAAACGTCACTATTATAACTATGATGTGATTGCTCAATAAAGCTTTGGGCCAGTTTTGGAGATTCTTGGTGTGCTGGTGACATACTTCTTGCACCATACCGTTGGAGTCACAGAAATGTTTGTAGTTTTGGATTATCTTTGCTAGGTTGAAACATCCACCATCTTCTAATATTTTTTTTTAGGACTCTATTGGCATGAATTCCTTACAGTACTGTGTTAGCTTGAACCTGACCTGGCTTAAAAAGTACCTAAAATGATAGGAGTATTGTTCTTATCTTGTCTTCAGATTAATTCCTGTAAAGCCTCTTGGATTCTAGATCCTTGACTTCTTTAAAAGTTAGGAGGTTGGGGGGGGGGGGGGGGCGGGTTCAGGGAAGTCGTCCCTGCCTGAAGAGGACAGTGATTATTGGTAGCAGCTATTTTCCCTGAAAATAAGAGTTGCCAGCATTTAAAATTAATAAAAATAGCATGGGGTCTCCTTCAGGTCTAGTATGTATTTTAAAGGAAAATCCACACCAAAAAAAAAAAAAAAACTGCGTGGGATACCCCACAAACTCTATACCAGACCCTTATCTGCGCATGCAGCCTGGAAGACCCCCTCCCCCATCCTTCTGAACCATACTAGGCCAAATGCCCTCAACATGGGGGCGGTGCTTTGGGGGAGGGGGTACCACAATCCTGGGCAGTGGTTGTGGGGGTCTACGCTGGGGGATCTTATCGGAATCTGGAGGCCCCCTTTAATAAGGTGGCTCACAGATCCCTGCCCCCTTGCCTTGTGTGAATGCTTATGGGGTACATAGTACCCCTACTCAATCACTAAAAAAAAAAGTGCAAAGTACAAAGAAATAAAGGGTGGGGCCACCCAATGATGTCACCGGGGCCCCAACCCTTATGACATCATCGACCCAGCATGCCCTGGTCAGTGATGTCTTAAGAGGGTGAGGTTTCCCCCCATGTTGACGGCATGTGGCCTGTTATGGTTTAGGAGCAGAGGGGTGCTCGCTCACTCCCCACCCCTTTCCTTGCCTGCCAGGCTGCCTGCTCAGATAAGGGTTTGGTGTGGATTTTGAGGGTTCACTCGCAATTTTTTTTTAAATTCTGCTGTGGGTTTCCCCTTAAAATCCATACCAGACCCAAAGGGGACCCCCACGCTATTTTTAAAAAAACTTTAAATGTTGGTCTGGTATGGATTTTAGGTGTTCCCACGCAATTTAAAAACAACATTTTGGCATGGGGTTCCCCTTAAAATCCATACCAGAGCAAAAGGGCTGTTTTTTTTATTTTTTATATTTAAAAAGCTGGAAATTCTTTTGTTTACATTCTGCTGTCAGCGGGGACAGCCCACTGCTTAACACCAATGCTATTTACTAGTTGTTAAGGAAGCCGACGGGTGCTGCCTCCTTAATAAGCAGCGCAAATTGAATATATTCCTTGAGGAAAACATGGCTAGACCACAACTTATTCAACAAATGTATTTATTTATTTGGTTTAGTGGATTGACTATAGAGTCAGTTTATGCGGTATTTACCATACGTTTTTTACTAGTGCAATAAATACCACATAAATTTGACAGTGTATTGACAATAATTTAAGGGGTCGTTTTGTAACTGCTGAATTATCATTGAATGGCATTATAAAATCATCAGTGGGTATTGTACTGACATCTAGTGCTAAAGTGGGTGAAATACAATATAGATAGGAAGCATTTTTCTTGGAGAAGGAAAATCTTGGAAGGGGATCCCTTGTATATAGTGGCAATGATTATGATGACAAACGTCCTATTCCTGAGGAAGTCATTGATGGTGAAACACGGTAATTAACTTTGATTTATTACCATGTTGTCTGAACAATCGCCACTGATGTCAGAAGACCAGCGGCAGCTTTGAAAGCATACTATTGTTTTGGTGTTTTGCTGTTTTTACAACTTTTAATAAAGTGATCACATATGGTTTTACTCTGTGGAAGCCTTTTCTGATTTTTATTAACCTGTGAGATGTTATCTGAAGGAGGGCAGTACCTCTTGTTCTTCCTCTCCAAACTAAGCACTGCAAGCGTGATTTCTGTAACTGATCCAATTGTGGCAAAATCAGGGCTGCTGTTTTAAATCACGGGGCCCCATACAGAATACCCAACAGGGGTCCTCCCTCAAAATAAAAAATTAAATAAGTAAATATCAAAATTATTTTTTTCACTAAAAATACTCAAAAAATGTTTAGTGAACACAAACATAAATGACAACATTTCTGCTAAATCAACATACTTCTGACTACTGCACTCTGTACCTAGACTCAAGTTTGAAGTCCCTCCCACTGCTAGTGTAAATATTCCACAACCCAACCCCTCCCACCATTCCCTCCCCTGTTCCATCCTCATTCTAATGAAATTTTAAAGTTCACAGGTCTGGTAATGAGATGGTATATAGGTATACAGTGAGGGAAAAAAATTGGATTTTTGTACTTACCGTAAAATCCATTTCTCTGAGTTCATCGACAGACACAGCGCTCCATGAATCATAACTACTGGGTTATATTGCCTCCTCCAGAAGTAGGACTAGGCAGAACAAAAAACACCTGGCTATGCCCATGGGCCGTCCTCGGCTTGGTATATAACCCCCCCTCTCTGCTCTAGGTAGTCAGTTTAGTATAAAAGAAGAAAATGGTCACACACCACCACGGAATCCAATGAAGAAAAGTACCTTTATTCACATAAGTGGTACAAGGTACAGCAGGGTAGGACAGTAGACGCGTTTCACAGGACTGCTATTTGCTTGTTCACTAAAGGTAGTTTTCTTCTTTTATGCTTCTCCTGGTAGCGAGCCGAGGTTCAGCACCCACCTTGAATCATGGACTTTGACTAGCCTGAGCGGTGTTTATCTCTCTTCATTTGTCAGTTTAGTAGCAAGCAGTATTAGAAGTATCAGAACTCCATAGAGGGGTGGGTGCTGTGTCCGTCGATGAACTCAGAGAAATGGATTTTAGGGTAAGTACAAAAATCCCATTTTCTCTTTCATTCATCGACGGACACAGCGATCCATAAATCAAAACTACTGGGATGTCCAAAAGCAGTGCCAAAAGGAAAATGAGGGGTGGGGAAAATAACCCAAGGCTAAGCATAAGAGCCCTTAACTAGGACACAGGAGCCGTAACCAGGTCATAGGAGCCCCGTCTGAAAAATAAAAGTGTAAAGAAAAACACCCCTCAAGAGGGAACAGCCCCTCTTAAACAGCAGCCTGCAAAAATCTGCAGCCAAAAGAAGCATCCGCAGATGCCAAAGTATCTACCCTATATAATTTTGTAAAGGCATGCACAGACGACCAAGTGGCCGCCTTGCAAACTTGCGATATTGATGCCTGATGACAGAGTAGAATGCGCCGTGACAGGGAAAGGTGGAACCTGACCTTTAATGGAATAGGCCTGAGTCACCGTCTGTCTGATCCATCTGGAGATGGTAGCCGAAGAAACTGCCAGCCCTTTTCTTAGTCCGTCCGTAACCACAAAAAAACAAGTCTGACCTCTGAAAGGACGCAATAACTGGCAGATACACCTGAATCGCACGAACCACATCCAAGGTATGCAAAGCAAATTCCTTGGGATGAGCTGGCTTGGGACACAAGGAAGGCAACACAATATCCTCATTCAAATGGAAGTCAGAGACAACTTTGGGGAGGAATGATGGACAGGGACGAATAACCACTTTATCCCTATGGACCACTAAATAGGGACTGCGACAGCATAATGCCACCAATTCCGATACCCTGTGGGCCGAGGTAATGGCCACCAAGAATGTCACCTTCTGGGATAACGTAGGCAAGGGAATCTCCTGAATATTCTCAAATGGAGGTTTCTGGAGAACCGGAAGTATCTAATTTAAATCCTATGGTGGCAAAAGAGACCGTACAGGTGGAGCCACATGTCGAACTCCCTGAATGAAGATATGAACTAAAGAGTGCGTGGCTAGGAGTCGCTGAAAGAAGATTGTCAGGGCAGACACCTGGCCCTTGATGGTACTCAAGGCCAACTTCTGCTCAACGCCCTGTTGAAGAAAGGTTAAGATTCGAGCCACAGTAAAGGAGGATTTACGAGGATGAGAGCCAATTGACACCAAAAAATGTACGCTTTCCACTTACGATGGTATATTTTCCTGGAAGACGACTTCCTCGCTTTCACCATAGTAGGGATCACTGATCCAGACAGACTCCTATCCCTCAGTACCTGGATTTCAATCGCTAAGCCATTAAAACCAGGGGCTGTAAAGCAGAATGGTAGATCAGCCCTTGGGTTAGCTGGTCTTCTCTGAGAGGAAGCCCCAAAGGGACGTTTATGGCCACCAGACTGGAAGATCCTCCCTCCTGATTTCTCGCAGGAATTGTGGAAGAAGCCTGAGCCGAGGCGGATACTGGCCTTACTGAGGCTCTTGGACGCATCTGCCGGAGGAACCGTAATCTCGCACCGAACCTCAATATTCTCCTGTGGAGCCGAACGTGCTAAAGGAGCTGCATATAGGACTGTGTATTCAAAACGGTCTTGAAGGTGGATACCACCAGATTCAGAACCTGTATGCAAAATAGGATAGAGAACCATCCGTGTGACAGACGGCCTGTGGTTGGTTCCTGAGGTTTGTTCAGAGGACCACCCTGGTCAGAATTAGAATCAGACCTAGGTAAATCAATTTCCTGGACACTGCATTCTCTGGCCTGGGACCCCTACCAGACTCCAGGTCCAGACAGGGGGGTAAGGGAGTGGGGGAAGCCCAGCTCACTAAGGGATTTTTAAGGATGGGAGAAGGGTACCAGCAGGCAGGTCCGACCGTCCCTGGAGGTTACCCGCTTTCACTCCAAAAAAAATGCCAAAAGGGGAGACTGTACTTACCCTTCCATGGTGTGGGTAACGCTCCAGACAGAATCCTCGCCACCGAAGTAGGGGAGCTATCGGCCAAGGGATCGCCGCAATTTAGACCCAAGACCTGTCGTATGCGACCCTGGGGCAACCTCTGTTCGTGAGGCTATGTCGCAGCCGACCTAGAGCGTAACTGTGGTCTGCACATGCTTGCTGGCTGGGCTTGGGGGACCACTGGATCTAGATTATCCAACTCATCAGTTGAGAAAAAAACAAAAAAGATGTAAGGAAGGAGAATAAAAATTGCTAGGACCAGAGATCTCAGCCGGGAATCTAGGTCCTTATTTCTGACTAGAAAGATTAAAACTGAATATGTAGAGCGGGGGAGGGGGGGGGGTTATATACCAAGCTTAGGATGGCCTGTGGGTGTAGCCAGGTGTTCTTTTTTTTCTGCCTAGTCCAAGACATCCTTGGACAGCTCTTTGGTCTTGGCCATGGTGGAGAGATTGGAATCTGATTGCTTCTGTGGACAGGTGTCTTTTATACAAGTAACAAGCTGAGATTAGGAGCACTCCCTTTAAGAGGGTGCTCCTAATCTCAGCTTGTTACCTGTATAGAAGACACCTGGGAGCCAGAAATCTTACGGATTGATAGGGGATCAAATACTTTTTTCACTCATTAAAATGCATTATTCTGGAATTTTTGTTGTTATTCTGTCTCTCACTGTTAAAATAAACTTACCATTAAAATGATAGACTGATCATTTGTCAGTGGGCAAACGTACAAAATCAGCAGGGGATCAAATACTTTTTTCGCTCACTGTATACAGGTGGGGGTTGAAGTGGTTAAAAATAGTGTTGATTTTTAATTTTTCTTTTTAAGAAAAGGGACAATCTCTCCAAAATTCCAGGTGTCCTCCAGACTCTCACTGTATCCTCCTGTCCTTCATTCCCTTTAGCCATCCAGAAGGTAGAGTGGAGTAATGATCCTGCTACAACCTCTCCCCCCCGACATCCTCCGGCTGACATTCCCTCCCCGGTCTGCTGATTGCAGTGTGGATACACAGCAGCTAAGGATATATAGAGATATACTGAGGACAGCCGATATGGGAATCAGATATGGGCAGGACAGGGAACCAGTGTTGACAGGGGACAAATTAAAGAAATTATGCCCTGTGTGGCTCTCCCTCCAGCAGCTAAAAGCTGGTGGTAGGGAGGGGGGACAATAACTGGCTTTCAGCTGCTGCAAAGAGCCACACAGGGGATTGTTCTGTAACTTCTGCGCTGATCCTCCTCCTTGTCCTGCCCACATCCCATTTCCCCTGCTGCCAAGATCTGCTACAGGGGGACCTGGTGGTACCCCCTTATCAGCAGCCTGGGGCAAGATAGCTGTAACTTAAGGTCTCAGTAGAATTAGCAGTGACTCTATCCAAATTACATCTTGCAGCTCGCAGAAAGCTTTAATCCAAAAACTTGTGCAGATCATAAAAGATGAACACTAGATAGGTTTAAAAAACAAAACAAAAACATAGTTTATCTTGCTACAGCAGACTACAGTACATGTGATGAATGGAGGCTAAAGCATGAAGAAGGGTGGTACAAACCACACAGAGCATTCCCTAGCTACAGAGTGAGGAAGGGACAAAATTATTAAAACCCACACAAACAACGAATAAAAAAAACAAAAAAAAAAAAAACACAGTGGTAATTGAATATGACCAAACAAAAGCTCTATTGGTGTGAAAAAAAATTGGAAAAAATGTAATTTATGTACAGTGTTGCATGACCGAACAAAGTAGCACAGTGCTGAATAGCAAAAAACAATTGCCTGGTTGTGAAGGGTGTCAAGTGGTTAAAGATGGTGCCAAAAGGTATTGATTGACCTGATTGTCTTTTCAGTGTCTCAGATCCTAAGTCTGTTTGGAGCCTCCCTGGACGACTTTATTAAAGGGGTATTAACCACTTAAGCCCCGGAAGATTTTACCCCCATTCCGACCAGGGGGTATTTTGCGATTCGGCACTGCGTGACTTTAACGGACAATTGCGCGGTCGTGCGACGCTGTACCTAAACGAATTTGGCGTCCTTTTTTTCCCACAAACAGAGCTTTCTTTTGGTGGTATTTGATCACCTGTGCGATTTTTTGATCACGCGCTATAAACAAAAAAAGAGCGTCAATTTTGCAAAAATAGCAATATTTTTCACATTTTTTTATATGAAATTCCCCAAAAAAAAAATTTAAAAATCAAATTTTTTTTACTTTTTCGGCCAATTTGTTTTATGCTACCTATGTTTGGTAAAAAAAAAAAATCGCAAAAAGCGTATTTTGATTGGTTTGCGCAAAAGTTATCGCGTTTACTAACAAAGGGAAAGATTTCTGTCATTTTTGTTTTTTTTTTTAACGTGTAATGGCGGCGATCTGCGATTTTTTTTGCGGTACTGCGACATTGGGGCGGACAGATCGGACCCTTGACTGACATTTTTGACACTTTTGGGGTTACCAGTGACATTTCTACAGTAATCAGTGCTATATATATGCACTGTTACTGTAAAAATACACTGGTAGTGAAGGGGTTAACTTTATTTGGGAGGGAGGGGCTGTGTGTATCCCTAGGGGCGTGCTTTCTACTGTGATTGGCTGGGGCTTGAGCTGTATGGACACTGATCAACGGATCTACATACTAGATCCGAGTGATCAGTATCCTAACAGCAAGGAGAATGACAGGTGGCTTGTTTACACAAGCTGCCTGACATTCTCCCTCTCCCCCGCCGATCGCCGAGTGACCGGCGGACATCGGGTCCGCCGGTCACACGCGCGGGGGGGGGGGGGGGGGGTCCGTGACCACGCGGGAGCGGGAGCGCGCCTCCGGGGGCGCGCGCTCGCTCCCTAGACCCTCACAAGCTAGTGACGTAGCCCTACGTCACTTTGCCTGTGAGGGGCTGACTGCCGACGTAGATCGGCGTTAGGCAGTCGGCAAGTGGTTAAACCCAAAACCAAAAATGTTACATTTTTGCTGCTTACCAATCAGATGTGGTGGCTGTATTCGTTTTTTTTTAAGCTTTTTCCTCCTCTGATTTCATCTGATGATCGTGCCAGTAACACACTTCCCGTATAAGGGTGCCTACACTCTGGATGGATGAGCAACAGATACCTTTGGACAGGAGCATTGCCAGACTAGGGGAGGGCAGTGGTAGATGTACTAGAAGATTTAGATACACTAACAGATTGAAGAAAAAACATCAGACTTAAGCAGTGATAGCAAATGGTTTTGTCGCTTTTATGATAGAGGTTTTATATGTATAAATAAAAGCTGTTCATTATAAGCACCACTGTCAGTGGTAAATGGTTTCTCAACTCTCTAACTGCTAAATTATTAATATACATATATATAAATATATATTTATATAGCGCCAACAGTTTGTGCAGTGCTTTACAACATGAGGACAGACAGTAGAGTTACCATACAATTCAATACAGGAGGAATCAGAGAGCCCTGCTCGTTAGAACTTACAATCTAGAAGGGAGGGTCAAGTAATACAAAAAGTAATCACTGTGGGGAATTAGCTGATGGAGAAAATAAAATTACCATTGTTAGGTTGGGGTAGTATAGGCTTCTCTGAAAAGGAGGGTTTTCAGGGATAGTCTAAAAGCAAACAGTAGTTAGGAGATAATTGAACAGATTGGGGTAGGGAGTTACATAGGATGGGAGAGGCTTGGGAAAGTCCTGGGAGGCGGTGACGAGGGAGCTAGAGAGCAGGTGGTCTTGGGAGGAACAAAGAACAATTTGGTTGGTATTTTGAGACTAGGCTAGTGATGTAGCTGGGGGTCAAATTGTGGATTGCAGGATCTATAAATGTGCAGGACAGCTTGTTCTTTTGATAAACCAAAAAGACTTTCTAGCTGGATTACCAGGTAAAAATAAAGGAAAGAAAGCCTATAAAAGAAGCAGCCACTACAGCAAAGAATTGGTAAGCTGCAATATAAGGTTTCCTTTTTGTTTAATGCCGCTTTAGGCCTAGTTCACACCTATACGTTTTGTTGATGCTTTTGTCAAAAAAAGCACTAAAGTACAGTCCATTTAACATGGTTTCCTATGGGACACACTCACATCTATGCTTTTTCAGCTGCTGCATTTTTTGGAAAGGGTCAGGGACTTTTTTTGAATGCAAAACGGTGCATGTTTCGTTCAATAGACTTTAATGGAGAAGCTGCAAAAAAGCATATAGTGCATGCATGCAGTTTTTAATCTGCCCAACAACAAATTGGCCCAAAAAGAAAAAAAAAAAAAAAAAAAAAAAAAAAGCATAAAAAAATGCAAAAACACATACAAAAAGCACTGCAGAAACAGATCAAAAGCAAACTGCATAGGTGTGAACCAGGCCTTAAGGATGTCACAGGAGGGAAGAGCACTCATTTACCACAATAAGAAACGCTGGGCTTCAGCTTAGTGGAGCTTCCACCACGAATGATAAAAAAAACTGCCTATGCAAACATGTCAGAGCTTTTATATTCAAGAGGAACCCATTTATAGTAAACTTCATGTAGATGTAAGCAAAAACAAACGCAAAGACATTTTATTAGTATTTTTTTAATCAAAAGTCATTATTAGAGAAAAAGTAAAACTAGAGAAACATTCTGTTATTATCGAGTCCTGCGGGACGCCGTGCATGAATCCAGAAACCGAGCGGGATTTCAGGGCAAAGGCTCACTTCTGTGATCAATGGAATTAGTTCAATTATTTATGCACTCTATTTGCTTCAGATGTCATTCAGATCCATTAGTGTTGGTGAGAGATGAGCAGAATACAGTGAGTAGATGAAGTCAAGCGATTACAGGGTGATCCCTCCATACAACCCCTATCATTTCTAGAGAGGCCAGCAATGCTCACAATTTATCAGTTATACAGAAGAGAGGAACATACAGGTGGATTAGGACCTTGTACCATAGCAGGTACCGGCCCCTCCAGAAATAAAAGGAGAAGATGGTTCTTCACTTCTCAGCTGCATGACAGCAGCAGATGGTGTTGCTCCCAAATTAGTCCATCTGATTAGCTCTTGATACCATTGAACTTCAGCTCTGTGGTTCACATTTATCTGGTAGTGGTTTATCATTTTACAGCTTGGCTTTCACTGGCTGCAGTTGTAGGCTCTGCAGTTTCATGGCGAGCCCCATATTTCCGGTGATTTTCAGCTTGCCCTGGAAGAAAGCCTGAGAGACGAGCATTGGATTAGCAGAGTTCCATTAAAGTTTTAAAGAACTGCATGCGCCAAAATGCCCCAAGCAATATATTTAGAGGAAGAGAAATTCAACTGCGATCATTTTTTTAATGGGCCCTTAGGAGGTTTATGCCATAATGGGGGAGATTTACTAAAACTGGTACACAAAGAATCTGGTGCAGCTGTGCAAGGTAACCAATCAGCTTCCATATTTTAGGCCTGGTTCACACATATGCAGGTTGCAGTTTGCGCATTCCAGGTGCACTTTGCGTTTTAAAATACAGTAATCCCCCGCTCCATCGCGGTTCAGTTTTTGCGGTCCCGGTAATTTGCGGATTTTACTATATAAATCATTAAAAATGAAATATTTTTGTGTTTTTCATAGCTCTTGCTATGTCTCTTAGTATCTTTTATGTGTATAAATGAGTTTCTATTGTTTTAAAAGTGTGTTTAAAGACCTTAAAATGCTTCTACACGTACAGTGACAGTAAAATAAACATGCCTACAATGCATTTTAATAGGGTTTTTCTATTTCGCGGAATTTCACTTTTCGCGGCTGGGTCCGGAACGTAACCCCCGCAATGAAGGGGGGTTTACTGTACATGTTTTTGATCTATTGAAGTCTATGGAACAAAAAAACTGAAAAAAGTCCCTGGTCCTTTCCATAAAAAGCGCAGATATGAACGTGACCCATAGAAAAACCATATTAAATGGACTGTAGTGCATTTCTGCAAAACTGAAAATGCACTAAAAAAAAAAAATGCATAGGTGTGAACCAGACCTTATTAATTGAACAAGCTGAAGTTAGAAGCGGATTGGTTACTTTGCACCAGATTATGTGTGCACCAGTTTTAGTAAATCTCCCCAATGTATTAGTATGAATTGACTTAAGCCCCGTACACACGTACCGATTGTCGGCCGAACGATCGGCCGTCTTTTGTCCAGGGCTGTCGTGTCTGTTGAAAAGTGCAAAAGACTGCACACGAATTTTGTCAGCCAACAACAGCCGACTGCAGAAGTGATGTCATGTGATGGTTAACTTTCCGTGTGTTTTTTCTTTTCTGAGCAAGCCCAGTCTTGCAAATCTGCTGTCTGTCGGCTGAATTCTGTACTGACTGGCGAACAATTGGCCGTTCTGGTGACGGCCAACAAAAATTTTAAAGCATGCACATCAGATTCTATTCGGCCGAAAGTGCGCTGTCGGCTGTCGGAAGCATCATACTAACAAGCCTACAATCGGCCGATCGGCCGTCGGCCGAATATTTACGGCCGACAATCGGTAGGTGTGTACGGGGCATTACCTGTCAAACGAGCCCTCCAGTGCTGGACTGTCACTGCTCCAGCTGGGTATTTCCATCTTCCCCTGGTCTTTATTATGGGCTTTTTTTTTTTTTTTTTTTTTTTTTAAACAAGCAGCGTTTATTGGAAAAACCAAATACATGGGCTCGCTTGAATTTGCGAATTGCTGGTCCCATATGATGTCACTCCCATGCGCAGGAGTGACTTCATCATGGCACAGAACGAGTACTGTAAAAGTGGAGGCCAGGAGAGACCCGTCAGCGCTTTTTCAAATGTTGTCTTTCCTCACAGCTGTCTGCTGTGGGCAGAGTGGAGCAGAAAAATACAACATGTCTGCATTTTTCTGCACAGCTTCAAAGGTCTCTCTGCGACCCTGCGTTTAAATGCACAGTAGCTGCTGTCCATAGAAATGAATACAAAGTATTTTGTGACATTTCATTTAAGTTTAGAAGGGAAAAAAAAAAGGGAAACAGCGCCTTTCATTAAAAAAACAAAAAGGCACCCCTCCCCCCTTTGCTGGCAGCGTCGATCACTACCCGCAGAAAAAAAAAATGTTTCCTGTCATTCAGTAACCGCCTAAAGGCTCTTTCACACGGACATTCCCGTATGTCCGTATATCACCCCATCCGTTTGCGGGTGATATACGGACATAATGCATGTCAATGGGATTGCGGATGTCAGCGGATAACCATCCGCTGACATCCGATTTGTGTCCTTTCAGTTCTGTTCTGTTTTTTGGAACGGAAAAGAACCCTATTTTTCCTCCGTTAAAAAAACGGAACTGATGCAAAATCGGATGTCAGCGGTGTCATCCGCTGACATCCGCAATCCCCATAGACCATACATTATGTCCGTATATAATACCCAAATGGATGGGATGATATGCGGACATACGGACCGGATGACACAAGTGTCATCCGTGTCCGTAAAAAAAAAAAAAAAGTGCCGCAGCAGACAAAAAAAAAAATGGAGCGGCCGTGTGAAAGAGGCCTAAGGGTTCAAACAAGGAATTTGTTTAGGAAAATTCTATACAACAAAATATGAAAACATACTTAAAAAGGCCAGAGAAATTGTCAGGTTTATGGAAGCATTTAATTCTCTTTTATTTACAGTGCATCCCGAAAGAATTCACAACACTTCAGCCTTATTCCAAAATGGATTCAATTAATTATTTTCCTCAAAGTTCAAAATTCCAAAGTTATTTTCCTCAAAGTTCCAAATTTCAAAGTTCCTAATTCCAAAATGGATTCAATGAATTATTTTCCTCAAAGCTCTACAAACAATACCCCATAATGACAACGTGAAAGAAGTTTGAAATCTTTGCAAATTTTGGAGTCCACCTGTGGTAAATTCAGTTGATTGGACATGATTTGGAAAGGCACACACCTGTCTACATAAAGGTCCCACAGTTGCATATCTGACCACAAACCAAGCCATGAAGTCCAAGGAATGGTCTGTAGACCTCCGAGACAGGATTGTATCGAGGCACAGATCTGGGGAAGGGTACAGAAACATTTCTGCAGCACTGAAGGTCCCAATGAGCAAAGTGGCCTCCATCATCTGTAAATGGAAGAAGTTTTGAACCAAGACTCTTCCTAGAGCGGGCCGCCCAGCCAAACTGAGCGACTGGAGGAGAAGGGCCATAGTCAGGGAGGTGACAAAGAACCTGATGGTCACTCTGACAGAGCTCCAGTGTTTCTTTGTGGAGAGAGGAGAACCTTCCAGAAGTACAACCATCTCTGCAGCACTCCACCAATCAGGCCTGTATGGTAGAGTGGCCAGACGGAAGCCGCTTCTCAGTAAAAGGCATATGACAGCCCGCCTGGTGTTTGCCAAAATGAACCTGAAGGACTCTCAGACCATGAGAAAAAAAATTCTCTGGTCTGATGAAACTAAGATTGAACTCTTTGGCCTTAATGGCAAGCGTCATGTCTGGAGAAAACCAGGCACCGCTCATCACCTGAGCATCCCTACAGTGAAGCATGGTGGTGGCAGCATCATGCTGTGGGGATGTTTTTCAGCAGCAGGAACTGGAAGACTAGTCAGGGAAAGATGAATGCAGCAATGTACAGAGACGTCCTTGATAAAAATCTGCTCCAGAGCATTCTGGACCTTAGACTGTCTAACAGGACAATGACCCTAAGTACACAGCCAAGATAACAAAGGAGTGGCTACGGGACAACTCTGTAAATGTCCTTGAGTGTCCCAGCCAGAGCCAAGACTTGAACCCAATTGAACATCTCTGGAGAGATCTGAAAATGGCTGTGCACCGACACTCCCCATCCAACCTAATGGAGATCGAGATGTCCTGCAAAGAGGAATGGGAGAAACGGCCCAAAAATAGGTGTGCCAAGCTTGTAGCATCATACTCAACAAGACTTGAGACTGTAATTGGTGCCAAAGGTGCTTGAGCAAAGCCTGTGAATACTTGGGTACATGTGATATTTATTTTGTTTATTATTATTTTAAATAACTTTGCAAAGATTTCAAAACAAACTTCTTTCACATTGTCATTATGGGGAATTGTTTGTAGAATTTTTAGGAAAATAATAAATGTAATCCATTTTGGAATAAGGCTGTAACATAACAAAATGTGGAAACAGTGAAGCGCTGTGAATACTTTCTGGATGCACTACAAGTGACGATTCACATTTGTGCGATGCGGGAATGCTGCGAATATACAGCGTGTTCCCGCATCGAATCCGCACCCCTGGCAGTTCACACTGCCATATGCGATACGCTGGGGGTGTCAATTAAGAGTTAACGACACCCCCAGTTGCGATCGCAGTGCGATCTGAAAGTTTGCACAGAATCAGATCGCACTAGTGTGAACCACCATGCGATCCGATTCTGCCGCGGATTAACAAAAAGGGTCATGTGCGTGTTTTAGGGTGATTGCGGTGTGAATTCAGCCATACAAACTGTATGGCTGAAATTTGCACCGCACAGAGATCGCAAATAATTTTAAGAGCAGTGCGCTCCGAATTACATGCGATCTCTGTGATCGCACAAATGTGAACCGGCACTAAGTGGATATAGAGTGATATTCTGCTTCTAATTTAGTGCTGCTTGTTATCTCATGGATAAAATACAAATCTGTGTGTATAGTTATGTTCCTTTTAAAATTTCCTTTGGGAGAGGGAAAGCTTTGCAAACAGAAGCGGTGGAAGCTCAGTTGCGTCTCTCGTATACATTTCACATTTTACAGAAGTAGCGGCTTAATTGACAGGTTTTCCTGATTGCAACCTACTTGATACAAAAAACTTACTGTCTGAGGATTTATCTTTCCAGTCATCAAAGCCAGGAGGTCAGAGTCTGCCATTGTGATTGTGCAATCCGCCTTTTTATCTGCAACACAAGCGACAAATCAAATAGATTAAGCAATCATTTTACAGCTGAAATATCGTTCAGCGTCATGCCGATGGCAGTGTAAAGTCTCCCCTGACAAAATGTTTAACCCTACAGTTTGGGATAGAGTGGGGAAAGGCAGAAGAGAAAGTCATGGAGATTTCATCAGACTTCCCCTTTCTGTGACACCAGAAGAAACGAAAGGGAAGGGTGTCACCGAGACAGGAAGATGCTCTCAAACGGTTTCACACATACTGTATATGCAAATGTCAAAGACAAGCTCAATAGACAACACAAATTTAAGCAGCGCTAGCCCTTAATATTAATAATAAAAAAATTTATATAAATAAATGGATAAAGTTAAGTTTCTCCTAGGAAAAGATAAATATGTGATATTCTAAATAGAATATGTGAGTGTTAAAATTCCTATTATAATGTGTTAAACAATTTGTAAAACAACTGTATATCAAATATTGTGAAAATAGCAATATTGAGGTGCTGAAATTGATATATAAATATAAAGTGCTATAATATCGTGCTAGAGTCCATAAAAATGCCCCTCTTGGTTCGCTACTCACCACAACGCCAATATTTAAGAGCCTCAACAGTATTGCACATAAGCCTTGACACCAGGATAATTTCCTCCATACGCCTTTCACTGTAAGTATGGGTCGGCTTGCGCATCCACCATTAAAGGCGAATGGAGGAAATTATCCTGGTGTCAAGGCTTATGTGCAATACTGTTGAGGCTCTTAAATATTGGCGTTGTGGTGAGTAGCGAACCAAGAGGGCACTTTTCACCTTGGAGCACTGTATTGTTTAACCAGCACTGGAGCACCTTATTTTGATCACCTAAAGACTATTATTTCACATTTTTTATGGACTCTAGCACGATATTATAGCACTTTATATTTATATATCAATTTCAGCACCTCAATATTGCTATTTTCACAATATTTGATATACAGTTGTTTTACAAATTGTTTAACACATTATAATAGGAATTTTAACACTCACATATTCTATTTAGAATATCACATATTTATCTTTTCCTAGGAGAAACTTAACGTTATCCATTTATTTATATAAATTTTTTTATTATTAATATTAAGGGCTAGCGCTGCTTAAATTTGTGTTGTCTATCGTTTCTAAGATTTTCTTAGTGTCGCAGCAGCTGCTCATTTATATTTACACAATTTTCTTTGCACTGAATTTATACACCTCTGGTCACTTGGAGATTAATAATTTTTGGTGTTTTTATTATATTCCATAAGCGCGGGTATAAATTATTTTTTCACAAGCTCCATAGTGTGATACTGTAGATAGGATTTTATTTAAATCAGCAGTATTGCACTTACATTTAGTGTAAAAACATTCAGCGTAATGAAAACCAGGAAATCCTGGAAGCGATGCCCAGGCTTCCTGGTTTTCGGGGAGCAATCGAGGCCGCTGGATCCGCAGATCAGCTTCCCCTGTGGCGAATGGGTTACATAGTTACATAGTTCGTGAGGTTGAAAAAAGACATCAGTCCATCCAGTTCAACCTATGATGTGTGTGTGTGTTTGCTGTTAACCGTACATTGTATACCCCTGTATGTTGTGGTCTTTAAGGTGCCCATCTAATAGTTTTTTGAAACTATCAATGCTCCCTGCTGATACGACTGTTTGCGGAAGAGAATTCCACATCCTTACTGCTCTGACAGTGAAGAACCCCCTGCGTATTTTAAGGTTAAACCGCCTTTCCTCTAGTTTTAGTGAGTGGCCACGTGTCTTATTGTATTTCCTTTCTCTGAATAGTTTGTTCCTTATGCTCGGGTCGCCAGTACAGTATTTGTACATTGATATCATATCCCCCCTCAACCGTCTCTTCTCCAGAGAGAATAGGTTCAGTTCTTGTAGTCTTTCCTCATAGCTGATGTCCTCCATTCCCGTAATTATTTTTGTTGCCCTTCTCTGGACTCTCTCCAGTTCCAGCACATCCTTCCTGAGGACCGGTGCCCAGAACTGGACAGCATACTCCAGATGTGGCCGAACCAGAGTCTTGTAGAGTGGGAGAATAATCTCTTTATTTCTGGAGTGAATCCCCTTTTTTATACATCCCAGTATTCTGTTGGCTTTGCTTGCAGCGGCTTGGCATTGCATGCCACTGCTAAGCCTGTTGTCTACCAGTACCCCCAGGTCCTTTTCCATCATAGACTCACCCAGAGGTCCCCCCCCCCAGTGAGTAGCTTGCTTTCTGGTTTCTGGCACCCAGGTGCATTACTTTACATTTTTCAACATTAAACCTCATCTGCCATGTAGTTGCCCACCCCGTTATTTTGTTCAGGTCCGCTTGTAAGGTTTCCACATCCTGCCCAGAAGATATTGGCATGCTTAGTTTAGTATCCCACTCACGGTCCTGCGAAGAGACGTACAGTTACGTTGTTTCGTGGGAATGAGCCGACCTGCCACCATATATATACGGCGGCTGGTCGGCAAGTGGTTAAATAAAAATTCTATCTACAGTATCACGCTTTTGGTGCTTGTCTTTGACATTTGCATGTACGTTTGAAACCGTTGGAGAGCAAGTAACAAGGAGGAATACCCTGGGGGTGGCCCTGGATTTTTTTTTTACAGCCAGATTGACCTTTGGATGCTGGATACCCCCCCTTGAGGGGGGATCTCTCTGGTGAGCGAGGCAACAAGTGGGGGGCACGTGGAGACACCGGGCACTTTGCATTCTTCTGAGAAACTCTCTCAGCTGCAACATCTCCAGTTCTTGTCCCCAGTGCAGTAACTGAAGTACTGATACATGAAGGGTGGAATATTGAATTCATGGATGGACTATCTTTTTCAAACAAGGACTTATGATTGGTAGCACTGGTCACTTTACATGTTTTTGGTCACTTTATATATTTAAGGCATAATTGATTTTTACCATGTGTTTGTATGTTGTAGTATTGGTTATTTTCACTGGGCACTTGCTTTTTTTGCACAAAATTCACTATAGATCATTTTTATATCTTGTTTATCTATACGTTTGCCTTATTTGGCATGGTATGATTCATGACAACTTTAGCGTAGCTGTCTGTCCGTACCTCATACCGGCAGGCAGTTACTGAATGACAGGAAGCATCTTAGATCACTCATCAGCCCCCCATTGAGAACTACAAGTCATCAGCCTCAATGGCTGACGTTAGTTGCAGTTCCCTTATTTACAGAACTCTTTGAATGAATGACACAATCAGGTGGGCGGAGCTCTGCACAGCCATGGTTTTTTTTTTTTTTTTAATTGCAACAGAGTGTGCCGGTAGAAGATCCCTCCACTCACTGTCCCACCGGAGACTCAGGGACATGCGGGGGCTGCACCCTAAATACGCGTGGAACATTTTACAAAAGGTGAACTTATCCTTTAACAGCCTACTAGTGTTAGAGGTCACATAATGATTGCACTCAGACAATAATTCATTATCTACCACAAATCCTAGAGATTCACCTGAGTCATAGTGCACAGATCCTTTTCCATTCTTCACATCAACAACCCAAAGGGCCTCCTTCCCTCCAGGCCCATCTTTTACCTTAAAGGCAAACACACCTCCAATCTTTTTCACAAATTGTTCCCCTTCCTGTAAGCAAAAAAGAAATCAGTCAATCATGTAGAAGCACCTGATATTAGTCACACCATATTTTATTTTCCTAAAATAAAAACAAATTTGAGGATAAATCAAATTAAAAATGCTCCCTGCCCCTCCTAATACTTACCTACGCTGACTAACCTGTGTAGGAAAGATGTATATACTTATTTTCAGCCTGCTCTGGTCCGGTCAGCCCTGATTGGCTGGCTCTGCCTAAACAACCCCTTTGGCCCTCTGGGGGGGCTCAGAGCTTCTAACAGTAAGGGCTCTTTCACACGGCCGCTCCGATTTCTTCTTCCGCTGCGGCACTTTTTTTTTCACGGATGACACTTGTGTCATCCGCTCCGTATGTCCGCATATCATCCCATCTGTTTGCGGATGATATACGGACATAATGTAAGTCTATGGGATTGCGGACACCGCTGACATCCGACTTTGCTTCCTTTCCGTTTTTTAAACGGAAGAAAAATAGGGTTCTGTTCCGTTCCAAAAAACGGAACAGAACTGAAAGGACGCAAATCAGATGTCAGCGGATGGTCATCCGCAATCCCATTGACATGCATTATGTCCATATATATCACCCGCAAACGGATGGGGTGATATACGGACATACGGAACACCCGTGTGAAAGAGCCCTAAGTATTACAGAGCTTTTATGGTAACAAGTAAAGTGTAGTTCAAGATGGGTTTTAACAACAACAAGGGTATACTGGCGCAAAAAAGATTCAGGGGTGACTTACAATAAACCTACTAAAGGGACATATAGGACAATAAAGGACCTAGAATGATAACCAAAAAAGTCCATAAAGTCCATAAACCACAACAAGTCTGTGAACACTTGAAGGCAGCTCTGTCACAAGTAGAGAAGGTGAACTTGCAGGGTACTAGAAGAAAAAGACAAGCGCCACTCTAAGTGTAATATGACTTGGTGTTTTATTGAGAATTCACCATACTATGTACTCACAATGTACAAGTAGTAAAACAGCAGTGGATATGTATCTCAGGGGATCGGTTGTCCGGATGCCTAAGCGGAAGGGAACTGACTGGTGCACTCCTAAGATCCGTGTCTAGCCCGTGATGGTCGGCGTTGCCCGGACCCTGGGGACACTTGCAGAGCTTCCGGCGACGAACTTCCGGCTTGGGTGTGGAGCGTAATGGCGTAGGCAGGCGACGCGTTGTCGGAGCATGCGCTCCTTCCTCAGGTCTCTAGACTAGAGGCCTGAGGGAGGAGCGCATGCTCCGACAACGCGTCGCCTGCCTACGCCATTACGCTTCACGCCCAAGCCGGAAGTTCGCCGCCGGAAGCTCTGCAAGTGTCCCCAGGGTCCGGGCAACGCCGACCATCACGGGCTAGACACGGATCTTCGGAGTGCACCAGTCAGTTCCCTTCCGCTTAGGCATCCGGACAACCGATCCCCTGAGATACATATCCACTGCTGTTTTACTACTTGTACATTGTGAGTACATAGTATGGTGAATTCTCAATAAAACACCAAGTCATATTACACTTAGAGTGGCGCTTGTCTTTTTCTTCAAGATGGGTTTTAGATCTGCTTAAGGAGACACCATCACCTTGCACATGTAAGTGACAGTGTCTCTGCAAAGGTGTCCCAGCTGACATCTTACCTGGGACCCCTTTGCCGTTCCATAGCAATTAACGCTGAAATCAGCAGTGCCAGTGACTTGAAGGAGTGGTGATGTTACTCCCTCCGCTATGCAACACTGCTTGGGTCTACAGATTGGCTGCCAGTGCCGAGCATGGTCACAGAGCATGTACATGCTTCCATACATCCAGGAGCTTCAGGTAGAGTCTCCAGTTGTGATAGGGAAAGAAACAGTGAGAGATTGCAGGCAAGGTGCGTATAAGGGAGTCAGGGGGGTCCTTTGCGGAGTCATTCTCACTATCTAGTGCAAGGTGACATGGATTACACATAATATCTATCTAAGTTGGCAAGCTCTTAAAGTGTTACTAAATCCACAACAGTAAAATCATTCTGTATATGCAGGAAAGCATGCTTATTATACTCACTGTGGAACCTAAGGGGTTAATCCTGCACAGTGTGTAAAAAGGCTGTTTGATTCTGTTCTCTTTGATCCTCTCCTTCTTCCACTGTCCCTAATTCATTTCCTGATAGAACAGGGCATTGGTGGCACTCTGCACATGCTCAGTTTAGTGTGTATTGCTAGAGAGTGATCAGCACAGAGCCAATCAGCACTGTTCAGAGGGTCAGTGGTCCTGCAGCCTCATAGGACAAAATCAGAGGAGAATGAAAACTCCTCCTAAAAGCTTTAACAAGACACTGATAAAAGCCATAAGACTGCTATATACTGCTGATAAGAAAAGGTATTTGGAAGTTTATATTTACATTGCATTTCCATGTTCTGTGTACTGTGGGAGACCAGATATTGTGAATACAGGCTCCTGGGTTCAGTAACACTTTTTTTTTCAAAATGTAAAAATCAAATTCATTTTGTAACTTAAAAAATAAAAATAAGATTATATTAACCACTTGACGACCGCCTGCCGCAGATTTACTGCGTCAGGCAGCCGCTCCTGGGCAAAGCGTCGTAGCTCTACGTCGCTCGCTCTCAGGAAGCTAGGGGGCGAGCACGCAACACCGGCAAGGCGCTCCCGCCTCCGCTCGTCAGCCGGGGAGCCAGTGCGCGTGTCAGGCAGCTCCGATTGCCGCCTGACACCGGCAATCTCCCCCCGCTGACAGAGACATCCCCCCCCCCCGCTGTGTTTACATCAGCCGTCCGTCCTTCTCCCTGCAATGATCACAGAGGTTATGTGATCCTGCTATATAGGATTGCATGTCTCTGATCATCTCACAAGTACAACCCCCCCCCCCCACACACGCACAGTTAGAATCACTCCCCTAGGCTTACATTTAACCCCTTGATCACCAATAGTATTAACCCCTTCCCTGCCAATGGCATTATTACAGTAACAGTGCATATTTTTCACACTGATTACTGTAGTAATGTCACTGGTCCCCCCAAAAGTGTCAAAAATGTCAGTCAGGGGTCCGACCTGTCCGCCGCAATGTCCGGCAAAAAAAAAAAAAAAAATATAGCAGATCGCCGCCATTATTAGTAAAACAAAAAAAATTGACAAATCTTTCCGTAGTTAGTAGACGTGATAACTTTTGCGCAAACCAATCAAAATACGCTTATTGCGATTTTTTTTTTTTTTTTTTTTACGAAAAATATGTAGCAGAAAACAAATTGGCCTAAAATGTTAAAAAATTTTAATTTTTAAATTTTTTTTGGGAATGTCATATAGCAGAATGTATGTGAAAAATATTGTTTTTTTTTTCAAAATTGTCGCTCTTTTTTTGTTT
Source organism: Pelophylax lessonae (assembly GCF_965119305.1). Taxonomy (NCBI): domain Eukaryota; kingdom Metazoa; phylum Chordata; class Amphibia; order Anura; family Ranidae; genus Pelophylax; species Pelophylax lessonae. The sequence continues at coordinate 238,767,726 of NC_138775.1, read as the reverse complement.
ATAGCGCAATAAATAAGATTCGCACAGGTGATCAAATACCACCAAAAGAAATCTCTATTTGTGGGGAAAAAAAGACATCAATTTTATTTGGGTACAGCGTCGCACGACCGCGCAATCGTCCATTAAAATAACGCAGTGCTGAATTTGCAAAATAGGGCCTGGTCATTAAGCAGGAAAATCTTCCGGTCTTAAAGTGGTTCAAATTCTTAGCATCGATGTACAAATTGGTCGGTAAGGTTTATCCTGGGACATGAAAGGTAGATGCCCTATGAACAAATCACATTTTCATACTATCTCTTATCTCTTGATAAGGTGATCGTTGATTGCAGTAATCTGTATTAATGGGTCAAACTGAACTATTTTGCTATGATAAAAATACACTGTAAAAGGAATACATTAATAAATCACCCCACCCCCTCCCCCCCTTACCTCTTGCAGCTTCTTTTCAATCTCCTTGAACACATATTGGGCTTTAAACCCATCTTCAGCGCTGGTTGGTGCCAGCTGGATACGGGTGGACCTGAAAAGACAGACATTGCTTAATCATGTGGCAGTAATAAAGTGCGCTGATCACTGACCGTGAACATTACAGCCTCATACACTGTGGCAGGATTTTCTTTAAAAGTGAACTGTAAGCAACTTTACACATTTAAAGGGATACTAAAGCTTTGATTCTTATTATTTTTTTTTTTTTAAATAAACATATTTTACTTACCTGCTCTGGGCTCTGTAGCCCCTGTCCCCTTCTACTTGGGTTCCCCTATAGAAAGCAGCTCTATAGAACACAGACAGGGTGGCTCAGCCCCGCACCTCATCACAGAATTTGATTGACAGCAGCTGGATGGCTCCCACTGCTATCAATCTGCCCCCTGAGAAAGAGGAGAGTGGAAAGAGCTATTGCTCTTGTGCACATCGCTGGATCGAGACTGCGCTCAAATAAATATAGGTGGGGGGTATCCTCTAGCACAGAGGGTTATTTACCCTAATGCATTCATGTAAAAAAAACCTTCAGCCATTACAACCACTTTAAAGTACAAGTGCCACAAGGGGTCTGCCATTTATTGTATTCACTATAAAAAGTATTTTCTGTGCACCCCTCTGATCCTGGTTTCACTTTTCTTACTAAGGGTCAGATTTTGACACTAAAGCCACTGCTTTAATTCATTTCAGCTCATTCCTGCTGGCTTTCCCAAAATTTGAGCAGTGTATAGCCCTGCCAATACAGCTCTTTTCAACTAAAGTCCATTATTAGATTAAAGCGGTAGTATGCTCAATGTTTTTACTTTTACCTACAGGTAAGCCTATAATAAGGCCTATAATAATGTTTACCTGTAGGTACAATTAATATCTCCTAAACCTGCACAGCTTAGGAGATATTCGCCCTGTATGCAGCCGCTGACACTAGCGGCGCATGCGCTCTTATGGTCCGGCAGACCTTCAGAGTTCCTTGCCGGCTACTTGCCGGGAAGTGACTCATGCGTGCGTGGGAGTGACGTCATCGCGGCCACTCACAGCGCCGGAGCCGCGGAAACCGGAAGAGACGCCAAGGGAGCATGACAGCTCCTACAGCGGTGTCCGGGCTACCGTGTCAGGGCTTCGTTTTAAGGTATTTCAGAATGAGCTAGTATGCGATGCATGCTAGCTCATTATGCCTTTGTCTTGCAGGGTTTGTTTTTTTTTTGGCACTATACAACTGCTTTAATTCTTGTCGAAGAAGCCTGACAGAAAATTGCCAAACAGCACTTGTATCCAATCAAATGCAAGCACTCGTCAGCCAATAGATCAGCCAGCAGGCTCTGGCTGTCAGAATACAATAGCCTGGCTGAGGAGATCCATTCATCCATCCATCCATCCATCTCTCAGTAAAAACAAGGATCAGAGGGACATACAGAAGGGCATTCTGTAGAACAAAAGGTTAGCAGCAAACCTCTTTAGGTGTCCACTCTTGGTCACACCTTAGTCTTCTAGCTTAACCATTTGCCTACTGACCACTTCCACCTCCGTCCTGCCCCAGGCCAATTTTCAGCTTTCAGTACTGTCGCACTTTGAATGACAATTGCGTGTTCATGCAACCCTGTACCCAAACTAAATTTGTATCATTTTTTTTGAGAGGTTTTTTTTTGTGGTATTTTATCACCACTGGGTTTTTTATTTTTTGCTAAGCAAACCAAAAAAAAGACTGAAAATTTTGAAAAAGAAAAAAAAAAAAAAAGTTTTCTTAGTTTCTGTTATAAAATGTTGTAAATATGTAATTTTTCTCTTTCACTGATGCGCGGCACTGATAGGCAGCACCGATAAGCGGCACTGATAGGCAGCACCGATAAGCGGCACTGATAGGCAGCACCGATAAGCGCCAATGATAGGCTGCAACGATAAGCGCCAATGATAGGCTGCAACGATAAGCGCCAATAATAGGCAGCAACGATAAGCGCCAATAATAGGCAGCAACGATAAGCACCAATGATAGGCAGCAACGATAAGCACCAATGATAGGCAGCACTGATGGGGCTGCACTGATCATCAGGACATTGATGATCAGTGCCCCGATTGTCATTACAGATTTCCCCTGTGTGGATTTGCCCGTTTTGGCTCTCCTTTCCTTACACGCCATCAAACTGAGGGGAGGATTGCTGATAATCGGCAAATCCTGTTCACATTGTGATCAGCTGTGATTGGACTTAGCTGATCACATGGTAAAGAGCCGGCATGATTGGCTCTTTACCCAGATCACTGCTGATGCATACCACAGGGGGCACGCAGGAAGCGCAAGCACGGGAGAACTTTATAGGACGGTCTCTCAGCAAAGTGTGCCTGCGCTGAAGCCGTCATTTGGCTATAGCGCGGTTGTGAAGGGGTTAAAAATGTTTGGACTGACAGCTCAAAGCTGAAGTTTAATCGGATTATATTTTGCCTTCCCTGGTTCATACTTCTCCTCATCTAAGTTCTAATGAAATCTAAAAATAAAATCTGCTTCCATTTCTTGCCATAGATTAGATCCAGTGATCATGGCTGGAGGGAGGGGCTGAAAAAGTGCTGTGATTTTTTTCAGGAAGCAATATACAGCACTCTGTCAGCCACTCCCACCAGCCATAATCTGCATGCGTTGCATATAGAAGCACAGAGCCTCAGTACTCCTCCAAAGAGCCCTCAGCATTAATGCAAGCAGTAAGCTGGCTCTTGGGAGGAGTGATGCAAATATCAAAATACCTTGATGGGTGGATGTCAGTCTGAAGAAGGCGGGATGAATTTGCATAGCGACTGCTAAAGATAATGTCCACATGTGATGCTGAGCCTCAATGATTAAAAAACAAAACAAAATCCAAGCATAAAAAGGGGTGGGCCAGAGAGGGGCTGGAAAAGGGCATTGAGAAGCCATATACAGCACCCTGCCGGCTGCTCCCACCAGCCATAATCTGCATGCATTGCATATAGAAGCACAGAGCATTGATGCAAGCAGTAGGCTGGCTCTTGGGAGGAGTTATGCAAATATCAAAATAGCTTGATGGGTGGATGTCAGTCTGAAGGAGGCGGATGAATTTGCATAGAGACTGCTACAGATAATGTCCACATGTGATGCTGAGCCTCAGTGATTTAAAAAAACCGAAATCCATGAAATAAAAGGGGTCGGCCAGAGACAGCCAGGCATGAAAGGAAAGGGCTAGATGATGCTGGACATCCTCTAGGCAGAAAAAGAGGCAGGCTGAATCTGAAAGCCTCAAATGCACACTGTGAGAGAATTACAGTGTGCAGTGAAATCATAGTATGCAATTTCAGCATAGGAGAGGAATATGTACAATTGTGCAAGACTGAAGGGAAGGCAGCAGAGTTCAGCAAAAAGACACTAAAAATACGTGACTGTTCAATGTGAGAAGATGATTCCACAAAGACCTTACGTTACCTTCCACTAAGGTCAGCTTGGGACACACGGTGCTGCATACGGACAGCTCTAAGTAGTGAGCAGTAAGTGGATTAATTAGGGTAAAGGAAGATCACTGTGCAGATCAGGGTACCCCCTGTAGTGGGGGGCTCAGACTGATATCTTTCCGGCCGCACATAACAATTAATGTCAGCTTAATCTTTAACATTGGTGAGCTCTAGCAGCCGGTTCCCTGTCTTCATGTATTTTCAGGGCATGATGGATGCTGTCTGATCTCCTGAAATGGAAGAATGAAAACTCCTCCATCCCACCCCCTGTTCTCCAGTCTTCAGATTAGGAGTTGCCGCCAGTTCTACAATATTCATAGTCATAGAAGGGTCCTTTCACACGGGCTTTCTGCCGACGGACTCCATTTTGCTCAGCGGGGATCGATCCGCCGATCCCCGCTGAACAAGCGGATGACGGGTCCGTCTCCGCTTACTTTTACCGAGATAGAGCTGTCAGATCTCCGCTCTCCTCTATGGGAGATCGGATGAAACTGACCCTGTTTTCATCCAATCTGATCCTCCAGACTGATGGAAAATAGGATTTCCATCCCTCTGGATTTCACTGACAGGATCGGATCGGATAGCAGCGGGTGTCAGAGAACATGTCACCGCTGACATCCGCTGCTCCATAGGGATGCCTGGAGCGTCCGATCAGGGAAAAACTGACAGGGATCCGATCGGAAAGCCTGTGAGAAAGGGGCCTAACAAGAGAAAAAGATTGCAGCGCTATAAACGAAACTAAACACAACACAATGAAGAGACCAATGTCCAATATTTATCCACAAAAATTCATATCTGTGAATACAGTGTAACATAAATAAAAAAATTGTAAAAAATTGTTTAACAAAACCATGGGAAACAAGTGTGATGAAGTGTCCTTGAATTATAGGAGGTGTCCAGTCAGAAGATTAAAGTGCTCTAAGGCCCCTTTCACACAGTGAGTCCGTCAGGTGGATGACAGCTCTGTCTCCACGCTGTGTGCAGAGACACAGTAGTCAGGTCCCCGCTGTTCTCTATGGGGGAATCGGATGAGAATGGACCATCTGTCTGTTCTCATCTGATCCGATCCGTCCGGATCTGACGGATCAGATTGGATGTCAGCGGACATGTCTCCGCTGACATCCGATGCACCATAGAGATGCATGGGGCATCCGTTCAGATCCGCATGAAAAACGGACAGGCAGATCTGAACGGTCCGCCTGCGTGAAAGGGGCCTAAGGGTCCTTTCACACGGGCTTTCTGCCGGCGGACTCCATTTTGCTCAGCGGGTATGGATCCGCCGATCCCCGCTGAGCAGGCGGATGACAGGTCTGTCTCTGCTCACTGTGCAGAGACCGGCCTGTCAGATCCCTGCTCTCCTATGAGAGATCGGATAAAAACAAACCGCCTGTCTGTTTTCATCCGATCCTTTTTGATCTGAAATAGGGTTTCCATCCGCCCGGTTCTCACCGACAGGATCGGATAGCAGTGGGTGTGAGCAGAGATGTCTCCGTTGCTCCATAGGGGTGCATGGAGCATCCGATCAGGTCCGCCTGAAAAACTGACAGGCAGACCAGATCTGAGAAAAACTGAAAAACGCAGCTTTGTGGCGTATAATAAAGTTTTTGAGCCATAAGCTTTTGTAGGAGTATAGTTTTGCTAAAAAAAAGAAAAAAAAAGGCTGAAAAATGCTACTGCAAAAAACTGAAAAACTCTTTCTACAGCTTTCTACTGGCGTTTTGATAACGTCCAGTGTGCATGAGGCCTTTTTTTTTTTTACAAATAAATATTTGTCAATACATTGTAGAACCATCTTTCACTGCAATTACAGCTGCAAGTCCTTTAGAGGATGTCTCTACCAGCTTTGCACATCTAGAGAGTGACGTTTTTTCCCATTCTGCTTTGCAAATAAGCTTAAGATCTGTCAGATTGGATGGAGAGCGATTTTCAAGTCTAGCCACAGATTCTCAACTGGATTTAGGTCTGGACTTTGACTTTGGCTGGGCCATTCTAACACATATATATGCTTTGATCTAAACCATTCCATTGTAGCTTTGGCTGTATATTTAGGGTTGATGTTCTGCTGGAAGGTGAACCTCCACCCCAATCTCAAGTCTTTTGCAGACTCTAACAGGTTTTCTTCCAAGATTGTCCTGTATTTGGCTCCATCCATTGTCCCATCAACCCTGCTGAAGGAAAGCATCCCCACAACATGATGCTGCCACCACCATGTTTCACGGTGGGGATAGTGTGTTCAGGGTGATGTGCAGTGTTAGTTCTCCATCACACATAGCGTTTTGCTTTTAGACCAAAAATTTGGTTTCATCTGACCAGAGCACCTTCTTCCACTTGTTTGCAGTTTGCAAGAAGCCAAACATGACTTCTTTTGGCTTTCTTTCTACAATGGCTTTCTTCTTGCCACTCTTCCATAAAGACCAGATTTGTGAAGCGCATGACTAATAGTTGTCCTGTGGACAGATTCTCCCACCTGAGCTGTGGATCTCTGCAGCTCCTCCAGAGTTACCATGGGCCTCTTGGCTGCTTCTCTGATTAATGCTCTCCTTGCCCGGCCTGTCAGTTTAGGTGGACGGACATGTCGTCTTGGTAGGTTTTCCCCTACTCCTCTTTTCTGACTGTATTTCACTAGTTTTGCATTTGGCTAGGGTCAGTGTCACTACTGATAGCATGAGGCGATACCTGGACCCTATAGAGGTTGCACAGGCAGTCCAACTCCTCCAGGATGGCACATCAATGAGTGCCATTGCCAAAAGGTTTGCTGTGTTTCCCAGCACAGTCTCAAGAGCATGGAGGATATTCCAGGAGACAGGCAGTTACTCTAGGAGAGCTGGACAGAGCTGTAGAAGGTCCTTAACCCATCAGCAGGACCGGTATCTGCTTCTTTGTGGAAGGAGGAACAGGGTGAGCACTGCCAGAGCCCCACAAATTCACCTCCAGCAGGCCACTGGTGTGAATGTCTCTGACCAAACAATCAGAAACAGACTTCATGAGGGTGGCCTGAGGGCCCGACGTCCTCTAGTGGGCCCTGTGCTCACTGCCCGGCACCATGGAGCTCGACTGGCATTTGCCATTGAACACCAGAATTGGCAGGTCTGACACTGGCACCCTGTGCTTTTTACAGATGAGTGCAGGTTCACCCTGAGCACATGTGACAGACGTTAAAGGGTCTGAAGAAGCCGTGGAGAACGTTATACTGCCTGTAACATCGTTTAGCAAGACTGGTTTGGTGGTGAGTCAGTGATGGTCTAGGGGGGCATATCCATGGAGGGGCACGCAGACCTCTACAGGCTAGACAATGGCCCCCTGACTGACATTAGGTATCGGGATGAACTCCTTGGACCCATTGTCAGACCCTATGCTGGTGCAGTGGGTCCTGGGTTCCTCCTGGTGCACGACAATGCCCGGCCTCATGTGGCGAAAATATGAAGCCAGTTCTTGGAGGATGAAAGAATCAATACCATTGAATGGCCCCCATGCTCGCCTGACCTAAATCCAATAGAATACCTCTGGGACATTAGGTTTTGGTCCATCAGATGCTGCCAGATTGCACCTCAGTCTGTTCAGGAGCTCAGTGACGTCCTTGTCCAGATCTGGGAGGAAATACCCCAGGACATCATTTGTAGTCTCATAAGGAACATGCCCTGACATCGTCAGGCATGCATACAATCACATGGGGGCCATACAAACTACTGATTTGACTGATTACTATTTTGAGTTGCTGCAATGAAATTTCAGCAAAATGGACTAGCATGCTGCATCATTTTTGTCACTTTGATTTTTGGGGTGTCATTGAATTCAGCCCTCTGTAGGTTGATAATTTTAATTTCCAGCAAACGATGTGGCATACTTTCGTTCACAACACATTACCCAGTCCATATCAGTATAGATATCCAGCATGATATTTTTCCCCAATGGGATCTGATGTGTTTTCAAAGTGTTCCATTAAATATTTTGAGCATATATTTTACATTTTTTTTCCATTCATCCATGCATTTATTCATTCTCGAGAATTTAAAAAAAAAAAAAAACACACACACACACACACACTGTTTTTTTTTTTTTTCTTCCCCGAACAGGTGGGGTGAATAGTATATCAGTTGATCTCTCAGTGCAATGAATCAAGCCCTCCGAAAGGCCATATGTATTATACGTTCTATCCCAGATTGCTGCATTTCATTATTAAAAATCCAAATGAAATATAATGCTTTGAAATTGTATTTGCTAATTTGGATTTTTAATACAATTTAAGTGCAGAAATCCTGGATTGAAAAGAAAAAAAAAAAAAGTTGAGATATCCATATATAATGATATTTGTATTTGCACAATTTTAAGGAGGTTAAAAGAGTTTAAATCGGACAGATGCTGGTCACATGTTAAAAAGGCAATTCTGCTTCTCTGATAAACATTACCCACAATCCATCACTTCCTCACACCAACAGACCTGCGGTTATTTTCTGCAGGACTGCATTCATACATCCAGGCTTTCACACACAATGCAGACATGATAAAACCACAATGGGGCTGCTGTCGCCTCCTCCCAGCCGATGATCAGTGAGAACACGCACAGGAATGGCAAAGGTTAATCTGCATAAGCTGCATCCAAATACACAAGTCTTATATAATTGATAGAAGGGATAACAGCAGTACATCCTAGATTACATTGATCCACCAATCACAGGGCATAGAAAACTGATTGAGGAGTACAGTCGGCTCACCTGGGCTCTGCATCCTGGAATCCCATCTTGTATAAGGTGACCACCACGGCTCCCCCGAGTCCAATGTTGTGTTGCAGGGCTAGCTTGGCTCCAGGAACTTGTCTTTTACCGGCCTGACCTCTGAGCTGCCAGCAGAGTTCTGCACACTGAGCCAGGCCTGTGTACAGAGGGGAGAGAGAGAAGAGTGTCAGTGCTCTGCTTCCGGCTCTTCACCGCACTCTGCTGGACACAATGTGCAACTGTCATATTAACCCCTTCTTCACAAAATCTAGGATCCCTACTACAAGCACTCACTAATGATGATCAAATGGAAATAAAATTTGATAAATAATACGTGCAACAGTGTATAACCTTCCAAAAATGTAAATAAAATATATACTGTAAAGCTGGTCATATGCTTCTTTCAGACAAATGTTTGTATGGATATTCACAAAAAAATTCTCATTATTACATTCAATGGCATGATAAATGTCATTCAAAGTACTGTAAAAAATGTTGGTTTTTAACATTCGACTTAATAGTGAATGGACTTTGCAAAAAAAAAAAAAAAATTCCATTCAAGAAAAATGTTCTCATCACTCTGGTCAGAAATAAACATTGATTTTACCCCACTAACCATTAGAAAATCTTAAAATTAAAAATTTCAAAACAGAGTTCTACTAGAGTATGGCTGTTACAATGATAAAATGGTCAACTAGTTATCATGAGAGTGCCAAAATATAGTGATCAATCCATCCGAACAGTATAGGTAACGCTGTATAGTGTGTGTGAGTGTAGAATATACAGTATCTCACAAAAGAGAGTACACCCCTCACATTTTTGTAAATATTTAATTATATCTTTTCATGTGACAGCACTGAAGAAATTACACTTTGCTACAATGTAAAGTAGTGAGTGTACAGCTTGTATAATAGTGTAAATTTGCTGTCCCCTCAAAATAACTCAACACACAGCCATTATTGTCTAAACCGCTGGCAACAAAAGTGAGTACACCCCTAAGCGACAATGTCCAAATTGGGCCCAATTAGCCATTAGCACAGTGGCCAGGACCATACAAAGCAGAAAACAAAACAAAGAGAGCGCACACCGCCCTAGTGTAACACCATTTCATTGGTCTTCAGGTCTCAACCCGGAAGAAGGAGGCCACGCCTCCGATACATTGTCCTTAGCAACCCCATGAATGTCATGTCCTGGGTCCTGATCGGGGATCTCCCCTCTGTGTAACCGAATTGCCGGCTACAGTATCCGGCTCTTGCAGAGTGTGTAGCGGCAGCTGGACCGTGCGCAGGCGCACCGCATTGAGTTACCTTGAGTCATCCGAGGTGGTTGGCTTAGCCGGATGTTATCCACTTACTAGTGCGGGAACAAACAGCTGAGCCGCCGGCAAGAAGGAGAGTACCCTGTATACATCATATCGGGGGATATCATTTCCATGCATGACATTACACTTGTTTGTGAGTACCTGTTTTTATGGCTTTAATAATTTTCATTAAATGGTGTTACACTAGGGTGGTGTGCGCTCTCTTTCTTTTGTTTTCTGCTTAGTTTCTCTGCCTCACATCCCATGGAGGGTTAAGGGAGCTGCCACGTTTTTTCTTAAGTGTTTCACCACTGCCCATACTACAAGGTTCCCCAGCTTGAGAAATAATCTCCAGGATCTGCGCAGGGACTGGTAATGTGTTTCTCTTTTGTGCCAAGACCATACAGCAGTTTACCAGGACAGGTTCCACTCATAATAGGCCTCGCCATGGTCGACCAAAGAAGTTGAGTGCACGTGCTCAGCGTCATATCCAGAGGTTGTCTATGGGAAATAGAGGTATGAGTGCCGCCAGCATTGCTGCAGAGGTTGAAGAGATGGGGGGGGGGGGGTGTCAGCCTGTCAGTGCTCAGACCAGACGCCGCACACTGCATCAAATTGGTCTGCATGGCTGTCGTCCCAGAAGGAAGCCTCTTCTAAAGATGATGCACAAGAAAGCCCACAAACAATTTGCTGATGACAAGCAGACTAAGGACATGGATTACTGGAACCATGTCCTGCGGTCTGATAAGTTTAAGATAAACATATTTGGTTCAGATGGTGCCAAGCATGTGTGGTGGCAACCAGGTAAGGAGTACAAAGACAAGTGTGTCTTGCCTCAGTCAAGCATGGTGTTGGGAGTGTCATGGTCTGGGGCTGCATGAGTGCTGCCCGGCACTGGGGAGCTACAGTTTATTGGGGGAACCATGAATGCCAACATGTACTGTGACATACTGAAGCAGAGCATGATCCCCTCCCTTTGGAGACTGAGCCGCAGGGCAGTTTTCCGACATGATAACGACCCCAAACACATCTCCAAGACGACTACTGCCTTGCTAAAGAAGCTGAGGGTAAAGGTGATGGAGTAGCCAAGCATGTTTCCAGACCTAAACCCTATTGAGCATCTGTGGTCCATCCTCACACGGAAGGTGGAGAAGCACAAGGTCTCTAACTTCCACCAGCTCTGTGATGTCATGATGGAGGAGTGGAAGAGGACTCCAATGGCAACCTGTGAAGCTCTGGTGAACCCCATGCCCAAGAGGGTTAAGGCAGTACTGGAAAATAATGGTGGCCAAACAAAATATTGACAATTTGGGCCAAATCTGGACATTTCCAATTAGGGATGTACTCACTTTTGTTGCCAGCGGTTTAGATATTAATGGCTGTGTGTTATTTTGAGGGGACAGAAAATTTACACTGTTATACAAGCTGTACACTCACTACTTTACATTGTAGCAAAGTGTCATTTCTTCAGTGTTGTCACATGAAAAGATATAATAAAATATTTACAAAAATGTGAGGGGTGTACTTACTTTTGTGACTTCGGCTCAGGTACGGTCAACGCTGGGAATGTTTCTACTTTCACTCTTTTTCTTAAAGAAAGTCAAGATACAAAGTTTTCTTTTAAAAAAAATAAATAAAAAAAATCACAAAGGGCAGAGCCCCGACCAAAATACAGCAAAAATATGGTGTCAGCACCAACATAACCAACATAGGTAAAACAATGGGCACATAAGCACTAGAACAGAAAATGAACATATAAACACCAAAACTTTCATAGTGGTCAATTAGGCTCAATTCACACGTATGCGTTTTCTGATGCTTTTTGCAGAAATGCACTACAGTCACATTTATGTTTTTCAGCCACTGTATTTTGGAAAAGGTCAGGGAATTTTTTTTAAATGCAAAACAGTGCTTTTTTGGGTTCAATAGACTTCAGAGAAGCTGCAGAAAAGGTTTTTGCTGCGATTTGCATTTTTTAATTTGCCCAACAACAAAATTGGGCAAAAAAAAAAAAAAAAGGTATATAAAATGCAAAATGCAAATCACGGCAAAATCGAGTGTGCATAAAAACGCACAGCAAAAAGCACTGCGGAAACACATCAAAAGCAAACTGAATAGGTGTGAACTGTGCCTAATGCCACCCAAGCATGTTGGCAGGGTGCACATATAAAGCGTAAAAACTGGGTCTAGCCCCAACCATTAGAGCAACTAAGCCAAAAATTAAAATGTAAGAGGAGAGAAAGGGGGACCTAGTTGGAAAACAGGGAAGTATATCTCAAAAGGAAGAAGAGACAAAGAAACAGAATAAAGAAGAGGAAGCCCAAAGAGTAAGCCTGCAGAGTAATCTCGATCGAGGAAGCCCTGAGCAGAATAGAAAGAATCTCTACAGTTTTATATTTATATAACTGGCCCACGGCTCCCATTCCTAAACCGCTGTATGGAATCAATAAGCTTGCTTGCCACGTGCTCATTGAGCATAATCCAGGAAACCTTGCGCCTGAACAAAGGAATATGAACTGAGGGGTTCTTCCAGGATCAAGCTATGTCAAGTTTGACAGCTAGCAACATAAAATCAACTTTTGTTTTGATTGAGCTATACTGTCAACCTGTTCATTCAGTAGGGCAATTAGGGTAGGGTAATTGTGGAATGGACGTTTCCGTGACCTTCCGTATTAACACAATGACCTTGTTCCACACAAATGTTGTTTTAACACAATGACCCTGGGTTCTAGGGCATTCCCACCAAATATGAAACATGGTTTCAAGAAAGTGACAACCCCAAAAACAGGAGGGCGAGGAGGTCGGGAATAGCCTCTCAAGACATGTCGGGACCATATACCATATGGTGAGGCCCTTAACACTTGCCTCCACCAAAGATATTCAGTATACCTTTGTAGGGGGAATGAAAGGAGGAATGCCAATGGTCTAGGTCTTTCTTCGAAGCTAAATCCGAGTTCCACGCTTGCATATAAGTTAGTTTTACAGTGGAATCAAGCAAGAGGCAGTGGATAATAAAAATCACCCCCCCCCCCCCCCCCAGACCATCATCCTGTGTACACCAACTCTCATAAGGGGTCACTTTAGGGTCCCTAAATACAGACGGGCCTTTTGACTGAAGGACATTAGAGATTAGGTAAAATCCAAAGGTTTCCGGTGCAGGCATCTTCAGTCGTGACTTTCAATGTGTTAAAGTTAACAACGGGCCACTGGGAAGTGACCAATGCGGTACAGACCCTTGTTAGGCCACCAGTGGAAAGCTTCTGAAACTTGAACGGGGGAGAAGCACTGGGTATTGAAAAGGTGGGCCAGTGGGGAAAAAGATGAGACCAGATTGGTATTATGTGACACCGGCACCGCTGGGATGTGGGCTCAGGGACGGTCGCTACTGGGTTTGGAGCACAGGGACGGTCCCTGCTGTGATTGAGGCACAGGGAGGGTCTCCGCTGGGATTGGGGCCCAGGGGCGGTCTCCGCTGGGATTGGGGCCCAGGGGCGGTCTCCGTTGGGACTGGGGCCCAGGGACAGTCTCCGCTGGGATTGGGGCCCAGGGACAGTCTACACTGGGATTGGGGCCCAGGGACAGTCTACACTGGGATTGGGGCCCAGGGACAGTCTCCGCTGGGATTGGGGCCCAGGGACAGTCTCCGCTGAGATTGGGGCCCAGGGACAGTCTCCGCTGGGATTGGGGCCCAGGGACAGTCTATGCTGGGATTGGGGCCCAGGGACAGTCTATGCTGGGATTGGGGCCCAGGGACGGTCTCCGCTGGGATTGGGGCCCAGGGACAGTCTCCGCTGGGATTGGGGCCCAGGGACGGTCTCCGCTGGGATTGGGGCCCAGGGGCGGTCTCCGCTGGGATTGGGGCCCAGGGGCGGTCTCCGCTGGGATTGGGGCCCAGGGGCGGTCTCCGCTGGGACTGAGGCCCAGGGATGGTCTCCGCTGGGACTGGGGCCCAGGGATGGTCTCCGCTGGGACTGGGGCCCAGGGACAGTCTCCGCTGGGATTGGGGCCCAGGGACAGTCTCCGCTGGGATTGGGGCTAATCCTTGACAAGAGTTTTTCATGTTTTGAATCAAAGTTTAGTTCTTATCTTTGTTAGGAAATAAAGAACTCTGACCTTATAAAAAAAGAAACAATTTTATCAGTTTACTCTAGTGGATCAAATCTATGTTGTTGATTTATCTCTGGTATCTGATCTGTGTCAGAGGGAAAACTAAGAGAGGAGTGTGAAGTTCAAGGTACGCAGTGTAAAGTCTCCCTGCCGCCATCTGTCACACAGATAAAAAAGGAGAGCAAACTCCATAATATCATATATATGAGCAGATAAGAGATGGACCTGGCCACAGTCTCAGGCATTGCTTACACCCTATCTGCCCTTTCACACATATATTTATGTGCAAAGTGTGCATGGTATTTGTAAGTCAAGGCCTGTTTATGTGCTCTGCATTATTTATAGACTTATACCTTTATGCCAATAATGTCATCTAATGTAAAAGAAGTAGGCTGCTTACAATGAGAGATGTACGGTATAAATCACTTAAAGTGTATGTAAAGCCCAACAATGAACTCTTATTTGCACCCCTTTAGTCTGTTAAAAAGCACTTCGTTTTTTGGATAAAGAAACCTTCTTATCTTGTCCGAAATTCAGAGCAGTCCTATGTTTTCCACAAGTCTTGTGCGATCTCAAAGACCCTTTCTAGTACTTATCCTAGACTACAGAATGATTAGCCTTTATGAAATAGACATCAGGGACTGGAAGTCGTTGAGTAGTTTAGTAAAAAAACAATGGGAGGGATGACAACACTCCACAAGAATAGTGTGTGTTGTTAGACCAAAACAGGGATCAAGAGTTGAGATAATTTTTGGGCAGATCAAAGGGATAAACCATGGGGAAAGGTGCATGTATAGCACAGATGTACTGAATATGTGTTTTTATTTAATTCAGCCTTGGCATATGCGGTATTAAAACAATTTAACACTTTACACTGATTGTTTAAATGGAAGAAAAATCTAAATATGCGGTCCAGGACCTGATGCATTCTGTGCTACCCCTCTCCATTATATTATACCTGTTGGGTTCTTAGTGCTCAGCAGGAACCCCATGGGATAGCTCAAAGGGCACTGGCTTCGCTCCTCCTCCCTTATTCCAGGTCACCATTGGACTTTACAGTTTGTATTATCCCCCAAAAACAAAATTTACCATTGGTGACTTGGGCTCAGGACTCTGCACACTGCTGCCTCTAAAGATCGCCACTCTTCCTGACCATTCAGCCTATGTGAAGAGGACCGGACCATGGCTCCAAGCTACTCTTCCAAGTGCTAAGTCACATGTGTCAAACACAAGGCCCGGGGGCTGAATCCGGCCCTCCAGGCCATTTCATGTGGCCCTCACATCTCTACTGCAGCTGCAGACGAGCTCCAGCCCTCTTCCAGATCCTGTACTTTCCAGTATTGCCTCCAGCTTCTTCCTGGCATCAGCACAAGGCAACGGGGGTGCACTGTGATGTAAGGGAGGGTGGGGGACTTAACTTCTGATGGTGGAGAGGCTCTTGACGTCTTATGTAAGGGTAGGGAACGCTCTGGACATCTAGTCTTACAGATTCAACCGGCCCTTTTCAGAGCAATCATAATGCTGATGCGGCCCGTGATTAAATTGAGTTTGACACCCCTGTTCTAAGTGTATGTTATGTCACTGTGGTATTTAGTGGGAATACCACTAAATACAATTTAGTTTGGAAGGACATTATGGATGGATTTTCTGGGAATGTTTATTTGATGGAGTATGTGCCTTTAAAGTGGCAGTAAAGGCATAAGGTTTTTTTTTATCTTAAAGCATTCATTGCATTAAGGTAAAAAAAAAAACCTTCCATGATCAGCCCCCCCACCCCCCACCTTTATCCTAAAATCTTGAGTTCCAGTACTGTACAGTGCTGCTCTCTTCCTTTATTCACAGAGGCAGCAGTGGAAGCCATTGGCTCCTGCTGCTGACAATTAAATCCTATAAGTAGAGAGTAGGGTAGAGCCATGTGTGTCTATGGCGGAGCACAACCTGGTTCACACACGCATGAGTGCCCCCTCAGCAGCAGGCTTGATGAGAAGGGGCACTCGGAGAGGAAGAGGAGGGAACAGCACTGGTGGGGGACCCCAGAAGAGGAGGATTGTGGCAGCTCTGTGCAATACCACTGCACAGAGCAGATAAGTTGAACGTTTATTATTTTATTTTGCATAAAAGCCTTTAAAATTGCTTTATAGCTACACCTTGAATTTAACTTGGTTAGACATTTGCTAAAATTTGGAGTAATATAAAAAAAAAAAAAGGCAACAAAAATGTGCCCATTGAACTTAAGTGCGTATTCTCTATTTAAATTGTTACTATTGCCCCTTTGTGCTATCTATCCTATGAGCAGTGTTGGGGGTAACTAGTTACAAAGTAACGGATTACAGTAACTACACTACTTTACTAGGCTATAGGAACGCGCTTTCCTGCGTTACCCAAGCCGTGCGATACAATCATTATTTCGAAGAATAGAGAGGGATGAAGTTTATGACTTTTTGTTGCACTTTATGTTTTATTCTGTTTTTTCAGGTTTTGTTCTCATGTTTCCCAAAGCCTGTATTTATACAATAAACTCTATGCAGAAAGAGTGTCATGTATCTTCTTCTACACGGTCAATTAAGAAAGAGGAAAGTAAAGTAATAAGTAGTGAAGTTACTTTTCAAATGCAGTAAAGTAATCTCGTTACAATTTACAGAAGTAACTAGTAACTAGTTACATTTTTTGAGTAACTACCCCAACACTGCCTATGAGCAATAGAATGCCTTGTATAAAGCAGAACACAATAAACGAATTATTGAGCTAGGGTTTTCTGGTTCAGGCCATGCTGACACCCATCTTGGTATAATTTAGGGGTATATGGACATTATAATAAGCAAACTTATCTCTTTAGGGAGGAATGTAACTTTTCTACCACCATGTACAGTAAATGGCCACTGTAGATACAAATAATGCACAGGAGCGTTCAACCTCAGGGTTCACAATTTACATTAAACAATTAGTTTATGAATATCTAAGTAAATTGATTGTATTACCCAAAGTAACCAGCTAAAATGTACCATTTATTCTGCGTCAATCCTTTATTAAAAGGCAAGACCTATATATAAAATGTAACTTTTTCACAGAATATTATAAAATATAAAAGGAAGTGGAAGGCCCCAAAAGGACTTTGTGAGCATAAACATTCATTCAGTAATGCACAAGGAAAGAAGATGCTATGATCTCCATTTGTACTGTCCAACTGCTTGCCTATGGACAATCCTGAAAGCATCTGTAGTTGGCATGAGGACTTATGACCCTTATGATAGAAAAACAGAACTACAGAGCATGCAGAAGCAAAATCAAGTTAAAGATACTTATTTAAGCTTATTAGGAGTGAACAAAGACACTGTGTGTTCAGTGCAGATGTCTAATGACATAAGAACCTAGTAATGGTAAGAGAAAAGCAAGTCGTGTAGATACACGAGGGATTAAACTCTGTATAAATACTTGGTGTATATCAAGTCTAAAAAAAACCACCACCCCAACACCAAAACCCCCCAACAACTCAGGACATCTGGATCATCTGTAGAGCGGCCTGCTTTTGTTACAATAAAAACTATAAGAAATTGTAACCACCCTGGGGTCAAATGAAGATTTGAGGGAAAGAATCTGTCTGCCGGCCGTGAAAGAAATTTGATCGTGTACCCTGATCGAATGATTTCCTGAACCCATTTGTCCAGAATTCGGAGCAGCCAAGGTTGGAGGAAACCACGCAAACGTCCCCCCACCCCTGAAATGGGTGAGGGCGCCCCTTCAGGCAGAGGCGGACTGAGCCGCCGCACCAGCTTGGCCGGATTTTCGTTTGCCGGCCCAGGGCTTCCTCTGGCCACCCTGGCCCTTGAAGGGTTTACCCTTGTTCTGTGCCTTGAAGGGACGAAAGGACCCCTGATTAGGTTTAAAGGCGGGACTCCGCTTGCCGCGAAAAAACTTACCCTTAGGATTCTGGGGCAGCAGAGTGCTCTTTCCCCCAGTGACTCCTTTAACCAATTCATCCAGTGAGTCTCCAAAAAGGCGAGACCCCGCATAGGGAATATCAGCCACCATCTTTCTGGATTTCTGGTCAGCCGACCAGCTTTTTAACCATAATCAATCAACGGTTAATCACCGCGACACCTTAAAGGCGTGCAGCCAATGGGGCCTCATTTAAGGCCGCATCGCACAAATACATGACAACCTTGATAAATCTGGTCCACCATCTCCACGGTAGTGGGGGGGGGGGGGGGGGTCAGAATCAGCCACAAGGGTGCGTCTGAGCACCTTAGTCCAATCCGCCACAGCCTGAGCCACCATAACAGAAGCAAAAATAGGCTTTAGCATGGAACCCGCCACCACGTAAGCATGGCGGGCAAGAGATTCCAGCCTCCTATCCGTTGGATCCCGGAATACTGGAGAATCTTCGGTAGGAACCAGAGTAGCCTTGTTTAATCTGGCTACGGTGTGATCCACTTGAGGAGCCACACACCAGTGTGCAACCATAGTAGAAGCAAAAGGGTAGAGAAGTTGAAACTTTCTAGGCACCGTGAAGGTGTGTTTCAAATTGCGCCATTGCTCATTCACTGTGTGATGAAACTCAGCGGGGCAAGGAAAAACCTGCGCCGTCTTGCGGGTCCTGTGTGTACCAAAAGAGGACACAATGCCCGGAGGATTGGGCTCATCCTCTAAATTTAGTGTTTCTTTTATGGCAAGAATCAGCGCATCCATAGCCGCGCGTTCCTCGGGCGTCCCAGGGGGGGATTCATCCACCCCTGCAACCTCCGCCTCCCCCTCAGACTCTTGCGGGTCCAGAGAAGAGCGAGACCCTGAAAAGGGCACGCTACCAACAGCAACCATGTCATCAGAATTAGAAGAAAAAGAAATCCTAGGCCTTTTTCTAGCAGCACGTTCAGTCATCAGCACATCCATTTTGGACACCAAAGTCGCCAATACAGCAGCCAAATTAGTCAGGGCAGAGGATTCAGAGGAACCTGAATCCCCCACCAAAGCTGAAGGGAATTTGCTGTCCTGGGATTCCATTGCAAAAAAATGATCACTTTTTTTGTTGTAAGGTACTGGCCCTTTAAGCACGCCGCGGACCCCCGCAGCACACCGCTACAATGACTGCAAACACAGACCCCCCGCAGGGACAAACTGAAGCCAGGAAGGATTGCACAAGGAAGGAAAGAAAGGACAGCAGAACAGAGCCCCACAAGTGTGTTACCACCGCAGTCGGTCGCTCCTGAGTGAAGGAAGGAAGTGATGTCACCAGAGACTGAATAGGCTGCAGGCTAAGGAAAAATGGATGCCCATGTAAAGTAATGGGAGGCTTCGGCAAAATGGCCGCCAACATGTGCTCGGAACAATCGTTTGCCACACACAAGATGGCGCCGCAAGGCGCCAAAATACACTACATACCATGCTGTATAAGCGTCCATAGTGAAGCCAGACATGCTGCCCACACCTAAAATGGCGGACCAGCGGCTTTTAGCCCCGCAGCGGTCGCCGCACGTGTCTGTACCTCCAAGCACCCTAAGTGACACAGGAGAGGGACCCCCAAAAATCCACACAGCGCTGGCTGTGAGAGAAAAAACCCCCGCAGGGACTGGGATCAGGGAGCCCAAAAACGCACAGACATAGGGGACACCACAGACACACAGGACTGCCGACCCCAGACAGAGGCCCCACACAGAGTGTACTTACCTGTACGCGATGGCGTGGGGTGCCTCATATCAACGGGAAACCGCCCGCCCTCAGATGACAGGGGAGTGCCGTCAACCAGAAATCGCAGGACACCAGCAGAGCACGGACGAACCGTGCATGTGTCTAGTGAGGTAGTCACCTCACATGCTGCATCCCTGAGGACAGGGATGGGTCGTTTGCGAGGCCAGGGCGAACACATAGCCTGCTAAACACTCGATGGCGGGCTGGGATTCCATCTGACCCTCTGTCCTGGAGAACCAGGATGACCAGTCCGATTCCCAGCTCCGCAAACGCCGTCTTCATCCGAAGATCCGACTAACTAACGCTGACAAAATAAAACAGCTAGCAATGCAAAGAAAAAAAAGATATTTGCAGAAAATAAATCATAAAATAGAAGAAGAAGGCTGAGACTGTAGCCCCAGCACAGGGAAGCCTATCTACTCCTGAACTAGGCAGAAGACAAACTGAATTGGGATGGCTATTGCAGGGGGGTATTGGACCAGTGGGACAGCCCCCATGGGTGTGACTATGTAAATGCTTTGTTCTTAACAAGTCTTATGCCTAGCTACTCCTGCGGAGAGGAAGTCAATACCCATTGGTGAAGACTGTATGAGTGGGCGGCGACTGTCGGAGGACGTAAGAGAAAACTGACAGGCACACCTGATCAGAAAGCCTGTGTGAAAGGGTCCTAACAGATGAGCACACCACATTTCACAGTTCTGCATTCTTCCTGCATTGATTTCCTTTTTGCAGCTGAAAAGGAATTTGGTGCTCGAAGACTTTCCTTTGTCAGGTGATTGCAGGTCTAAACGGGGGGAAAAAGCTAATTAACTTCAAGCAGCAGTCTCTGACTTTGGGTCCCGCTATGACGGAGGTATCTGCACTCAGGGCTACTAATCCAACATATATGCCATTTGTACTGGCCCATGGGTTAATGGGTTAAATGAACCCCAAGCCTACCCTGTTGCCAAGCACTGGTTTAAAAATAAATAAATAAATAAATAAAAAAAAAAAATCAAACTGGAGCTGGGCTTTGAAGCTGAATTCTAGGCACAAAAATATATATTCCGCAATAGTAACAAAGAATATAATTTCACTTGTGTGCAGTAAAATTCCTTTACAAAACCAGATATTGCCTTTTAAAAGTAACAGTGACTTCATTGCTCTGCTGTACACAGTCTACACAGAGGGCGGAGCTCTGGAAGGGACCAATCAGGCCTCACCCACTACAGCAGGGATCTATGGCCCTCCAGCAGTTGCGGAACTACACGTCCCATGAGGCATTGAAAAACTCTGACCTTCACAGACATGATGAGAATTGTAGTTTCTGAACAACTGGAGGGCCATAGTTTGGAGACGCCTGCACTAGAGTCTGTCTGCGAAAAACTACAGGAGGGGGTGAATACAAGACCAATCACCTTGCAACAAGAGAAAAGCAATGATTACAGTGATCTTTATTACAGGAAGCTCCGTCACAGAGGCTACATTTCACACTGGATAAGTGAACAGATCTGGAAGAAACCCCAAGATTCAAACAAGAACACAAATGTCATACACATATTACTCCTCTCACATGAACAGACAGACAATTAACTTTTCCACATTGCCATTCATATCTGACCTGTTGCTCCCAGAGGATGTCCCTTGGAGATTAGTCCACCGCTTGGATTGATGACCCACTGACCTCCATACGTATTGTCTCCTCTGTCAATCAATTCCCCAGCATGTCCTTCAATGAAATCACACAGTATTTAATTAAACCATCCTAGCATTACAAGTCCATGTCCATTTTATGTCATCATTTTTAAAATGTATTTTTTTTTTTTTACAAATGCCCAAAGTAGAACTTAAAACTTTGCAGT
Organism: Pelophylax lessonae; assembly: GCF_965119305.1. NCBI lineage: Eukaryota > Metazoa > Chordata > Amphibia > Anura > Ranidae > Pelophylax > Pelophylax lessonae. Next base: position 238,746,160 of record NC_138775.1, on the reverse strand, counting down.
CTATCCCATCTTCAGTCTATTACGAATGCTGTTGCAGACTCATCTACCTTGCCAACTGCTCAGTGTCCATCACCCCTCTCAGCCAATCCTTGCACTGGCTTCCCTTTACCCAACAAATAAAATTCAAAATTTTAACAACATACAAAGTCATTTACAACTCTGCCCTGTGCTACATCACTAATCTTGTCTCCAAATATCACCCAAACCGTCCACTCTGCTCCTCCCAGAAGCCCCTGCTCTATAGCTCCCTTGTCTCCTCCTTCTGTGCTCGTCTCCAGGACTTCTCCAGAGCCTCTACCATCCTCTGGAACTCCTTACCCCAATCTGTCCAGGTATCTCCTGCTCTGTAAACTTTTAGACAATCCCTATAAACTCATATCTTCAGGGAGACCTATCACACCTTCAGCTAACAAACTAACTAACTGCATCTTTTGGTTCTCCCACCAGTTCACCTCTTACAGTCAATATCTTTTGTTCCACTTGCCCCTCCTTATTAGATTGTAAGCTCCCAGGAGCAAGGCCCTCCTAACCCTCTTGTATTAATTTGTATTGTTTCTGCATTGTCTTCCTTATATTGTAAAGCACTGCACAAACTGTTGGCGCTATATAAATCCTGTATAATTATAATAACAATAAGGATGATGATGTGTAAAATATGCATAATTATAAAATGGACATGAAAAGTCAAATATTACAACAGGGTTCTGTGTGTAGAATATATGCTGGCAGTAGTAATTATCCAATAGAACACACCAAAACAACTACTATCGAAAAACAATGTGATTAACAATTCATGATAAAGCGGGAATATATGCTAAATGCACAGGCTATGTCAAGGATTGGCCTTACTGCCTGCTGCAGATCTGATAAATAAATTAACATATTATCTGTGTACAAAGAAATTCTCCTCCAATGTGCCCACCTTTATACGACCAAACAAAGAAATTCTCCTCCAAGGTGCCCACCTTTATACGACCAAAACAAAGAAATTCTCCTCCAAGGTGCCCACCTTTATACGACCAAACAAAGAAATTCTCCTCCAAGGTGCCCACCATTATACGACCAAACAAAAGGGTTGGTCTTATAATTTTGGCAAGAGGTTCAGAGACTAAAGCAAACACAACTACCATTGTGTACGTTTCGTAGTCTTTTCTATTTAGGTCAGTGGAAGAGTGGCATTACCTGCTGGCTCTCAGATTGAACTTTTTTGTTTCAGTTCAATATTTTAGCCCTTCGGCTCATATCTACTGCTTTTGATTCCTTTTAAGTCTGACAAAGAGCATTCATATTACTATTTTTTTACAATTAGATTTTGTTTGTAAGCATCTGGCTATCACCTCCTTATATCTAGCTTGTTGGCACTGATTCTGGATGAGAAGACCTGGCTTGCCATCTGTATTCCAATTCATCTCAGTGGCGTCCAGAAGGATTGAGGTCAGGGCTCTGTGCAGGCCACTTGAGTTCCTACATACCAAACTCATCCAGCCATGTCTTCATGCAGCTGGCTTTGTGCACAGGGGTACAGTCATGCTGGGACAGAAAGAGCCTTCCCCAAACTGAAGGGTGTCCAGATTCTTAGAGAGAGAGAGAGCGCAATTTTTTTACTACATATTTTTCCCTGTCTCCTTACCACCTGTTATCAAAAGCCTGTTTATAGAGATCAAGCACACACTGAATGACCCTTCACCCTCTCCTCCTACCTTCTGAGAATCTGTCACTTTGCACAACCAGAACAAAGTGACAGGACCTCTAGCTATCCCACCTTCCCTTATCCAATATTACATCCCTTAGCCTGCTGATCTGCTCCTCTTTTGGAGCCATAGATCTAACCCCTTTGCAAGTTTCGTGTTGGTCCTTGTTGAACATTTCAAGGGATTAGAGACCTTCTCCTGTCCCCAATGTGCTGTGTCTGGACCAGGAGATTGGCCCAGACCCAAGCATTGCCTCCTGGGAGGAATAGGAGTAGGTCACGTGCTTCTCTGTGTCTGAAAGACAAGCGGAGAGGCAGATACGAGGACACAGAGAAGGTGAACCCCAATGGGTCAGGAGTGGGATAGCAACAGAACCAGTCAGTTTACCCTGAATGGGCAAAGGGACCTTATAAACTTAAAGAACCGACAGAAATGTATTATAGTGCCCCTTTGAAAGCACAGAAATAGGTCCTGATATTGTAACAAAGGATGAAAAGGACGGCCCACCTGCAGGACAGAGTCCCAGTGCTTCATATGTAATAAGCTCATTAGCAGAGAAGCAATCATGAAGTTCAATCACATCCACATCTTCTGGCCTCACACCGGACTTCTGATAACAGCGCTCAGCTGCAGTCTTAGTCATGTCAAAGCCAACCTGTGGGGAATACAAGAACAAGACAAATACTTTAACAGTAAAGCAAAATTCCAGAGGACAGATTAGAAGCAACGCATATGGCACAACTTTCAGTAAACCTCCTACTGTACTTGCTGTAATAATAATATATACATTAGGAAATAGAAGAAACATTTGACATATGAAAGTACGCTATTATATAGGAGTTCAAAGAAAAGCTCCAAGCAAACATATAAAACACTTAAATTCTGCTGAATTATGCATTTCTTTAAAAATAATTGCAATGAAAAAGGGGAAAAGAACATCATCTGATAGAAGATCCATTCAAAAGAAACAGACTGTACTTGCTGCAGGCCCATGAGAAGCAGCCACCCCCCCCCCTTAAAGAGTAACTCCACTTTGGATTGAAAAACAGTAGTAGATTATATTTAAATATATATAATGCACATGAACTTTAATGGCATCCCAGTCTTAGTCTGTAGGGTTCAATACTGAGTTGGCCCACCCTTTGCAGCTATAACAGCTCCAACTCTTCTGGGAAGGCTGTCCACAAGGTTTAGGAGTGTGTCTATGGGGGATGTTTGACCATTATTCCAGAAGCACATTTGTGAGGTCAGGCACTGATGTTGGAGAGAAGGCCTGGCTTGCAGTCTCCGCTTGAATTTATCTCAAAGGTGTTCCATCGGGTTGAGGTCAGGACTCTGTGCAGGCCAGTCAACTTCCTCCACCCCAAACTCGCTCATCAATGTCTTTATGTACCTTGCTTTGTGCACTGGTCCAAATCATTTAGTGGGAGTGGAGGGAATTATGGTGCGGTGTTGTTTTCAGGGGTTGGGCTTGGTCCCTTAGTTCCAGTGAAGAGAACTCTTAAGGTGTTGGCATAACTAAGACATTTTACTTACATGTCATGTTGGAACAGGAAGGGGCCATCCCCAAACTGTTCCCACAAAGTTGGGAACATGAAGTTGTCCAAAATGTATTGGTATGCTGATGCCTTAAGAGTTCCCATCACTGGAACTATAAGAAAAGGTAGGAATCTGCAACAAAGTTTTTTTTAAATCCCTGCAATGTACATAGATCACCCAGAGGGGGATGTCTCCCCCTCAATAAAAGTAAAGTTACTATTTAAATGGTGATAAATACATGCAACAGACTCATCATGTACAGGGCCAGGAAGTCAGCCTTGCAGTGAAAGTGTAAGGGAAGGGAGGGGAAGGAGCTTAGGTTGGAGCAGCCTTTCTCACCCAAGAACCCTTGAAATAATTTGTCTCAGGCAAAACCCTACTAAAATTAATTCATTGTTGGTCAGCGAGTAAAATGTCCCCCTTAAAGTAGTGGTCAGAATGCAACCTCTTCAGACAGCTAAAGAAAATCATTGGTTTCATGCAACTGTCTCTACCTAGTGGCATTGACCCCAGAACTACGTGGGCACCATTAGATGGGAGGTCAATCAAATCAAGGAACCCCTAGCAACTTCTGGAAGAACCCTAGTTGAGAATAGCAGGGTTAGATGCTTAAGCTTAGGAAAGGGAGGGAGCTCGGGGTAACTGTCATTAGTATATATAGAAGTCCATTGAGTAGGCTGAAGCTGGGTCGGTGGCAAGGAATCTGCAGAGCTGCGGGCAGTGAAAAGTGCTGTCACTTTGCTTATATCATGCAGCTATACAGTTTATATTTGGATTACATGATTATGTCCATCACTTTAAAACCACTAAGAAAGCAAGTTTCCATGGACAAAATTTCAACAGTGTATTTAGCGGTCTGTCTGGAGATTTTCTGGAGCAAATAAAGTACCCCAATCTTACCATTTTAATGCAGCTGTTCTCCTCAAATGTGCTGGGGGTATCGGTGACCATCTCCTGTGCCAGGATCTCTACTGCCTGCCTCTCCAAACCGTGTTTATGAACAAAGTCCTCACTAACCAGTACAGCAGCGGCTGCTCCATCTGAAGTTGGGCTGCAAAAACAATAAAAAAAAAAAACAAAAAAAAAAAAAAAAGAAGAAGAAGAAGAAGAAGAAGAAGAAGAAGAAGAAGAAGAGAAAAGACAGTCAAGGACCTGGAGATATCCAAAGTAGAACAATAATAACACAAGGATTACTAGTAGATCACCTCAATTACTGATGCAGGACATTGCATCATTGCAGCAGCTACACAGGATGGGTGCCCCCATTATCTACACATATTGCACAGGGTTATTTCTATCTGCTGTACATAATGCTGTCAGAGTCTGCCGGTTCATCTTGTGGTCACCTGATGTCCGAGTTGCTGTCATGTTACATGGCTGACCTAACATACATTGGGGCATTCATAAAGATTGTTTATGACACTCTTTAGAATTCCATAATGCCTCTGCAGGACAAATGTCAGCATGGGTGACAGATTCATGCTGCAGACAGGTACATTATCTGGAGACAAGCACAGAGTGTGAAGGTGCATTGGGAGCCAGAGGGTCCATAGGGCAATCATCCTCTGTGCAGCTTAGCTACAGTTGTCAAACAGAGAGCACAGCAGCTAATGAGTGTTGTAGCTGGGTGGGTGGAGTCTGATGGGGATTCAGAGACACAGAGGGCTTGATTTACTAAAGGCAAACAGACTGTGCACTTTGCAAAGTGCAGTTGCTCCAGAGCTTAGTAAATGAGGTAAAGTCACTTTGGAAAGAATACCCAATCACATACAAGGGAAATTTAAAAAAAAAAAAAAACTGTATTTTTGCTTGCACATGATTGGAAGATGAAAGGCAGCAGAGCTTATGCTCATTTAATAAGCTCTGGAGCAACTGCTCTTGCACCTGCATTTTGCTAAGTGCACAGTCTATTTGCCTTAAGGCCCCTTTCACACTGTCTGTCCGTCGGACGTACTCCGTTTATCTCAGCGGGGGATCGATCCGGAGACACAGCAGGAGGATGACAGCTGTGTCTCCACGCTGTGTGCGGAGACACAGCTGTCAGTTGCATCTCTATGGGGGAATCGGATGGGAACGGACCGTCGGTCTGTTCCCATCCGATCCGATCCGATCCGCTAGACGGATGGAAAATAGGGTTTCCATCCGTCCAGATTTGACAGATCGGATCGGATATCAGCGGGCATGTCTCCGCTGACATCTGATGCCCCACAGGGATGCATAGGGGGACCGTTCAGATCCGCCAAAAAAACAGACAGGCGGATCTGAACGGTCCGCCTGTGTGAAAGGGGCCTTAGTAAAACAACCCCTAATTCTCCATCAGTTCTTCTCTTGTGATTGAAACAGCAGGCCATCAGATGGAAACATGACCATTCACTGAGCCCAATATGACCAAACATGGTGCCCCTGACAAAGGGCCACACTACCATGCACTGCATATCATGCAATACCCTCGACAAATATAAAAATTAAATAAAACCAGATCAAACAACAAAAACAAAAGGGAAAAAATAAATAAAAGTGAGAGAATAGCCTTCAGTTCACCAGTTCAGGGAAACACTCCTCCCCAATCCTCATGCTGCCAATTACCCTAAGGTGAAGGAACTCGTTTTTTATGTTCGACATCAGGCTCTGCCCACTGTTGGCATCGCTGGCAGATGGGAGCCTGTTTACTGTGAAGCCAACAGCAAAGGGAGGAGGTCACTTTCTATACAGCAGAGCACAGAGATAGGCAATGCAAGCTCTTGTATTCGGAAAGCCAGTACCGCAGGATGTCAGATTTCCTAAACAGTGCCTGAATCAAAGCAGTTGTCTGGCCAACAATTTTTCACCCAGCTCCTTTGATTTTTCAACTGAAGATTGTTGGGTAGAGTGGTGCTGAAAAATCCACTCTGACCACATTTTGTCCAGTTCCCGATGAGAACAGTCGCTCAGTGTATGGCCAGTTCAACTCTGCAAAGCAGGAAGCAGAGCCTGTGCATATATGGAGCAAATATGGCTGCCTCTATGTACATATAAAATAACAAAATAAATTCATAGAAGTGTAGCACCTTCCTAGGTAGGTGCTAGAGATATAGTAGTTTTTGGGTCTTTCTTCTTACCAGAGAGATTGCCAGGAAAATGTTTGTTGCTCTCTGCCTACCAGAGAGCAGGATCTGCTGGTGAGGTCTGCTTATGGTGCTCAGGTGCAGCTCAGCTTGTCTGAAATGTTTCACACTGGTCCAATAGGGAGGCATATTGGACAGTGGGAGGAAACCTGACACGTGAGTGTACAGCAGTGTTTCTCAACTCCGGTCCTCAGGGCACACTAACAGGCCAGGTTTGAAAGATAACTGAAATACATCACAGGTGATCTAATTTGCTGCTCAGTGATTGCAGTATTCTAGTCTGCATCTCCCCAAGGTTATATTTAAAATCTGGCCTGTTAGTGTGCCCTGAGGACCCGAGTTGAGAAACACTGGTGTACAGGCATTTGTTACAGCCCTGGTGATTGGCAGAGGAAAGTGCCTTAGTGAATGCTGGGTGACTGTATAAATTCCAAGGGCACATGTGCTTGGGGTCTTCTGCTGGAGAGTGGGGTCCCAGAGGGAGGGGGGCGGTTGCCCCTCCTCTGTAGAAGCTGCCATGCGGCCTCAGGTGGTTGACCTGAGGGCCTGAGAATCAGAGAGAGGAGCTGAACCCAGAGGTCCTGCAGAGCTGACTGGGAGGGAGACACTGGAGAGGATTGGATTCTGCCTACAGTGAGTACAGATCTGTGTCATGGGGCCTGTCTTGAGAGGGCCACCCCTTCTGCCAGAAGAGTCGGTGGACAAGTGTCAGTCAAGGGGATGCTAGAGGGTATCCTGAAGATAATGTAGTTGCATCAAGTCTGTTGCTATGGAGAGAAAAGAGGACCTAATTCTTCCATACAAGTGGCAGTATGGTAAAAGCAGCGTGACTGCTTCCACAAGTAAGTTGGTGAGGCCAGTGAGAGTTGTCCTTATCTACTGTGAATAGTTCAAGTTGAAGTATCCCACTATTCCCTTCTCCCATCCAAGTTCCACAATAAATATAAAACCAAATCCCCAGGACTGTTTATTGAGTAACGAGCAACTGGGAGTAAAGATGGATGTGTTTCGGGATCCCCGGGACGTGGCGTTTCCGGTATTTGCAACTCCGCGGGTGCAGTTTGGGGGGGGGGGGGGAGGTTGTATTGACTAACCCCTCTCTCGAGACTGTGCTGCTGGATCCGGAGCCGTTGAAACTGATCTCTCGGTATTATGGGGTGCTGGGTCCTGGGGACGTGGATAGGGCCAGAGCTAGGTGGCTGACCTTTATACCGGACTTGACTGAGGAACGCTGGGAGGAAGTCTTAGAGACCTATCTTGGTACGGTTATCTCGTCCACCGACAAGTTGATACAATTGAGATATTTACACCAGACCTACTATACCCCGGTCCGCCTGTTCTCTATGCGTAAGCGGGATTCTGATGTGTGCCACAAATGTTGAGGGGGCAGGGGGTCACTTCTGCATATGGTTTGGGATTGCCCTAAGGTGCGTCCCTTGTGGTCTCAGGTCACGGAATTTATAGAGGAGAACTTTGGGCTCCCGAATATATGCTCGCCCCTGGTATGTCTTCTGGGAGTGCTGGAGGTGGAGGGCTTGGATATGGCCACCAGGCTGTTTCTCCGCATCCTTTTCTTCTGTGTGCGGAAGTTAATTGCCAGACGATGGATCTATACTGAGGTGCTGACTCTAGAGATGTGGAAACGAGTGGTGAATGCTGACATTGTGCTGTACAGGATGACGTACGAGGCTAGGGGGTCCCCTAAGAAATTTAGGAAGGTATGGCATCGCTGGGTGGACTCCACTGCTTCCTTGGTGGATACGACCGTTGACTAATTAGGTGGATCTGGGTCTACGGAGGGGTGGACTGGGGTTCTGGCCATTCCCCTGGACTGGGCTTCTTGGGCTAATGCTGGCCCTGCTATGGTTCGAGGATTGCTGCAGGGGGGGTTCTCTGGGTGGGTCACCTGAAGGGAAAAGTAGGGGGTTGGGGTGTGTTTTGCCCGGCTGGTCGCCTCACATGCTCTTCCTTCGGGAGGGCCGGTGGGGTGGCAGGATTCTTGGGTTGGTTCAGGGGGGAGGGGGGTACGCAGGGTTGTTCTGGTTTATTGTTTGTTGGGTAGCATTAAAAAAATGGGGTCCAGCTGCTCGCATGGTCCAAGGGATATAATGTCGCTCATTTTCTGGGGGGTGATTTTTCATTCTCTATGTTCTGGATTGAGTACCTGTTTTGCTATATGCCCCTTGGAGGATGTGGAGGGCTGTTTATACTTTTATACTGTATTGTATTGTTTTGGACTGTGTGTTTATGCTGGACTTCAATAAAACCTTTTTTTAAAAAAAAAAAAGATGGATGTGTGAAAAATCCCCTAGGGACTGTCTGCAGGTAATCAGAGGAGGCCCAGAAAGGCAGAGATGTATAGTAACTAAGTAGAACTATTTCACTACTGTACTTAAGTACCGAAAGGCGGTATCTGTACTTTCCTGGAGTAGAATTTTTTTCTCCTACTTTCACTTTACTACATTTTTTTTCGATGATTTCAATACTTCTACTCCGATATTTTTTTTTTGTGCTGCATAGTTACTCGTTACTATTATAAAAATTACCACTGCCAGAACAGTAGATGGCAGGTTTCATGAAGCTCAAAACATGTGTATTATCAGCGCATACAAAAATAAATGCTACTGTATGTATAAATAAAAGCTGCATTTGAAATAATAAAAACAATATGATGTTCAAACTTTTGACTTCTTTCTTTAATAACTACATTACACAGTACTGGTACTTTTACTTTCAGTACTTGAGTAGCAAATTTTTTTAAAAAACTACTTGCAATACTTAAGTACAAAAAATGTTGAATACTTTAGTACTTCTACTCAAGTCACTTTTTGATTGAGCACTTGTACTTTTACTCAAGTATGGGTTTCGAGTACTTTATACAACTCTGCAGAAAGGAACATCAGACAGCAAGCCCTACGGGGACAGTGCTACATAAGCAATGTACTTCTAATATTAACACAAAGTGATAAATCAAGGTGCTCTTTTCCATGAGTATCTTTGGGGGGAAAAAAAAAAAAAACACACTATAAAAAACCTTAAAAAATTGCCTTTAACCCTTTATTATCTAAAACGTAGTTTCTACATACCAGCATTGAAGAATTGTAAGATAATCAAAGACTTTCCGGGATTTTTTCACCTCGTCCAGACTGTATTCCTCTTGAAACTGTGAATTTCTGCAGTAGGTAGAAGTAGATGGTATCTTAATGTGGTGACAACCACACATCCAATCCTAGACACAAGCTGCCAGCACTTCATAAAGTCAGCTGAAGGAAAAGCCTTACTGCACCATTAAAATTCCAACATGAAAGAACTATAGAGAATCTTTATTTATCAAGGTGCCCCTTCCTACAGGGGAAGCGCTGGTTCTGAAATGGTTGCATCTTTAAGCAGTGCTAAAAATTTCTGGGGAAACTGTCGACCTCCTTCTGAAAATGCTGGTTGCTAGACAGTCCTACTGATTTCTGTAACTTTAGCAATTTTTAAGTGATGACCCAGAACAAGCACACAGTAAGTCCCGGTTCACACTTCTGCGATGCGGGAATGCTGCGAATATACAGCGTGTTCCCGCATCGCATCCGCAACCCTGGCAGTTCACACTGCCATATGCGATACGCAGGGGGTGTCAATTAAAAGTTAACGACACCCCCAGTTGAGATCGCATATCGCAGTGCGATCTGCAAGTTCGCACAGAATCGGATCGCACAAGTGTGAACCACTATGTGATCCGATTCTGCTGCAAATATAAAAAAAGGGTCACTGCACTGCACTGCACAGACATGGCATGTAATTTAGGAGAAGTGCGCTCCGAATTACCTGCAATCTCTGTGATCGCACTAATGTTGAACCGGCACTAAGTCAATTCAGAAAGATGGCTTGACTCCTGATTTGCAAGCTTATTTCAAGGCCAGTGATTAAAGCCACTGAAATCAGATTAACAGCCAGAAAACTTGCATTTTCAGCTGATAGAAGCCCAGCAGTAACTGGTTGTATAGATAATAGGTAAGATATATGAGAATGAAGCATCAATCCCCCCCCCCCCCCCCCGCCCCTAAGATCTGCTAAAGGAGAAGGAACAATAAATGTTGGAAAATATTGGGATAGCCTAAACATTCATCATTGACAGAGCTGTCAATTACACATATAAAACACCCCACAATGTGCAGACACACCAGCTGGTGTCATCTGTCCAGGATGAGGACTTTCATATGATCCGGGGACGTCACATCACACTTACGGGTTGTTTGTGGAGTGTTTGTGGTTCTTCCATGCAATCTTAGCAAAATGTTCTGGCTTTGTTCCTATGTGGGAAGAAAAAAAAACAGAGTTTGACGAATGACACTCAAGTGACTCTTCACATCATCCACTTATTCCATTCTATTTGATTTGTGGGTTTTGCAAAAATGTACAAACTGAAAAAAATTTAACTGAGAAACACTTTTAAACAAAACAAAGTCAGACTTTGCTCAGCCAATGTGAAAGAAAGGTTTTCATATATCACCCAAATAGTATATTTCAGTTCTGATGGATGCTGGCAGGTAAGTAACCCTTCGTCTTCTAGTATATACACAGCTTACAAATGCAGTGTCATAAGCAAAAAATAACAGACTGTCTATTGCAGGGATTCCCAAACTATGGCCCTGCACTTGTTCAGGAACTACAATTCCCATCATGCCTAGTCATGTCTGTGATTGTCAGAATTTTACAATGCCTCATGGGATGTGTAGTTCCTCAACAGCTGCAGGACCGCAGTTTGGGAATCCCTGGTCTATTGTATTTATAGTATACATTTCATACAAGTCAAGTTATATTGCAGTGCAAATGGTCCTTCTTAAAGTGGAGCTTTAGTCAAAAAAATTAGATCGCTTCAGGTTGGCCCCTTTTGCAGGTATAGCTATGTAAAATATTAGAAATAAGCACCTATATTGTTTAAAACCCAGTAATACACTGTCTCACCCTGCTCTGCGCATGCTCAGGTGCCCTCCATTTTTCGGCACTGTGCATAAAGTGTAGAGGCCAATCTGCTGACAGCCTAAAAATTTACTGCTGCTCAGGAGCTAGGGGCTTCATCAAAACAGCAGTCTCCTGTAGGAAGAAACAGGAACAATGCTGGGGGTAATATACAGCAAACACCAATTTTAGTGGCATAATTATTAATGTTGAATGTAGGTTTTTTGCTAAAGAATTTGTTATCAAATTGTTATGCATGAAGTTCCGCTTTAAAGATAAACTCCAATCATAAAAAAATAAAATAAAATAAAAAAGTCAGCAGCTACTTTTAATCTTTTTTTTCTATGCCGGCCTTTGGATCCCAGGTGCTGCCTTCTTGGATGTGGAAGCTGGTTGTGACTTCTTGGGGGAAATTAAGTGACGATCCACTTTCAAGCCCTACTGTTCACAGTAAGGCTGCATATAAAAAGGAAATAAATGGGGATGGGGGGGGGGGGGGCACTTTTACTTTTGGGCACTAGTAAGTACTATAGCAAGGGTTAAAATACTCTGTGCTGGCAGCATACAGGGGAGCCAGATTGTGACTCTCTCACCTCTCCAGAGGTCCGACCCACTGAACACGACTCTAATCAACAGCGCTCTCACCCTTTGAGCAGCACGGCGGATTGAAGCAGTGTCGGGCGGGAGCGGCTTTGTGTTTGTGCAATAGAGCTGCAGATCATCAAGACACCCAGACAAGTACTATTTTCAAAATGGGGGGGGATTTAACAATGGCATCCTCTATATTTTCTTTGTACATATTTCCTTGAACAGGTAGTACACTTACCATACTTCTGCATATGTTCAAGACCGGCTCTTCCAAACATCTGCGGAGCCAATGGAGCAGGTTCCACGCCATATTTGCCTGCCATAACTTCCAAATGCTTATCCATGGGGTTAGTCCGGTCAACAAACTAAGAAACAGACACAAGCATTTTGTATTGTTAAAAATATGGTGCAGTTACTTTGCTGATTAAAGTGGGACTAAACCCAAAAGTAAAGATTTGCTATGTTATGGGGCACATTTAGAAATGTTATTTGTGCTTAAAGCGGAGTTCCGGCCTCAAATACCTTTTTTAACTAAAAATACCCCTATAATACTAATCCATCGCCCCTTTACAGAACCGCTATTCTCATACTTACAAGGTGTACAGTACTGGATTTTAGTCAAAATCTTACTTTTAAAAATGCTGTCTGGGCACGGCCATCTTGGATGTGGGCATCTGAAGCCGCCGTGTAATCTGCTGTGTCCTTCTTCCTGATTCCAGGGAGTGTTCTGGGAGGTCTTCCTGATTCCAGCCTCCTGGGAGTGATGACAAACAGCTCCCAGGATGCAATGCAAAGGCGGAAGTGATGTCGGTGGCCGTGGCCACGGAGGGGGGGGGGGGAAGTACAATCAAAAATGCCCTGAAAATAAGGTAAGGGAAAATTGAAAATGCCCAATTGTTGATCAGCATAGCGAGCACTCCAGGAATCACTAAGGTTGCAAAATAGGCCAGAACTCCGCTTTAAGTAGTACCATTACTGCCGGTTCACACTGATACGACTTGTCAGGCGACTTGGTCGCATGACAAGTAGCTTCCAATGCTGTGCAATGGAACCGTTCTAATCAGAGCGACTCAAGTCGCTCCAACTTAGAAAAAGGTTCCTGCACTATTTTTTGCAAAGTCGAAGCGACTTGCATTGACTTCTATTATGAGAAGTCGTTGCAAGCCGCGCTGAAGTCGCCCTGCACGGGCGACTTCATTAGTCGCCCGAAGTCCGGGCGACTTCAAGTCGAATTAGTGTGAACCGACTCTTAAAGTGATTGTTATAAAAAAAAAAAAAAAAAAAACACAAGACTTTACAAACATGCTATACTTACCTCCTCTGTATAGTGGTTTTGCACAGGGCAGCCCAGATCCTGCTTTTCTCGGGTCCCTCTTCGCTGCTCCTAGCCCCTCCCTTCTGTCGAGTGCCCCCACAGCAAGCAGCACCGGAGCTGAGCTGCAGCTCCCCATGCCCATTCAGACACAGAGCTGCCATTTGGCCCCACCCCCTCTCTCTACTGACTGGCTAACTGACTTTTATTGAAAGCCGTGGGAGCCAATGGCGCCACAGCTGGTGTCTCAGCCAATCAGGAGGTCCCAGGCGGCCGAGGGACTCGTGGACATCGTTGGACAGAGATGGGGCTCAGGGTAAGTATTAGGGGCTGCTGGGGGGGCTGCTACAAACAGAAGGCTTTTTATCTTAATGCATAGAATGCATTAAGATAAAAAAAAAAAAAAAAAACTTTCTGCCTTTAAAACATGTAGCTTTTGTCTTGAATGCCTCCTGAAATAAAGCAGTGCGTTTCCTGACATGTCAGGGTGCCGAGGCTTTCCTGTGTCTACAGCCTTATAGCTTTACATCTACAGTGTGAGATCTAAAGCACTGCTGCAGCTGATGCCAATCTCAGGAGGAGCTCTGGAGTGAGATTTGGTGATGTCCATATTGTGCTGCTCAATGTTCTCCAAGCTGGAGGCCCTGACATGAAGAAGCAAAGGCCTGCCTCTACCAAGATGGCCACCTCTGCACAGGGACACAGTGTAGAACAAGGCATGGTAAGTCGGTAATGCTTGAAAGATCAGCTTCAGGAATACCACAGGTATTACCGACAACTATGCCATTGACCTATACCCGCTTTTATTTTTTTGGCACAGCTTTAACAGTTCCCCTTTATTATAAATGTAGAACACGTGTCAAATACAAGGCCCGCGGGCTGAATCCGACCCCCCCCAGGCCATTTTTACGTGGCCCTGGCACCTCTGCTGCAGCTGTGGCACCCCACTCATCTCTGCCCCTACCCCACTTTTCCATGCCGTAGCACCCCCAGCCCTCCAGTTGGTCCTCCTCCAGACACTGCACTTTCTGCTTCCCAGCTGTGCCCTTACCCATTCCCAACAGCAGCACAAGTGTAAGGGGGTTGCACTGTGACGTAAGGAATGATGGGTGGGCTCTTGACATCTGATATACAGGGAAGTGGGGTGATATGGACATCTAGTCTTACAGATACAACAGGTCCTTTGAGGGCAACCATAATGGTAATATGGCCCACGATAAAACCAGAGTTTGACACCCCTGATGTGGAATAAAGGCAACTTCCTGAAGAGGATGGTATTAAGTGTGTGTACTTATATACCAGGGGGGTGAATAGAGTGGGCTGGTACTACTTATTTGGTTTATTTGGACCCTGTGGAGTACATACAATGCAGGATACATGACATTTGACTCATCACTAACAGAAACCAGTTAGACCTCTTTTACTGCTTTCAGCAAAAGCACACTCCATAATCTTGCTCTCAATTCAGCGAGCTCTGGATAAAAGTAGAATTCCAGCTAAATTAATTTGTTTAGTTTCAGCAAGTGTGTGGAAGGATTAGAAAAACTGGTTATTATTGCCAACTATGTGACTATCATGAACATCTAGCCTCACTGTTTGTCCTAGAGACCGATGTGAGTATGGTGAAATCTCATTCTGGGCAATGTACATTGGGGGAAGGAAGGGGGGTCAAGCACTGAAAGAACACAATTTATTGTCCTTTTACTTACATGTTATAGATTGACTAAACCAATACAAGTCAGCTCATGTAAAATGATAATGGATAGAATTCACAGCATGGGCTAGATGCTCGTCAGAACAGCTTCTTGAGATAAAGTGGTTTTTGAAGGGTGACCAGATTTCTCCAGTTTTCTTGTCACTCGTGAAATGAGTTGGTCCCTATCCCATCACAGGCATAGCAGGTATCATATATTTTGTATTTGGCTTTGCACCAATTTTACCTGCACATCTGGCCATGATCCAGGTCGAAAGACACCTCAACTCATGGGTGCTCCAACTGTGGCCCTCCAGCTGTTGAGGAACTACAAGTCCCATCATGCCTCTGCCTTTGGGAGTCGTGCTTTGTTACGGTCAGTCTTGCAATGCCTTATGGGTCTTGTAGTTCCGCAACAGCCGGAGAGCCACAGGTTGAGCACGCCTACCTTAAAGTGGAGTTCCGGCCTATTTTGCAACTTTAGTGATTCCTGGAGTGCTCGGTATGCTGATCAACAATTGGGCATTTTCAATTTTTTTTTGGGGGTCCCTTACCTTATTTTCAGGGCATTTTTGATTGTACTTCCTCCTTCTCCCCCCTCTGTGGCCACGGCCACTGACATCACTTCCGCCTTTGCATTGCATCCTGGGAGCTGTTTGTCATCACTCCCAGGAGGCTGGACTCAGGAAGAACTCCCAGAACACTCCCTGGAATCAGGAAGAACTCCCAGAACACAGCAGATTACACTGCGGCCTCAGATGCCCACATCTAAGATGGCCGCGCCCAGACAGCATTTTTAAAGTAAGATTTTGACTAAAATCCAATACTGTACACCTTGTAAGTATGAGAATAGCGGTTCTGTAAAGGGCAATGGATTAGTATTATAGGGGTATTTTTAGTTAAAAATGGTATTTGAGGCCGGAACTCCGCTTTAACCCAACCAATGTACACTACAAAAACATTCTCCTAAATAAAATGAGCCAAAACCTTGAAAGTTTTTTTCCTGATGTTTTTTCGGTTATTGTTGACATTTTTTTTTTTATTTTTTTTATTAAAAGCGGATAATGGGCTTAATATTTCTGTGCATCTACATTTGCTATTAACACAATGTGTATTTTCAAGTTCTTTCAACTTATTTGAAAATGCTAGGAATGGTTTTGGCTATTAAAAGAGAAATACATGCTCCATGCCGACCTTGGACTGCAAAGATCCCCGCTCCATCTTCTCAAAACCCAGGGCTAGGACACAGTCTGCCAGGCCTGCAAGGAAATCAACCATGAAAAGTAATAAACAAATGAGCTACAGGACAATGAATGCAAGCCAACACAACACCCAGGTAAAATAATAACTTGGTTTCACACGAGAGATCATTATGGAGTTGATTTACTAAAGGAATATATGCTGTTCAATTAGCAAAGGGGATTTCACTAAGCTTAGCTAACAGGGTGAAGCTCTGCTGGCTTTATCCATCCAATGATGTGCAAACAAAAATCATGTTTTCTTTTTGTTTTTTTTAGATTGCCCTGCACTTTGCAAAGTGAATTTTCACTATTCACTAAGTTAAAGTGTTACTAAACCCGCAACAGTAAAATCAGCCTATATATGCAGTAAAGCATGCCTGTTATACTCACTATAGAAAGCTATATTTCAGCCTAGGTTGCCCACCTAGTGATATTTTTCTTTTTTGATTGATATTAGTAGAAAATACCCATTTCACTTATCACCTGGGTGAGAATCCTGGTAGGATTTGGCATTTGTAACTCACCTCCTTGAATTAGTTGTCTGGCCATGAAGAGAGCGGTGGAGCCAGTGGAGCAGTTATTGTTGACATTAATGATTGGGATTCCTGTGAGCCCTAAACTGTGATAGATTGCTCGCTGTCCACACGTGGAGTCACCTGAAAACCAAATACAGGACTTATAGCTAGCGCTATACAGAGACTTATGCATAGTGGGTTGGATAATACAAAAGTGATTTCCTAGCTTACCTGTAACCTTAAAGCGGAGTTCCGGGCACAGAAAACATTTTTCAACAAACATACCCCCGGGACAGTCAGGGCTAGTACATTCCACAATGGCTAGCCTCTGATCTGTCACGGTTCGCACTTACCTTTTAGAAGAAATACTCACTTATAAAATTTCTTCCACAGCGTTGCCATCTCTGTTGTGGGCAGCTGAAGCCGGCGCGATCCTCTTCGGCGTCCTCTTCCGCGTCTTCTTGTCCCAGAATGCGCCTGCACTGGCCCCTCTCGTCACTTCCGGTGCGGCGCCGCATTCCTACACAGCTTCTGGGCATGCCCCGGAAGTGACGAGCGGGGCCGTCGCCGTCGCATTGATTCCTGGGAGCGATGACGTTCAGCTCCCAGGAATCATCGCAAGACAGGAAGTGACGGCGGAGCCGCGGCGCTGAGGGAGGGAGTTCACTGAGGTGAGTATTTTCAATCTACAAATACAAGGTGAGTGAAAAAAAAAAAAAATGCCTAACTATCCAATTCCTTTTCAGGTGAAGGAGACCAAGCTGATGGGCACAAAAAAAAAAAAGGTTGTTTTTGTACCCAGAACTCCGCTTTAAAGTGGTTGTGCACATCCAGTGAAGTGACTGGCCACAGAGATGAAACAAATCCTCCTACATAAGTTGTACCTGTTTATCTGTAGCCCTCTCTTCTCTAGAGCCCTCTAAAACACACAGGTCAAAGGCTATTTCTTAGCATGGGTGGAGATCTGATGTCACACAATGCACAGCAGGAGAACAGAGCTCTGTGAAACCTGAGTGAAGAGAGTGGACATTCCCCCATCTACACACCGTAATAGGAAACATGTCAGGTGGTATCAAAAAGTTTTGAGACTAGTGATGTAACACGCCAACAGATAGCACAAATCCAGCTGAAAGGTTGCCGTTTTGACACTATTGCAGAGATCCAGTGCAAATCACAGAAGGTGCTTGACGTGCTTTAAAGAAGACTTCTAGGACACATTCCAGAAGTGGTAGGAACGCTGGAAACGCTGTATTGCTGTGCAAAGGAACTATTTTGAAGGTGATAGTGTGTAAATGTAGATAAAGTACTTTCTTATAAACCGAGCTAGTCTCTAAACTTTTTGATACCACCTTATACACTGTCAGCCTCGTTCTTTGTGCTGGGGGAAGAGGGGGTTTAGAAGGAGCGGGCCATCTACCAATATGCTGTAGTGTCGGAATAGGCTATAATCAGTGACTCATGCAGATAGCATATTGAAGAGAAAGCAGAGAAATTACATTTTGTGTTTGAATTGAGGCTAGTACACACTATAGAAGGATATGCTTTGTTAATTTTTTTATGTTAGGTGTTTATGACCACTTTAAAGCAGTCCCCTTAATCATTAAAAGATAATGATGCAGAATACAGATTTTCATATCTTTACTCACTGTAACAGAGCCCCCTTTCTAAAGCCAACATACTCTGAACGATTTTACGTTCAGCCCCATGGGCTGCATGAGAGAAATCACTTGATACCCCCCATTCACGCTAAACAGCATGAATGGATAAATCTCTGCTACCGGCACCAGGGACTATCAGAATACCTGAACTGTGGCTGCATCTGAATATAAGCAGCCGCTATTTTGCCAGCAAATTTCCCACTAGCTACTTCGATTTTCAGATCAAAGGACAGGACAGGAGGATGCTGACAGAGCAACCCTTGGCCTACATGTTGGATTGTTCCTCTGGAACCTGCTGAAATTTCCTCCATGTATGGCCAGATTAAAGCGGCTCTTCAATCATTTTGTTCATCTTTCCATCTATTAAATCCTCTGCCCTTTTTGTTTTAATTTTAAATACTAAAAAATGTTTTTCTGCCATCAAATACCTTATACAGCCCACTTCCTCTTTCTCGTCTTGTCATGCACAGCTCTCTCTCTCTCTAACTCTCCTGAGTTTGCCAGCAAGGGAGGAGGGATGAGTCATAGGAGAGCCAATGAGAGCTGCAGAGCTGGAGGGGGCTGTATGAAGGCGGAGATACCAAGGGACTGCAGAGATCCATGTGTATTCATCAAGAGAGGAGAAATGTACAGGCAAGCAGTGGTGAGTGTGTCTGTCTCTCTGTATATATATGTGTGTGTCATATATATATATATATATATATACATATACATATACACACATACATACATGTGCACACAGTGTGTGTGTGTGTGTGTGTGTGTGTCTCTGTGTCAATCCAGGAAGTGAACAGTCAGCAGCTTCAGCTGCCCACAGTTAAAATGGCTGCAGCCAGACTTAGTGCAGGGAGATTTCTGCAGCATATTTGGCAAGTACAGAATCACAGTATATATAAAATGCAAAGTTGTTTGAAGGGAAGCTTCAGAATGGCAAAGATGTTTTTACTACATGTGAGCAGACTCTATGTCCTCTTTAAGGCTTCTTGTACATGGACATAATCATTTTATGATGTTTATATGCTGGATTTTGCTGGCAGAAAGATCCTGAGTAAGAAGAGCAAGCTACTTGCTATAAGGGCCTTACATATACATGCAAACATGTGCATAAGTGTATATACATATAAAAGTCTTCTTCATCTTCTAGCTGCTATAAATCCATCACACATACCATACTACATACCATAGACATAGCCAACGCAGGCCTGTTCCACCAAAGAGTATGGAATCCCTGCATCTGCAAGAGCGCTCTGACCTGTAAGAGAGAACACACAGCACAAAGACAATAGCAGTGAAAATTTCAATTTTCAGAGTTCTTAACTTCTTTTGTTAAGTCAAGTTCTTTTTTATATGAGACAAATAAAGATTTCCCCAATTTGTTGAATTGTAAATGTACAAAATTAAAAATTATTTTTTTCCCTGCTGAACGTCAATTCATGTATGGCTGGCCTAACACAACAATCTCGCTCAAAGGCTTACACGGGGCGTACTACGGCATGAGGACATGTTTACCCATATGGGGATGCACAAACGTTCCATGCATCCTTGCGCAAACAGTGCCATTCATTTCATTTGGCATGCAGCGGATGCACAGTCACAGCTCCCTAATGCACAGTCACGCCCACTGCTCCCTATTTGACAGCCATGAGGGAGCAGAGGTATGTTACTGAACTCACATTGGGGTTTATTTACTAAAGCTGGAGAGTGCAGAATCAGGCGCACTTCTGCATAAAAACCAATCAGCTTCCAACCTCAGCTTGTTCAATTAAAGTGATACTAAAGCTTAGTTTTTTTTTTCTTCTTTGAAATAGCAAAACATGTTATACTTACCTGCTCTGTCCAGTGGTTTTCTACATGGCAGCTCCGATCCTCTTCTTTTCTGGTCCTCCGCCGCCGCTCATGGCTCCTCCTCCTCGAGCAGTGCCATCAGAGGAAGCAGCTTGCCCTGGTGGCCCCCCTGCTCTATGCATCCATAAGACACAGAGCCAAGGTTTGGTCCCGCCCTCTGCTCTCTCCTCATTGGCTCATTGACTGTGATTGAAAGCAGTGGGAGCTAATAGGCTCCCACTGCCATCTCAGCCAATGAGGGAGAGTCCTGGGACAGCCAAGGTTATTGTGAACATTGCTGGATCGAAGAGAGCTCAGATAAGTATTAAGGGGGGGGGGGTGGGGGAAGGCCGCAGCACACAAAGTTTTTTACCTTTATGCATGAAGGTATAAAACCTTCAGCCTTTAGAACCTCTTTGAGGTTTGGTAATAAAACCTGGAAGTGGATTGGTTTCTATGCAGAAGTGAGCCTTATTTTACTTTAGTAAATAAACCCCATTGTCTGCATTCGGGCTGTACACCCACATGGAGGTAGGATTGAGAGCAATGCCTGTGTCCGTGCAGCTGCTGCATCCCAAATTACATGAAAGGGACTGCCTACACAGGGATGCACTGAAACCCTGTGCATCCCTGTGCAGGTAAACATGGCCTTTGCACAGGCATACACTGTTGTACCCCCTGTACGAATGGGGCCTAATACTTTCAACCCCAGAGTGTAGATTAATAACCAAACATGCTACAATATGACTATAGAAGGTCTCTGTATAATCAACTTTAGACCTACCAAAACTAGGTAATAATAGGACCCACCTAAACTATCTTAGCAATCTCTTTATATTCAGACAAGCTCTTGAACTGTGTACAACCCCAATTCCAAAAAAGTTGGGACGCTGTGTAAAATCTACAAAAAAAAAAAAAAAACAGAATGAAATAATTGGCAAAAAAAAAATCCATATTTTATTCAGAATAGAAAACCTATCAAATGTTTAACCACTTGCCGACTGCCTAACGCCGATCTACGTCGGCAGTCAGCCCCTCACAGGCAAAGCGACGTAGGTCTACGTCGCTAGCCTGTGAGGGTTTAGGGAGCGAGCGCGCGCCGCTGGAGGCGCGCTCCCGCTCCCGCGCGGTCACGCACCCCCCCGCGCGTGTGACCGGCGGACCCGATGTCCGCCGGTCACTCTGCGATCGTCGGGGGAGAGGGAGAAAGGCAGGCAGCTTGTGTAAACAAGCTGCCTGTCATTCTCCCCTGTGTATGAAGGATGATCATACGGTTCTACTATGTAGAACCGTTGATCACTGTTCATACATCTGAAGCCACAGCCAATCACAGTAGAAAGCACGCCCCTAGGGACACACATAGCCCCTCCCTTTCAAAAAAGTTAACCCCTTCACTGCCAGTGTATTTTACAGTAACAGTGCATATGTATAGCACGGATTACTGTAGAAATGTCACTGGTAACCCCAAAAGTGTCAAAAATGTCAGTCAAGGGTCCGATCTGTCCGCCGCAATGTCGCAGTACCGCAAAAAAAAAATCGCAGATCGCCGCCATTACACGTTAAAAAGAAAAAACAACAAAAATGACAAAAATCTCTCCCTTTGTTAGTAAACGGGATAACTTTTGCGCAAACCAATCAAAATACGCTTTTGCGATTTTTTTTACCAAACATAGGTAGCATAAAACAAATTGGCCGAAAATGTTAAAAAATTTAGATTTTTACATTTTTTTGGGGGGGAATTTCATATAAAAAAATGTGAAAAATAAATATTGCTATTTTTGCAAAATTTACGCTCTTTTTTTGTTTATAGCGCATGATCAAAAAACCGCACAGGTGATCAAATACCACCAAAAGAAAGCTCTGTTTGTGGGAAAAAAAGGACGCCAAATTCGTTTAGATACAGCATCGCACGACCGCGCAATTGTCCGTTAAAGTCACGCAGTGCCGAATCGCAAAATACCCCCTGGTCAGGAAGGGGGTAAAATCTTCCGGGGCTTAAGTGGTTAAACTGAGAAAATGTAACATTTTAAGATAAAAATATAATAAAAAAAAAAAAATGGTAAAAATAGGGTCAATTTTGAAATTGATGGCAGCAACAGATCTAAAAAAAATTGGGACAGGACAACAAAATGCTGGCAAAGTACAACCCCAATTCCAAAGAAGTTGGGACAGGGCCATGTTTACTATGGTGTAGAATCCCATCTTCTTTTACCAACGCTCTGCAAAGGTCTGGGAAATGAGAAGACCAATTACTAGAGTTTTGAGAGAGGAATGTTGTCTGAGCATTCTGAGCATATGCTGCTCTATAACCTGGATATAGCTTTCAGCACTGATGGTGTCTTTCCAGATGTGCAACCTGCTCATTCCATAACACTAATGCACCCCCTTTACTATCACAGATGCTGGCTTTTGAACTGTATGCTGATAAGCCCAAAGGTCCCTCTCCTCTTTAGTCTGGAGAATGTGGCACCCGTGGTTGTCAAAAAGAATCTCAGATTTTGATTCATCTGACCGCAGAACAGTTTTCCACTTTACAACAGAACATTTTGCCCAAAGAAGAAGGTGGTGTTTCTGTATCATGTTCAGATTTGGCTTCTTCTTTGCATGATGGAGCTTTACCTTGTATTTTTGGATGGCACAACGCACTGTGTTCACAGACAGTGATTTTTGGAAGTATTCCATCACAGACTCATGCCTGTTTTTAATGCAATGCCATCTACGGGCCCAAAGATCACGGGCATCTAATATTGCGTTTCAGCCTTGTCCCTTGCGCACAGAGATTTCTCCAGATTCCTGGAATCTTTTGATATTATGTACTTTAGATGATGATATATTGTAGATGATATATTGAAAATCCTTGCAATTTTAGGTTGAGAAATATTATTCTGAAATTGTTCGACAATTTTTAGACACAGCTTTTAATAGATTGGTGAACCTCTGCCCGTCTTTACTTTAGAGACACTGATTTTTTTTATACCCAGTTATGTTATTGACCTGTTGCCAATTAACTTAATTAGTTGCAAAATGTTCTTCCCTGTTAGTACCACTTACTTTTCCAGCTTTTTGTTGCCCTGTCCCAACATGTTTGAGACATGTTACAGCCATCAGTTTCAAAATGGCACATTATCTCAGTTTAAAAATGTGTTATGTTTTCTATTTTCTATTGTGAATAGAATACGAGTTTATGAGATTTGCAAATCATTACACTCTTGTTTTTATGTAGATTTAACACCGTGTCCCACCTTTTTTTAATCTGGGGTTGTACTTGGTGGGTAGACCTCATAGATTGTAACACGTGTGGTAACCTTAAAAAATTTTATAATAAATAGTAAGTGTGTAGTACTGTATTTTTAGTACTTTGATTTTAAAGTATGGCTTTAATTAAATATGTATGTCCGCCTTCTCATCTGGTGTGCTTCATTTCTGTACTTTTTTTGCAACAGCATTATAACACAATTAGTCTAACAAAGGAGCCCATCCAAGATTAGGACAGGGGGCCAATGCAGGTAAACCTGATCAAACCTTTCATACATTTTGAAATTAACGTGGGGATCTCCTGTATTGGTAGGTAAGTTTCTCTTTTTGTAGAGTGGAGAGGTTAACAATGATTTTCTATGGACTATGAGTGGGCGTTAACAGAGATATCTGTTTATGGGCTATCGGTTTTCAGGCTATATAAATAATTTGGTAATGGGTACCTGAATGTGGTCTTCAGTTAAGTAGAGTTCATAAATCAAAATTCTTCCAAATTGTTTCACAATATCATCTTGGAAAAGCTAATAAGCTCTATGGTTTGTTTTACAGTATTAAATCAGTTTGAAACCAGAGCTGAAATGTTGAGTGTGAAGAACGCCCCTTTGCCTGGATGTTCGCCACAGGCCCCTGGAGGAGTGTGGAGGTTAGCCTCCTGCCCACTGACTATGGGCTCTGGAACAGGCTCATAAAAAGACTTGGTTCATGGGATTTATTTGTACTGTTCGGGCACCGAACCATCCCACTAACTGCGGACCACCTCTGAGATTATTAACCCCTGTTACCCTCTCTGGACACTGAGAATATGGTTTTGATTACTTCAAAAAGGAGACAATAATATTTATCCACAATATCTCTCAAGAAATCTTTGATACATTACTTCCAAGTTATGAGAATGATGGAACATTGTATGAGCTTTGCCTCATAGACTATTGTAGACCGTTACCATAAAGTCTGTGATTTCTGAATAATCAAAGCATTACTTAGATGTGGATTCCAAGTACTTAAATGTAGGAGACGGACAGTTTGCTTACTGGGGTCTTCTACTATTGTTTGTTTAATAAGGTGTTCTGTGTTTATACTTAGGATAATGTGTAATGTACTTTGTTGTAGCCTTGTTGCAGTGCTGAGTTAATTAGCATTTTAATTATACCATTGTCGGGGTCTGGATTCCCATTCACCTATTGTTTCTGTCCAGATAGATAGGTAATTAGCTCAGGTTAATTATGTTTCTGTATACAATTTCATTTGCTGAGTCACGGTGACATTGCATTTTGGGGACATTTTGTGGGTGTGTTTATGGGAGTGTCATAAGCATGTTTACTGTGTCTCTGTATAGTATAAAAGTGGGCTATTAAGCCTGGAATAAAGAGATTCATGTTACTCTTCATCAAGTCTAGGCTGATGTTTGGGGAACTGGGAGCTATCCTCACTACATCACTTGGGAGTTGGGAGACTTACAACAGATATACTCAGCTTGAGTATTGGGGATCCGTTACATTGAGTTATTAGAATTCACTTCGTACCTGCATTCACAATTTCTTTTTGAAAGTTTCTAATTTTCACCCAACTGAATAACTCACCATGGACTGAATAATTCCGCTTGGCTGCTTCTAATTCTCTAATTTCTAATTGTCTCCATAATGTTAATAACCAAAAATAATATTCCAATATTATTATATTATTTTGTTAAGGCCCCATTCACACCGGAGCGATTTTTAGCTTGTAAAATGCTCAGCGCTGAAGCTCCAAAACGCCCAACAAGCAAAATTTCATTCATTTCAAAAGCCCCTACCTAAAACAGTACATAAGCTTCTTTTTGGCAGATTACAAGCGTTTTTGGCCCCATAAGCTTCAACAGAAACACCTGACTTGAGCTGAAAAACGCTTTAAAAAAGCTGCATAAAAAAAAAAAAGCCCAAAAATTGCCAGTAAATCTATGCATTCAGGTGTGAATGGAGCCCGAATAAACGTATCCTCCCAGATCAAAACTCGAGAGCTGGACACTTTAAGGTGCTGTTTTCCTTGTGCTCACCAACATTTTAAAACGGTACATAGAGTATATAGTAGAGCTGCACCATTCTGGCAAAAATGAGAATCACTATTTTTTTGCTTAGAATGAAGATCACGATTCTCAAAATCTTTTTTATTTTAAAGTATATATATATAAAAAAAAAAAAAGTTGTGACTAGGATTACTCACCCCCCACCCCCTCGTCACGCCTCTAATTCCCCCTCCTCTGTCATGATAATGGGTTAAATAAAGAATCTTCCATTTGAAAAAGCTTGGCATGAATGTACACTTCACGGAGAGGGATGAAGGGTGCAGTGTCCCTGGCGACTATGTCTGAAGAAGAAACACAGTATCGCCCATCCACCGCATCACGTTGTCTCTCAGCTGACGTCAGTTCCTGTATCTGCGCCATTTGCGTTCCACGCTGGCTCCACCGCGGCTGAAGGCTTCCCCTCCAGTCCCGGCTACTTTAGCAATCCTGCCACAATACCAATGCCAGCATCCCGGGGACACCCTTGATCCCAGCATCGACACAAATGTGAGCCGACATCCCAACCTGCAAAAACTAATTTCAGGGAGGTGGCACTCCGCGCCCCCTCCCCCCAGCAATTTAACACAAGTAGAGGATGATCAAATGCAATGCAATCAGTATACAGAGGTTTACTACTTCTGAGAGATATTAAAGGAACACTTTAACCACTTCTGTGATTTGAAGTGGTCATGGTGGTAGGAGTCAGAAACACTGCACATGCTCGGATACCTACAATTATGTGCTGGGGGCTAGTTACACCCTGAGCACATGTGACCTACTGCTGGCGGGTACTGCTGGCTGGTACTGCTGGCGGGTAGTGAGTGTGAGGAGCGGCGCAGAGCTGATGCTTTCTGTAGCTCTCCTCGATCTCCCCTCACAGAGATCACTTCGTCTGTGACAGAAGGGAGACGGAACTTCACAGGAAGCATCGGCTCTGTTCTGACAGCTGAGCTCTGACACAGACAGCCGGGATATCGCCTGGGTGTCAGGCAGCCAGAGCTCACATGCCGGAGACTTGGGATGTCTGGCTATATATCATCTTAACCCATTATGACTGTGCACTGAGAATCATGGAAATTCGGGATTGAGATTGCCAGGGGGGGGGGGGGGGGTAAATTGAGATTGTGATTATATGATTAATCGTGCACCTCTAGTATATAGTGCCTTTTATAGTGAAGTATTAAAATACCACAAAGTTTATTAGGTTACATATATGCTTTTTAAAAAGACAAAAAAAAAAACAGGTTATCCTCTGAAGAAGTCACATAGTGCGACGTAACGCGTAGGGCATCTCGGAGCAGACAACGGACTGGAAGTGATGTGAAAGGAAGCTACTGCAGAGTATTTTGGCTATTTTGATGTTGTTTTAAAGTTTTTTTGATGTAAGCATACTTTTAATGTAGTAAACTTGTGGCTTTTTAATACTACACTTTGGGCGGCACTATATACATTTCATTCGCGCAAGGAAAACAGCGCCTTAAAAGGGACCAGTACTCGAGTTTTGATCATTTCATCTGGGAGGATAAAGAGAGCACCTGGAGTTAACTGGGATTCAAATACTTGCTTGGATTTACTTTATGGCACATTGGATTAGAAATTAAGGGAAGAGTTCCGAGCACTGAGGTGACAAGTAGAGGTTGGAGCGAAAGCATGGTTTTTCACTTGGAAGTGTGGATTATAGATTATGGCGGAAGTATTGTTTCTTTCACGATTGCAGATTATCAATTTATCACTCAATATACACCCAACACCTATTGTTTATGGGGTTAAGGACACTGATTTTGTATCAACTTTCATCATAACTATTTATATATAGCATTATTTACGTGAATGTTTGATTATTCCTAAGGTCACTTTTGATATTTCACTTTCTTTATTGGCTGTGCAATATCATCACTATTGTATATATTATTTTGTCAACCCTGTTTTTTCATTTCCTCTACACACACACACACAGTAGAGCTGCACGGTTAATTGTTAAAAAAATCCCGATCTCGATTCACCCCCCAACCCCCCCCCCCCCCCCATGATCTTAAAACAACATTTCCTCGATCCATACGACAAAAAAAAAAAAAAAGAAGAGCTTTAGGCAAACGTTTATCAACATTGTCATTGTTAAGGCTGCTAGATAACTATAAAACACAATGTATTATTTAGTTCTTTTAGATCAAAGGAATGATTTTCTGTCTGTAAGAGCCGGTTCACACTGGGGCGACTTGTCAGGCGATCTGGTCGCCTGACAAGTCGCCGCGGGTCACCTGCCATTGATTAGCACAGGACCCGTTCTAATAGGAGCGACACAAGTCGCTCCGACTTAGAAATAGGGTCCTGAGCTACTTTGGGGCGACCTGGAGCAACCTGCATAGACTTCAATGATATGAAGTCCGTGCAAGTCTCTCCGAGGTCGCGGTGCGCGCTGCGCACCGTGACTTCACAGGTCGCCCGGCAAAGTCGGGTCGCGCCTATGTGAACCGGCACTAAAGGAGGGCAGTTTAACCTCTTAACCACTTCCAGACTGCTTACGTTAAATTTACTGCGGCAGGCTGGCTCGTACAGGCAAAACTACGTAGATCTACGTCACTCGCATTGGAGGAGCTAGTGGGCGAGCGTGCGCCGCCGGCGGTGCGCTTCCGCCCCTGATCGTCAGTGGGAAAGCCGATGTGGGTGTCAGGCGGCTCTGATTGCCGCATGACACCCGCGATCATTCCCCGCTGAGAGAGAAGGAGGGTTGGCTGTTGTAAACACAGCCGACTGTTCTTCTCCTTGAAATGATCACAGAGCTCATGTGATCCTGCGATATAGGATCACATATCTCTGTGGTCATCTCAGAAGCCACGCCCCCACAGTTAGAATTACTCCCCTAGGGTCACACTTAACCCCTTGATCACCTATACTGTTAACCCCTTCCCTGCCAGTGTCATTATTATAGTAACAGTGCATATTTTTAGCACTGATTACTGTAGTAATGTCACTGGTCCCCCCAAAAGTGTCAAAAGTGTTAGTTAGAGGTCCGATCTGTCTGCCGCAATGTCGCAGTCCCGCAAAAAATCACAGATCGCCGCCATTACTAGTAAAAAAAAAAAAAAAAAAAGACATCAATCTTTCCCGTAGTTAGTAGACGCGACAACTTTTGCGAAAACCAATCAAAATACCCTTAGTGCGATTTTTTTTACCAAAAATATGTAGCAGAAAACAAATTGGCCTAAAATGTTAAAAAAAATTAGATTTTTAAAATTTTTTTGGGGGAATGTTATAAAGCCGAAAGTGAAAAATATTGTTTTTTTTTTTTTTTTTCAAAATTGTCGCTCTTTTTTTGAAAAAAAAAAAAAAAGCACAAGGTGATCAAATGCCACCAAAAGTTCTATTTGTGGGAAAAAAAAGGACGTAAATTTTGTTTGGGTACAGCGTCGCACGACTGCGCAATTGTCCGTTAAAGTAACGCAGTGCCAAAACGCAAAATAGGGACTGCTCATTAAGGGGCAAATCCTTCCAGTCTTAAAGTGGTTAAAGACTAACCCTTTTTCTGACACTTGTTGCTTATAAGTTAAAATCAGTATTTTTTTGCTAGAAAATGACTTAGAATTTAGAAAAATATATAGAGAGAGCCCTGCCCCCCAAGGGAGCTGCCGAGATTGGATTCCCCTGGGTTACCCACAGCAACAGTCTGTTAAACTTATCACAATAAATCCTCGGCTCAGTCAATGAACAGTCCAGGGGATTTGGTTTTTTGTGTTTTATTTGAAATTGGGATGGGAGAAGGGATGAGTGGGATACTCCAACTAGAACTATGCACAATCCTGAGGACAATTAACTGTAGTGGGTGTGCGGCAAGGCCGCTGCTTCACTCTGCCACTGAAGTGAAGATGAAGAATCTGAACTTCTGTTTAGGTTACTCTTCAGGGTTTAACTTGGCACCCCCTTTCTCTCGCTCACTGTATGTGCTGACCACTGACATTCTACTGGAGTGGTCCCCTTCCTGGGCAGACCCCCGGCAAGCTTCCCGATACTCACGGACACAGTTATTCCCCGAGTTGCTTCTGCCTTCAACTCTCGTTAGCATCCACTGGACCTTCCCGATCAGCACCACACCTCTAATTCACCAGGCCGACTGCCTGTGACCATCTTCCATACCCAAGACACCCTGTCACATGTGCCCTTGGCTTTTATAACGTATCCCAGGATGCACCACTGCTTGTGCCAACCCGCTGAAATAGTTACAAAAGCCTGTGTGTCACTGGCTGGGTTTTCTCCACTGTCCAACAAGCTCCTCTATTGGATACAGTGGGGACACTCCCTCAGACCAGGTGAATCACACATGGACACATGGAACAGGCCTAACGATCAATCAGGCTCTCCTGATAAGCAGGCAGAGCAACAAACTATATTTTCCCTAGCACCTATCTAGAAGGGTGCTATATATATATATATATATATATATATATATATATATATACACACACACAGTACCTCGCAAAAGTGAGTACACCCCTCACATTTTTGTAAATATTTTATTATATCTTTTCATGTGACAACACTGAAGCCCCGCTCACATTGCAGCGACCCGACTTGCCGGGGCGACCTCATAGGTCGCGGCGCGCTGCTCGCCCCGCGACCTCGGAGCGGCCGGCACGGACTTCATAACATTGAAGTCTATGCAGGTCACTCCGGGTCGCCCCAAAGAAGCTCCGGACCCTTTTTCTAAGTCGGAGCGACTTGTGTCGCTCCTATTAGAACGGGTCCGCAGCTTCTCTATGGAAGGCGACCTACAGCGACCTGTCAGGCGACCAGGTCGCCTGACAGGTCGCCTCAGTGTGAACGGGGGCTTAAGAAATGACACTTTGCTACAATGTAAAGTATTTAATGTACGGCTTGTATAACAGTGTAAATTTGCTGTCCCTTCAAAATAACTCAACACACAGCCATTAATGTCTAAACCGCTGGCAACAAAAGGGAGTATATCCCTAAGTGAAAATTTCAAAATTGGGCCCAAAGTGTCAATATTTTGTGTGGCCACCATTATTTTCCAGCAATGCCTTAACCCTCTTGGGCATGGAGTTCACCAGAGCTTCACAGGTTGATGACATCACGGAGCTGGTGGATGTTAGAGATCTTGCGCTCCTCCACCTTCCTTTTTAGGATGCCCCACAGATGCTCAATAGGGTTTAGGTCTGGAGACATGCTTGGCCAGTCCATCACCTTTACCCTCAGCTTCTTTAGCAAGGCAGTGGTCGTCTTGGAGGTGTGTTGGGGTTGTTATCATGTTGTAATACTGCCCTGTGGCCCAGTCTCAGAAGGGAGGGGATCATGCTCTGCTTCAGTATGTCACAGTACATGTTGGCATTCATGATTCCCTCAATGAACTGTAGCTCCCCAGTGCCGGCAGCACTCATGCAGCTCCAGACCATGACATTCCCACCACCATGCTTGACTGTAGGAAAGACACACTTCTCTTTGTACTCCTCACCTGGTTGCCACCACACACACTTGACACCATCTGAACCAAATACGTTTATTTTGGTCTCATCAGACCACAGGACATGGTTCCAGTAATCCATGTCCTTAGTCTGCTTGTCTTCAGCAAACTGTTTGTGGGCTTTCTTTTGCATCATCTTTAGAAGAGGCTTCCTTCTGGGATGACAGCCATGCAGACCAACTTGATGCAGTGTGCGGCATATGGTCTGAGCACTGACAGGATGACCCCCCCCCCACCCCTTCAACCTCTGCAGCAATGCTGGCAGCAGGCATTTGTCTATTTCCCAAAGACAACCTCTGGATATGACTCTAAACATGTGCACTCAACTTGTTTGGTCGACTATGGCGAGGCCTGTTCTGAGTGAAACCTGTCCGGTTAAACCTCTGTATGGTCTCGGGCACTGTGCTGCGGTTCATTTTCAGGGTCTTGGCAATCTTCTTATGGCCTAGGCCATCTTTATGTAGAGCGACAATTATTTTTTTTCAGATCCTCAGAGAGTTCTTTGCCTTGAGGTGCCATGTTGAACTTCCAGTGACCAGTATGAGAGTGAGAGCGATAACACCAAATGTAACACACCTGCTCCCCATTCACACCTGAGATCTTGTAACACTAATGAGTCACATGACACCAGTTAGGGAAAATGGCTAATTTTGTTACCAGCGGTTTAGATGTGAATGGTTGTGTGTTAGTTTTAGGGGACAGCAAATTTACACTGTTATACAAGCTGTATACTCACTACTTTACATTGTAGCAAAGTGTCATTTCTTCAGAGTTCGCACATGAAAAGATATAATAACAATTTTCCAAAAATGTAAGGGGTGTACTCACTTTTGTGAGATAGTGTGTGTATATATATATATATATGTGTATGTGTGTGTGTGTGTGTGTGTGTGTGTGTGTGTGTAGATATTTTCAGCAGAGGCCCTAGAGAATAAAATTGCGATTGTTGGAATCTTTTTTGTCACACTGCATTTGCGCAAAATTCTTTCAAACGCAGTTTTTTTGGGGGAAAAAAAAATACACTTTAATTCTGTATAATGTAAAAGATGTTACGCCGAGCATCGTGATCTTTATTCTAAGCAAAAAAAAAAAAAATTTGATTCTCATTTTATCCAGAATCATGCAGATCTAACACATTAGGGGTGTATTTATTTAAAAAACTGCAAAAGGGGTTTGTCCGTGGATACTGCAAGTAAATTCATTCTGTGTAAATGGGGCAAAAATCAAATGTTCTCAGGCTATATTCTCTGCAGATCAGATGTGTGAATTAAGGAAATGCCATAGTATGGCCACTAGATAGTGTGACTATCATAGAAAATATGTTCCTCAGCTCCATCTAGTGCCCATAAGGTGACATTTTCCACATGCATACATTTGAACAGTAGAGGATATAGCCTGAGAACATTTGATTTTGCCCCTTTCACACAAAAAACAAATTTATATGCAACTTTCATGGACGAACAACTATGTACATTTTTTAATAAAAAACAGTATTTGGTACACACATTTTATGCAGTGGATGGGGTAGAAGGAGAGAACATTTCTTGATTCCTCCATCAACACAGTCAGTGTTAATGGGGAATCTCTCCCATAGAGCCTTCCCTGCTGGAAGAACACAATGATTAGTGTTTGCGGCTATAGCTGGTGGCACTAATCCTTCAGGAAAAACCCGACAGGCTGGTTAAACACAAGATATCGATAGATTGACTGGACTGTACAACCAGGGTGCCCACACATGGATCAAAATTCGGCCGGTCCCTGCTGAACAGGCCAAATTTCAATTCATGTAGTGCTGGCTTAAAAAAACATTTTTTTATTGCCATCTTTTTACCAGAACCACAGGTATTACACTAAAGAAACCCTTCATGGAGATTTCATGTCTCCCATTTAGATGCCAGAATAATAAGGGGACTGCGCTGTATAGCGATTTGATGCCCAGTAATCCTCTCTGATACAGCGAACACAAGATGAACGGTCTCCTTCTCTCACCAGCTTCCTTCGCCATGTCTGGATAGTCAACGGCATCACGAGGCTTCAGAAACTGCAGGAAGAAACAGAACATTATTGATCATTTCTACATGAATATATCTGATTAGTTATAACATTAAAGCGGTAATAATCTCCCAATGGACACTTGTACCTACAGGTAAGCCTTTAATATAGCTTACCTGTAGGTACAAGGAATATCTCCTAAATGTGCAGGGTTTAGGAAATATTCAGTGCCTCTGCAGCCGGTGACATCCCCGGTGCATGCACTCTGAAGAAAATGGCGCACCCATGTTGTTCCTTCAGAGCTCTGTGCCGCAGTCGAGACTCCTGTGTGCATGCGTGGGAGTGATGTCATCGCGGCTCGGCCATTCAGGCAGTCAGAGCCTGTGAACCCAGGAGGACCGGGTGAACCTGGAAGCCCTGTCAGCGGTGACAGCGCACTACTGGAGGGCTTTGTTTCAAGGCAAGTTATTAATAATGTGCTAGTGTGCAGTGCATACTAGCACATTATGACATTACCTTGCAGGGAGAAATATATATACACACACACACACACACACACACACACTGTATATATATTTTCTTTTTTTTTAATTAAATTTTACTATCACTAAAAAAAAAACAAAGACACCACATACAACTTACACTATCAAGAATTATCTCATCTTACATTATCACACAGGGTAGAAAAGACAACCTCAAGAAATAGATGGCCTAACACAGAAGTGCAGGCAAGTCAAGAATCTGCACCCTTTTTACACATAGGAGTATATAACTAGCAGGGACAATGCAAGAATTTTTGTCTACCGAGGTGATGGTGCATTTTGATGCCCCCCCCCCCCTCTTCCCCATCATCCTCCCACCATAAAGGCAGTTGTGGAGCCATTTTTTAATTATTTATTTTTTTGCAGGTTTTTTTTTAGGCCTGAAGGTTACTTAAAGTGGAGTTCCACCCTAATTTTATACTTACCTCCATCTTCTCGCTCCGGGTCACCTGAAAAAGAAATGGATAATCACATTTTTTTTTTTTTTACTTACCTCGTAGCGAAGAAAAATATACTTACCTTACTTCCTTCTTCCTCCTTCCTCGGCCGCGGCCCGTCGTCACTTCCTGGCTCTGCAATGATTCCTGGGAGCTAAACGTCATCGCTCCCAGGAATCATTGCGCCTGCACCGGCCCCGACGTCAGTTCCGGGGCGCGCGCGTCATCCCCTTCTAAACAGCTTCTGGGCATGCCCAGAAGCTGTGGAGGGATGACGCGCGCGACCCGGAAGTGACGGCGGGGCCGGTGCAGTGCATCGTGGGACCGAAGAAGGCGGAAGAGGACGCCGAAGAGGATCTCGCTGGCTTCAAGCTGCCCACATCTGAGATGGCAGCACTGGACAAGACGTTTTCAAGGTAAGTATTTGTCCTAACAGGTAAGTGCAACCCGGGACAGATCAGAGGCTAGCCATTGTGGAATGCACTAGCCCTGACTGTCCCGGGGGTATTTAAAAAAAAAAAAAATTCCAGGGTGGAACTCCGCTTTAAAACCCCCAAAATATTATTTTAATTTTTTTGAAAGCAGACACCCTAGACTAGAGAATAAAAATGTTGGTAGTTCAAGTTTTCAGTAAAAAAATACATTAAAGTTAATTTCTGGGCACATAAATGCAATTTTATTACCCAAATTTGTTGATAAAATATAAAAGATGAGGTTGTGCTAAGTAAATCGATACCCATGTCAAACCTTAAAATTGCATGCGCCCACAAGGTTTTAAAAGCCCCTACAGGTTTTCAGTTTAGAGTTATGCAGGAGCACTGGTGCCAAAATTATTCCTCTCACACTGGTGTGCACAGTGATATATAACAACACGTGGAGGACAATAGCTGTTTTCATATGTAGGTACCCCAACACATATCACACACACACATTACAAAAAAAATAATTATATATATATATATATATATATATATATATATATATATATATATATATATATCCTTACATGCTTAAAACATTTATGGTTTCATTTTTATTTTTTGTATATAATGTTTATTGCTATCACATAGGGGACCAATAGCCTATTATATATAGCATATTAGGTGACAGGTTCCCTTTATGAATGTAAAAAAAAAAAAAAAAAACACTTTCTGTGTTATCCCTGTGTATAAACCACCCATCACTCAACTCTATATACTATAGGAAGCAGCTAGCAACACTATGCATCCAAACACCTGTACAAAATGCAGTAAATACTCTCATATATATATATAAATAATATACACACACACACTGTATATAATGTCACAAAAAAGTGCAGCACTCTCCTTCAATAAAGTGCATTCAATTTATAGTGCATAAATATCAAAAACAGTGTAAAAATAATTTACATTATATGTAAAAATGCACAAAAGTGAGTACACCCCTCACATTTTTATAAATATTTTATTATATCTTTTTATGTGAAAACAATGAAGAAATGACACTTTGCTACAATGTAAAGTAGTGAGTGTACAGCTTGTATAACAGTGTAAATTTGCTATCCCCCTCAAAATAACTCAACACACAGCCATTAATGTATAAACCGCTGGCAACAAAACTGAGTACACCCCAAGTTAAAATGTCCAAATTAGCCATTTTCCCTCCCGGTGTCATGTGACTCATAAGTGTTACAAGGTCTCAGGTGTGAATGGGGATCAGGTGTGTTAAATTTTGTGTTATCGCTCTCCCTCTCTCATACTGGTCAGTGGAAGTTCAACATAGCACCTCATGGCAAAGAACTCTCTGAGGATCTGAAAAAAGAATTGTTGCTTTACATAAAGATGGCCTAGGCTATAAGAAGATTGCCAAGACCCTGAAACTGAGCTACAGCACAGTGGCCAAGACCATACAGCGGTTTAACAGTACAGATTCCATTCAGAACAGGCCTCGCCATGGTCGACCCAAGAAGTTGAGTGCACATGCTCAGCGTCATATCCAGAGGTTGTCTTTGGGAAATAGACGTATGAGTGCTGACGCATTGCTGCAGAGGTTGAAGGGGGGGGTCAGCCTGTCAGTGCCCAGACCATACGTCGCACACTGCATCAAATTGGTTTGCATAGCTGTGGTCCCAGAAGGAAGCCTCTTCTAAAGATGATGCACAAGAAAACCCGCAAACAGTTTGCTGAAGACAAGCAGACTAAAGACATAGATTACTAGAGCCATGTTATGTGGTCTAATGGGACCAAGATAAACTTATTTGGTTCAGATGCTGTCAAGTGTGTGTGGCGGTGAGGAGTACAAAGACAAGTGTGTCTTGCCTATAGTCAAGCATGGTGGTGGGAGTGTCATGGTTTGGGGCTGCATGAGTGCTGCCGGCACTGGGGAGTTACAGTTCATTGAGGGAACCATGAATGCCAACATGTACTGTGACATACTGAAACAGAGAATGATCCCCTCCCTTCAGAGACTGGGCTGCAGAGCCGTATTCCAACATAAGACGCCAAGACAACTACCGCCTTGCTAAAGAAGCTGAGGGTAAAGGTGATGGACTGGCCAAGCATGTCTCCAGACCTAAACCCTATTGAGCATCTGTGGGGCATCCTCAAATGGAAGGTGGAGGAGCGCAAGGTCTCTAACATTCACCAGCACCGTGATGTAATTGAGGAGTGGAAGAGGACTCCAGTGGCAACCTGTGAATCTCTGGTGAACTCCATGCCCAAGAGCAGTGGTTCTTAACCTGGGTTTGATCGAACCCAGGGGTTCGGTGAGTCAGTCTCGCGGGTTCGATATATACCTAGGTTTTGAATTTTAAAAAATCATATTTTATTTTTCCAATTAAGAAGGGTTCGGTGAATGCGCATATGAAACTGGTGGGGTTCAGTACCTCCAACAAGGTTAAGAACCACTGCCCAAGAGGGTTAAGGCAGTGCTGGAAAATAATGGTGGCCACACAAAATATTGACACTTTGGGCCCAATTTGGACATTTCATTTAGGGGTGTACTCACTTTTGTTGCCAGCAGTTTAGACATTAATGGCAGTGTGTTGAGTTATTTTGAGGAGACAGCAAATTTACACTGTTATACAAGCTGTACACTCACTACTTTACATTGTAGCAAAGTGTCATTTCTTCAGTGCTGTCACATGAAAAGATATAATAAAATATTTTCAAAAATGTAAGGGGTGTACTCACTTTTGTGAGCTACTGTACGCGAGTCCATCTTTTCTTTTTATATATGCAGTCCATCAATAAATTATTCAATGTCCGTGAAAAAAAGTGCAGTCCCATACACCAGAAACTCTTCAGTATTTGCCTCTGATCACCACAGTGCCCTTCACCCCACCTATGGGTGT